>NW_026694432.1:625000-1250000 GCF_021218885.2 Marmota monax | reverse complement strand
ATAACCTTTCTTAAGTTATTAAAATCACTGATTATTAATACTTAATTTCTTATTTATTAAAAGACACTAATATATTTTTCAGAATGTTACAATAAAAATATATTTTTCAGAATGTTACAATAAAAATTAAATAAGAAAACAAAGAAGAAAATCAATAAATCTACCTTTACTTCCTCCTAATGAATGAAAGTTCTGATTTTCTTTTAAACAATTTCAGCTTCTCTGCACAAGTGGATAATAATACTGATTCTGCCAGTTATCAATGACGAGTTCTGCTTCATTAAATGTTGAAGTCTGAACATTAGAGAAGCAAAACGAGGCAAGAGTAGAAAACAAGTTTTATTTTAAAAATACTAACACAGACTTCTCCCTGAAGGGAGAAGGGGGCCATAGCTAGTGTCTAGGTATCCCAAGAAGTAGAAACAGTCCATCCCCTTTTACACATTTTAGATTTTCTTTGTTCTCCTGTACTCTTCCCCCTTATCTCTTTCCTTCCTGCATATATGACTAGGCCCAGGAGATGCTGGTGTATGACCAAAAGATGAGAAGCACATGGGCTGGGGGAAAGGGCCAGATGGAGTGACTCAGGTAGGTAGCAGCCCAGGGGGCATTAATTAGCAGCTCCATGTCTGCTCTGGGGGTGCTTCATTAACAACCTTCTAGGAGGGGCAGTATAGGTGGGTAATCTTCGTAATCAAAGGGCTCTGGAGGCATTAACAGGGGATGTTTCCAATTTCCCAGACCCAATCTGGCCTCCATTTCCTCAATCCAATGGGATTACCCATCTACACTGATTACCTGTCTTTAATTCTTGCTTCATTATCACAAACTCTCAAATTGAAGACTATTCTAGTCTTATAAATTCAAACTCAACTGAAAAAGGAGGGATCTGAGAAAACAAAAAGAGGTAGAGGCAGGAGGAAAACAGGCAGAACAATGAGAGCACTTTTCTCCTGAAACTAGGTCGACAAAATTTTCTGCAGATAGGATTTTCTACTGGATCTACAGATTTTCTACTGGATCCCAAGTACTTAGATGGAGAAACATTATTCTGCAGCACCCAGAACCCTCTGCAGTCCTTTCTATAACTTGTTGAATACAAACCAGCTTGAACTTCTATAGATGCACAATATTGGGCCATCAGCACAGATGTACCTGCCCCACACATGGGGAGAGGTCTGGGCAGAGCTGGCAGAGCCCCAGGTTAGGGGCATGTTGTGCTTGGTAGGCTGCATTCCCAAGCACGACTAGAAAGTCTCATGCAGCAATCTATTTTTGGTTTGTGCTCACACTGAAGACAATATGCTCTTAACTTTTTTTCACATGATATTTTCCTCCTACGTGTTTTAAAAACCAACTACTCTTCAGACCAGTGAAATTAAAAGGTTCTACAATCCTTTTAGCCTCAGTAACTAAGGGGACACAGACCAAATATGAGGTGAAGAGAAGGAGCACTTTCTATGTGTCAAGGTTTATGCTCAGTACTATACATACACTCTTCACTTTAACAAGTCCATGAGTCGAGTAATGTCAGGAAAATAGAAGGGTCAGAATCTGAGCCCAGCTATAAACTTTCCTCTATATCAGTTGCTGCCACCAATTAATCAGAAGGTAGAATGATTTCAAAGGAGTCTATGATTTCATAAGGAGTCTATTGGAATAGTGGGTAAAGTCAGTTCAGTTCAGTTCTAACTTTCCTGATTTTTCATCTTTCTTACAAGCTGCAAAAACCTGGAAAAACATCTTTCTTTTTCCAGATCTACTTGACCACATAGAAAATATGAATTAAACTAAGTCACCTGTTACAATCTAAGATACTTCTGAAAGCTAAATGTTTCACAACATATGATGATAATGATGACTATAATGACTACACTAACTTTTCAGTTCCTATAATTCATTGATTCACTCATGCATTCATTCAAATATGTTAGTTAAATTCCTATCTTGTGCTAGTTATTTTTTTTTAACTTTCATAAACACAATCTGCAACACTGAAATCAAATTAATGTTTCTTAGTCAGGTCAGGCTTCTTTAACAAAAGACCATAGACTAGATAGCCTTTATAAAACAGAAATTTATTTCTCACAGTTCTAGAGGCTGGAAGACTAAGATCAGGGTGCCAGCTTGGAAGGATTCTATTGAGGGCTTCATCCAGGTTGTAGAACACCACTTTCTTGTATAAAAGAGAATGAACTAGCTCTCAGATCTCTTTTACAAGGACACTAATTCGATTCATGAGAGCTCTACCTTTATGAACTAATCACCTTCAAGAGGCCCAACTTCAAATATCATCGCTTCGAGGACTAAATTTAAACATGTGGGTCGGGGAGAGGCACAAACTGTGTATAATAGCCTCTAAATATTCACACTCATACTAAAAAATGCTAAAGCTTCCCCATTATTATGCTTTTATCCCCACCATGAATTAACAAGAATGTTCTTCTTGTCCTCTCCCCTGGCTGGTAGATATTTAGGAATGTGGACTCGAACATCATAAAAAATTTTAGACATAAATGATAATTTCAAAAGGCATTAATTTGTAGATGGTAGTTGAGATTACAGGAATTAAACAGTATAAATGAAAAGAGCAAGGAGATTGTGTGAATACAGCAGATGGGAATCCTAGGAAATCCTAATGCTTTAGGGTCTTCAAAAAAAAAAAAAAAAGCTCAAGAAGGAGAATGGGATGCAGATGCTCTAGATGGAGCTACAAGAGGAAAACTAAGATAGAATATTGCCAGACAAGATATGAGAGGAGAGGGAAAGGATAAGTGATTGATAATGTCAAATGACAGAAGGAATGTAGGAAGAGGTTATAAAAGATGTCTTGATGTTTATCAAAAAAGCAATTTATGAATGAGGATTTCTCTTCCTGGTTAGGATGGGGTAGATTTGATCAAATCAACATGTTTTCCTAAACCTGATGGTGAAGCCCAAGCTGCAAAGAATAAATTTCACAGGGAGTTCTTCATGGTTCTAACATAGACCTGTGTATGTCTGGAAAGGAATTCTGCTTGTCTTTCACTGGATCTTGCCAAATGCAGCTCAGATTCAGCAACCCTAATCTCTGAGCCTGCCTGCAAGCACCATGACTGCAGCTTGGCTGATCTATACAAGACTTGAATAAAATCATACATAGAAAATAAAGGGGAAGCACTATAGTTTAGGGAAAGGATTAATAGGATTATTAAGATCTTGTGACTATCAAAAAAGAAGTAAAATCACAGAATAGAATATCTTTATTAGGATGGATCTTAAAGGCCTTATGATTCAAATACTATATACTTGAAAGCACTTTTGAAGGAATATTAACACTAAAAGTTAAAGAAATATCTCTAAGATATTTCTATACATCTTTACTCAAAATAAGAGTTTAAATGTATGTGTGTATAAATTGTGTTTACAAACAGACATATATTCATATAAATCCATAGAGTATAGCATTGTATTCAACTCATATTTATATTGAGGAATCCATTTGATTACCAATATAATAAGGGTTCATAAATCAATAGGAAACATATGAGAAAAATTAAAATTGTTCCATTCATTTTATTTATTTTGATAAGATCAGTTTGCCTGAAACAGTTTTCTAGGAACTGCAAATTAAAGCAACCACTATGGAAAACAGTATGGAGATTCCTCAGAAAACTTGAAATGGAATCACCATTTAGCCAACCTATCCCACTCCTCAGTTTATACTCAAAGGATTTAAAATCAGCATATCATAGTGACACAGCCACATCAATGTTTACAACAACTCAATTCATAATATCTAAACTATGGAACCAGCCTAGGTGCCCTTCAATAGAATAACAGATAAAGAAAATTTGATATATATATACATAATGTAATACTACTCAGGCATAAAGGGAAATAAAATTATGGCATTTGCTGGTAAGTGGATGGATCTGGAGACTATTGTGCTAAGTGAAATAAGCTAATCCCCCCAAACCAAAGGCCTAATGTTCTCTCTGATATGTGGATGCTAACTCACAAATGGAGGTGGGTAGAGAACAGAAGTACTTTGGATTAGACAATGGGAATGAAGGGAAGGGAGGAGAAAGAGAATAGGAGAGATAGTAGAATGAATCAGACCTTACTTTCCAATGTGCATATATGATTACATGACCAATGTAATTCTACATCATGTACAACTGGAAGAATGAGAAGTTATACTCCATATATATAATATGTCAAAATACATTCAACTGCCTTGTATAACTAGTAAGAACAAATAAAAAATGGTAAAAATGGATGTTTGTCTACATTGTAAATCATGCTTCTAAAATACAAGTAAATGGATGATGCTCCAGTGTACAGAATTGGAAAAGTCATCAACAACATGCACATTAGCTTCTTAAACATTTTTAAGTTGGATTATCTAGAAGGAAGGATGATGGGTATTGATTCTGAGAATCACAGCATCTGTCAATGATAGGATACAATGAAAATGTGTTTGCACTATTTATTAGATCAAAGGAATATAACCAAGTAATCTATGGCAAAGTTAATACCCAATTTCTGTGGAGCTTAAGGCCTGAACACCACTGCTATAAACACAAGTGTCTTTGAGAAGCTGTGAAGAATGTTGGGAAAAAGGACAAGTTTAAGAAACACAAAGTCTCCATCCAATCACAGGTCTAACACTTACTTAAACTTTACCTAATTCAAACTCCTAACACTTATAATGATGATGATGATGATAATACATACATCATAGTGTTATTGTGAGGATTAGATATATGTGAAGCATTTAAAACAGTGCCTGACACATAGGAAGCATTCAATTAATGATGGTTATTTTTAGTTTTGAAAAGTCTTCAATGTTAGCTATAAAGGTGATGATAATATTAAAATTTAATCAAATCTGACACATCCCCCAACTAGTTCAACCACATCATTTTTAGATGGCTAAACTGAGGCCTAGAAAAAGAAATGATTTATCTGAGGTCATATAGAAAGTTAATCACAGGATTGGAATCAGAGTCCAGGCCTTTTGATTCCCAATTCTTTGATCTTTCCTACCTCCTCTCCAGCCCCATACTGTTTCTGTCCTTGTCCTGTGATAAATATTACATTATATCAGAGAAGAGTGTCAGATCTATCTTAATTAGAGTTATTTTTATTTGTCTCTGTCTCTTTATTTCTCCTACTAAATTTTCATATCCTTAAATGGAAGCACGATATCTTACTTATACTATGCAGCACCTAGTAGAGTACCACAAAAACAAACATTAGTTTATTTATTTTTATTATTCAATATAAAAAGATCAAATACCAAACATGGAGTTAGAAATAAGTTTCAATAATAAGTTACTTCTAGATGTTCCAATTGGAGATTATGTTAAAATAAAAAAATGTATTGAACTTAATGTCAGAGAATATGGGTTCTAAGCTTGAAACTGTTAATAACTACATGAATTTGAGCTGAAGTGACACTCAAATATACAGAGAATGAGGGAAGTTATGTACAAAACTAGAAAGATATGTTATAAAGAGGTTTGAGAGTCAGGCTAAAGAATTTTTATATTATCCTTAAAGCAAAGGATAATTTGAAATTGTTTTTAAGGAGGTTAATGACATGATCTAGATAATACCTCAGAACTATCATTTTGATAACTATGTAAAAAGCAAATTAGAGGGAGAAAGTTTAAAGGTCAAAAAATTGCTTATTTTAGCAAATTACACTACTAATGCTTAGAGAACAATGTTAAATAAAAGTTATTTGCTCAAAGTCCACATTATAATCAAGATTCAAAATTGGTGGCAAAGATTTTCTCCCATTCTGTAGGCTCTCTCTTCACATTCTTGATTGTTTCCTTTGCTGTGAAGAAGCTTCTTAGTTTGATTCCATCCCATTTGTTCATTCTTGATTTTACTTCTTGTGCATTAGGAATCTTACTAAGGAATTAGGTTCCTGAGTGGAATAATGTAGATTTAGGCCTACATTTTCTTCTATTAGGCACAGGGTCTCTGGTCTAATGCCTAAATCCTTGATAAACTTTGAGTTTTGTGCAGGATGAGAGATAGGGATTTAATTTCATTTTGCTATACATGAATTTCCAGTTTTTCCAGCACCATTTGTTGAGAAGCTATCTTTTCTCCAATGTATGTTTTTGGTGCCTTTGTCTAGTATGAAATAATTGTATTTATGTGGATTTGTCTCTATGTCTTCTATTGTGTACCATTGGTCTACATGTCTATTTTAGTTACAATATCATGCCATTTTTCTTACTAAACTAAAAAACTTCTTCACAGCAAAGGAAAAAATCAAGAATGTGAAGAGAGAGCCTACAGAATGGGAAAAAATCTTTGCCACCTGCAGCTCAGATAGAGAATTAATCTCAAGGATACACAAAGACATCAAAAACCTTAATATAAAAAAATTAATAATGGGTAAAGGAACTCAACAGGCACCTTACAGAAGAAGAAATACAATCAATCAACAAATATATGAAAAAATGTTCAACACTTCTAACATTTATGGAAATGCAAGTTAAAAATACACTGAGATTTCATCTCACTCCATTCAGAATGGCAGTTACCAAGAATACAAGTAACAATAAATGTTTTCAAGGATGTGGGGAAAAAGGTACACTAATACATTACTGGGGGACTGCAAACTGGTGCTATTATGGAAAGCAGATGGAGATACGTCAGAAAACCCCCACAAATGGGGGTGGGTAGAGAAGAATAGAAGTGCTTTGGATTACACAAATGGGAATAAAGTGAAGGGAAGAAAAGGGGAAAGGAATAGGAGAGAAATAGAATGAATAAGACCATACTTTCTTATGTGCATCTATAATTACATGACCAATATAATTCTACATCATGTACAACTGGAAGAATGAGAAAAAAAAAATATATATATACACACACACACACACACACACACACAAATACATTCTACTGTCATGTATGATTAATAAGAACAAATAAAAAAAGAGTCATGGGTTGCCAAACCCTATCTTTCTACCATGCTTTAATATCCCTCAATAAAGAACTCAAAGGACACATGGAACCCAGAAATTGCATGGAGAAATATTTTAAACAAATTTGCTTTGGGGAAAGCATACCATCTGGTAAAACAGATTATTTTTAGATTAAAATTCTATGATTAGGTCAATGTCATAAATACCAACTTTCTAATGAGGCAAAATTTGATTATATAAATATAGTTTTTGTTAAGGACATACTGAATGATTTGCTTATTTTTTAGAAAATTCTCACATTTTGTTATGCTTATATACTAATATATGCTTATATAATTATATGATCCAAATGATTATGTATTCATTCATATGGTAACAAAAAGATACATGTGCTTATATATGTTTGAATATGCACATATGCACATGTGCTTAACTGTAGATATATTAGATGAAAATATATGAAAATATATTCCCAAATGTTTAAGTTTAGAATATCAATAGCAATTGGTGGAAAATTTTCTAAATTGAAAGTCAATAACATTACTTCATATCCCAGTTCCACATCTTGTCAGTTATGTCATTACTTCATCATTTGTAAAATTCCTGTGGAGATGAGATGACATGTGAACATAATTTGTAAACTGCCTTTACAAATTTAACATTATAATATTTAAAAGTCCAGGTTCTAGACTACTTCTGTTAGTTATTAACTATGAGACCTTGGATATGTCATTTAGCCTTGCTGAGCTTCAATTCATATGAAAAATGAAACTCTTAAAGTTTCTTTTTATATATACACCTTTATTTTATTTATTTATTTTTATGGGGTGCTGAGGATGGAACCCAGGGCCCCACACGTGCTAGGCAACTGCAAGTGGTCTATCGCTGAGCCACAACCTCAGCCCCAGTTTTTAATTGATAAGGTTATTGCAAGATTAAATTAGTTAAAACACATAAAATATATATTACATATATATTACATATATATAAACAGATAAATAAAAAAGAATATACTGGCATAAAGTAAGAAATCAAATTATGCTAATTATATTTTATTATATTGACATGAAAGGCAATTGAATCACATCTAGATAGAACAATGGCAAGAAAATAAATAAAAAAACATGAATACTGTAAGGAAAATAAATATAACTTGCAATAATGAAACTGAAAAGCCTACAAGACATAGAGAGATAAATCTCACTGCTCCGTGTCTATGATCAATATTGATCATAGTATCCTCATTTTCTTTGCAATGTGTTCTGGGTTCACAGTGCACAAATTATGCAGACATGTTAAGAATAACTGGAAATCCATATGCAACAAAATGAAACTGAATCCCTTTCTCTCGCCATGCACAAAAGTTAATTCAAAATGGATCAAGGAGCTTGATATCAAATCAGAGACACGCTGTCTGATAGAAGAAAAAGTTGGCTACGATCTACATACTGTGGGGTCGGGCTCCAAATTCCTCAATAGGACACCCATAGCACAAAAGTTAATAACTAGAATCAACAAATGGGACTTACTCAAACTAAAAAGTTTTTTCTCAGCTAAAGAAACAATAAGAGAGGTAAATAGAGAGCCTACATCCTGGGAACAAATCTTTACTCCTCACACTTCAGATAGAGCCCTAATATCCAGAGTATACAAAGAACTCAAAAAATTAGACAATAAAATAACAAACAACCCAATCAACAAATGGGCCAAGGACCTGAACAGACACTTCTCAGAGGAGGACATACAATCAATCAACAAGTACATGAAAAAATGCTCACCATCTCTAGCAGTCAGAGAAATGCAAATCAAAACCACCCTAAGATACCATCTCACTCCAGTAAGATTGGCAGCCATTATGAAGTCAAACAACAACAAGTGCTGGCGAGGATGTGGGGAAAAGGGTACACTTGTACATTGCTGGTGGGACTGCAAATTGGTGCGGCCAATTTGGAAAGCAGTATGGAGATTTCTTGGAAAGCTGGGAATGGAGCCACCATTTGATACAGCTATTCCCCTTCTTGGTCTATTCCCTAAAGACCTAAAAAGAGCATGCTACAGGGACACTGCTACATCGATGTTCATAGCAGCTCAATTCACAATTGCAAGACTGTGGAACCAACCCAGATGCCCTTCAATAGACGAATGGATTAAAAAAAATGTGGCATTTATACACAATGGAGTATTACTCTGCATTAAAAAATGACAAAATCATAGAATTTGCAGGGAAATGGATGGCACTAGAGCAGATTATGCTAAGTGAAGCTAGCCAATCCCTAAAAAACAAATGCCAAATGTCTTCTTTGATATAAGGAGAGTAACTAAGAACAGAGTAGGGACGAAGAGCATGAGAAGAAGATTAACATTAAACAGAGATGAGTGGTGGGAGGGAAAGGGAGAGAAAAGGGAAATTGCATGGAAATGGAAGGAGACCCTCAGGGTTATACAAAAGAACATACAAGAGGAAATGAGGGGAAAGGGAAAAATAATACAAGGGGAAGAAATGAAGGTCAGTAGAGGGGGTAGAGAGAGAAGAGGGGAGGGGAGGGGAGGGGAGGGGGGATAGTAGAGGATAGGAAAGGTAGCAGAACACGACAGTCACTAGTATGGCAATATGTAAATCAATGGATGTGTAACTGATGTGATACTGCAATCTGTATATGGGCTAAAAATGGGAGTTCATAACCCACTTGAAGCAAAGTGTGAAAGATGATATATCAAGAACTATGTAATGTTTTGAACAACCAACAATAAAAAAAAAAGAAAAGAGAGAGAGACTAAAAAAAAAAAAAAAGGTCACATGGCTAATGATCATGTACCAAACCAGGGCTTGCCTCTGGTGTCCTGTGATTTTCCTTGTCAATTTAGGTACTAGAAATTCCAGATATAGCACCAGTAATTTTGATAAGGCTGACTTTGTTTCTGATTCTATTTATTCTTACACATCAACTAAGAGTGATATATTCCTTGAGATGATTATTTCTAATGTGTTTGTTAACATACTGTGATTCCTCTTTATAATTCAGTCCTGTTCACTGTCTTTCTGGATCCTGACCTTATCAAATAGTATTTCAGTATTTTTCAACAATAAAAAAATACAGCAAAAAAAAAAAAAGAATAAACAAGAAATGAAAGTTTCAGGTATGTGCCTTCAGACCTAAGGAGAAACCAGTGATATAGAGTATGAACAGAGAAGTCATCAAAGGAAAGTCTGTGCCCTGAAGAAAAATGCTCTCGGAATTCTCTGATATGACCAAGCAGGTTGCTTTTTAAAACTAAAGAAGTTAATTGAGTAGTTCTATAAGCTAAAGGACCAAAGAACATGAATGATCAGAGGGGAAAAAAAAAGAGGCATGGAAGAGTAGAAGGTTCAATGAGAAACTAGTTTTATAGATTTACAACCATGGACACACCCTTTTTGCTGTGTCAAAATGGTAGTTTTAAAACAAGAAAAACAAACAAAAAACCTTCAACAGATGGGGAAAAATGCATTGACATTAGAGAGGAAATCAACTGGTGTTGATTTTTATCAACTGTAGTTTATTTGTAAAGACTGCAAGTGAGTTGAGAGGGTTAAAGAGGATGATAGACAGTTTTAAGAGAGTGGAGAGATATAATACAGCATGGTCTAAAATACACTCATACAGGACCTCTTCTAAAAACATTCTCAGGATGGAAAAAAGAATGCGGTTTTGAAATCTTATTAGGTACCCCTTTTCTTGTTCTTATAACTTTATAAATCATTGGAATGATGCACCTTAAGTTAAAATAAACTGTTTTTTTTTATGAGTGAACAATTGAATTTTTTTGTTTGACATGCAATAAATAGCATTTCTATACAGTCATGGGTTTAAAGCCATGCAAATGTGGAGCATTTTATTGGAGCTTTAGAATTATGCATTTCAAGCTACTCAGGAGGCTGAGGCAGGAGGATCACTAGTTTGAGACCATCCTGGGCACCTCAAATTTAAAAGGAGCTAGGGATGTAGCTCAGTGGTACAACACTTGCATAAGGCTCCATTACTGAAAGAAAAGAGAGGAAATTATGCATTTCACTTTAATTTCCTGAATGGGTCCTGTGCATAACAGACCACACTTTAAAGTAAACTTTTCAGCTTTGGCTTGTTTGTTCTGCCAGACCCATGCCTATATACTAAACACAACACAGAAAAGGTTTCTCTTATATTATCTTCTCCCTAGTCTAATTGGTCTCATGTCCCTTTTACTGCTTTCAACAACTCTGTAAAATATATATTGTCAACCTGCCTTATAAATGGGGTCACAGAAGTTCAGAAAAATTGATTAACATGGCCAAAACCTGTCATTCTTGGTGTCTGTTGCTGTCTGGTTATCTTTAGTTTTGGTATATTTTCCAATGGCCTCAATTTGTTGAATTACATCATAAAATTATAGTTCTTCCCAGGCAAGGACTGTTCAGTGCCCACAATTGCTTTCTAAACTCAAATCTGGATTTTTTATCTAGATATTTATCTAAAGTTCTGCTTTTCCACAATGATGAGGGATATGCCTTGCATGGACCCATTTCCCGCACAAGAAACAAGAATTCAACTGTTGACTCCTAGACCTCCTGTTCAAAAATCACTATGTGGCTCATTCACCTCTTAGGGCACTGCTAATTGATCTAAAACAGAGCTGCTGGTGGCTTCAAGGATACTCCAGAGATAGCCTCTCTGCTCCTGGCTGAATACTAGTCAATTTTGTCTGAAGCCACCAAAACCCACTGTTTTGTCTGTGATACTTGTTGCCCTTGCTGGTTCCTTATCTGGTGTGACTCCTCCAACTTCAGATTGGCTCTCAATACTAATACTAGCTACTTTCTAGTTTCTGACTCTGTCTCTTTCCTGTTTATCAGTTTCTAGCCTCATTTCCAAAGCTCTTATTGTCTCCTCTTTAAACTGTATTTTTTGCTATGTTGACCATGTGTAATGTTACAACCTGGATTAAAGATAAAACAAAATGTGCCAATATGACTATGCTCCTTTTATGGTTAAAATAATCCATAAAAGGTGAAAAACAACAAAGGAAAGAAGAAAAAGTTCAGGTCCCTTAGCTTGGAACTCAAGACCTTTTATGACATGAATTCTATTCATCTCTGCAGCCTCTTTTCTGGGCATGACCCCTAAAACACTGCTCAAAATATACTGAAACACAGGTAGTTCTCTCAAGAAGGAAGATATCTCATATATCTATGCCCTCTGCTCTTATGTTTCTTCTACCTGTTATGCTCTCTTTCCAGTTTGTTGCATCCACTTCTTTTTTATCAACTTTTACTGACCATCTAAGAAAGTGGTATCTAAGTGGAATTCAGAGACCCAGATATTCTGGAGAGGAAAAATGTATTTTGTGGCACCCTCCCCCTGTACTCATTTAGGGGTATTTATACATTAGTTTATGTCTCCTTCTAGAAGTTTTGAAGATGGAAGTGCTGTTATTATTCTCTAGACCCCAGCATCCAATTTAGGAATTGAAATCAAGTAGGCCTTAGAAAATACTGAGTTGATTCTGAGTCGGGCTCCAATGATGATGTTATGCACCCTTAGACTTTCTAAAAAGACATGCCACAAAAGGTTTCTAATAATGTTTGCATGTGTGTGCCTTGATTTAGAGATTTCAGGAATCTTGAATTTCTATCTTTGAATACTCAATGAAAACACTCATGTGAATCCCAGCATCTAATCTGCTGCTTCTACTTACCATGAAGGCAGAACCAGTGGGTAAAAGTTAGTCTTAGTTAGTCTAAAAGTGCAGCCTAAGTCGGCTCCAGAGAGCTGTCAGGGTTTTTTTGTTTGTTTTTTTTTTCGCATTTTTTAAGTTGTAGATGGACATAATATCTTTATTTTTATTTATTTATATATTTATTTATTTATTATTATTTTATGTGGTGCTGAGGATTGAACCCAGGGCCTCATGAATGCAAGGCAAGCGCTCTACCACTGAGCTACAACTCCAGCCCTCTGTCAGTTTTTTTTCTTGAGTGTATACGTGCCATAGTCAAAGA
Source organism: Marmota monax (assembly GCF_021218885.2). Taxonomy (NCBI): domain Eukaryota; kingdom Metazoa; phylum Chordata; class Mammalia; order Rodentia; family Sciuridae; genus Marmota; species Marmota monax. Next base: position 1,237,046 of record NW_026694432.1, on the reverse strand, counting down.
ATTCCAAATCTTTTCCTCAGATCAGGGTGCTAAGGTTTTTTCAATTTGAACACATTTCATTGTTACTCAGCCCTTCTTGAACCAAGAAAATTAGATTAATATGGATATTCTACGGCCTCAATCCTGAGTTGCTGAGAAAAGGCCCGAGAGTTTATGTTTGTATTTTTAACAAGTGACCTAGATGATTCTCATGCTCAGGTAAATTTGAAGAACATAATGACATTTCTCAAGGAAATATGATTACTGCTATAAACTACCCAAGACCTTTGCTTTGCTCTTCACGGCTTATCTGTATTCAAGACTGTAAAAGTGTCTGAGAATGGAACATGAATTTTTATTAAATAATACATAGTTCTTAGAAATAAATGAGGTGTTTCTTTTTATGCCCTTTGACCCCTGCATTTTAGGGTCTGAATAATAAGATACAGATTTTATCCTGGAATGTAAATCAGTGGCCCCACATCAGAACACCACAAGAGAACATACAGTCATGCCTTCTGACAAAGCAAAAATGATTGGTCATATCCTGATTTTTTGCTGTTGTTGTTTATTCCTAGAATTTTTATTCTAACATAAAACATAAGGATTCAACAAGTAAAAGTCATAGGAACATTTTGTACAAACAATCCAAAGTTTGGCATGAGCTAGCACATGACAGGCCTGCCCCCACACTTTTAACTTCTAAGGTACTAACAAAATTACCAGAGAGATTATTCACAGAGCCACAGTTGAAAAGGATTCAATCTCATATACAACAAGCAAAAAAGGAAATTGGCTTCCAATAGATTTCTCATTGTTCCAATATGGAGGAATCTCGCTGGGGAAGAAGGGAGGGGAGAAGAGCAGGGTGACTTGGACACAGGTGAGGGAAGATGGAGGACTTTGGATCTAGTCCTGCAGGAGGAGGATGTTATCTGGGTGAGACCATCATGTTGGAGAGGTCACTCTGGCTGCAGCATTGATAGGCTGCAGGAGAGCAAGATTTGGGGGTTGGAAAAACAGTTTTTTTAAAAAAATTTGTTTTATATTTGTTTTAATTAGTTGTACATTACAGTTGAATGCATTTATGCACTTTGACATATCATACATAGATGGGATATAATTTCTCATTTTTCTGAGTGTACATGTTACAGAATCATATTGATTATGCAGTTACATATATACATAGAGTAATAATGTCTGTTTCATTCTACTATCTTTCCTATCCCCTCATCTCCTCCCCACCCCTCCTATCACATCCCTCTACAGTTCACAGAAAAATAAGTACAATTGATCAACAAATATATGAAAAAGTTTTCAACATCTCTAGCAATTAGATAAATGCAAATAAAAAGTATTCTAAGATTTCATCTCACTCTTTTTTCATTTCACTCACTCAGAATGGCAATCATCAAGAATACAGTCAACAATAAATGTTGGTGAGGATATGGGGAAAAAGGTACACTCATACATTACTGGTGGGACTGCAAATTGGTACAACCACTGTGGAAAGTAGCATAGAGATTCCTCAGAAAATTGGGAATGGAACCACTATTTGACACAGCTATCCCATTTCTTAGTTTATACCCAAAGGACTTAATATCAGCATATTATAGTGACACAGCCACATCAATGTTTATAGCAGCACAATTCACAACAGCTAGACTATAGAACCAACCTAGATATCCCTCAATAGATGAATGGATAAAGAAAATGTGGTATACATACTCTTCTTTAAAGAAGAGTAAAATTATGGAGTTTGCCAGTAAATGCTTGGAGTTGGAGAATATCATGCAAAGTGAAATAAGCGAATCCCACAAAACCAAAGGCCAAATGCTTTCTCTAATATGTGAATGCTAATTCAAAATAAGACTGGGGTGACACTAGGGATGATATGTTATTTTTTAAAACAATTTGACATTAAGCATGTGGAGAGGAGAAAGAGTATTGGACTGATCATCCAATTTAAACAAAACTCCACTACAGTTGGCTGTGCAGCCTTGGTCTTGTCACTTTACCTCATTCATCCTCAGTTTCTTCTTCAAAAAATGGAAGTAATAACTATTTCATATGTTGTATTTATGAGATATTTCAGGGAGAAAATTTATACAAAACTTCATTATTAAAATGCAATAATTTGAATAACTGTGTTTACTAAAAGCACTAATAATGATGATGCAATAATATGAATTAATTATTCAAATATTTGCTAAATATTTTTATGTGCAAAGCACTGTACCAAGAGCACATAGTAAACAAGAAGAAATTCAGGACCCTACTATCATGGATATCATAATTAAGGAGACCATTGTTGAGTCAATAATTCAAAATATTTAATTTCAAAGATAATAATGCACTATGAATGTACCAGGTAGTACATGTACTGATAAAAATTCTTTTTTTATATCAAAATTAACTTTTTAAAAGAGTTTTCACATTTAATTTTTTTTTAATTTTTTATTGTTGGTTATTCAAAACATTACGTAGTCGTTGATATATCATATTTCACCCTTTGATTCAAGTGGGTTATGAGCTCCCATTTTTACCCCATATACAGATTGCAGAATCACATCAGTTACACATCCATTGATTTACATATTGCCATACTAGTGTCTGTTGTGTTCTGCTGCCTTTCCTATCCTCTACTATCCCCCCTCCCCTCTCCTCCCCTCCCCTCTTCTCTCTCTGCCCCCTCTACTGTCATTCATTTGTCCCCCTTGTATTGTTTTTCCCTTTCCCCTCACTTCCTCTTGTATGTAATTTTGTATAACCCTGAGGGTCTCCTTCCATTTCCATGCAATTTCCCTTTTCTCTCCCTTTCCCTCCCACCTCTCATCCCTGTTAAATGTTAATCTTCTTCTCATGCTCTTCAACCCTACTCTGTTCTTAGTTACTCTCCTTATATCAAAGAAGACATTTGGCATTTGTTTTTTAGGGATTGGCTAGCTTCACTTAGCATAATCTGCTCTAATGCCATCCATTTCCCTGCAAATTCTATGATTTTGTCATTTTTTAATGCAGAGTAATACTCCATTGTGTATAAATGCGACATTTTTTTTATCCATTCGACTATTGAAGGGCATCTAGGTTGGTTCCACAGTCTTGCTATTGTGAATTGTGCTGCTATGAACATCAATGTAGCAGTGTCCCTGCAGCATGCTCTTTTTAGGTCTTTAGGGAATAGACCAAGAAGGGGAATAGCTGGGTCAAATGGTGGCTCCATTCCCAGCTTTCCAAGAAATCTCCATACTGCTTTCCAAATTGGCCGCACCAATTTGCAGTCCCACCAGCAATGTACAAGTGTACCCTTTTCCCCATGTCCTCGCCAGCAGTTGTTGTTGTTTGACTTCATAATGGCTGCAAATCTTACTGGAGTGAGATGGTATCTTAGGGTGGTTTTGATTTGCATTTCTCTGACAGCTAGAGATGGTGAGCATTTTTTCATGTACTTGTTGATTGATTGTATGTCCTCCTCTGAGAAGTGTCTGTTCAGGTCCTTGGCCCATTTGTTGATTGGGTTGTTTGTTATTTTATTGTCTAATTTTTTGAGTTCTTTGTATACTCTGGATATTAGGGCTCTATCTGAAGTGTGAGGAGTAAAGATTTGTTCCCAGGATGTAGGGTCCCTATTTACCTCTCTTATTGTTTCTTTTGCTGAGAAAAAACTTTTTAGTTTGAGTAAGTCCCATTTGTTGATTCTAGTTATTAACTTTTTTGCTATGGGTGTCCTATTGAGGAATTTGGAGCCAGACCCCACAGTATGTAGATCGTAGCCAACTTTTTCTTCTATCAGACGGCGTGTCTCTGATTTGATATCAAGCTCCTTGATCCATTTTGAATTAACTTTTGTGCATGGCGAGAGAAAGGGATTCAGTTTCATTTTGTTGCATATGGATTTCCAGTTTTCCCAGCACCATTTGTTGAAGATGCTATCCTTCCTCCATTGCATGCTTTTAGCCCCTTTATCAAATATAAGATAGTTGTAGTTTTGTGGATTGGTTTCTGTGTCCTCTATTCTGTACCATTGGTCCACCCGCCTCTTTTGGTACCAGTGCCATGCTGTTTTTGTTACTATTGCTCTGTAGTATAGTTTGAAGTCTGGTATCGCTATACCGCCTGATTCACACTTCCTGCTTAGCATTGTTTTTGCTATTCTGCATCTTTTATTTTTCCATATGAATTTCATGATTGCTTTCTCTATTTCTACAAGAAATGCCGTTGGGATTTTGATTGGCATTGCATTAAACCTATAGAGAACTTTTGGTAATATCGCCATTTTGATGATGTTAGTTCTGCCTATCCATGAACAGCGTATATTTTTCCATCTTCTAAAATCTTCTTCTATTTCTCTCTTTAGGGTTCTGTAGTTTTCATTGTATAAGTCTTTCACCTCTTTTGTTAGGTTGATTCCCAAGTATTTTATTTTTTTTGAAGATATTGTGAATGGAGTTGTTGTCCTCATTTCCATTTCAGAGGATTTGTCGCTGATATACAGGAAAGCCTTTGATTTATGCATGTTGATTTTATATCCTGCCACTTTGCTGAATTCATTTATTAGCTCTAATAGTTTCTTTGTAGACCCTTTTGGGTCTGCTAGGTATAGAATCATGTCATCAGCAAATAGTGATAATTTAAGTTTTTCTTTTCCTATTTTTATGCCTTTAATTTCTTTCGTCTAATTGCTCTGGCCAGTGTTTCGAGAACTATGTTGAACAGAAGTGGTGAGAGAGGACATCCCTGTCTTGTTCCAGATTTTAGAGAGAATGCCTTCAATTTTTCTCCATTCAGAATGATGCTAGCCTGAGGCTTAGCATAGATTGCTTTTACAATATTGAGGTATGTTCCTGTTATCCCTCGTTTTTCTAGAGTTTTGAACATAAAGGGATGCTGTACTTTGTCGAATGCTTTTTCCGCATCTATCGACATGATCATATGGTTCTTATTTTTAAGTCTATTGATGTGGTGAATAACATTTATTGATTTCCGTATATTGAACCAGCCTTGCATCCCAGGCATGAATCCAACTTGTTCATGGTGCACAATTTTTTTGATATGTTTTTGTATCCGATTCGCCAGAATTTTATTGAGGATTTTTGCATCTAGGTTCATTAGAGATATTGGTCTGTAGTTTTCTTTCTTTGAAGTGTCTTTGTCTGGTTTAGGTATCAGGGTGATGTTGGCCTCATAGAATGAATTTGGAAGTTCTCCCTCCTTTTCTATTTCCTGAAGTAGCTTGAAAAGTATTGGTATTAGTTCTTCTTTAAAGGTTTTGTAAAATTCTGCTGTATACCCATCCGGACCTGGGCTTTTCTTAGTTGGTAGTCTTTTGATGGTTTCTTCTATTTCCTCAATTGATATTGGTCTGTTTAGGTTTTCTATATCCTCCTGACTCAATCTGGGCAGATCATATGACTTAAGAAATTTATCTATGCCTTCACTATCTTCTAATTTATTGGAGTATAAGGATTCAAAATAGTTTTTGATTATCTTCTGTATTTCTGAAGTGTCTGTTGTGATATTGCCTTTTTCATCCCGTATGCTAGTAATTTTTTGTTCTCTCTCTTCTTCTCTTCGCTAGCATCCCTAAGGGTCTGTCGATTTTGTTTATTTTTTCAAAGAACCAACTTTTAGTTTTGTCAATTTTTTCAATTGTTTCTTTTGTTTCGATTTCATTAATTTCAGCTCTGATTTTAATTATTTCTTGCCTTCTACTTCTTTTGCTGTTGTTTTGCTCTTCTTTTTCAAGGATTTTGAGATGAAGTATGAGATCATTTATTTGTTGGTTTTTTCTTTTTTTAAGGAATGAACTCCAAGCAATGAATTTTCCTCTTAGAACTGCTTTCAATGTGTCCCATAGATTCCGATATGTTGTGTCTGTGTTTTCATTTATCTCTAAGAATTTTTTAATTTCCTCCTTGATGTCTTCTGTAACCCATTGATCATTCAGTAACCTATTGTTCATTCTCCAAGTGATGTATGCTTTTTCCTTCCTTCTTTTATCGTTGATTTTCAGTTTCATTCAATTATGATCAGATAAGATGCATGGTATTATCTCTACTCCTTTATATTGTCTAAGAGTTGCCCTGTGACATAATATGTGATCTATTTTTGAGAAGGATCCATGTGCTGCTGAGAAAAAAGTGTAACTGCTTGATGTTGGGTAGTATATTCTATATATGTGGGTGGTCACAGTTCCATCTACCTTGCCGGCGCGGGGGGGGGGGCGGCTCTGCCTCTCAGCAGGCCGCTGCGTCTGTTCTGCCGGTGGGTCACAGGCCTGACTACCTTGCCGGTGTGGTTGGCAGCTCTGCCCCTCCGTGGGCCACTGGGCCTTTTCCGTTGGTGGTCACAGTTCCACCTACCTGGCAGGCGCGGGGGGTGGAGGGCGACTCTGCCCCTCAGCAGGCCGCTGGGCTTGTTCTGTGGGTGGTCACAGTTCCATCTACCTTGCCAGCGCGGGGGGAGGGGGCCTGATAAAAATTCTTATCAGTTGGGCCATGTATAATTTCCTTGGAGGAAGTTCATGGTTGAATTAAAATATGAAGGAATTTATTACATGGAAATAGGGAATGGGCTCTGCATTTCAGGCAAAAGGGACAGTATGTTTTCCCTACTGTGAATAAAAGGAACATGCTGCAGCCAAATAATTGTGAAGGTCAGTTCTACTTGTACAAAGATTATTGTGGTATGGGGCTGGGTGGAAAGGTATAAGCTAAGTGTTAAAACAAGATACAGGCAAGTACTTGTTCATTAGTGACAGTGCAGGCCTTGCCCAGGAATTTGTTTTTGTCCCAAGTAAAATGGGAAGGTACTACAGGTTTTAGGCTGGGTAGTGACATTATCAGATTTTCAAAATTTTAAAACATCATAGTGGCTTAATCATAAATAATGGACTTCAGAAGGTTAACAATGGAATGAGGGAGGTAAAGTAGGAGGCTATTAGGCTATCCCAGGTGAGAGATGATACGGTATTGATTTGGAAGGGTAAGAATAGAGTTGAATTTGAGAGGTAATAGATGATAAAATCAACAGAGTTTTGTAATTGATCAGATAAGTGAATATTATTTTTATAATACAAAAGTAATATACAAAAATATTAGTAACACAATGTTTTATATTTCATAATTGTCTATCAGACAGATGGTTTCTCTAATGGGCCAACCTCAGTTAAGAATATTATATACAGAGCATTGTATTCAGTGCTCTGATTGATGGAGGTCAGATGTAACACAGGTTCTACCCTTAAGAAGTTCTTGATCAAGAAGTATCTTTCAGGGATGGGGATGTGGCTCAGGCGGTAGCGCACTCGCCTGAAATGCATGCGGCCCGGGTTCGATCCTCAGCACCACATACAAACAAAGATGTTGTGTCCACCGAGAACTGGAAAATAAATATTAAAAAATTCTCTCTTTCTTTAAAAAAAAAAAGAAGTATCTTTCACCTCTTCTGGGATACAACAAGTGTTGATTTCTTTCCTCACTCTTGATAAGTTATATTTGTTCTAGAATTTCTAAAAATGGAATCATACTCTTAATGCCATTTTATTTAAGGTTCTTCCATTGAGCATAATATAATATTTTTTAGATAAATTTGTGTTGTTTTTCTTGTTGTTTGTTCTTTCTTATTGCTGAGTAATGTACTATTGTGAAAATATACCAATGTTGTTATTCATGCTCTTATTGGAGGATATCTTGGGTTTCTCCAATTTGGACCTATCATGAATAAAGCTACAACAATCAAAGAAAAAGAAGTTTATCATTTCATACAGGAGATATAATATTACTTGTAATTTTGACAAATATTCTGTGATATAGGTAATATACTCTACGTTTTACAACTGCATATGCAAAAACCTAGAGTGCTTACCAAAGGTGCTAAGTTTATACCCAAAGAACTTAAAATCAGCATACCATAGTAATGTAGCCACATCAATGTTTATAGCAGCTCAATCCACAATAGCTAAACTGAGGAAGCAACCTAGATGCCCTTCAATAGATGAATGGATAAAGAAACTGTGGTATATATACAGAATGGAATATTACTCAGGATTAAAAGAGTGAAATTATGGCATTTGCAGGTAAGTGGAGAGAGTTGGAGAATATCATGCTAAGTGAAGTAAGCCAATCCCAAAAAACCAAAGGCCGATGTTCTCTCTGATAAATGGATACTGATCTATAATGGGATGGACATGGAATAAATGGAGGACATGGGGCTAAGGGGAGGTAAGGATGGGGATCAGGCATGGAGTCAGGAAAGATGGTGGAATAAGAAGGACATCATTACCCTAGGGACATGTATAACTGTACACATGGTGCAATGCTACATCATGTACAATCAGAGAAATGAAAAGTTGTGCTGCAATTGTGTACAATGAATCAAAATGCATTCTGCTGTCACATAAAACTAATTAAAATGAATTAATTTTATTTTTTAAAGTGGGTCAGTTGGGGAATGGCAAAACTCCCTTCCAGCTCCACTCACTTTTCATGCCTTTCCCAGAACTTGGTTCTCAGAAAGAAAAATCACCTTCTGGATCCCTGCTTTGGGACCCACCAGTGTTCCCCAAAGGCATCTGTCTGGCAAGCAAAATTTCAAGCACACCTGTTGGGAAGTATTACATTGCAGTCAGAAGTGAGCATCTCAATATGATTTCTACCCAAAATGAACAAAATATATTAAATCATTTTCTTCAGTGTTCAGATCCCAGCCCAACTAAATAAATTTAGTCAATATTTCCCTGTAAACTAAAAATGGTTACTCAGGAAAATGAACTATCATTGGAGATAAGTACAGTAACATGGAATCATCAGGACTGTGCTAGCCTAATCCATAGGCCCAGGTTTGGGAGGAGACAGGGCTCATGTATGGGTGATAAAGCTTTGTTCTTTGAAGTATGGTTCTTGAATTGGTAGTATCATTACCATATAAAATTTTTTGAGAAATAAAAAAACCTCAGTTCCTATGATAGACTCTTAAGGAGAATCAGAATATGAGTTTTAACAAGATCCCCCAATGATTTCTATACACAATGAAGTTTAAAAACACTAATATAAAGTTTATACACCAAAAGGAATCTCCATCTTTGATACCTCAAATGACCTGAAAATCTACCAATAATAATTTCTATTTATCAAAGCTTTGGACTTCTTTCACTTCTTCTGTAAAGATAGAACTCTCTTTCAGCTTAAAACAACTTGATAGTGATAAAAAGGCATGGCATATGGAGTCAGATATAGATAAAGTAAGATATGCTCAGCTCTAAATCTAGGGTAAAAATTTTGACATGTTGTCAAGAACCTCCAGGACTCAGTTTTCCTTACTCCAAAATAAAAATAACAAGCCAGCTTGCCAATTCTACAAGAAATGATGAAGATCAAAGACAACAATAGATACCAGTGTTATATTTATATAGAATAAAATTATTGCTACTATTTGCACTACCAAGTATAACTGCATTCATTTACTGATTAATCCAATTAGTAATATAGCTACATAATGAGAACCTGCTCTATGCTAAACTATGTGGCAGGTACCAAAGATAGAGATTAATTAAACAGCTATTCCTTTTCCTATTAAGCTCAGGTTTGTGGTGAAAAGAATAAGGTATTATATCGTTATCAGTGCCCTAAAAAAAGAGGAACAGAGTAATGTAGAACACAGGACTCCCAATGCTCAGGCAACTGTTATTTTTCAGCATCATAAATTCCAGGAAAATATGGTATGTTTGGGTGGGAAGCATAGGAAGATAGCCTGGTTGAAATATTGCCTATACTACTTATCACCTTGGGTAAAAATCTTAAACCTCTCTAAGTGTTAGTACCTTTATTTATAATAACATCTATATTACTGAACTTACTTGATGATAAAATCGATGTGCAAGGGCTAGGTAAACTGTTAACTTTTTTTCTGTTCATTCAAATATTTAAGTATCTACTCTGTGTCCAGCACACAGTAGTGTCCCAGGGAATACAAGAGTGATAAAGATTCTGTTGTTCTCAAGGACCTTCCGTTCAACTGTAACAATGTGAAGGGGAAAAAGTTGAAAGAACTGTGTGATACAATAAGAAAAGCACAGAACCTTATCTGAAATGAAACTGGGGTGGGGAGGATAGATTTGGGAGAAATCAATTTAATATTTTCAATGTTTCTTATCAAAAATAAAGAGAATTTATAATAGAAAAAAGAAAAAAAGATTGATCAAGAAGAGGTAGATCTGGGAGCTAATGGTGTCTAATAAAACCAAACAGTGTATTTAAAAAATAAAATCAATTAAAACATAAATAAACAAATAACTCCTATCTATGCTAAAAATCCAATAATAATAATAGCAGCTAATGTTTACTGAACACTTATTAAGTGCTGGAGAAGGTGTTAAATACTTCAGATGCATTAGCTCTTTAACAATACCTAATATTGGTTTGCTGTTTGTGGTTTTGGTGGAAACTCTTGGTACTTTCTCTTCTCTTGACACTTTCTGTCATCTTTCTGCCATAAAATCCTAGACGTCTGCCAAGTTTCAAGATAAACACTATTGGTCCTATTTTAACTTTCTTCTCTCCTGCCTTTCCCCTAAGAACTCTTTGACACCCACCCCACTTCCAGTTCTATCGATACAGATTCTACATTTGGATGTACTATTCATTTTTCTCATATTTAAAAATGGTCCAAGAAATGTGTCTTTCATTGCAGTAACTCCTGTTTTGAAATACTTCTCTATGCCAATAACTTAATTTCTCCCTAAGAGATATTTTCGTGCAGATAGATTTATCTTAAGCAATACACAGATATTTACAAAAATCTGAGAGTTCTAGGGCATGCATGCCAGAGACTTAAGACTTTGTTATACCAATTTCAACAACATGGATGAAGGCAAAAGAGATGATTAAAATTTTATTTCAATCATCTATGATTTAAATGTTCTTCAATGGGCCCACAGCAAAACATCTTTGAGCATTATAGCAGAAAACTTTGTTGTCAGTTTTTTTTGGAGGAAAAAAAATCACCAAATTGTGGTATTCCATACATCCTTAAAATATGTGGTTTCACAAATACACAGAGATACGATTTTCAGAAAATTCATTTCCAAGTTCTTTTTCTTTTTGAATAAAGTTCTTAACTAGGTCATGCTGACTGCTTGACTTTCAACTTGTTTAAAAAACTACTTCTTTGATTTTGAAAATTGGGCAATGCATTTTTGATCAGAACAATTGAATTAGTATGTATCAATGTGATTCAGAACTGCTACTAACTTCAGAAAAGGAGATGATCAAAAGTCTCGTGTTCTCAATACAAAGTAAAATCCAGATGTAAGTCCTTTAAGCCGTAAATTATCTAAGCATACACCTTGATATTTCATGCTTCCCTGCTTTTGCCAGTGTTCTCCTCCCAACATAACCAGGTGGGTTAACTGTTAAATATCTTTCAAATATCAATTTAAGTATCACATTCTCTGGGGATCCATGTTTTATTCTCACCCCCAACCAAATGCCACATGATAGGTATTCTTCTTCTCTTCTCAAAATTCCTATGTTGATTTTGTCATAGGAATATTATTATTTCTGTGGCAAAAATATTGTTATATGACCACTGATATAGATAGACTATATGAAGACCAAGGACTTTCACATTATAAATCAGTTGTTTGAAAAAATTTATTCACCATTAATTAACCAGTACACAGGGTTTCAAAGACAATTCAGTATTAAATAAAGTCACAGTCAAGCTCTCTATCTCATTGGTGGGTAAAATAGGCAAAACCCCTAACATCAACTAAAAATTACCTTTAGCACTTTTTAAGACGACACTGGTAGTGGTTAATACAAATTTACATACCACATATTTCTTTCTCTACCCTTTTTCTGGGCCTGTTCTATGCCCTGGAAGATTCCTAAAATATTAAAGTTTATGTATGAAATAAATCCCCCAAATTTCTGAATCTCAGACTGAGAAGCTTTAATATACTTGACAGGGAGTAGTGACCTGAACACTGCCATTTTTAAAGATCTTGAGAGAATCTATAAAATACAACCTAACTTCAACACTTGAGGGGTTCATGAAACATAAAATCTATGTTTAAGTGTGTCTGTGAATATGAGGAAATAAAACAGTTAAATAGGGTCAAATTCCTCACATCAGGAAAAATGCTGATGTGCTTTTTCCATCTTTGATACCTTTTTATTTTTATTTTATTTTTGTTTGTTTGTTTGTTTGTTTTTCCTTTTCCCTCTCTTAGAAATGGCTCTCACCAGGAGGTAGTCATTATTAAGGTAGCTACATTAGTCCTGCCTCAGACAGACCCAGAATGCTGCTTTGTCCTGTTAAATAAAAGAGAAACCAAAAATTACCAGTAATTTCACTGGGGAAGAAAGAATAGTAATTGTGAGAAATATCCTAGGCAGTCCAGTGAATAATTATAGCACATGACAGACTAACATTTGAAATTAAGGGTACTTATTTGAATTGAACATATGAAATGTTTTATTTTTATCAAGAAAAACTGTGAGGGAAATTAACTGATCCCAGCTTCAGCAAGGCCTGGAATTTCTCATCTTCCGAGCTCCGTATTCTTTAGCAGGTGTACCCAATGTTTTAAAGCCTGCAAGTTTATAATGTGCACTCTTATTTATAGATACTCAAAGGATCAGAAGACTCCTGCAAGCTAATTCAGTCTCTGAGGATTATGATTGGGGCACAGAGCAGTTTTGGGGGTCACAGGGGTATAGATGTTTTATGCCCACAGTTGGAGTAGAGTTTGCTCCACAAGCAGATATGAGGTCTGGTGAGGAAATAAAGATCCCATCTCAGATAAAGGAAAAGAGGAGAAAGGAGCTTGGAAGAAAAGATAACTAATCTGAAAAGTCAACTTATTCTGAAGCAAATGAAACTCAAGCCTTGAGGAAGCCATACTTGCACAGATCCCTTTTAAAGTCCTGAGATGAGCCCAATTAATGCAATTAAGGAATATTATCAAAAAGAAATGTGATTAGTCACTGAAAAAGAAAACATGAAATATTTTAAAATCATAAAGTTGTATGAGAAAAAATTAAGGTTTTCCCAAATTTTGTAACAATCCTAAGATTTTACATTAAAATAATAAATCATAATATTGAAATAAACTTTAAAAACTATCAATAGTGAAAAACTTATTTGACCAACAATAGTAGATGAAAGTCTAAATTAGATTTCTATTTCTATTCTCTCTTTAGAAAATGAAAATATGGAATTATAGTCATATGAAGAGGCGACCAAAGATTATGCAGCCAAAAATGTAGGGGAAAATATTATAAAAATACTTTAGGTAATTAATAATGTTATAATTATTTTAAAATATTTTGTGATGGGCTTACAGGATTTAAAATACCTTAAATATTTTCAACATTAAAAATTTTATGATTTCTTGTTTTTGCATTTTTCTTTTATTTATTCATTTATTTTAATTAGATATGCATGACAACAAAATGCATTTTGATTCACTGTACACAATTACAGCACAACTTTTCATTTCTCTGTTTGCACAAGATATAGTGTCACACATGTGCAGACTTACATGTTCCTAGGGTAATGATGTCAATCTCATTCCACCATCTTTCCTGGGACCCTGCACCCTTCCCACCCTCCCTCCCCTTTGCCCAAAGTTCCTCCATTTTCCCCATGCCTCATAAGGGCCACCAAAGAGATGTTGAGAGCCACAGCCGAAGGGGCCCCAGCAAACTTTCAGACTGCCAGCTGATGATTGGCTCACAGCGGCCCCAGCAACTTCTAGCTGATTGGCTCCTCTGCGGTGATGCCCATTGAGCTGTTTCCCCGCCCTTTCAGACTATGGGGCTGCTCATTGGGGGACTTTTTTTAGCTCCGCCCACACGACCCAGCCAATCGGCCTCAAGAGCAGGAGGAGTGGGGGAGGTTGAGAGGCTTGTGGGAAGCTGGTGGTGGCAGTTGGGCTCTGAAGGTTTTTCCTGAGGAGCTGTGTGGTTTGGTGTGTGTTTTCTAAAAATAAAGTTCGTTTCTTTTGACAAGTGGCTCCTGAATTGTGCCCAGCCAGGCTGTGGCATTTGGTGGCTCGCAGGGGAACGGAACGACTGAGGGTAAGTGATAAGGTAAACTGCTCGCCCCTGAGGGCAGGGCAAGAGGATGGGTAGCCATTTTAAGATTCTTCTTTTGTTTTGTTTCACTTTTGTTTTAAGTTGCCTGCCCCTGGAGATGAGTGAGACGAAAGAAAAACCACTCACATCTGAGGAAAAACTATCTGCGTCTGAGGAACAGATAGGGAGAAAGGACGGATGGACATTTCAGGAGGATAGAAAGGCTATAATGATTTTGTGTGGTTCCACTTTTATTTCATTCTGTCTCGGTTTTGTTTGGTGTTATCTTGTTGGGTTGTATTATAGTAGAAATATGGGATCAGAAATTAGTAAAAAACAAACCGAAAGAGGGTTAAGTAAATTGTTAGAGGAAGGAGGCATCCCAGTAAAATCAAGAACAGTCAGGGCATACGTTGATATAATACAAAAATGTAGCCCATGGCTTTTTAAGGAGGAGTTGCTGAATACATCACAATGGAACCATCATGGTGAAGATTTAAAAAGAATAGAAAAGAAAAGCCCAGGAACTCTGCCAGTTGGCACATTGACATTGTGGGCATTGGTATCTGGTTTGCTTAGTCCAAAGCCTTCAGTTCAGATAAAGGTAGAGGAAGGAGAAGACATATTGATTCAAGTAAAAGAGAAGGTCTCTCAAGTTAGTCAGAAAGAGGAAAAGATTCAAGTAAAAGAGAAGGTCTTTCAAGCTAGTCAGATAGAGGAAGAAAGCTTAGAGCAGAAAAAAACCATCAGGGGAAAAATTACAACAGGAAACTGCTACTAACACCTTTCTATCACCAGAGGGTGTAAGTGTCCAACCAACAGCACCACCTCTACAGGAGACTGCTACTAACACCTTTCTATCACCAGAGGGCGTAAATGTCCAACCAACAGCACCACCTCCATATGCTGGGAGGCTCCCAACCCCCGCAGTTGATAGTTGGGATCCTGAGACAGGATCTCAAATATTAACATGCCCTGTATTTGAGGTAGGAGGGCAGCGAATTCACCATGCTTTAAATTTCAAAACAGTGAAGCAGCTAAAAGAGGCTGTAACAACCTATGGTCCTCAAGCACCTTTCACTGTAAACTTGGTCGAATCCATTAACAACTTGAACATGACGCCAGCAGATTGGGCTAATATGTGTAAAGCTGTGCTAAGTGGAGGATAATACCTGTTATGGAAGGTTGCCAATGAGGAATTTTGCAAGGAGACGGCTAGGCGAAATGCAGCAGCTGGTTATCCTCAGAGAAATCTAGATATGTTGTTAGGAAAGGGACCTTATGAGGATCAGCAGCAACAAATTGCATATGATCCTGGCGTATACGCATAAATTGCTGCAGAGGCGGTTAGGGCATGGAAGACTTTACAAGGACATGGAGGTTTACAAGGTCAATTATCTAAGGTAATACAAGGAGCTAATGAATCTTATGCTGAATTTGTAGATAGGCTTATTCAAACAGCTACCAGAGTTTTTGGGAATACAGAACAAGCAATGCCATTAATAAAACAACTGGCTTATGAGCAAGCGAATCGTTGGTGCAGAGAAGTCATTAGACCATGGAAACATGAAGATTTAAACACATATATTAAATTATGTAGAGACTTTAATGAACAAGAGCAAGTCGTGGCAGCTGCAGTAAAATAGGCTTTAGATGCCAGAGACATTAATGAACAAGGTCAAATATTGGCAGCTGCAGTAAAACAGGTTTTAGATGCCAGGCCAAGAACATGCTACAATTGTGAACAAACAGGACATTTTAAAAGGAATTGCCCCATAGGAGGAGGGTTTAACAAAACTAGGTATCAAAGGAGTAGAATACCGGGTATTTGCCCACGATGCCGTAGAGGGAGACATTGGGCTAATGAATGCCATTCTCAAACCACCATAGAGGGTACTCAATTATCAAAAAACAAACAAGGACCAGGTGTTTTATCGACGATATTATGGAGAAAGGCATCGGGCTCCATTGCCAAAAAATGGACAGGGGGGCCCAATGCTCCGGGGCCCCAAACCACAAATATACGGAGCACTGGAGGAACCCAGCAACCCCATCAGGGTAGTGCCCAGGACACATTGTCCATCAGATCCCTCATCAGACAAAACAGAGGGAGCGCAGGGTTGGACATCTGTGCCTCTGCCAGAGCAGTACTAACTCCAGAGATGGGAGTTCAAATCATTCCCACAGGGGTAAAAGGACCTCTTCCCAAAGGAACAGTAGGCTTATTATTGGGACGCAGCTCTTCTACTCTAAAAGGACTTATGATAAGTCCTGGGGTAATTGATCCCGATTATGAAGGTGAAATAAAAATTATAGCCAGTTCTCCAAAGGGTATATCAGTAATTTCACCAGGAGATAGAATAGCACAGTCACTAATAATACCCAGCCTATATGATAAATTTTCCAGTCGTACTGTAGAAAGAGGTTCCAAGGGATTAGGCTCCACAGGTGTAGATTGGGCTATGCTTTCTTTAAATTTAGATTCTTGCCTCATGCTAAAACTAAATATTCAAGGACATGAATTTAATGGGCTACTGGATACAGGTGCAGACCTTAGCATCATCTCTCATCAAGAATGGCCAAAACATTCGCCATTACAACAAGCCACTCAAACGCTTCGAGGCCTAGGAGTGGCGACTAATCCCCATAGAAGTGCAATGGTATTAGATTGGAAGGATCCTGAAGGATGTGAAGGAACTATACAGCCATATGTATTGGATCATCTTCCCATAAATTTATGGGGACAAGATGTCCTAGATCAATTAGGTTTGACATTAACAAATAACATCAATCAAAATGCACCCACTATTATGGCTAGACAAAGTTTTAAGAAAGGAAAAAGATTAGAAAAACAAGAACAAGGTATAGCAGCACCAATACAAATAGATCAAGGAACGGACAGACATGGGTTGGATTTTCAGAAAGGGCCACTGAGACAATAAAAATTACTTGGAAATCAGAAAGACCAGTATGGGTTCCTCAGTGGCCCGTGACTAAAGAAAAGATACAAGCAGCCCATGACCTGGTCAAACAACAATCAGCGGAAGGACATATACAACCTTCTGTATCTCCCCATAATACTCCCATTTTTGTCATTAAAAGGAAATCTGGTAAATGGAGATTATTGCAAGATTTAAGAGCCATTAATAATGAGATGGTTATTATGGGATCTGCTCAATTGGGGATTCCTCAATTGTCTGCTTTGCCAAAAACCTGGTATGTTTTAGTTATAGATATTAAAGATTTTTTTTTTCAATTCCAATTCATCCTGAGGATAGTCCACGTTTTGCATTTACTATCCCTGCACTAAATCATGAAGGTCCTGATCAGAGATATGAATGGAAAGTACTCCCTCAAGGGATGGCTAACAGCCCAACTATGTGTCAAATTTATGTTAACAAAGTAATCCAGCCACTTAGAAATCAAAATCCTGAACTACAAATATTTCACTATATGGATGATGTATTATTGGCACACAAAGATAAAAACACATTGCTAGAATGTTATGCCACACTTACAAACTTGTTAAAAAATTATAATCTAGAGACAGCAATAGATAAAGTACAATTAAATTTTCCAATTAATTATTTAGGAGATCTATTATCCTCAACCATGGTCCATCCACCAAAAATTCAAATACAAGTAGATCAACTCAAATCACTTAATGACTTTCAAAAGTTATTAGGAGACATAAATTGGAAAAGGCCTTATCTAGGTATACCAACAGGAGAGTTGGGACCTTTATTTGATATCCATCAGGTCCATCGGATCCAAATTCACCCCGAATGTTAACGCCTGAAGCAAGAAAGGCATTAAAAATCATTGAAACATATATGGAAAATATGCATTTGGATAGAATTGATATAAGTTTGCCTTTATTATTTATTGTACTACCAACAAAAAATATTCCTACAGGAGTATTTTGGCAAGAAGGTCCATTATTATGGATACATTTATCTTATTCTCCTAACACTATTCTTACTAGGTATCCTGAGGCTGTAGGACAATTAATACTTAATGGAATAAAAGCAGCAAAGGGAGTGTTTGGAATTTATCCCAATAAAATTATTACTCCATATTCTATGAATCAAATTGATGAGTTAGCTAATGAGTTAAATACTTGGGCAATAATCATGTGCAAATCTAATGTTTCATTTGATAACCACTTACCATCTAATCCTTTATTGTCTTTTTGGTCATCGCATCCTGTAATTTTTCCAAAAATGACAAGAAAAACACCTATCATGAATGCTCCAAATATATTCATTCATGGGTCAAATAATGGTACAGCAGCAATAGTTACACCTGATCAAACTTTTACATTTTTAGTACCCAAACAATCAGCTCAAAAGGTAGAGCTTAATGCAGTATTACAAGCTTTTGTGATGTTTAAAGATTCTGTATTTAATTTATTTTCTGATAGTCAGTATATAGTTAATGCTATAGTATCCCTTGAAGATGCTGGTAGGATTTCCCCTTCCTCTACTGTTTTCTTTTGCTTTCCACTATACAAAGTCTAATCTGGGACAGAAAAGATCCATTCTTTATAGGACATATCAGGGCACATACAGGATTGCCTGGAGCACTTAGTTTGGGCAATGATTTACCAGATAAAACTACACATGACATACATATTTTCTCTAGACTAGAAGAAGCTACAAATTTTCATAAAAAGTTCCATGTCAATGCTAATACTTTACAAAAGGGTTTTAAAATAACTAAGGAACAAGCTAGACAAATAATAAAACAATGTCAAAATTGTGTGACCTTTTTACCACAAGTTAATCTTGGAGTCAATCCTAGAGGATTGATACCTAACCATATTTGGCAGATGGACGTCACACACTTGCCAGAATTTGGAAAATTAAAATATTTGCATGTTACAGTTGATACTTCCTCTGGATTTTTGATGGGCTCCCTTCATGCCGGAGAAAAAAACTAAAGATGTTATAGCTCATTGCTTACAAAATTTTGCCACTGTGGGCGTTCCAAAACAGTTAAAAACAGATAATGCCCCTGGTTATACTTCTACCTCTTTTAAACAATTTTGCTCAACATTTGGCATTACTCATATAACAGGAATCCCATACAATCCACAGGGACAAGGCATAGTTTAAAGAGCTCATCAAACTATTAAAATGTACTTATTAAAGCAAAAAGAGGGAATTGGGAAGGGGTATATATTCCCCAAAGATAAACTTAAAATAACGCTTTTTACTCTAAAATTTTTAAATTTGGATTCATCAGGGCTTAGTGCTGCGGAAAGGCATATGTGTCCAAAAAATGTACATAAGCCCAAGGTACTTTGGAAGGATATTCTAACAGGACAATGGAAAGGTCCTGACCCAGTAATTGTCTGGAGTCGGGGGTGTGTTTGTGTGTTTCCACAGGGAGAATAGCAGCCGATTTGGATTCCAGAGAGATTAACTAAGGTCCTGACCCAGTGATTGCCTGGAGTCGGGGGTCTGTTTATGTGTTTCCACAGGGAGAACAGCAGCCGATTTGGATTCCAGAAAGATTAACTAAAGCGATTTCTACAGACCAAAAAGAAGATGATTTGGCTCAAATCCATAACAGCTGATATCCAGAACTCCAGTTTGGCTACCCTTACATCTGCAACAGAACCAGGATGCTTTTTTCAATATCTATTTTATTATTACCCTTTCCCACATCATGAAGTTCTATTTTGTTTTTTGAGCTCATACAGACCTAGGTTAATGTTTTGCTGATCAGTTCTATTTTTTGACTATAGAGTTTTTAAACATTGCAATGGAGATTTCACCTGTAAAAAGTTATAAGGCCTTTACTATTATGTTATGTGTTGTGTGCACACTTGTGTTTTATGTTGTATGTTTGTATGTACGTATGTCCATATATCATATATGATGAGCGCTCATGAAAAAATGGATCCAATTTTTTTTATTCACGTGATTTAAATGGTTTAATTTAAATTGGGTAAACAACTATTGAGGATTGTTTTAATATGTGAACAAAAAAGAAGTTTAACAGATCTGTTTGTTTACTTTCACCTTTCCTTTTCATTATATTTAATAATTCTCTTCAAGATAATGTAAATTGTTAAGAAAATTGTTTTCTTTTAGTGCCTTCTGGAATGTTACATAATTTTTTCTTTAGCCATTATTGCCAGAATTCCTATCCTCATCCCAGTGCCGGTGAAGACAAAGATAAAACCAATCTACAGCTTCTGCAATAGCCATCACTGAACTGCTTGCAGAACTTGTATGCATTGTGAACTCACCTGTATGCATTGTGAACTATCTGTTGGTGCAGCGACTTGTGGTAGTGTTGAGGTATTTTTGCTGATGATGTCATCGGTGGTACAATTTTTCCAAAAGGAGCTGTCAATTGGCTTGGTGTATCTTCCTCCCTTCTGCTTGTCATGATCGTTCAGCTAAATTTTGGGGGCCAACAGAGGTGAGGCAAAGAACCTCACCCCCCCGCTGGTACAAAGACCTATCCACAGGTGTGGCTGTATACTGGACCGGTAGTCAGTGACAGGTAAGATCCAATTGCAATGGTACCAACCTAAGACAGGAGGCTGACGCCTTGAGGTCAGCTCATCCGATAACGGGTAAGGACCATATGTACTATTGGACAACCTAAGGCAGTCATGGTCCCTAAGCCACATGCTTGTTGTTTAAACAGAGAGGGGGAGATATTGAGAGCCACAGCCGAAGGGGCCCCAGCAAACTTTCAGACTGCCAGCTGATGATTGGCTCACAGCGGCCCCAGCAACTTCTAGCTGATTGGCTCCTCTGCGGTGATGCTCATTGGGCTGTTTCCCAGCCCTTTCAGACTACGGAGCTGCTCATTGGGGGACTTTTTTTGGCTCCGCCCATGAGACCCAGCCAATCGGCCTCAAGGGTAGGAGGAGTGGGGGAGGTTGAGAGGCTTGTGGGAAGCAGGTGGTGGCAGTTGGGCTCTGAAGGTTTTTCCTGAGGAGCTGTTTTGTTTGGCGTGTGTGGTTCTAAAAATAAAGTTTGTTTCTTTTGACAAGTGGCTCCTGAATTGTTCCCAGCCAGACTGCGGCACCTCCCCACACCTGTTATCAGCATCCACTTACCAGAGAGAACATTCAGCCTTTGGTTTTTTGGGATTGGCTCACTTCACTTAGCATGATATTCTCCAAATCCATCCACTTACCTACAAATGCCATAATTTCACTCTCTTTTAATGCTGAGTAATATTCCACTGTGTGTATATACCACCGTTTCTTTATCCATTCATCTTTTGAAGGCCCTCTAGGTTGCTTCCACAGTTTAGCTATTGTGAATTGAGCTGCTATGAACATTGATGTGGCTGTGTTACTATGGTATGCTGATTTTTAAGTCCTTTGGATATAGACCAGGGAGTGGAATAGCTGGGTCAAATGGTGGTTCCATTTCAAGTTTTCTAAGGAATCTCCATACTTCTTTCCAGATTGGTTGCACCAATTTGCAGTCCACAAGCAATGTGTAAGTGTGCCTTTTCCCCCCATCCTTGCCAACATTTATTGTTTTCTGTGTTCTTGATAACTGCCATTCTGACTAGCATGAGATGAAATCTTAGAGTAGTTTTGATTGTATTGCTCTAATTACTAGAGATGTTGGACATTTTTTCATATATTTGTTGATCAAATTATATCTTCTTCTGAGAAGTATCTATTCAGCTCCTTAGCCCATTTATTTCTTGGGTTGTTTGTTTGTTTGTGTGTGTGTGTGTGTGTGTGGTTTTGTTCAGTTTTTTGAGTTCTTTAAATATCCTGGAGATTAGTGCTCTATCTGACGTGTGTGGTGAAAAAATTTGCTCCCAATATGTAGGCTCTCTGTTCACCTCACTGATTGCTTCTTTTGCTGAGAAGAAGCTTTTTAGTTTGAGTCCATCCAATTTATTAATTTTTTATTTTATCTCTTGTACTTTAGGAGTTTTGTTAAGGAAGTTGGAGCCTGATCTTATGTGATGAAGATTTGGGCCTACTTATTTCTCTAATAGGTGCAGGGTCTCTGGACTAATTCCTAGGTCCTTGATCCATTTTGAGTTGAGTTTTGTGAGAGATAGGGATTTAGTTTCATTTTGCTACATACAGATTTCCAGTTCTCCCAGCACCATTTGCTGAAGAGGCTATCTTTTCTCCAATGTATGTTTTTGGCACCTTTGGATAGTATGAGATAACTGTATTTATGTAGTTTGCCTCTGTGTCTTCTATTCTGTATCATTGTTCTACATGTCCATTTTGGTGCCAATACCATGCAATTTTTTGTTACTATAGCTTTGTAGTTTAGTTCAAGGTCTGGTATTATAATGCCTCCTGCATCACTCTCCTTACTAAGGATTGCTTTGGCTATTCTGGGTCCCTTATTTTTCCAAATGAATTTTATGTTTGCTTTTTTCTATTTCTATTAGGAATGACATTGGAATTTTAATTGGAATTACCCTAAATCTGTATAGATAGTGCTTTGGGTAGTATGGCCATTTTGACAATATTAACTCTGCCTATCCAAGAGCATCTTCTAAGGTCTTCTTCAATTTCTTTCTTTAGTGTTCTGTAGTTTTCATTGTGGAGTTCTTTCACTTCTTTTGTTAAATTGATTTCCAAGTATTTTATTTTATTTTATTTTGAGACTGTTGTGAATGGGGGTAGTTTTCCTAATTGCTCTTTCAGAGGATTCAGAACTGATATACAGAAATGCATTTGATTTATAGGTATTGATTTTATATCCTTCTACTTTGCTGAATTCATTCGAACTCTATGCTTGCTTTCATATATGTTTTTATTTGGTATGTTATGTTATTTTTCCCAAAACAGTCCACTAAATTGAATAAGCTTAAGGCCCCAGAAACTTGGATGCAGTTCTGCTTACACATTCATCACTAGCAATGTTAGATCTTTCTGCCTGTGCCCAGCCTGACTTGGTTAGAAACCGTCTCATCCCTGCCTCATCAAAACAGAGACCAGAAGAGAGGGAGTGGAGGAGGAAACTCTGGGGTTGAAGCCAGAATAGGCAGAGCAGCATGCTATAGCATGAAGGGTATACAATTTTTGTTAGTTCGACCTGGGCTTGAATTATTTTTTTTTCAATTGTTAGCTTATCTGTTCCTTTTTATCTTTGAGGAAACTGAGGTTCTGTTACCCTTGGCAAGTCCTTGAACTTTACTGAGCCTTAATTTCCTTCCCTAAGTGTAAGAAACAGATGAGTTAACTATTGTGAAAGAAGCATTTGATAAACTGCAAAATTTTGCATATAAGGTGTGGAGAGTAAGTAATTTGATTAAAACCATATGTTTAGAATCACAATTTGGAGTCCAGATCTTTCTGGCCCCAGGTACATGCCTATTCTTCCTAAATCATGACATACTCATCTCCCAACACACACACACAGCCTATGCCACACTCATGTTGACAAGCATGATTTGAGGTATAATGAAACCAAAATGTAACCCTTACCTTTCTTCTATTTTCACACCCCT
Source organism: Marmota monax (assembly GCF_021218885.2). Taxonomy (NCBI): domain Eukaryota; kingdom Metazoa; phylum Chordata; class Mammalia; order Rodentia; family Sciuridae; genus Marmota; species Marmota monax. The sequence continues at coordinate 1,213,518 of NW_026694432.1, read as the reverse complement.
GATCAAGTGGCCTGCTACCATCTGTGATGGTCATAATCTCATGTCTCAATTTGTGTATCACATCATCAGGGAGGTTAATGGATTTTAACCCATGGCTGCTAGCTTCTTCAAGTCAACCAAGATTCACATTGTACTTTATGGTTATTTTTCAAGTCCATACTTTTCATAAATATATACTTAATATTTTATGAATAAATGATATTATATATGGGATTTACTTCAAACCAATATAGTGGGAGAGGAGTTATAAGCAGTGGGTAGTGATAAAAATTTTAAAAAATGGATAATGGACTACAATTTAATAATTTCTGTAGCTGGATTATGGGTAATTTAGGTTCATTACACTATTTCTATTTACTTTTCTATATGGTAAAATTTTTTCAAAATAAAATATAAAAGTGATTTATTGAATATCACCCTAGATGTTCATGGGACTTTATTTTAGCCCTTTCTCATTTTGCCCCCTGGAACTTACAGTTTGCTCCATTTATTTTAAATCTTTGTGAAAACTATATAAAACAAAAATCATTGAATGACAATAACATTAATAAAAGAGTAATATCTTGCACTTAATAAATACTTGTTTTGTGCCTGCCCCAGTCCAAAATAATTTACTTTCATCTTATTATTCTTAATAAGAATTCTATGAACAAACTGAGGCTCAGCAACATTAAATAGCCTGACCATAGTCTACAGAAACTAATATATTAACATCTCCTAGTTCCCTGTTTCCCAGACTCAGATTTATATTCTGAGAATATGCCATGCTACCACAGATAGAGAGGAAGACTTCAAAATGCCAAGGGAATGGCCCTGAATTTACTCTGGTATAATACCAAACTGGAGAATAGACATTACATGTCCTTCTTATACATGTTGTATTATGAAAGGCCAGAAGGATGCACATCTTTCCTTTTATAAGCTTAAGTCCAAAATAAGAGAATACAAATGTCAACAGATGTAATGAAGCATTTATTTTTTGACATAAGAAGAGAGAGGATATAACAACAAGAAAACAAGCAGAAGGGAAGAAAAAAGCACTAGTAGAGCACTGACTATACTTGGTATTTGACATATGCAATGTACTGCTATTTCCAATCTTATGTCTTTCAGAGAAAGGTGGACTTTGTTAAGTAAATAGACTTTTGGCTCTGCTGAGCACCTCAAGGTTGTCTGTGAAGGAAATATGAGCCACGATCTGAAGAGAGTTGAGTGTTTCTTATAATAGAGGCAGAATTTGGAATTTGGGAGAAAAGGATCACCTGAAAGAAGGGGAAGAAGAACCAGCAGAGGGTTAAAGCCCAGAATACCATGAAGGATAACATGGACAGAATAATGAAAAAAAAATCTAGTGGCAGAGTGTGTAATGAACTATTTTCAGTTACCAACTTTTTTTTTCTACTAAAAAACATGAGGGAACTTGCTTGTAAACAACTCATAGACTACACCATATATACTATATGTACACTATATGTATATTTCCTAGTTCAGTGAGTGGGGCACTATATAGGTTTCCATTAATCTGGGGAAAGAAAATATTTTCTATTTTGGTTTAGATATGACTATTATGGTTTAGATATGAGGTTCTCCCCAAAAGCTCATGTGTGTGACAATGCAAGAATTTTCAGAAGTGAAATGATTAGATGATAAGAGGTATAACCTAATCAGTGGGTTAATTCAGTGGTATGAATTAATTGAGTGGTAACTATAGGTAGGTAGGGTATGGTTAGAGGCAGTAGATCACTGGGATTGTGACTTTGAGATTTATATTTTGTCCTTGGTAAATAAATCTTGCCTCCTGGTTGTCATGTCTTGATATGCTTCCTTGTAACACGCCTGCCACCATGATGTTCTGCTTCATCTTGGGCCCATAGCTATGGAGTTGGCTTATCATGGGCTGAACCTCTGAAACTATGAGCCAAAATAAACTTTTACTCCTCTATGTTGCTCTTGTCAGGTTGGTTGGCCACAGCACTGCAAAGCAGACTAAAACACTGACTTATGATGCTTTGACTGAAGAAGTTTTTCAGTTTTACAAGAGTGCAAAAGCAGTATGCATTCACTAGAAATTGTACTTGGAATTTTGAATTTTAATCTTCTCCCTGGCTAGTGATATGCAGTATGATGTTCTGGGCAGTGATGTTGAAAAGCAGCATCCAGCTCATAGCTCATCAATCACATAATCAAAAGAGTAAACAAGAAATAAACTATAATGTACTGTGTTTTAAAGCTATGATATAGAGTAGTTTAGGGATACTAAGTGCATTTTCAATTTGCAGTAGTTTCAACTCATGATGTAACCCCACAAATTCCAGGAACACCTAGATATAGATGCACCAACTCATTGTAGAGAAAAGAAGAGAAAAATAAAATTTTCCCTAGTCACTTTATTTCAAGGCTAGATATTTCAAAAAGATTCCAGATGCCTAAACATAGCTTCTTTTTTTTTTTAATTTTTTATTGTGGGTTGTTCAAAACATTACAAATTTCTTGACATATCATATTCCACACTTTGATTCAAGTGGGTTATGAACTCCCACCTTCACCCCATACACAGATTGCAGATTCACATCAGTTACACATCCATTGATTTACAAATTGCCATACTAGTGTCTGTTGTGCTCCGCTGCCTTTCCCATCATCCACCCTCCCCCCTCCCCACCTCTCCCCTCCCCTCCCCTCCTCTCTCTCTACCCCCTCCACTGTATAACCCTGAGGGTCTCCTTCCATTACCGTGCAATTTCCCTTCTCTCTCCCTTTCCCTCCCACCTCTCATCCCTGTTTAATGTTAATCTTCTTCTCCTGTTCTTCGTCCCTACTCTGTACTTAGTTACTTTCCTTATATCAAAGAAGACATTTGGCATTTGTTTTTTAGGGATTGGCTAGCTTCACTTAGCATAATCTGCTCTAATGCCATCCATTTCCCTGTAAATTCTATGATTTTCTCATTTTTTAATGCAGAGTAATACTCCATTGTGTATAAATGCCACATTTTTTTTATCCATTCGTCTATTGAAGGGCATCTAGGTTGGTTCCACAGTCTTGCTATTGTGAACTGTGCTGCTATGAACATCGATGTAGCAGTGTCCCTGTAGCATGCTCTTTTTAGGTCTTTAGGGAATAGACCAAGAAGGGGAATAGCTGGGTCAAATGGTGGCTCCATTCCCAGCTTTCCAAGAAATCTCCATACTGCTTTCCAAATTGGCTGCACCAATCTGCAGTCCCACCAGCAATGTACAAGTGTACCCTTTTCCCCACATCCTCGCCAGCACTTGTTGTTGTTTGACTTCCTAATGGCCGCCAATCTTACTGGAGTGAGATGGTATCTTAGGGTGGTTTTGATTTGCATTTCTCTGACAGCTAGAGATGTTGAGCATTTTTTCATGTACTTGTTGATTGACTGTATGTCCTCCTCTGAGAAGTGTCTGTTCAGGTCCTTGGCCCATTTGTTGATTGGGTTGTTTGTTCTCTTATTGTCTAATTTTTTGAGTTCTTTGTATACTCTGGATATTAGGGCTCTATCTGAAGTGTGAGGAGTAAAGATTTGTTCCCAGGATGTAGGCTCCCTATTTACCTGTCTTATTGTTTCTTTTGCTGAGAAAAAACTTTTTAGTTTGAGTAAGTCCCATTTGTTGATTCTAGTTATTAACTTTTGTGCTATGGGTGTCCTATTGAGGAATTTGGAGCCCGACCCCACCGAATGTAGATCGTAGCCAACTTTTTCTTCTATCAGACGGCGCGTCTCTGATTTGATATCAAGCTCCTTGATCCATTTTGAATTCAATTTTGTGCATGGCGAGAGAAAGGGATTCAGTTTCATTTTGTTGCATATGGATTTCCAGTTTTCCCAGCACCATTTGCTGAAGATGCTATCCTTCCTCCATTGCATGCTTTTAGCCCCTTTATCAAATATAAGATAGTTGTAGTTTTGTGGATTGGTTTCTGTGTCCTCTATTCTGTACCATTGGTCCACCCGCCTGTTTTGGTACCAGTACCATGCTGTTTTTGTTACTATTGCTCTGTAGTATTGTTTGAAGTCTGGTATTGCTATACCGCCTGATTCACACTTCTTGCTTAGCATTGTTTTTGCTATTCTGGGTCTTTTATTTTTCCATATGAATTTCATGATTGCTTTCTCTGTTTCTACAAGAAATGCCGTTGGGATTTTGATTGGCATTGCATTAAACCTATAGAGAACTTTTGGTAATATCGCCATTTTGATGATGTTAGTTCTGCCTATCCATGAACAGCGTATATTTTTCCATCTTCTAAGATCTTCTTCTATTTCTCTCTTGAGGGTTCTGTAGTTTTCATTGTATAAGTCTTTCACCTCTTTTGTTAGGTTGATTCCCAAGTATTTTATTTTTTTTGAAGATATTGTGAATGGAGTGGTTGTCCTCATTTCCATTTCAGAGGATTTGTCGCTGATATACAGGAATGCCTTTGATTTATGCGTGTTGATTTTAAATCCTGCCACTTTGCTGAATTCATTTATTAGCTCTAATAGTTTCTTTGTAGAGCCTTTTGGGTCTGCTAGATATAGAATCATATCATCTGCAAATAGTGATAATTTAATTTCTTCTTTTCCTATTTTTATGCCTTTAATTTCTTTCGTCTGTCTGATTGCTCTGGCCAGTGTTTCGAGAACTATGTTGAACAGAAGTGGAGAGAGAGGGCATCCCTGTCTTGTTCCAGATTTTAGTGGGAATGCCTTCAGTTTCTCTCCATTCAGAATGATGCTAGCCTGAGGCTTAGCATAGATTGCTTTTACAATATTGAGGTATGTTCCTGTTATCCCTCGTTTTTCTAGAGTTTTGAACATAAAGGGATGCTGTACTTTGTCGAATGCTTTTTCCGCATCTATCGACATGATCATATGGTTCTTATTTTTAAGTCTATTGATGTGGTGAATAACATTTATTGATTTCCGTATATTGAACCAGCCTTGCATCCCAGGCATGAATCCTACTTGATCATGGTGCACAATTTTTTTGATATGTTTTTGTATCCGATTCGCCAGAATTTTATTGAGGATTTTTGCATCTAGGTTCATTAGAGATATTGGTCTGTAGTTTTCTTTCTTTGAAGTGTCTTTGTCTGGTTTAGGTATCAGGGTGATGTTGGCCTCATAGAATGAATTTGGAAGTTCTCCCTCCTTTTCTATTTCCTGAAGTAGCTTGAAAAGTATTGGTATTAGTTCTTCTTTAAAGGTTTTGTAAAATTCTGCTGTATACCCATCCGGACCTGGGCTTTTCTTAGTTGGTAGTCTTTTGATGGTTTCTTCTATTTCCTCAATTGATATTGGTCTGTTTAGGTTTTCTATATCCTCCTGACTCAATCTGGGCAGATCATATGACTTAAGAAATTTATCTATGCCTTCACTATCTTCTAATTTATTGGAGTATAAGGATTCAAAATAGTTTTTGATTATCTTCTGTATTTCTGAAGTGTCTGTTGTGATATTGCCTTTTTCATCCCGTATGCTAGTAATTTGAGTTCTCTCTCTTCTTCTCTTCGCTAGCATCCCTAAGGGTCTGTCGATTTTGTTTATTTTTTCAAAGAACCAACTTTTAGTTTTGTCAATTTTTTCAATTGTTTCTTTTGTTTCGATTTCATTAATTTCAGCTCTGATTTTAATTATTTCTTGCCTTCTACTTCTTTTGCTGTTGTTTTGCTCTTCTTTTTCAAGGATTTTGAGATGAAGTATGAGATCATTTATTTGTTGGTTTTTTCTTTTTTTAAGGAATGAACTCCAAGCAATGAATTTTCCTCTTAGAACTGCTTTCAATGTGTCCCATAGATTCCGATATGTTGTGTCTGTGTTTTCATTTATCTCTAAGAATTTTTTAATTTCATCCTTGATGTCTTCTATAACCCATTGATCATTCAGTAACCTATTGTTCATTCTCCAATTGATGTATGCTTTTTCCTTCCTTCTTTTATCGTTGATTTTCAGTTTCATTCCATTATGATCAGATAAGATGCATGGTATTATCTCTACTCCTTTATATTGTGTAAGAGTTGCCCTGTGACATAATATATGATCTATTTTTGAGAAGGATCCATGTGCTGCTGAGAAAAAAGTGTAACTGCTTGATGTTGGGTGGTATACTCTATATATGTCAATTAAGTCTAGGTTATTAATAGTGTTATTGAGTTCTATAGTTTCCTTATTCAACTTTTGTTTGGAAGATCTGTCCAGTGGCGAGAGAGGTGTGGTGAAGTCTCCCATGATTATGGTGTGGTGGTCTATTAGACTCTTGAACTTGAGAAGAGTTTGTTTGACGAACATAGCTGAACCATTGTTTGGGGCATAAATATTTATGATTGTTATGTCTTGTTGGTGTATGGTTCCCTTAAGCAGTATGTAGTGTCCCTCTTTATCTCTTTTGATTAACTTTGGCTTGAAATCTATTTTATGTGATATGAGTATGGACACGCCTGCTTGTTTCCGAAGTCCATATGAGTGATATGATTTTTCCCAACCTTTCACCTTCAGCCTATGTATGTCTTTTCCTATCAAATGCATCTCCTGTAGGCAGCATATTGTTGGGTCTTGTTTTGTGATCCATTCTACTAGCCTGTGTCTCTTAATTGGTGAGTTTAAGCCATTAACATTTAGGGTTATTATTGAGATATGGGTTGTTCTTCCAGCCATATTTGTTTATTTCTGTTATTAAACATGGTTTGTTTTCCTCTTTGATTATTTCCCCCACCCCTTTACTGTCCTACCTCCCACTGTTGGTTTTCATTGTTATTTTCCATTTCCTCTTCCTGTAATGCTTTGGCGAGGATGTTTTGAAGAGATGGTTTTCTAGCTGCAAATTCTTTAAACTTTTGTTTATCTTGGAAGGTTTTAATTTCATTCTCCATCCTGAAGCTTAATTTCGCTGGATACACAATTCTTGATTGGAACCCATTTTCTTTCAGTGTTTGAAATATGTTATTCCAGGATCTTCTAGCTTTCAGAGTCTGTGTTGAAAGATCAGCTGTTATCCTGATTGGTTTACCCCTAAATGTAATCTGCTTCCTTTCTCTTGTAGCTTTTAAAATTCTCTCCTTATTCTGTATGTTGGGCATCTTCATTATAATGTGTCTAGGTGTGGATCTCTTATGATTTTGCACATTCGGCATCCTGTAGGCTTCTAGGATTTGGGATTCTGCCTCATTCTTCAAGTCTGGGAAGTTTTCTTGTATTATTTCATTGAATAGACTGCTCATTCCTTTGGTTTGGAGCTCTGTACCTTCCTGTATCCCAATGACTCTTAAGTTTGGTCTCTTAATGTTATCCCATATTTCTTGGATGTTCTGCTCATGGTTTCTTAACAGTCTTGCTGAGCTGTCTATGTTCTTTTCCAGTTGAAATTCTTTGTCTTCATTGTCTGATGTTCTATCTTCTAAGTGTTCTACTCTGCTGGTAGTATTCTCCATTGAGTTTTTAAGTTGGTTTATTGCTTCCTGCATTTCTAGCATTTCTGATTGCTTGTTTTTTATAACCTCTATCTCCCTGTATAGTTGATCCTTTGCTTCCTGGATTTGTTTGCGTAATTCGTTGTCGAAGTGATCTTTCATTGTCTGATTTTGCTGTTTAATGTCTTCCTTGATACTCCAGATCATCTGAAGCATGTATATCCTGAATTCTTTATCTGACATTCCATCTGCTGCAGCTGTTACCTCTTCTAAAGTTGCGTTGACCTGCATTGCTTGTGGTCCTTTCTTTCCTTGTCTTTTCATACTGCTTGCGTATCTTTCCTGTAGGTGCGGGCGGCGGCTCTGCTCTCTCCTTATTCCAATTGGGGTGTCGTGGCTACCACGCCAGCAGGTCACTGGGCCTGTTCTGGGAGCTGGTGGCGGCTCTGTTCTGCCCCTACTCCAATTGGGGTGACGAGTGTACCATGCCGGCAGGCCACCGGGCCTGATCCGCCGGTCGGTTGCAGGTTTGCCTACCCTGCAGGCGCGGGCGGCAGCTCTACTCTGCCCCTACTCCAAATGGGGTGACGTGTCTGTCGTACCAGCAGGCCACTGGGCCTGTCCCGCTGGTCGGTCGCAGATCTGCCCACCTTTCGGGCACGGGTGGAGGCTCTGCTCTGCCCCTACTCCAATTGGGGTGTCGTGACTACCCCGCCTGCAGGACGCTGGGCCTGTTCCTGGCAAGGGAGGCGACTCTGCTCTGTCACTACTCCAATTAGGGTGGTGTTTGTACCACGCCGGCAGGCTCCTGGGCCTGATCCGCCGGTCTGTTGTAGGTCTGCCTACCTTGAAGGCGCGGGCGGCGGATCTGCCCTGCCCCTCCTACCACACCTGCGGGCCCCTGGGCCTGATCTGCAGGTTGATCACTGGTCTGCTCACCCTGCGGGCACGGGTGGCGGTTCCGCTCCGCCCCCACTCCAATTGGGGTCACGTGACCACCACACCGGCAGGGCCTGATCCGGGCGTGGGAGAAGGATCTGCTCTGCCCCTACTCGAGTTGGGGTGACTTGTGTACCACACTGGCATTCCACTGGGCCTGACCCGCCAGGCTGTCACAGGTCTGTTTACCTTGCAAGCGTGAAGGGCGGCTCTGCCCTGCCCCTCCTACCACGCCCATGTACTACTGGGTCGTGGGTCTGCCCACCTGGCGGGTGTGGGTGGCGGCTCCGCTCCGCCCCCTCTCCAATTGGGGTCACGCGGTCACCACGCTGGCGAGCCGCTGGGCCTGCTCCGGGGGCTGGCGGCGGCCCGGCTCCTTCCCTCCGGCTCGAGGACAAATTGAGGAGTCTCGGGTGACTGAGCCTCACCCCCCTTACCAGGAGACCAACTGCTTATGTCACCGCTGGTATTGATGAAGATCTCTCCTCCACCGCTTTCTGCTGACATCAGATCTCTGCCATGTTGGTATCCTATGCGAATGGCAGCATTTCGTTCCCCTTGCCGGGCAACCCAAGCAACGGGTGAGTCCTGACCAGCCCTCAGCAGGACCCGGACCGAGACGCAGTTTCCGCGGGCTCCTAGCTCCGGTCCAGGGAAGTTCCGGGAGCCGGAACTCGGCCGCTCCGTGCTCGGTGTAAGCTCCTATAAGTGTAAGCTCCAAGAAGCAGTCCCCGCGGGCTCAGTTCCGGGAGCCGGAATTCGGCTGCTTAGTGCTTGGTGTTTGCTCTGAGAGTAGCAGGGTCCAAGAAGCAGCCTCCGCAGGCTCCGCAGCCCTGAGCCAGGGCGGTTCCGGGACGGTTCCGGGAGCCGGAACTCGGCCGCCCCGCGCTCGGTGTTCGCTCCGATAAGATCAGATTTTAAGAAGCACCCAGGCGCTGAACCCTAGCAATCTGTCTGCAAGCCGCAGGCGAATTGCAGCCTGAAATTACCTGTTCTATGGCTGAATGAGCTGCGGTCAGTCAAAAACAGGTATGGTGACGTCAGTTTACCAACATGGTGGCTGCTGGCCTCCTCTGTGGTCTGACCGGTGTGGAGAACCGAGATGGACCGCTTCCTTCCCCCGTCTCGAACCCAGAATTCAGCCCTGAGTGCGGTGCTTGCGCGGCTGGCAGAAACTGCAGCACTGTAACCCTGCGTCTCTATCCCAGCGCGCGTTGCAGACTCTAGCAGCGGGGCGATTTGCTGAATAAGCAGTTTTACCCTCCGTGCGACAAACCTCTCGCGTTTGAGTCCCCGTAGCCGATCCTCGTGCGATGGAAATCCTTCCTCCAAGTTCCGGCGCACCCCACTATTGCTGGAAATTCCTAACAAGATATCCTTTAGCCGTCCTGACTTGTCATGCTCCCACACAGTGAAGCAGCACACGGGGGTAATGCACTCCCCTCGCCGCCATCTTCCTTCCATAAACATAGCTTCTGATAGAGAATTTCTAATAAAAATGTAAGAGCCCCATAGGTAAGTGAGGATCAGAAAGAAAATAACCAGAGATTTCTGTAAAATGTTGGCCTCATGTTTTAGACTAGTTATTTAAAACAATGACAGGAGTCTTATCAGCTGACTAGACCTGATCTGGCCAGTGGCTCACCTACCTAGATCTGAATTAACTAGGAGGTTTTAGAATCTTCCATTCAGATCTTCCTTAATTATAATAAGCAGATTCATATTGTTAAAATGCAAAAATCTTGTTAATATAGGTCAACATTTTCCAGAGGTTGGTAGTGAAAATATTTTGTTTCCCCAGAATAATGGAAACTAATATAGTCCCCCACCCACTGCATGAGGCAAGTTTGTATATCTGCAGAGACTCAAACAAAATCAATCTGGCTCACTGTGAGCAAGAAGCAGTTGCTTTTTTCTTCACCCACAGCCTTGACAATTTACTTTTGGTTCCATCACTATAAGATTATCTCTTACCACTTGGATATTTGTATTTATATTGAATTTTTTTTCAAGAAAGTCATTCTGGTCAAAGAAAATTTTATAATACTGGGTAGTACTGATTAGTTGATCTAACTGCTGGGATGAAGAGGACAGTTAATTTCTAAATCATATGTCTCAGACTAGAAGAACATTCTAGAAGTACATTCCATTTGAAACCTCATCTGAAGTCAATCGTTCCAATAGCATTCTTTAGCAATTCTGTGTTTCTTTACACTGTAGCTAAGTAGCTAAACTGTTCCTATATAAAGGGCCAGATGAAAATAACTTTAATTTTGTGGGTTATATAGTCTCTGTCATAACTATTCAATTCTGACATTGCAACACAAAAACAGCCAAAGACAATTCATAAACCAGTTGGTGTGGCTCTATTCCAATAAAACTTTATTTACAAAAACAGGCAGTGGGCCAGATTCAGACCATAAGCCATAGTCTTCCTATCCCTACTGCAGAATGTTAGTAGAAAATACCTTCATTCTTCTTAAAGTGGCATTCCCTTTCTCCACAGAAGAGTCTTAACTGGGCTTCTCCAGAAATCTTCGCCATGGCTGATTTTAGGACTGTCAGCAAGAGTCTCTACAAAAGAGTTCAATGTAGATCAACTTCCTATTTTCATGTTGTCCTATCTTACTTGGCCACTGGCCAGAAAGAAATCAACCCTCCAGGTGCTGGACAACTCCTTACTATTTTTTCACAAATGTATCCAGTATAGTAGTTTGTAGAAATGTGTAAACAAGGCCGCTGGCCTCGAGCTGGAGCTTCACAGAGATGTCTACATTTCTAAAATAAGAAAAGTTACTGACTGGGTTCCATGGTAACAGCTGGCAGGGGGAGAAAAGATCCGGGAGAAGAAGTTCTCCCCTTCTCAGGTGTTGTCCTTGAAGAGTTAACTTGCCCAAACAGTGAAAGAAAAAGCTGATTTTATGTAAACTTCTGCAGACTGTGAACTTCTGAGCCCCTCCCCTTACAAGCTGGGTATAAAACTCTGAAACTACCTGAACTTGGGGTTCAGGGGATTGATTGATTACAGCAAAAGCTGTGCCCTCTGAACTTGGCTGCAGCCAAATATAACTGCTTCCTGCTGTCTTCGGTGCCCTGCCTTGTCTGTCCCTACAACATTCTCAATGATAGATTCTTAGCCTTTTTACCCTTAGCCTTTTTACCATCTTCAGGGTATGATTGGCCTCAATTCCAATGCTCATGAAATTATTTGTAGATTGCAACATCAATAAAGAGAAACACAAACTCCTGCACACTTTTTGCCACTATGAGAGGCACCATGATTCATACTGAATGGCAGGGCTAGCAAAAGGACAACTGAATTGATATACAGTCCAAGAATGTAATGGTACAGTGGCATTACCTTTTTAGTATTCCTAGCCTTAGAGACAACATCAGACATGCTCAGTTTATGTGCAGAATTCTAAATTTATTCTTGGTGCCACTCTTCTATTCCACAAAATTCATTGTTTTACTTATATGTTCAACATATTATACTTGGAAATACTTTTACCCACTGGGTTTGTCTTTCTTACATCACATTTGAGGCATCACAAAGACCAGATGAGTCTGGAAACTCTGAATAGACTTTTTCCAATGTAAAAATCTATGTCAATAATAAAGTTTCCATAAGGGTTAAGCAGAACAGGCTTATTGAGGTTCTAGCCAATGTTCTTGGTAGTCAGAAAAGAGGCAAAGGGTGCTGAAGACAAACATGGGTAGTACTGATGCTATCAACTAAAGAATATTTAAGAACACGTGTATCACATACTCAATTTGAAATTTTCATTGGCACAATAACTACTTAATTCCTATTTCCTCAAATCTTAAAATCAACTTCAAAATTAAATTCCTGTGTGATAGAATTTAGTTCAGTTCCTCATCATTTTCTTCTGTTACTGCTTTACTTATTTCTCTGTCACTACTCCTACTTTTTTCAATTTATTCTCTCTGTAGATTTTTTAAAATGAGAAACCTTATCATGATGCTCCTCTGCTTTATATCTTCACTAGATCCTTTTGAGCTTCAAGTAAAGTCCAAACCCTTCAGCATGGTATTTAAAACCCTATCTTAATTTAATAGCTTCATGCTCTGACACTCCTCTTGTTCTTGCAACCTATATTTCTGACATAATAAAATATCTGCAGTTCCTTGACTATACCATATTCTTGCTCAATTTGGACCTCTCAAATGTAGCTCTCCCTGCTTGAAATGCCCTTCCTATTAGTTTTTGCCTGTGTAAGTATTATCTTTCAAACAAAGATCTTACATCACTTGAACCAGACTGTCTCCTGTGATCCCCAAGCCAACACAATCAACCTTGGGTGTTTTTGTTTGATTTTAGCAAAACACCCTGTACTTATTTCTATATATAGCACCATACTAGAATTAATTTCTTCTCTTCCCTCCTCTATCCATATGAATTCCTTGAGTACAAAGATTAATTTTCTTTAGTTTTCCACCAGAAGACCCTACTATGAACCCAGAATAGAGTAAGTACACAGTATTCAATTTTGAATAATTGAATTAAATTAATGGCAGTTATATCATGTACCAACAGACAATGCTTCAAACTTTGGAAGAGGAGAGTTAAGAGGTATCTAAACCTATATGAGTATATATGTATTTTTAAAAGCACACTAAATATAATTAGTGGTATGTATGTATACATATATAGATGTGTATATATATATATATGAATATACACATATACATTGTGAGTATATATGTGTGTGTGTGTGTGTGTGTATATATATATATATATATATATATATATATATATATATCAATGCTTTATTTTCATAATCTGAACACATGTGGTGAAACTAGTACTCAGATTCAAAAACAGATTATTACTATCATTCCAGATAGCCTCCTTAAGCTCCCTTTTTATTATTAACCATCCCAAGGATAACCAATGTCCTTACTTCTAATGCATAGTTTAGTTTTACATGATTGCAAAATACAAATGTAATCCACACCATTTATATTTTTTCTGCTGGCTTTTTCACTCAAACATATATTTGTGAGATTCATCCATGTTGTTGCATGTAGGTGTATCTATTCATTCTCATTTTTACATAGCATTCTAGTGTGTGAATATAACATTTATCCACTCTCTATCCATTCTATTATTTATGGGCATTTGGGTACTTTGCAGCAGCTTGGGGCTATAATAGTGCTACTATGAACATTTCTTTTAGTAAACAACAATATACATTTCTGTGGAATATATATTAGGATTGAAATTTCTGGGTCATAGTATATACATATATTCAGCTTTAGTAGGAACTGCCAAAAAATTTATGAAATTGCACCAACAGAGAACTTTTTTAATTCATGAAGTAATTTAAGCTCATAGAAAATCACTATGTAAATACAAAGTACTGTTATTAACTCAATGCCTCATTTGCACATGATCATCTTGTTCCATAGCAATTAAAAATAACATCTTTGATTAGATGAAATCAAATATCTGGGATTTGCATTTATAATCTAGATATGTCACACTCTTCTTCTCTAATCAAAATTAGGTTTTGACAAAATGTCTCAGTGGAAAGACAAGTACTGGTGTGCTGTTTATACAAGCATATTAGGTCATATATGTTTGGGATCATATGAACACTTTCTTTAATAATGTCCTAGTTTTTCAAGAAATTGGGAAGGACACTGCTAAAACCAATCTGTTCCACATCTCCATTGTACATTTTATTGTAACCATATATTTTTTAAAAAATATGATTCACTGATTTCTAGAATTTAAATAATCATAAACATCCCTGGAATAAGTGGTTCACATCTTTGCATTGATTATATTAAACTTTAAATTTGGTATTATACTAATAATACTTGGTATAGAAAAAAATTTTAGAAATAAAGAAATGCATAAGATAAAGGTGATATAAACACTGATAATCCCACTGTACACAAAATCTACTAAAATTTCAGTGCATATGCCTTCAGATTCTTCTTGACTTTTTTCATTTCAATTAACACAAATTGTAATATAAAAAATGGAATTATGCTCTATGCACTTTTATCTGGTATTATTTTTTATGTTATATAAATTTCACCATGAGTGTCTATCAATTTTTGAAGTTTTAATTCATTTTTAATTAATACATAAAACTATACATTACAAAATGTTTAAATCAGATTTAACAAGTTTACTCTCTCAGATATTTATCATATGTTTATGGTGAAAATCTTCAAAATCCTTTCTTCTAGCTTTTTAAAATTTATACTACATTTTTATCTATAATCACTCTACTGTGCAATAGCACACCAGAATTTCTTGCTCCTATCTGACTGTAACTTAGTACCAGTTGATCAACTTTTCCTCACACCTCCCCCACCCCCACTATCCTCAGTCTCTGTTAATTACCTTGTCGTCTCAACCTCTATGAGATCAGGTTTTTTAGATTCCACATGTGAGTAAAATCATGTAGTACTTGTCTTTCTGTAACTGTCTTATTTCACATAAATAATGATTTCTAGTTCCATACATGTTGCCACAAATTATCTCAATATTTTTTATAGAAGCATAGTATTCTGTTATGTATAAGTACCACATTTTCTTTGTCTATCCATCAATTGATATACACTTAGGTTGTTTCCATATCTTGGCTATTACAAATAGTGCTGCAATAAATATAGAGTGCAAATCTCTCTATTCAATACACCAATTCATTTTCTTTAGATATATACACAGAAGTAGGATTGCTGGATCATAAAATAATTCTATTTTAAATTTTTAAGGAGGCCCCATCCTCTTTTCCATAATGTCTGTACTAATTTACATTCCCACCAGGTGTGCAAGGTTTTCCTTTTCTCAACATTTTTAAAGTGCAAATATTGGCATATCATATTAATAAAATGTGATATTGTAAATATATTTGATCTTCCTAGTATTTCCTGAAATAAAGCTCCTGAAATGCTTGGAATCCCTGAAGTAATGTTATGATTCGTATATGCTGTGTCCCCCAAGGCTCATGTGTGAGACAATGCAAGAAAGTTTAGAGATGAAATGATTGAGTTATGAAAGTTTTAACCTAATCAGTGAACTAATCACTTGACTGGGATTAACTGAGTGATAACTGTAGGCAGGTAGGGTGTGGCTGGAGAGGCGGGCATTAGGGGTGAGCTTTGGAGGTATAGCTTTTGTCTCAGGTGACCAAGAATTCTCTCTACTTCCTGATTATAATGTCCTAAATTGCTTTCCTCCTCCACGTTATATTTTGCCTCACCTCTGTCCCAGAGCAATGGAGACAACCATCTAAGAACAGAGACCTCTGATATGACAAATGCCAAATAAACTTTTCCTTCTCTACATTTTTCTTGTCAAGTCTTTTGGTCTCAGCAGCAAAAAGCCAACTAAAATAAGTAATAAGTGCCTTTTTCTATGTTGATGATTTGATTGATGGCTAAGGGCTTTCCTTTAGCTTCAGAATAGAGACACTTCATAGAAAATATCAAAACAGGTTGAGAGGCTTTTAGACTCAGTCACCAACCTCCTGTTAAGTCCATCATCAATGGCCACTATTTAATCAATCATGCCTACATATTGAAGTCTCCATAAAAACTCAAAAGGATCAGATTCACAGGAGGTTCCAGATAGCTGAACACAAAGACATTCCTTAGAGAGTGGCACACCAAGACAGAGCACGGAAGTACTGCACCCCTATGCATTTCTTCATCTATATTCTTTAGAATATTCTTTTTAAAATATTTATTTTTAGTTGTAGTTGGACACAATACCTTTATTTTATTTATTTACTTTTATATGGTGCTAAGGATCAAACCAAGGGCCTCGCATGTGCTAGGCGAGTGCTCTACTGTTGAGCCACAACCCCTGCCCATAGAATATTCTTTATAAGACACCTGTAGATATGTTTCTCCCAGTTTTAAGTCCCTAGCAAATTAATCAAACTCAAAGAGTTCAGAATCACTGGTAAAATAACCAGGAGCTTGATATTAGCATCTGAAATGGAAACAGTCTTACGGGACTGAGCCTTCAAATTGTAGGATCTGACACTATCACCAGGTAGACAGGGTCAGAAATGGACTGAATTAGAGAGCATTCAGCTGGTGTCTCCTGAAGAACTGATTGCCTTCTGTGTGTGTGTGGAAAAACACTACACAAAAACATTCTGTGTTGATTGTTGAGTAAAAGTATAGTGTAATCACTTTGGCATTCCCTATATTCCTCACAAGTATTTATCATTTTAAACAACAAATCAGTGCATATTCATTCATATTATGAAAGCCTCAAATGCCCACAGCACTGATTCTACCATTTTAGAAGCTGTATTACCTACAACCAATTATTTGCTAATTAAACTTGAAATTTAAATTTATTCATCAGAATAGAATGACAAAATAGGCTTCATGTATTTCTCATATGAGAATTGGATTAAATAATATATTAGGAAATGTCTTATATGGGATGTGAAACATAAAATATAGTCAATAAATCTCGTTGATCTGATTCTGTGGTGTTGTGGTTTAAAGCGAGAATGTCTCATGTGTTGAAGGCTTGGTCCCAATGTAGCAGTGTTCATGTTGGGGGGCAGGAAGCTTTGGGAAATAACTGGAACATGAGGGCTCTGACCCCATTAGTGGATTAATCTATTGACAGCTGAATGGACAATAGGGAGGTAGTGAAAAAAGTAGGTCACTGGGGTCATGCCCTGGAAGGATAGTTCTTTTCTCCAACCTCTTCTCTCTTCATATCCTATTCCTTTCCTTCTCCTTCTCCTTCTCCTCCTTCTCCTCTTCTTCCTAATCATCCTCCTCCCCATCCTCTTTCTTCTTTCCCCCTTCCCTCCCCACCCCTCTCCACTCTTCCTGGCTGCCATGAGCTAAGCATCTTTCCTCTGGCATGCCCTTCTACCATGATGTGTGCCTCATATCCAAAGCAATGGAGGCAGCTGACCATGGACTGAATCTTTCCTCTTTAAGCTTCATGTCAGGTATTTTGGTCATATCAACAAAAAGCTGACTTACACATATGGGAAGCACAAAATAAATATGTATGAGAAACTGTCACTGTCCTTCAGGGAGCACCTAATTTGATAGAAGAGTTGGTTAAAAATATCAGTAAAAGAAAAAAAAACATTATCATTGATGCAATTCCAAGTGTGTTGGGAGCCATGCTACACACTCACTTTTCACATAAGAGACATATCTGCATAGGGAGAATGAAATGGTCCCTGTATCACATACTTCAGACAAGATTCCTTCTAATAGGAGAATACAGAGAAGATTGCTGGATTGGTGGTACAAAGGTCTTGAAGTCCTGAAAAGGAGAGGAGTATGATTATGGGCAGGAAAAAGAAAATCTGTCCTTTTATAACTCATCTGTTTCCTACTTTTGCAAAAGTTACAGATTTGAATTCCATCTTAAGTGAATGTCATTCTCTTATTCTGGGAAATGACCCAAATGGGCCTTTTGATTAGGCAAAAGTAAAGCAAAGATCAACTCATGACCTGGAAATGTTTGAGATATTACAGGTAAATTGAGAGAAATTGCTTTGCACAAAAACAAAAAGGTACCAATATAGTACATAAAGATATATCTCAGAATACTGTATTTTAAGAGAAATGTGTTTCCTTTGGAAGGACTTGAGGTTGCTATGCGAGCAAATAGCTATTCGTTCTTATGGTGATATGTGTCTGCCTGTGTTTATGTGGTAGTTTACAAAAGATAAAAAAAGTAGCTTGGGGAGAAAACCCTGTAGCAAATGGAGGAGCAAAGAGTGCTGCTTCAGGCTGTCTTAAGAATAAAGTAAGGCACCAAGGTGATGAGTGGTCATTCTGCTCTCATTGGAAGGGATCCCACCTTGCTCTGGCACTCTTAAGTGTAGGAGGAAACCAGGGCCTACAAAGATAGCCTACTGCATTGACATCGGCTCATGCTCTTCTTTCTACTTCCAAGTCTCTCTTCTCTCAAACAAGCTCCCTCCTTTTCATCCTTCAGCTCACTTTTTAAATGACTAACCCCAGAAAAGGCCTTTCCTTAGTATTTTCTATTATTATATATCAGAAAATCTTATTTTTTCCTTATAGCACATATTCCTGGTAGTTATTATATAATTATTTGAATGATAGTTTAATATTTATCTTTTCTATTCTGTGTGCTTCATGGTTGCAGAATTATGTCTGACTATTCATTAATCCAGTACTTAGAATTTTTGTTGGTAATTCAAAATGTTTATGGAATAAATTCACTCATCTATACAGTTTTGAGCATAAAAATCATTTCTTTATTATGTATATTGTCTTTCTCCTCTAACCAATTTATAAGAGCCAGAGAACAAAGATATTTCTTAATTTTTTCCACTGATATATTCCCTGTACCCTAAATAATGCATGATGTATAGTATATGTTGATATTTGTTAAGTAAATTAGTAAATGAATATCATACTCATGGTTACAATATTTAAGCATCTTTAAGTATTTCCTTGATCATAGAACAATTACTTGTGGGAAATAAAGACCAAGAAGAAAAACAGATCAAACCCTGCATGGGGTCTGTAGTTGACAGATTAGTTTAAAAGCACAAGTGAGATACTCTCTTAAGGGTTTCTAAAAATATCTGCAGGTGCTTTCTAGGGAGAACTGTGAAGGCCAAGAAAGAAAAATCTGTGTTATTGTGAATTGATTTATATCTGATAACTGGGAAGATTTGGCAGCTTGGTTCTATTCTACAAGATAGATATTATTTTCATTTTTAAATGAAGAAACTAGCCCTCAGTGAAATTAAATTCCCCCAAATCACCACACATCTTGTAAATAAAGATGTGAGATCCAAACCCTGACTTTTCTGTTTCCAAAATCTATGCTTTTTCTACTATGTTCTTCTATGTTTATAAGAGAAGGATATGTGGACTAAATATGTCAAATGTGCTGGGTCTATAAAATATGCTAATGATGTTTGCGAGAGGGAGAGATTCATTCTGTTATAATTAGAGAAGAGTTTCTGGTGGATATGAAATTTGAGCTGAACCATAAGGACAAAGGAATGTAACAGATGAAAATAGTAGGAAGAGGAGGAGTATAGAAGCAATGCCAGTAGATTAGAGAAATGCAGTAAGTTTTCTCAAGAAGATGAGCAAGCACAGGGTAAATATGGGAGGTTGAGAGAGAGTGGCCACCTAGAAAGTAGGTGAGGATAATAGTGTCACCACAGAACCTGAGGCCAAAAGAGAAATACAAGTGCAGGACATCAAGTTAAAGAAAAAAAAAATCTTAAATTCTAACAAAGGAAAAAACCACATTACTCAAGTATTATAAATATGTCAATAGCAGAACTCTTTAAGCAATAATAAATTGATTCCAGAAAATAATACTACAAAATAAGAAAAGAAATTTTCTTCTTGATTAGAATACTCACCTAAATAGTCATTCATGAGTCAGGGGAACATAACATTTTTCAGTCATATAACAAGTAGAATTTATCACTCATTATATCCTCATTGGAAATACTAATAAAGGATTTACTTCCATAGACAATAAGTGAAGGACTGATGCAAGAATAAAATTGTGAGGTAAAATGACAAAATACATTGATAAATTTGTACTTGATCAGTAAGTATAATAATATGTTCTGTATTTTTAAAATATTCAGCTAAATTTATTAGGAAAGGAAAGGAGTATAGTTCATGGAATAGTTTACTTAGGAAAACTTCCTGACTTGTCCCCCGGAAGGGGAGAAAGGTATTGCATAATTTTAGAATTTGTTAGGAAAAAAAAAACAGGTGGTTAAGAATATATTTTACAAATTTAAAATTATAATTACAAGATTATAAATAGAAACTAACTTCCACAACAGAAGCAGGAAAAACGTATCAATCCAGCCTACAGCCTGAAAAAAAGATGAAGCATCAAATTAAAACTATAATGAACCTCTTACTCCTCTTTCCTTTTTTTCTTGAACAATTCAAGCCTACAGTCATTAGGTGGAATGGTTTAGAATTGAAGTCCCTGGCTGAATGGGGCTTTAGGAGTCTAGAATGGGATATCAGAATCTATAGAGGAGGAGCTCATGTGGAAGTGGGGATTGAGGGCAGCCTAGGTTAAAGAACTGTATACCCTGCTTTTTTCCATTCTCTCTCTGTCCAGTGGAGACAGCTATTAATCTTCCCTTTCTCACTACTTTGTAGAAAAGGGATTGGCTTTCTGGTGTTACCTACAGGAAGTCACATCTTCCAATATACAAAACTTTTCTATGTTAAAATAATGGTATTTCCATTTTCAAATGATTCATGAATCTCAGTTATTTTGCATAATAAAAGCATTAGCTGCATTCTTTAGCCTACGGAGGTTATCTGAAAGAAAGCAATTCTGATGAAGATGAGGAACAAGGTGGAAAAAAAAATGAAGAGTGATATCAACCACAAGGAAGAAAAAAAGGAAAAAGAACCAGGCGAATTTTCATTTTAGACTGCCAAAAAAAAAAAAAAAGGCTTTCTACAATGTAAAGACTACTGAGAAAGCCACGCATGCGAACACTAGGAAAGAAGGAGAATGTGCTTCTCTTCATCAAGAAACCTACAGTGTACACATGGATATTGTCAGTGAACTCGTTGTACAAGGGGCAGATGTTCATGCAATAACTGTGGTGGCTGGACACCCCTGCATACCACCAGTAAGTGGGATAATAACAGAGTGGCTTCTTCCTACTTCAGTATGATGCAGATGTCAATTCTCAAACAAAAGGCTTCTTGGCCCCTTGCATCTTTCTGCTGGGAACGGAGACAGCAAAGATGACGAGGAACACTCCATTATCCATACTTGTATGTATACACACACACACGTGTGTGTGTATACACATATATGTGTGTGTATATATATACATATATATACACACACATATATACATAAACACAGATAGATAAATCATTATATCAAACCAGGTCTAAAGAACAACTTGGAAGAAATTGCATTTGATATTGCCAGGAGAATGAGTATCTGTGACTACCACTTTGAAATTGAGAAAGGCTATACTAATCTTTCAACTCAGTCTAAAACATTCTAGTAATTTTCTTAAGTTTCTAAATACCAGTGCCTCCTTTGTATACAATGTAAAAATTTTCCATAATAAAGTTGACATCAAAAGTCTTCCTACAAAAAAAAAAGAAACACCTTAAAATTTCACTATTTTATGTCAATTTTGACAAAAAGTTGTGTCATATATTTGATGCACCAGCCAGTAATAAAATCTCAAGAAATAATATGCACTTAATGCTGCAACAGGAGCAAAAGAAAATCAAAATCTGATTTTGAACCTTGAGGAAAAGGAAGCTTTAGGACTATTTGAAATGTAAATAAAATATATAGCTTACCTAATCAGGATGTTTTGGAAATTATTAGAAAACGAGAAATCACCTATTAAAAATTCACTGTAAAAAATACTTTTGTAGATCTAAGTTTTTAGTTTTCCTCTAAAATGGCCCAACAAGTTCTTGTTTGTAGATTAATTTTCAGTTTGCTAAATGGTAAAATAGCATATTTTCTACTTACTTAATGTTTACCCCTCCCCCACTTTAAAAAGACTGTTCACACAATGGAATTTTTTTAATATTTAAAATGGGCTAACTAGTATTTTTCTAAATTCTCAGGCATAAAAAGAGATACAACAACATCAAATGATTTGCTCTCATTGTCTCTTAATCCTCACAACCATTGCATGAAGCTTATTCTCTTTGACAGTATTTTATATGTGAGAAAGTTGGGTTAGCCAAGTAATCTGTGCTCAAGTTCACACAGAATGACGATCTAAAGTCAAATCTGACTAACTTTTTATCCATTAGACTATGTTGCCTTTGGCCTATCTACAAATTTGGATTCTACATAACTGCCTCTTAGATAAACCACTTTCTAATTATGAATAATCATTAAAGTTAGGTTCACTTCCTAGGGAATAAAAAGGTAGAAATTATTGTAGCTTCTTTAGGTGGTTTGTGCATTATTTTAACATGAAAAAAACTAACAGTGTGCAGAGTGAAGGATATGGACAATAGGACCAAAAAGAAAATTTACATTCCTGTTCTCAAGTCACTAAGTCACTAACTTAGTCACAAAGTCACTAACTTCTCCCAAGACCTGGCCCTACCCCTGTCCACCAAAAGGGCTACCAAAAGTAACTAACTCCTCCCATGACCTGGCTGCTAAAGCTGCCTATAAAACCTAGACCCCCATGATGTGCCCCTCCAGTGCCGAATAAAACATCACTTGTCCGTGAGGTCTGCCTACATTTTTCTTTTTTCTTTTTGTATTCCCTTTCATGTGCTTTCACTGAGGGAACCTCATCAGGAACTTTTATTTCCTTGGCAGAGAACTTACAAACCTTGTGCCTTTTCTATGGGCCGTTAGCTTTTAATCCAAGCTAACCCAAGAATACAAGCAAAGAAGAAAGACCCATAGAACAATAGAAGACACAGACGAGTAGAGTTTTCCAGAATTCAGATTTCTAACCCGGAACTCATTCCTGAAGACCTACTGAAGGAACCAGAAGGATTCTTATATATTAAACAGCACTCTAAACAAGTACCTCAGTTAGGCGGAAAAGAGTCCTTGAGACACTCACATACTAATAGTACTAAAAGACAAGCAATTTCAATACAAAGTAATAAAAAGAAACATATTGTCATATATAATATATGATATAATGAGAACATGTATAAGGGGTGTTTGCTATACATTATATTATATATGAGATAATATTATATGTAACACTATTTATAAAAATTATCATTATAATTTATTATTGTATTATACTAACTTTCTAATAGACATTAAAGGACAAATTAATATGATTGTCCCCTTAACTTTCCTAATTCTAAAATTAGAAAGCATTTAATTTTAGTCAGAATCTTTGTTTGACACAACTTTCCTTCCAATTTAAATGCAAGTGCCTACTTCCTTCTGGATGACCTATAAAGAATAAAAAAATAGTTGATCTATAAATTAAGAAGAAAGGCAATTGGGTAAATATTGGTGACTCATCATTCACTTCCCTTTTTACCTACTTTTAAAAGTCATTTATTTATTTATTTATTTAACAAAATAATATATATTATACATATACATAATATTTTGTATACACTATGAAAGGCTAAATCAAGTTAATCGACATATGCATTAATTCATGTACATATCAATATTTTATGGTGAGTACACTTAAAATTTACTCTGTGATTTTCAATATGTAAGGCATTCTTATTAACTACAGTTATCATGGTGTACTATGGATCTCTTGAATATATTACTCTTTTTTTATTGAAATTTGTATCCTTCAACCAACAACTCACCAATTCCCACCTTCTATCCAGCCCCTTATAGTCACCATTCTTGTCTCTGCTTCTATGAGTTTGATGTTTTTAGGTTGCACATACACTGGAATTATGTTATAGGCATTATGTTATTTCACTCAACATAATGCCTACCAGGTTGATCTATGTTGTTGCAAATTACACTATTCATTTTCACTAAATGAACTGTATTCCATTTTGTGTATGTACCACATTCTCTTTATCCATTCACATATTGATGGATACTTGGGATAATTCCATATTTTGGCTAATGTGGCAAATGCTATCATGAACATGGGAGTATAGATATGTTTTTAATGCAATGACTTCATTTTCTTTGTATACATACCCAGTAGTGGGATTGCTGGATCATACAGTAGATCTATTTTTAATATTTTGATGACTTTCCATCCTATTTTACAAAATGGCTGACACAATTGACATTTCCACTAATAGTGCACAAGGGGTCCCTTTTTTGCACATCCTAAGCAACAATGATTATTTTTCATCTTTATGATAATATACATTCTAACAAGGGGTGAGGTGATATCTCTTTGTGTTTTGTGTCAGTAGTTCCCTGATGATTAATGTTGTTGAACATTTTTTTCATATACCTGTTGGCCACTTGCATGTCTTCTCTTAAGAAATGTCTATTCAGATCCTTTACCATTTTTTAATCACACTATTTGTTTTCTTGCTATTCAATTGTTTGAGTTCCTTGGATATTTTATGTCTTAATCCCTTCAGAAACTATTTGAAGATTCTCCCATTCTGCTGCTTGTCTCTTTACTAAATTGTTTATTTTGCTGAGCAAAGGTTTTTGTGTGTGTGTGTGTGTGTCTGTGTCTATGTGTGTGTGTGTCTATGTGTGTGTGTGTTTGAGGTAATCCTATTTGTCTATTTTCACTTTTATTGCCTGTGCTTTTGAAGTTATATGCAAAACATAAATCATTGCCCATACCAATGGCATAAAGTTCTTCCTCAATGTATTATTTTACAGATTAATACAGTCACATCTTATGTTTAAGTGTTTTATCCTTTTTGTGTGAATTTTTATATGGTATGAGATAAATATTCAATTTCAATCATATGCATGTGGATATATCTTTTTCCCCCTCTATCTCTGAAAATGGCACATGCCACAACCCATAGGAGCCGGCAGAAAAGAGGTTAATAGAGAGCAGACATGACTCCAGTAGCTATAGAAATCTCTCTCAGTATTCACATCATACAGATACTTATATGGTGATTTTTTTACAACCTGAGGCCTGGGAGGTAATTTATAGCAAAAAGGAGAAAGCATGGCATCCAAAGAAGGTAATGTATTATCAATGAAGACAACATATCCATTTATCCATTTTGGGAGGTGTCTTGGTCCATTTTCTTCTTAATTATTTGTTGTTTTAGATATACCTGATAGTACAGTATATTTTGACATATTATAAATACATTGTGTATAACTTATTCTAAGTAGAATCCCATTCTTGTGGTTGTACATGATGTGGGGTTTCACTTGTAATATATTCATATATGAACATAGGAAAATTATGTCCAGTTCATTCTACTATCTTTCCTATTCCCATCCCCTCACCCTTCACTTCATTCCCTTTTGTCTAATCCAGTGAACTTCTATCCTCCCCACACCCCTCTTATTGTATGCTAACATCCATATATCAGAGAGAACATTTGGCCTTTTTGTTTGGCAGGAGGTGGGTGGGTGCTGGGATTGGCTTATTTCACTTAGCATGATAATCTCCAGTTCCATCCACTTATCAGAATTCCATTCTTCTTTGTGGCTGAGTAATATTTCATTGTGTGTATATAGCACATTTTCTTTATTCATTCATGTAGGAGCCTAGATGAGTCTTTATTCATTCATCTATGGCACCTAGGTTTGTTCCATAGCTTTGCTATTATGAATTGAGATGTTATAAATATCAATGTGGCTGTGTCCCTGTAGTTTGCTGATTTTAAGCCCTTTGGGTATATAATAAGGAGTGGGATAGCTGAATCAAATAGTGGTTCCATTCCAGGTTTTCTGAGGAATCTTCATACCACTTTCATAGTGGTTGCACCAATATGCAGACCCACCAGCAACATGTGAGTGACATGAAGGCCAATGGAACAGAATAGAAGACACAGAGACAAACCCATATGTTTACAGTTATCTCATACTAAACAAAAGTACCATAAATTTACATTGGAGAAAAGATAGCCTCTTTAACAAATGGAGCTGAGAAAACTAGAAATCCGTTAAGTAGTAGAATGATATTGAACCTCCATCTCTCACCCTGCACAAAACTCAACTCAAAGTGGATCAAAAACCCAGGCATTAAACCAGAGACCCTGTACCTACTAAAAGACATGTAGGCGCAACTCTCCATCATGTCAGCTTAGGAAACTTCCTCAATAAGACTTCTAAAGTGCAAGAATCTTGGTCCATTTTCAGCTGTCCTAACCAATTACCATATACTGGGTAAACTACAAAGAGTAGAAGCTTATTTGGCTCATGATTCTAGAGGCTGAGAAGTGCAAGATCAAAGGGCCACATCTAGTGAGGACTTTTGCAGTGCAATCCAACAGGTCAAACAAGCATACAGACTAGTAAATCAGACAGTACTCATTCTTTTATTAGGATCCCACTCCCATGATAACAAGCCCTATCCTGCCATAGTGGCCTTAATTCTTTCATGAGGGCAGAATCCTCATAAATTAATCAACTCTTAATACTGCTATAATGGCAATTAAATTTCAATATGAGTTTTGGAAGAGACATTCCAATCATATCAGAAGAATTCAATTGGGGAGTGAAACTGTGGCAAGGAAGTGTTTATTGAAAATTAAGTGTGAATACGATTTGACTGTAAGAGAGATGAGGAGTTAAACAGTGGTTTGGGAAATTACTCAAAGAAATGCCAAAGCAGTTAGTTGTAGGAGCCTAGATGAGTGAAATTTTCCAGAGGTTTATCCTAGGCCTTGGGATAGACCTATGGGGATGGGTTCATTGAACCAGACAGATGAAAGGCCAGGCCATCCTAGAGAGTGAAAACAAGGTCTAAAATGGTTTGAAAACAGAAATGTTCCTGATATTTTCAGGATGATTGAGGCCAATCTATGGGTTCCTTTCAGTAGGGAATATATCTTATTTGTATCCCTAATGCCTAAAATGAGATACAAAACAGAGTAAACATTTAATAAATGCTTTATTAAAGGAGCACAAACTTTTTTTCAGGAGGAGAAAACTAGCAAAAATAGTTCCACATAAATGTTACACATTAGATTGTAAAGATTGGAATGTCAGGGTAAGGAGCATGAACTAGAAACAAAAAAAGATTAACTGATAGAAGACCTTTCCTAGTGGAACTGCATTTGACTAAGACTATGGAGAATGAATACTGGATAAGTAATTTAACCAGCTTACCTAAGCTTAAAATTTGCTCTTTTAACTCATATTTACTGAACAAATACCCTTTGCCACATTCTAAACTGAGCTTGAGAGATAATCAACATGATTGTACCCTCAGAGAGCTCATGATTTACTTGGAAATCAGATATGTACACAAAAATTACACTATAATTTGAAAAACACAATAATAGAGGGAAGAGTTGCTGGGTGTTGAAAGCGGGAAGACTATTTCAAGCACAGGAAATGCCATCTGCAAAAACAAGTAAGTATTTACAAAAAAAGTGATTCTTGGGGGTTTATGAAACAGGAACAAAGTTTGGTTGGAACAAAATGAAATTTCAACTTGAATACATATGTATATTTATTGAATATTAATTAAATAGTTAATTTATAAATACCTATTTATTTGATGATATATTGACATTTTAAAAAATCAGTTTTATTATGAGCAAGCTTTGCCCCTGTGCATTGGGATGTGTTCAGTTTGCTAAATTGTACAACTTACAGACTTTACACAATTTACACAGACTTTAATATGTAAAAGAATCTTACAAAACAACATACTTCAAATAAATTTTTATATTTACTAGGTTTTAAGTCAACTCAGATTGTGCCAATGCCCAGTTATCCAGGTAATATTGCTGACCCCTCTACCTTTCTGCTTAGGAATCTGTCTGGATTTTAAAAATTCAGACTATTAGAGGTGGAAAATAAAAATCAAGTTCTGCTACTTCATTCATTTTTTTTCCTTCCTTCTTTCCTTTTTTTTTTTTTTGTTTGTGTGTTGGGGTGGGGGGAGACTGGGAATTGAACCCAAGTGTACCCTACCACTGAGTGACATTCCCAACTTTTTTTGTTTTGTTTTTTTAGTTTTTGAGACAAGGTTTCACTAAGTTGCCCAGGTTAGTCTCAAACTTATCTCTCTTGCCTCAGTCTTCAAAGTAGCTTAGATAACAGGCATATGCCATCATGCTGGATTCTAGCACTCCATTTTCTAGAAACAGAATTTGAAACAGAGAGAAAAGGACTGTCTAAGATCCCATAATAAACCAGGGGTAGAGTTGGTCCTGGAATTCAGGCTGACTGACATTTTAACTTGAATTCTCTACAATGTTTACAATATTAGATATTCTTGCATCTAACTTCCTTAAATATGACTATACTTGGGGCTGAATCAATATTTTTGTTCCAACTCTGATTCCAGGTGACACAGGCTTAGGATTCCTTTAAGTAACTTAACTAAAACATGAGACTATCATGAAGGCAAGCTCCAGAATTAAACCTTAGGCAAGAGATGTAAAGTTGGAAAATAGCTTTAAAATAATACATGACTACTTCATAAGAAATCTCTCAGTTGCAGATTACAGAAATCCAAATACTAGCTTTTTATTTAAGAACATTTATTGACTCATAGTTAGGGATAACAAATTGGAAAATTGAATCAAGGACTCAAACAATGCCCTCAAAACTCCCTCCCTTTCATTTCATATCATACTTTTATGTTGGCCTCATTATTTAAGACTCCTTCATGATAGAAATGCAACAGCATCCTTTGGTACTTATACTTCAAAGACAGACTTCTCCCTCACAGCTTCAGAATAAAATGTCTTAGCAGATGACCCTTACTGGTCCCTCCATCATAGGTCATTTGTCCTTTACTGAATTTATCATTTTGGCCAAGAGTATTAAAGACCATGAAGTGTCAAGTCAGGGTCAAATGGCAATTTGTGAATAGAGGCTTACTGTACTACATCTGAAACCTCATTAGAATCAAAAGTCAGGAGGGAGGAAACATTATCAAAAAGTAACAATATATCATTACCAGAAGAGAGAAAAGGATACTGGCAAACTAAAATAGCATATATCCTCTATACATGGAATTTATGGTGAAGATTATTTAAACTGAAATGGGGATTTTAAATAGGGCATATTTGAGTCTGAGGTAGGAAAATTAAGATGCATGCTATTAAAGATTTGGTTGGGACATGTGAGATGCAAAACAAGACAGGTGGAGAATTAAAATCAGATATATTAAATATATGATTAATACTTAAAGGATATGAATATTATTTAATACTGAAGTAAATTTAATATGAGGATACATAAGATTGATAAATGCCATGAAGAATTATATAATTTTAATGAATACTTACTATAAATCTAATTATATATATTCTTCCAATTCTATAGATAAGAAAAATAATACTCAGGATGAGAAACTAATTCCTAAAGTCATGTGTCTATTAATTGCCTGAGGCAGAACTCAAATCTGGTCTGAGGCCCAGTCTGAAATACTGTGTTACATGAGGATATTTTAAATGAAGATATTTATAACTGAGGAAGTGTTTATTATATGAACAAGTGGCCCCAATGATATCTGAGTTAGAATTTGGTCATTTTAGATGAAGGAAAATATTTGATTAATATACAGTTCTTAAAATGTGGCGCACTAAAGGCTATATTTGCTAGTTGAAAACTGCATATGTTTCTATCTCAGAAGCCATGCACATACTCCCTCAGACACTGTGAATAGGGCAGAGCAGGCAGAAATTATGTATAATTTGTGGAAGATATTGGATGCAGCATTATGGGAAGTAGCGGTGTTTTCAGAGGGTCAGGAGACTGAAATCAGCACAGGATCCCTTGAGAACTTTTCTGGGTGGTAGCCACTAACTTTGGAGGAGTTGCCTACCACAGGCTCATAAGACTCAATGCAGGAGGTAGTATGGTGGTTTTTCCTTCAAAAATCAATGTGCACTTCTGGATTTATTTGACTTCACCTACTTATTCCCAGATAGCTTTCCTACCCCACCCCACCCCCCATATTTACACCCTTCAAATTCTTATAGATATTTTTCAGCTCATTATTCATACTCCAGGCTCATCACGGGCTTTTACACTCCTTCCTCAAGAGCCCAAATCTGGAATTTTACTTCAGAAATCGAGGGCATACTTCATAATCATTTCAGAATACAAATTATAGAAAATACTATGGAATCCTCTCCAAGTAGATTGGCCACATTGCCTGTTTGCCTGGTAGATCTGTCAAAATACATGAAACCTTTCCTGGAGAAATTACCTTCTGGTAATACCTTTGATTTCAAATTTAAAACAGTTAATATTATAATATGCTTATTGTTCTTGACTAGAAAAATCTCAATTCAGGATTCTCTGAAAGGGACAAACAAGGGAAAAGTACCAACTCTGAAAAAGTCTAAGATCTCTATTTAAATCCTGGTCTTACCCAGGATTTGATATGAAATTAGAAGTTTGAAAGTCATCCCTTTGTATCTTTAAAATCTTTAATTCATAGAACAATATGAACAAACTCAGAGAATGAGAGAAAAGTGAGAAAAGCAGAGGTCCCAGAGCAGAACCCCTAGGAATACCAACATTTAAAGACTGGCTACAGTAGTAAGAGACCAACTAATACAGAAAATAATACAGATGGAATTGACACCACAAAAGTTCAACATTGACTATAAAACTTTCCCAAGAGATTGCAATTCTCTTTATAGTTGAAAAAAATCAATCACAATCCTTTTAGATTTTTCAGAAATATTTAGTGGGATCATTTGTTTATTATTCAACAAATAGTTTTAGGAGACTGTTAACAGCAATAAAATGTAAAGTGAACATCTTCAAATCATTGTATAATTACTATTTCAAGAGAAATTTTTGAAGGAATCGTCTAATTTGTCTTCTACAATAAAGTGGAAAATTTTAGCTCAATCCTTTGGAGATGAAAGATGAGGAATTCATGTAATTTAGAAATAATCTTCAAAGAAAGAAAAACTGTCAGTAAATCGGCCTGATTCCAAATTTGTCCTATAAAAATCAAAATTCTAGCTAGGCATGGTGGTACACACCTCTTATCCCAGTGGCTCCGGAGACTGAAGCAGGAGGATCATGAATTCAGAGCCAGATTCAGCAATTTAGTAAGGACCTAAGCACCTTGGCAAGACCCTTTCACAAAAATAACAAATAAAGGGCTAGGGGTGTTAAGTGCCCCTGGTTTCAATCCCTGGTGCCAAAAAAAAAAAAAAAAAAACAAGTACAAACTAACAAATCTCTAAGTCTCCACAGGGCAGATTCTGCTGCAAAGCCATCTGTATTCGTTTTCCATTGTTGTGTAACAAATTACAACAAAAGTTTAAAGTTTAAAAAGACACTCATTTATTAGCTGACAGTTCTCTAGATCAGAAGTTTGGCATGGCAGGCTGGATTCTCTACTTGGAGTATCAAGATATCAGCTGGGCAGAAGGATGGGGAAAAAAACTGCTTCCAAGCTCATTCTCACTGATAGAATCAGTTCCTTTTGATTATAGAATTGAGATACTCATTTCTTTGCTGGGGTCCACTCTCCTAGAGGCCACCAACATTTCTTGAAACATGGCCTCCTTCATCTTCAAGCCAATAATGGCATATAAAATTCTTCTTGTGGTACACTGACCCTCTGACTTTCTCCATCTCTGACTTCTAGATCCAAATTCAAAAGGCTCCATTGATTAGGTAAGACTCACCTAGATAATCCATTTTTAAGTACAATTGATTTGAGACCCTAATGACATTTAAATTCTATTCTGCCACATAGCCTAAAATAATCAGAGTGGTTTCTTTTCAAATTCACAGATTATATCCATATGTAAGGAAAGGGAATTATACAGTGAGAGTGAGGAAAATCTCTGGGGCAGGCATATTAGAATTCTGTCTATTGCACTGTCTTAAGAAAATCAGGGAAGTTTATATTTTCAAAATTTATCTCAAGCATATCTACAATTTATGGAACATTTTTTATCTACCTCTTATGCCAACCCAGGTAGGAATATTCATTCCCACCTTTAGTACATTAACTAATTTACACGACTATCTTCCTTTATATGCTGGAAGATTATTAGGCACTGTCACACCTTCAGTGCCCAGTGTGGGGATTACCACAGATTCGGTGTTCAAAGACTGTTGTTATGTGAGTAAAAAAATTACCTCACCCACTGGGGAGCCTAAACACTGATGTTTTTTAAAACAACTCAGGACTATAGCTGGTAGAGAAGAAAGAATGGTTGAATAAATAAGCTCAAAAAATATTAAAGCCCCTCAATACACACTAAGAGACAAACGTAAAGTCATATCCTTCTCTTTATTTTCTTCTTTTGCCCTAAACAAGCCTTTCACTCTATGATATAAATTATAATCCTTCCAGCCTGCACCAGGGACTCCCTCCAATTATGCCTTCTCTCCCTCAAATTTTCAACTGTAGACCTCCATTGTTTCCTTCAATTCAGTATAACAGCATATTCAGATTTCTCTTCAGCCCACATCTCCTGCTTAATTGTGCTACTGTTTCAAGGTCAAGTCCATTTGATTCACCCCAACTGATACTCCTCTCTTCTACTTATGTCCATGCTTCTAGTCTTTCCCTACTTCAATCCATCCTTCACACCAATGGCAATGGTGCATTATAAAACATATCTAAGGATGTGGCACTTATGTGCTTAAAATGTTCCCATCATTTAGTGGGCCAAAGTCAAACTCCTTATTATGGAATTTGGAACCCTGTATATTGTGTTGGGGAGACTTCTTACTATTCTTCCACCTGTCATCCCTTCCTCACTCCCCCCATGATTGATTACTTGAGTAGTCTCTGAGAACACAGTATATGCTCATACTCATTTCTATATTTCTTCTACATGTTTCTGATTTCTACATTTCTTGTCTTCTAGATTCTATATTATTACACATTTCTCACTTCATTTAGCTAGAGTGTTCTTCCCTAATGTTCTTGATGCAAAATTCATTGGTCACTTTTCTTGTTCATGACTATTTTAGCATGTCTACATAAAACTTTTCCTCATCTCCTAGTGAGCTCCTTGATTGTTTATTAAAGGTTAGATCACAGAATAAAGAGGATAAGTATTCCCTAAAGACATAATAATCCATGCCTTCTTCCTTCCCAAGTATTTGCTGAGTGCCTTCTCTATACTAGAGACACCAAAGTGAGCCTTCCCAAGGCACTCAATGGCATTCATTTCTAAAACCCCTCACTGCTACTAACATGAACACAGTACATGCTCATGTGAGGGATATATTCCAGAAAAATCTAGTTTAAGATGACTAATCTGTCCCATTTATGTGTTTTTATCAGAAGCATTTAGCATTGAACCAGGGATGCAATGGTTCTTAATAAATGCATGAATGGAAGACAAATGTCCAAATCCACACAGATGGAATGAGGCAGAAAAGGCCACTAAAGAGAACTTTATATAAAGAGCTACTATTTACCCAGTGTCACAATTCATTGACACATTCTTTTAAATGTGATTTAATACAGTGTTATATATCTACTAATCTTTTAACAAATGGAAAGTACACCTGTTAAATTCCAGTTAGAAATTGGCAAATGTTGTAAGTATATCCTCTGATGACTCTTTCACAAGCAGAAGATATACTCCAGAATTCAGACAGCTGTTAATCTACCAAGTTATGATACAATATAGCAATTGGCCAACCTGTCATTCCAGAACTTCCTAAATAAGAGCCTTATCTTTTCCATCCAACCCTACCTCATTTCCTTCAATCAACTTTAGCTAACAGCAAGGAAAACAATAAAATAAATAAAATAGAATATTTCTCATACTTTTATAGCAATAAAATTAATGATATGTTGGCAGTAAAAATTTCTCATTTTCTTTTATGTCAGAGTTTGACCATAAATGAGACAATGAAAAAAGTTACAACCTCTTCAAATGTGCCCAATCAGATAAAGGACATTTAATTAATGGGGCTGGATGGAAGGCTTCAAAAGTTCCTCAAACCTTGTAGAGAGAGAGAGAGAGAGAGAGAGAGAGAGAGAGAGAGAGAGAGAGAGAGCAGTGAATACTAAATTCAATCCTATGTATTTTACAGAAAAAAAGAATGGATGAGGGCTACATGGAGACAGCTTTTCTCAATGTTATATAATAAATGGAAGGAAAGGCTAAGCTAGAACCCAAGGTTTCTGTCTCTTCCACTGGTCCCTGTCAGTACTTTTTAAAATTAGAACATGAAACAGTCCATGGGCCTTCTGAAATGTATTAGTGATCATAAAGATTATTTGAGACTGTTTTATTCCATTGTTTCCATTCAAAGCAGCCAGCATGAAAGAATCATTTGAAAACAAACTAAATTCTAAAGCACAAGTTTCTTCAATCTGCTGAAGATGAGAAATTCAGCATTTTTCAAGAAAAAATTCAGAATTTTTAAAGACTAGAGAACCTAACGACAGAAGGAAAGGAAACCACACAACCACATAATGATATTCCATAATCTAAGGAAAACGAAGAGCCCTCAGAGCTTGGCAGAGAACAACCCATTCTGGAGATGCACTTCACAGTTACTATTCATGGTTCTCCAAGTACATTGTCTATCAAGAGGCGCAAGAGGGTGACATCAGTAAATGTTGGGAAGCTACTTCTTACCAAAAGCAGCCCAATGTGGATAGGCTGCCTCATAGTCAGGATTTTCCTATATTGGAGATAATCAGGCTGGGTAATACAAAGAAGACTATCCATTTGGTAGGAAGGTTTTGTGGATATATGCCATGATTTCCAGTATCCTTTCCAATCTTGAGGTTCTCTTATTTCATGGTAGAAGTCTAATACCAAGAGACAATGTAGAATGACATGGGGACAGAGGGGAAATGATTTGAGTCCTTCAAATTATACCACATAACTAACTGCCTACAGTGCCATTTCAAGTCAATTCAATTCATTAAGTACTTCAATGGCAGGATATGCAAAACTTTCCGGATATTGGAGTGAGGTTGGTGAGTATTACAGGGGTCAGTATAACACAGTCCTAGTCATGAAGGAAGTCTGCTCACTACTATATATCTTCAATTGCCAACCTACAGGTTAACACTCAAATCATTCAACATACAGCACCCAATTAAAGATGTAAATATTGAAGCCAAGTTTTTCTTTTAAGTAAGCAGTCCATCCTTTCTGTCCATCCTTTCTGTTCAAATCTTCATCTGCCAAGTCTTTAATTTGGAAATCAGCTCACTGACTACCAGGTAGCAGTTTGTACACAGTGAAATGGCTAAGGGTCTCTCCATCTTAGAAAGGAACTTCTAAGCATTAGGTCTGAAAACAGAATTTCAACAGAACCAGAACATCACTAGGTTTTCTCTTCTTCCTTTAAACATGAATTTGGTGAGGATTTTATACACTAGGCATTGTATGCCTTGAGCAGCTTCTAGGCCTTCTACTCACTCATTTAGAGTGGTTTAAGAGGCTCTTTGAGAGATCTGTTTAAAAACCATATTCTCCTTCCGATTTATTACAACTATTCCAGACTTACTGTTTGAAATATTAAGGCACTAGAGTTAGTTACTGCACTATAAATGGCTTCTAGAATTTATGTTTAACTTTTATTTCCCCCTGGTTTTTGTCCTTAAACAAGTTATCTCCTTTCAAGATCACAATAGGTTTGTCATTTTTGAACCTGCTCTAAATACAGAGTATAGTCCAATTTTAATTATGGATCATCTCACCTTCCAAGTTTTCCAAATAACATGTTTAATTTGGGTAAAAATTCATTTATTTTTTTATCAAAAATGAGCACCTTAAAGTCTACATTATTGTAGCTGTTTCATTTTTGTTATTGTTGCTGTTGCTATTGTTTAGTTTTGTTTGTTTGTTTTAATTTGGGAGAAACAACAACCTATAGAGGTTAAAACAGTTCCCGGAAGCACTTTCATAAAACTCCACATGACTATTCATTTAAATGTATGGCCTGTCTCAATTAAACTTTCCAAAAGTAGGACCCATGGCTTAAACATCCCTACTTTTCAACACATCAATCATAGTAGCCATGTGACTTTGTACCAGAGACTTTCCATTTCTGAGTCTTAGTTTCCTTGTCTATATAATGAGGCACTTGAACTACATGAAGACTAAGGAATATTTCCTGCTCTGATATTGAATGACAACAGCAGAGACTATCTTTCTGATCTTTTCATCTTAACTACCCATTAGATAGCATGTAATATGGTTTATTTTCTTCTGCAGGTTTTATCTTAATTCCTATTTTGGTATTGGAAAATATATAATGAAATAAATAATTTAAAGATATTCACTTAAAATCACTTTAATTACCTAGCTCCACTTTTAATTTGTTCTTTTTAGTTATACATGGCAGTAGAGTATATTTTGACATACTTATACAAGCATGGAGTACATCTTATTCTAATTAGGATCCCAGTCTTTTGCTTATACATGATATGGAGAGTCACTGTGGTGTATTTATGTACATAGGAAAGTTAATTCCTATTCATTCCACTGTCTTTTGTATCCCTGTTCTTCACTCCCCTCCCTTCATTCCTGTATGTCTAATCTATTTGTATATTCCCAACACCCATCCTCCCCTTGTTTGTGTTAGCATCCACATATCAGAAAGAACATCTGACCTTTGGTTTTTGAGATTGGCTTATTTCACTTAGCAGAATAGTTTCCAGATCCATCCATTTACTGGTATATGTCAAAAAGTCTTTCTTCTTTATGCTGAGTAATATTCCATTGTGTATATATACATTTTCTTTATCCATTCATCTGTTGAAGGCCACTTGAGTCTATCGCTTAGCTATTGTTAATTGAGGTGTTATAAACATTGATGTGTCTGCTATGCTGATTTTAAGTAATTTGGGCATATTCTAAGGAGTAGGATAACTGGGTCAAAAGGTAGTTCCACTCCAAGTTTTCTAAGTAATCTTCATATTGCTTTCCAAAGTAGTTGCACCAATTTGCAGCCTAACCAGCAATGTATGAGTATACCTTTTTCCCTACATCCTCACCTACATTTTGTTATTTGTATTCTTAAATCATGGTTTGAACTAAACAGAAGAATAGAACTATAGAGTAGAGAGTCTAGGGAATAACCCATTTCAACATATTTTAAAGTGGTAGAATCAGAGAATGGGAAACCAGGTTGACTGCATTACAAATGAAATGGAAACCTCTTGACCAGATTCAAGCAAGAAGAACCAACAATGACTAAATTGTTCATATATCCTTAAAGGGATAAACTTAAAGAACGTGCATTAACATTGAGAAGAGAATCTTCAGAAGAGAATGGATCATTTCCTACAGTTCTTCATGCAGTGAATAACTTAAAGCTTGGATTATAAGCATTAAAAAACTATCTCATGTCACTTTGGAATATTCTAATTTTTTGATATTACAAGGTTATAAATTTGGGAGTTATCAGCTTTGGCTATTTTGGTTCTCAGAAGAGTACTAAGTATGACCAAGAGCTGGGAAAGAACTCATAATGTGACAATTATAATTACACTGGAGAATTTGGGGGCTGTTTTTCATGTCAAGAATATCTGGGACATATTCTACAAGTATTAAGATTCCCAAGGATGCTTATGGCAATAAGGTTATTTGAACTGAGTCTATTCAGAGAAATCCAGGAAAAATGGATAGAACTAGATTAGAAATTTCAATCTTGTCTTTTGGCTGATAAGAAAATGGAGAGTTGAGCAAGTCACACATTGAACTAATGATATAACTGCTACTGAGAGAATTAAAAAGAAAAGAAACTAATATTCTTTGAGTTTCTATTATGTTAGGCCCCTTACATTCAATATAAACAGGACATAGGTTTAGCAGCTTCACTTTATAAAAACAAATGTAGAGTGTTAGTACTAATAGTAAGTTGCAGAATCAGGATTTGACCCAAGTTGACTTGACTCCAGCCCATGCTTGATGCTATGCTAGCTTTCCATTACCATAGAATACATATGTATCCAGGTTTGCTAGGGGAAGTCCAGCTTTATTTATATTATTCTGGCATAGTATCAATTGTATTCTTTCACTCAAAAATTTCAGGTTTGGAAGATAAATTATATGAACAACCTATTTTTTTACTATGAATTAAAAAATGTAAAGTACCATTCACTTTCTTTCAACCAATATTTGGGGACCTAGAAGCCTATTTCTCATGAAGCTTCCTTGTATTACTCACTGATCTTCAGAGAAAACTGGCTCTCCTTTAAGATAAAAAGGTGTTTATTCTTCTCATCTGCTCTTTTCTGAAGCTTTCTCTCACACACAGGTCAAAAGTTATCAGAAAATAAAGATATTAGTCGAAAAGAAAATAGAGAGAAATTAAGCTAGAAAATTAAGCTAGAAAAGGATTTTGTCTAGCCTAATTCTGAGAGAACAGGCAAATCTCAAGCAAAGAGAGAGTTACATATCAATTTAGAGGCAACTGACACAGGAGACTGAATCAGAACCTCATTTCAATTGAGTGTACTGGAATATAAATAACAACCTCTATACAGCAATCCATGTAACCAAGTCATTTCATTCATTTATGCATTCATTCATTTATCCTATTCTGTGCTAAACCTAATGTAGATACCATAACTTCACAAGGACAGAGGCTGTATTAATCTAATTCATTGATGAGTTTCCAGTCTCTGGCACATTGCCTGGCACATAATAAGTCCACAATAAACATACGTTGGATGAATGCAAGTGAATACAAAGATGACTGATAAACAAACAAACAAACAAAACATTGAATATTAGAGGAGAAAGACAAAGAAAATCAGAGAATATAATGCTGAAAGTATATAACAGGGAAATTGTGAGTCTCAGAAAAACTATGGTTAGTAAGATAGCCTGGAAGATAGGAATCAGAATAAACTTCCTCAACAAGTAGAAACCTGGGCTGAGTTTTGAAATAGGAGGTGACAATGTATACTCACTTGATTATTGTTACAAACCAAGTAGAGATAATTACTATTTTCCAGAGAAAGAAACCAAGTCCCAGGGATACTAAGTGACTTGCTATGGTTATATTGTGTTCCAATTAACTTATATGCTTCTTCTTTAGTTCTGAAGAAATCACAGGATGAAGGTAGGGACCTTTAGCAAGGATCACAAATAACAAAGGAAGACTTTTTTGATATTTTAGAATTGAAGAAGAGATCCAAGTTTCAAGCACACTGTCCTGGGGCACTTGAAGTTTTTGAAGAATTCAATGTACAGGAAGATAACACACATACACCTGTGTGCAGATGAGGAAAATGGGGAGGACTTGGGGAGGATAAACCAATACAGGAGAAGAAAGAAAAAATCACTTGCCTAAAATGACAATTCTCAGCAATTTGAACACAGAACGTGAAACATGTCAATAAATAAGACTATTGAAGAGAGGCATGGGTTTCATGAGAGACACCATAACTAACTGATGTTTATATCATATTCCTCCCAACAATTACCACCCTCCACAGCTCTCCTAGTTCCTATCTCAAAACTAGATACTAAAAAGGTTTCCAATAAGGCTTCTTTTTTAATATATATTTTTTAGTTTTTGATAGACCTTTATCTTATTCATTTATATGTGGTGCTGGGAATTTAACCCGGTGCCTCACACATGCCAGGTAAGTGCACCACACCACTGAGCCCCAACCCCAGGCTTCTTGAATGAATGAAAATACAAATGAAGTTATGAAAGAATAATGAGTAACAGATCAACATGTTTCTTCCCCAAAAGAACATTATCATTTTAATATCAGCCCTCTTTTCCTTAAACAAAACTAATAGTTAAAATACTAGGTTCAAAGTTAAGTAGTTAAACTGTAAAACCATTCTAAGAAAATAATCCCTTTTCCATCCTTTCACATAGGGATATAAAAACCCCAACCCTGATTGCTGTCCCTATCCCACCCCTACAAACACAGATACAAGGCTTGTTCTTGCTGTCAAGACTTATGGA
The DNA here is from genome assembly GCF_021218885.2 of Marmota monax. Classification (NCBI taxonomy): domain Eukaryota; kingdom Metazoa; phylum Chordata; class Mammalia; order Rodentia; family Sciuridae; genus Marmota; species Marmota monax. The sequence goes on along the minus strand of NW_026694432.1, from coordinate 1,173,686 downwards.
TCATTCTCACAGGATTCTCTAATTTTTATACTAAGTAACCTTGGGTAGGTCACTTTCCTTCTTAGTGCCTGACTTCATTTGTAAGACTGTCAGAATAAGAGCTACTTTGCTTATCTTACAAGGCTGCTCTGAGGCTCATATGAGATAAAGAATGTTAAAGCTCTGTAGAACTCCCCTTCATATCTTCTATATCAAATAATGTGAACATCATTTCTATATCCCCAGTGCCTTGTACACAGAGAGATTGCTCCATGACTTTTTGTTAAATGAATGAATGCATCCATTATTATTCTAGCCTGTCAGGAGAAGTACGAAAGAAATTTAGTGCCCTGGTCTAGATAAATCGTCCATTCCTAGGAAGCCTTTAACTAAAAACTAAAGAGAATGGTGCCCATCCATAAATGAGTGGTCTTGTAATAAATCACACATTTGCATAAGCTATGAATCATTCTGTATAATTAGAATAAATAATTTTCCTATAAATCAAAGCCCTGACAGCTGTGAAGGTCTGATGTTTATCCCTCCCAAACTACCAAATCATAGTGCACAGATAATAAATTGTCCTTTTTTTAAAGGAGAAAAAGTTGAAAGAAGAGATCTTGAGGAACAAACTATGCTAAATCAATGGTTTAGATGAAAGCAAAAGAAACTTGAGATGATACCCTGTGACTCATTTATTTGCTTCAGAACTGTATTGGCAAAGCACATGGTGGAGTAGGGTTTTGTGTCTGAGAATGGAATTTTCACAGCAATTTTAGGTTCATATGCCTAAATCACTTCAACTTCTGAGTGAATAGTGCCTACCCAATGTTCTGGCTCTTTTCCTATGTGATAACATTCTAAAAATTCTTTAAGGGTATGGTCTTTATTAACTTCAATTCAGGGCGCATCATTTCCAGTCTATCTCTATGAATATTATTTTATAGAATTTGGTTTTCTTATCCACGGGCGGTATAAAAGGGAGGCTTGTAGCCTAGGTATAGAAAAATCTGGGGCCATGGCAGCAGAGGAGTCAAGACTAGAGTGATCTCTGTTTTATTCAGAAAAGCTTTGCATTTTACATAAAAGGAAATTAAGTTTGGAGAGTGAATTTGCCCCCAGATTTGTAAGACACAATAAGCCAAAGTAAAATGGCACCAGGGCTAGTCTCAAAGACTGTACTCTTCCAACTACCCACACAGCCCTCTACTTTACCACTTGAGTCTAATGAGGAAAAATAGGTATCCAGACCCTATATTTAAAAACTACATTTTCCTATTTTTAGGCTCACCAAATGAGTATTTTACCCTAATGTCAATACTTTTCTAACTCTACTAAATCTACAAAAGTTTAAATGTCCCAACTTCTCTTTCACTAAAATGGGCATAATAATAACTGTGTTAGAGAGCTGTCATAATAGCGATGGAAAATGCTTTGTAGGAAGGCTAGAAAGTATCCACAAGGATAGAGCAGAAGAAGAGGAAAAGGAAGAAGAATCTTGCCTTTCCTCCTTTATTCTTCATTTTTTGAAGTGCCTGAAAGAGCACCTTTTTCACAAGCATCAAGAGCTGACTGAACTCACAAGTCAAGCAATGTAATAGGGTATAAAATCCATCGGATCAGAATGCAACATCATCACTTTTGTCTCCTATTGGGTTTTGTTAACCAGCATCAGAGGGAAAATCGATAGAGGCAGTGAGTGGGCCTCTCTCTAAAAAGGCCCTTCCATCTGGTGCAGTGCCGAAACCATCAGCCCTGTAATTAAAATGCAATTGCCATCCCCTGCTGCATCCCAGGATGGCCATTCCATCTGCATGAGATATAAGGAAGAAAGCACCATTTTTTGTACTTTTCTGGCTCCATTAACTTTATTCTCTTTCTATTAATTAATCTAACTACACCAGGGACTCCTTCTTACTCTGCAACCAGGGTGGCATACACCACACACAAGATGTCTGAAACAGTATGCATTTTTAAAACATGGTTCCCATCCCCATTACAGAAAGGCTTAATTACTTTTGACTAAATCTGTAATTAAAATATATCACCAGAGCAGATTCACCTGTATGTGTAGGTGTTGGTATGCACATCCGTGTGATGGGCAAAGATGAATCATCCAGAGACAGCATGCAGAGAAAGAAATTGTGCTAGGTGGCAAGATGATTCTTAAAGAGGATATCAAGAGGGAAGTCAGAGGAAAAAGTTGGAGGATATATAGGAGAACTCTTGCTAAGAATTACATTAGGAAAAAACAGAAACACATCATGTCCAACAATGAATGAATCACGACAGAGAAAGGATGTGTGGAGTGGAAAGAAGGAAGGGAAGAGGTGATAAAGAATGGGGTTGAGTTGGGAAGGTAGCCAAAGGAAAAGGAAAACTTGAGGAAGGTAAACTGAGGAGATATTTAGAAAGATAGTCTGAGCTGCAGGAAAAAGGCAAATTTAGAAAATGATAAAAGGGCTGAAAATCAGGATGGGAAGATCCAGAAATAAAACTATGTATGTGCTTGGTCTCTGCTTCATATATCTAAAATATTTATGATGTTAAGCATGAAGGATTTAATAAATTATTTCAGCCTGGGACATTATTAGAAAAAAAAAGTGTCAGAGAACCTCCAATACTGATTGTACTACACATAATTTATCAGGGACAAGTCACTTTCTCTTTAGGTCCATATCCTTATCTGTAAAATAGATAACTTATCTCAATGGACATTGCCCCTTGGAGTTTTACAATGGAGGATTACCCTAAGGTCTGAATATAAAATGGGAAGGGGAAAGGTTTTTATTTTATTTTTGTTTTTCCAATGAGAAGTATGTATAAATACATTAAATTTAAGCTATTAGATCAAATGATTTCTTAAGGTTACTTTCAACTCTTATATTGAATAGTATTATGGCTTATTCCTATACTCAATCAAACTTAACCAGGCTGAGACAAATGATGAAAACTAATTGATATATGCTTTTAGTGTGTCTATACATATACATACAGACATATATGTATATGTATGTGTGTGTATAAATATATATATAATTCTCTCTCTCTCTCTCTCTCTCTCTCTATATATATATATATATATATATATATATATACATATATACACACACACACACACACATACAAGAAGAGAAAATATATTTTTCTATGTTTATGTATATTCCTTTATATATGCTATATAAAGATCTTCAAGGTAAGACATTGGTTACTTTTCAATTGCTTTTCTTAGGCCTTTATATTAAAGCACAATGACTGAATTAAAACACTCAAACCATTAAGATAATCATGATAAGTAGCTGAAATTTTTAAGTGACATATTTAAAATTAGGTATACTCTTATCTTTAGACAAACAAAATTATTCTGAAAAGCTTTAGATTGTTTTAATAGGAAATACTGGACTACAATTCAGATACCTGGGCTCTAGTTCTGGTCTTACTGCTAGTCACTGAGACTTAGTCAAGGTGCTTAATCTTTCAGGGTGATCTACCTCCTTCTGATCAAATAATTGGTTGGACCAACCTAGCTGACCTCTGAGATTAAAGCTTTGGGATTATATTTTATTCATTGTCAAAATCTTTCTAGTAATTTCATCATTACTATATACACTTTGGGTGTTGGCAACATATAGTTAAAACCAAAGATGACCAAACTATGACATTTCATAAAGCACCTCAAAGAAACATGAATAATTTACGATTATTGCTAAACCAGGTATGCTGTGTAAAACTGAAATTCACAGGAAGTTTAAACTGTGATTGAATTAGTTCTTTTATTTTTTTATTTAAACTATTTATTTTTATTTAAACTATTACTGAGAAACTGAACTCACTGATTTGAGTATGTCTCCATTCAGTGCCTTTTACCAGATAAATCTTTCACATCCATTTTCTCTTTCAATTTCACTAAATTTCAATTTCAATAAAGCAAATTGATGTAAACGGCCTTAATAAGAGTGGAACAGGAGAGGGACTGCACAGAGAATCTCAACTCCAATTATCTCTAGTAGCATATTCCTGGGCAAAGGTTTTAACCTCTCCTAGTCTTAGTCTATCTATAAATGGGAGTAATAACAATTACTCTATAAAGTTACTTTAAAACTCAAGAGTACTATACATGAATGTCTAGTATAATGCCTAGAATACTCAACTTATAACATTCTCAAAGAGAAAAGTTTATCTGGAATAGAACTTTTATTCAGCCTTAAGTTTCCAGATATGAATGTTAATATAATATCAGTATCAAATGTTCCTTAGATTTCCTTGAAATAATAAATCAGATTATACCCACTCTATACACTCACCAAAGAGATTATCTAAGAGTTCCAAGCAATTTTGCCCTTGTCAAACACAATACTCAATATTTGAGAGAAAAATCAAAAGGAACTAATTTACTAGCCATTTATTGTGATCTCTGACTTGCACATCATTCAAAAGATATCAAAACCCAATGTTAGTAGGAGATAGGTCATGGGAAGGGATAGAAAAGGCCGTAGAGAGGGTAGCACCCCTAGATCCTTCGTCCTCACATAATACTCCTGAAAATTCCTCCTGTGAGGGGAAACTGAGTAATTTTACCCTTTAAGGGAGGAAGCTAGAAGACCACAAGAAAAATTCAAGACCCTATAAGCAAAGTCACTGATCTTCAGCATGTACAATAGCTCAAGGAACTGACCTAAATTTAATCTGATGCTACTTACCGTTAGCATTGTGGTTTGCTACCCCTCAGTGCATTTTTCTGGGATAAAAGAAACATATGTATGGGCAGTAGAAAAAAATTATGACAAATCAAGGTGCAAATCAACCTGAGTACCAAGCAAGGGAGAAGGGGTAAAACTAGCACAACCCAGTAAAAGCAAGGTCCAATGTGTAGACTGACCTTGAGCCATTTTATCCTGCTTAGTCCACTCTGCTTATGGAATGTACTTTCACTTTTAATAAATTTACACTATGGCTGCCTCTCCTGTATGTCTTGATAATTTTTTTTTGTTTGAAATGGCTGGTGATGTAGCTCAGTGGCAGAACATCTACCAGTATGAGAGGTATAAATCTTTGAAATACCAAGAACATGGACTGTGGTCCCCATCCCCGTACACCAGTAACAAATAGACTTAAGTTTTATTAGCTTAACTAACACTAGGCATGTCATTACCCAAGTACTTACTGCATGATCTCACTTATATGTGGAATCTAAAAATGTTCTATAAAAGTTGAGAGTACAGTGGTGGTTACCAGAGGCTGAGGAGAGAAGAGGGAAAGGGAGAGATAGGTAAAGGATGATAAATAAATACTAAGTTGCAGTAAGATTGGACCAGAAAATTCTGGTGTGGTATTGTGTTGAGAGCCACAGCCTAAGGGGCCCCAGCAAACTTCCAGCTGCCAGCAAACTTCCAGCTGCCGGCTGATGATTGGCTCACAGCAGCCCCAGCAACATCTAGCTGATTGGCTCCTCGGCCCCAGCAACATCTAGCTGATTGGCTCCTCTGCGGTGATGCTCATTGGACTGTTTCCCTGCCCTTTCAGACCACGGAGCTGCTCATTGGGGGACTTTTTTGGCTCCGCCCACGTGACCCAGCCAATCGGCCTCAAGAGCAAGAGGATTGTGGGAGGTGGAGAGAAGCTTGTGGGGGAGAGAGAGGCTTGTGGAAAGCCGGTGGTGGCAGTTGAGGCTCTGAGGGTTTTTCCTGAGAGGCTATTTTGTTTGGCGTGTGTGGTTCTAAAAATAAAGTTAGTTTCTTTTGACAAGTGGCTCCTGATTGTGCCCAGCCAGACTGTGGCAGTATTGCACAGTAAGGTGTTTGTAGACAATAATAATAATAATGAATTATACATTTTAGAAAGCTAGATGAAAGGATTTTGAACACCTCCACCATAAACAGATGAAGAATGTTTGAGGATATAAATATGGTAAACCTGATTTAAACATGATACAGTGTATACATGTATCAAAACATTACATGGTCTCTATTAATATGTACAATTTTGTTTTTAAATATAAGGATAAAATAAAATTTTCAAAGAGTGTCATTACCTAGTAGGTAGTTTTTATAGATGGCTGGTAAAAGAAATGTTCACCTGTGAGAAGCAATCTAATACATTTGTGAAATCCTATTTTAAAAATATGCACCATAAATTCAAATAAAGTTTTTATTAAAGAGAATTCACATAAAAATCCCTCCTAGCATAATCTGCTCTAATGCCATCCATTTCCCTGCAAATGCCATGATTTTGTCATTTTTTGGTGCTGAGTAATACTCCATTGTGTATAAATGCCACATTTTTTTTTATCCATTCATCTATTGAAGGGCATCTAGGTTGGTTCCACAGTCTAGCTATTGTGAATTGTGCCGCTATGAACATCGATGTAGCAGTATCCCTATAGTATGCTCTTTTAAGGTCTTTAGGGAATAGTCCGAGAAGGGGAATAGCTGGGTCAAATGGTGGTTCCATTCCCAGCTTTCCAAGGAATTTCCATACTGCTTTCCAAATTGGCCGCACCAATTTGCAGTCCCACCAGCAATATACAAGTATACCCTTTTCCCCCACATCCTCGCCAGCACTTGTTGTTTGACTTCATAATGGCTGCCAATCTTACTGGAGTGAGATGGTATCTTAGGGTGGTTTTGATTTGCATTTCTCTGACTGCTAGAGATGGTGAGCATTTTTTCATGTACTTGTTGATTGATTGTATGTCCTCCCCTGAGAAGTGTCTGTTCAGGTCCTTGGCCCATTTGTTGATTGGGTTATTTGTTTTCTTATTGTTTAATTTTTTGAGTTCTTTGTATACTCTGGATATTAGGGCTCTATCTGAAGTGTAAGGAGTAAAAATTTATCCCCAGGATGTAGGCTCCCTATTTACCTCTCTTATTGTTTCTCTTGCTGAGAAAAAACTTTTTAGTTTGAGTAAGTCCTATTTGTTGATTCCTAAAAAAAAAATGTCAAATGTCTTCTTTGATATAAGGAGGGCAACTAAGAACAGAGCAGGGAGGAAGAGCATGAGAAGAAGATTACCATTAAACAGGGACGAGAGGTGGGAGGGAAAGGGAGAGAGAAGGGAAATTGCATGGTAATGGAAGGAGACCCTCACTGTTATACAAAATCACATATAAGAGGAAGTGATGGGAAAGGGAAAAAAAAGAGAGAGAAATGAATTACAGTAGATGGGGTAGAGAGAGAAGATGGGAGGGGAGGGGAGGGGAGGGGGGATAGTAGAGGATAGGAAGGGCAGCAGAATACAACATACACTAGTATGGCAGTATGTAAAAAAGTGGATGTGTAACCGATGTGATTCTATAATCTGTATACAGGGAAAAAATGGGAGTTCATAATCCACTTGAATCAAATGTATGAAATATTATATGTCAAGAGCTTTGTAATGTTTTGAACAACTAATAATAATAAAAAAAATCCCTCCTAGCATGTAGGGATAGGAAAAACATCAATTTTTAACTTATTTTTGTACCTATGAGCATCTCTATAACTCCATGTTACTAGTTTCATTCAGAATCATTCAAATAATTTCTTTATTTTGTCTTGCTGATCCTCATTCAGGAGACTTAAAAAGAAATCTGAACTTCAGATTTCAGGAAGATTTAAACCTGTGTGTTTCCCTGGCTTTCCTGCTAGTTACCAAAAACTAGCAGGAATCAAGGCATTATATATAAAACAAACAGAAGAAGACTCTGAGAGTAGAGAGAAGCAGCAGAAAAACTAGTGATTTGAGGACTCAAAGAATGACAAGGTAGTGAGTTCCATGTGTTTTATTTTTGCCTCATAGATTCAAGCATGGGTGCTAGAAAAGAAAATGAAATACCAACAGGTACAGAAAAACAAAACTCAACAAATATCTGTCCTCTCTTGACAAAGGACCAGGAAAGAAGCAACCCAGTAAGATAAAAAAATGTACACTGTGTATCAGTGAAGGCAATGTGGAATATGTGGAGTTCTGCTTATTGTGGCAGAAATGGGAAGCCTCTCCTCCTCCTTGCTGTATGGTGATATAGTGGTCTTTGTAGAAAACCATGTCCTTCATCACAACCCAGAACCATAACCAGCAGTAACAAGGGCTTCCTTCTGTAGCAGCTGACAAAAAGATCAAGTAAGGAACATAGAGTTCTACTCCCATGCGGCAGAAAGACGATAAAAACAGAGGCCCTTCTACTTTTTCCAGAGAACTATCTGAAGAAGCCAGCCAAAAAAGATTACCCAAATATGATACAGTTTTATAATCTGATACCCAAAATTTCCAGGTTTCAACAGAATATCATTTTTATACCAAGAATCAGAAAGATCTCAAATGGAATTGAAAAACAAACAAAACAACACGATCAACAGGTCCTGACACAGAGACACCAGATATTTTGAATTATCTGACAAAATATTTTAAAGCAGCATATAATAAAAATGTTCCAGAGGTCAGGCCCAGGACCACCTCCACTGACTGGCAAACCCACACTAGAGTCCAGGCCCAATGCTAGGACTGCCACTGCTGATCTACTCAGGAGCCCAGGCCTAGCCTGCCTCCATCTTGGGAACTGCAGCAATCTCCATATCTCTTCCCACAGAGTAGCCTGCACCTTGGGACAACAGACAGGGCTTGGAGGCAGCTAAATCTCCAAACAGGCATCCCAAAGCCATTGTAAAGCCCACCCTTTTAGCCCCATCTCTGAAAGTGTTTGCATCCATTTTTAGACACCCCCATTGATATCTTGATTTTCCTCCACTATTGCCATCACCACGTTTAGTTGCATTAGAATCAATCTTGGGACACCAGCCAGGGACTAAAAGTCCAACACCAAGGGGAAGTACAGGTAATCTGCAGGGATTGTAGGGTAGAAACTGTAATATCTGAGATCTGCAGAGCAAGAAAGGAAGACACATAGACAACATGAAAAAACAAGGGAAGAAAGTGCCCCCAAATAAACCAAGATACTACAATAATAGAATCCACTGACAGCACAATTCATGATATGTCAGAGAAGGAGTTCAGAATGTACATAGTTAAAATGATCAGTGAATTAAAGAATGGCATAAGAGAGAAAATACAGGCAAAAATTGATCACTCCAACAAAGAGATAAGACAGCAAATATAAGCAACCATTGATCACCCCAACAAAGAGATAAGGGAGCAAATACAGGCAACCATTGATCACACCAAAAAAGAGATAAGGGCACAATACAGGTAGCAAATGATTACTTCAAAAAAGATATAGAGAGTCTAAAAAAATTAGAAATCTTTGAAATGAAGGAAACAAACAATTCAATAAATGAATGGATAAACAAAATGTGGCATATATACACAATGGAATATTTCTCAGCAGTAAAAGAGAATAAAATCATGGCATTTGCAGGTAAATGGATGGCATTAAAGAAGATAATGCTAACTGAAGTTAGCCAATCCCAAATAATCAAATGCCAAACGGTTTCTTTGATATAAGGAGGATGATTCATAGTGGGATAGGGAAAGGGAACATTGGAGGAATATAGGAACTCTAGATAGGGAAGAGGAGTTGGAGGGGAAGCGAGGGGGCATTCATGGGGTCAGAAATGATGGTGGAATGTGATGATCATTATTATCCAAAGTACATGTTTGAAGACACGAATTGGTGTGAATATACTTTGTATACAATCAGAGATATGAAACATTGTGCTCTATATGTGTAATAAGAATTGTAATGCATTCCACTGTCATATATAAAAATAAATAAATAAAAATAAAAATAGTGATAATCCTCAGCATAGTTAAAAATGTTAGCAAAGAACATTATAACAATGTTACTATAGAAACATTATGATGGTTCCTCAAAAAGTTGGAATAGAATTACCATATTATCTGGTAATTCCACTTATGAAATATGGAAATTCCCAAAATAATATAAAACAGGGTAACAAAAACATATTTGTTCACCTGAGTACACAGCAGTAAGCAAAATAGCTAAAACATGTAAGTAACCCAAGTGTTCATTGGCATATAAAGACAGGTGAAATATGATACAGCCATAAAACAGGATATTATTCAGGCTTAAAAAGAAAGGAAATGATACAATAAATATGCTACACCATGGATGAAAGTTGAAGACATGTTAATTGAAGTAATCCAGTCACCAAAATACATATATCATATGATTATACTTATATGAGGTTCCTAGAGTAGTCAGAATTACTCAGACAGGAAGTAGAATGGTGATTGTCAGGGGTTGGAAGCGGTAGAGGAATAGTTATTGTTTGATAAAATATTTAAATAAAATGTATTGTTAAGATGAGTTATGAAGATAAACAGTGGTGACAGTTACACCTCATGAATATATTTAATACTAGTTAACTGTATACTTAAAGGATAATTAAGATGGTAAATTTATGCTATGTGTATTTTACCCCATTAACTTTTTATTTTTTTTTAATTTATTTTTTATTGGTTGTTCAAAACATTATAAAGCTATTGACATATCATATTTCATACAATAGATTCAAGTTGGTTATGAACTCCCAATGTTACCCCAAATACAGATTGCAGAATCACATCGGTTACACATCCACATTTTTACATACTGCCCTATTAGTAACTGTTGTATTCTGCTACCTTTCCTATCCTCTACTATCCCCCCTCCCTCCCCTCCCATCTTCTCTCACTACCCCATCCACTGTAATTCATTTCTCTCCTTGTTTATTTTCCCATTCCCCTCACAACCTCTTATATGTAATTTTGTATAACAATGAGGGTCTCCCTCCATTACCATGCAATTTCCCTTTCTCTCCCTTTCCATCCCACCTCATGTATCTGTTTAATGTTAATCTTTTCTACCTGCTCTTCCTTCCTGCTCTGTTCTTAGTTGCTCTCATTATATCAAAGAAGACATTTGGTATTTGTTTTTTAGGGATTGGCTAGCTTCACTTAGCATAATCTGCTCTAGTGCCATCCATTTCCCTGCAAATTCTATGATTTTGTCATTTTTTAGTGCTGCATAATACTCCATGGTGTATAAATGCCACATTTTTTTTTATCCATTCATCTGTTGAAGGGCATCTGGGTTGGTTCCACAGTCTAGCAATTGTGAATTGTGCTTCTATGAACATCGATGTAGCAGTATCCCTGTAGTACGCTCTTTTAAGGTCTTCAGGGAATAGTCCAAGAAGGGCAATAGCTGGGTTAAATGGTGGTTCCATTCCCAGCTTTCCCAGGAATCTCCATACTGATTTCCAGATTGGCTGCACCAGTTTGAAGTCCCACCAGCAATATACAAGAGTACCCTTTTCCCCACATCCTCTCCAGCACTTGTTGTTGTTTGATTTCATAATGGCTGCCAATCTTACTGGAGTGAGATGGTATCTTAGGGTGGTTTTGATTTGCATTTCTCTGACTGCTAGAGATGGTGAGCATTTTTTCATGTACTTGTTGATTGATTGTATGTCCTCCCCTGAGAAGTGTCTGTTCAGGTCCTTGGCCCATTTGTTGATTGGGTTATTTGTTTTCTTATTGTTTAATTTTTTGAGTTCTTTGTATACTCTGGATATTAGGGTTCTATCTGAAGTGTGAGGAGTAAAAATTTGTTCCCATGATGTAGGCTCCCTATTTACCTCTCTTATTGTTTCTCTTGCTGAGAGAAAACTTTTCAGTTTAAGTAAGTCCCATTTGTTGATTCTTGTTATCAACTTTTGTGCTATGGGTGTCCTATTAAGGAATTTGGAGCCCAAGCCTACAATATGTAGATCGGCGCCAACTTTTTCTTCTATCAGACGCAGAGTCTCTGATTTGATATCTAGGTCCTTGATCCATTTTGAGTTAACTTTTGTGCATGGCGAGAGGAGGGGATTCAGTTTCATTTTGTTTCATATGGATTTCCAGTTTTCCCAGCACCATTTGTTGAAGATGCTATCCTCCCTCCATTGCATGCTTTTAGCTCCTTTATCAAATATAAGATAGTTGTAGCTTTGTGGATTAGTCTCTGTGTCCTCTATTCTGTACCATTGGTCCACCCACCTGTTTTGGTACCAGTATCATGCTGTTTTTGTTACTATTGCTCTGTAATATAGTTTTATGTCTGGTATCGCTATACCGCCTAATTCGCACTTCGTGCTTAGAATTGCTTTTGCTATTCTGGGTCTTTTATTTTTCTATATGAATTTCATGATTGCTTTATCCATTTCTACAAGAAATGCCGTTGGGATTTTGATTGGCATTGCATTAAACCTATAGAGAACTTTTGGTAATATCGCCATTTTGATGATGTTAGTTCTGCCTATCCATGAACAGGGTATATTTTTCCATCTTCTAAGATCTTCTACTTCTCTTTTTAGGGTTTTGTAGTTTTCATTGTATACGTCTTTCACCTCTTTTGTTAGGTTGATTACCAAGTATTTTATTTTTTTTTGAGGATATTGTGAATGGAGTGTTTTTCCTCATTTCCGTTTCAGAGGTTTTGTCACTGATATACAGAAATGCCTTTGATTTACGCGTGTTGATTTTATATCCTGCCACTTTGCTGAATTCATTTATTAGTTCTAGTAGTTTTTTTTGTAGACCCTTTTGGGTCTTCTAGGTATAGAATCATGTCATCTGCAAATAGTGATAATTTAAGTTCTTCCTTTCCTATTTTTATGCCTTTAATTTGTTTCGTCTGTCTAATTGCTCTGGCCAGTGTTTCGAGAACTATATTGAATAGAAGTGGTGATAGAGGGCATCCCTGTCTTGTTCCAGATTTTAGGGGGAATGCCTTCAATTTTTCTCCATTGAGAATGATGCTAGCCTGAGGCTTAGCATAGATAGCTTTTACAATGTCGAGGTAAGTTCCTGTTATCCCTAGTTTTTCTAATGTTTTGAACATAAAGGGATGCTGTACTTTGTCGAATGCTTTTTATGCATCTATTGAGATGATCATATGGTTCTTATTTTTAAGTCTATTGATGTGGTGAATAACATTTATTGATTTCCGTATATTGAACCATCCTTGCATCCCAGGGATGAATCCTACATGATCATGGTGCACAATTTTTGTGATATGCCTTTGTATCCGATTTGCCAGAATTTTATTGAGGATTTTTGCATCTAGGTTCATCAGAGATATTGGTCTGTAGTTTTCTTTCTTTGAGGTGTCTTTGTCTGGTTTCGGAATCAGGGTGATGTTGGCCTCATAGAATGAATTTGGCAGAGCTCCTTCTTTTTCTATTTCCTGAAATAACTTGAAAAGTATTGGTATTAAGTCTTCCTTAAAGGTTTTGTAAAACTCCGCTGTATACCCATCCGGTCCTGGGCTTTTCTTGGTTGGAAGTCTTTTGATTGCTTCTTCTATTTCATCTATTGTTATTGGTCTGTTTAAGTTGTGAGTATCCTCCTGACTCAGTCTGGGCAAATCATATGACTTAAGGAATTTATCGATGTCTTCACTATCTTCTATTTTATTGGAATATAGGTTTTCAAAATAATTTCTAATTGTCTTCTGTATTTCTGTAGCGTCTGTTGTGATATTGCCTTTTTCATCCCATATGTTAGTAATTTGAGTTCTCTCTCTTCTTCTCTTCGTTAGCATGGCTAAGGGTCTGTCGATCTTATTTATTTTTTCAAGGAACTAACTTTTAGTTTTGTTAATTTTTTCAATGGTTTCTTTTGTTTCAATTTCGTTGATTTCCGCTCTGATTTTAATTATTTCTTGCCTTCTGCTACATTTGCCGTTGTTTTGCTCTTCCTTTTCTAGGGCTTTGAGATGAAGTGTGAGCTCATTTATTTGTTGGTTTTTCCTTTTTTTGAGGAATGACCTCCAAGCGATGAATTTCCCTCTTAAAACTGCTTTCATTGTGTCCCATAGATTCCGATATGTTGTGTCGGTATTTTCATTTATCTCTAAGAATTTTTTGATTTCCTCCTTTATGTCTTCTGTAACCCATTGATCATTCATTAACATATTGTTCATTTTCCATGTGATGTAGGATTTTTACTTCCTTCTTTTATCATTGATTTCCAGTTTCATTCCATTATGATCAGATAAAATGCATGGGATTATCTCCACCCCTTTATATTTACTGAGGGTTGCCCTATGGCATAATATATGGTCTATTTTTGAGAAGGATCCATGTGCTGCTGAGAAAAAAGTATATCCACTTGATGATGGTTGATATATTCTATATATGTCAGTTAAGTCTAGGTTGTTGATTGTGATATTGAGTTCTATAGTTTCTTTATTCAGCTTTTGTTTGGAGGATCTGTCCAATGGTGAGAGAGGTGTGTTGAAGTCACCCATAATTATTGTGTTGTGGTCTATTTGATTCTTGAACTTGAGGAGAATTTGTTTTATGAACGTCGCAGCACCATTATTTGGTGCATAAATATTCATAATTGTTATGTCTTGTTGGTGAATGGTTCCTTTTAACAGTATATAATGTCCTTCCTTATCCCTTTTGATTAATTTAGTCTTGAAGTCAATTTTATTCCATATGAGGATGGCCACCCCTGCTTGCTTACGAGGACCATGTGCGTGGTATATTTTTTCCCAACCTTTCACCTTCAGCCTGTGTATGTCTTTTCCAATCAGATGTGTCTCCTGGAGGCAGCATATTGTTGGATTTGTTTTTTAAATCCATGTTACCAGCCTATGTCGCTTTATTGGAGAGTTTAAGCCATTAACGTTTAGAGTTACTATTGATATATGGTTTGTACTTCCAGCCATGTTTGATTATTTATCTTCTTTTTTTTTTAATTTAGTTTGTTTCTCCATGGTTAGCTTTCCCCCCACCGTCTGTCTTTATAGAGGCACTTCCCACTGATGGTTTTGGTTATTGTTTTTCATTTCTTCCTCGTGTAGTGTTTTGCTCAAGATGCTTTGCAATGCTGGTTTTCTGGCTACAAATTCTTTTAGCTTTTGTTTATCATGAAAGATTTTTATTTCGTTGTCGTACCTGAAGCTTAATTTTGCTGGATACAGAATTCTTGGTTGGCATCCATTGTCTTTCAGTGTTTGAAATACGTTGTTTCAGGATCTTCTCGCTTTCAGCGTCTGTGATGAAAAATCCATTGTTAACCTTATTGGTTTACCTTTGAATGTAATCTGCCTCCTTTCTCTTGTAGCTTTTAATATTTTCTATTTGTTCTGTATATTGGATATCTTCATAACAATGTGTCTTGGCATTGGTCTACTGTGATTTTGTGTGCTTGGTGTCCTGTATGCATCTACAATTTGTATATCCGTTTCCTTTTTTATTTCTGGAAAGTTTTCTGTAATTATTTCATTCAGCAGGTTACTCATTCCCTTGGTTTGAATCTCTGTACCTTCTTCTATCCCAATGACTCGTAGGTTTGGTTTTTTTATGTTATCCCATATCTCTTGGATGTTTTTCTCGTGGTTTTTAACCAGCCTTTCTGAGTTGGCTAGGCTCTTTTCAAGATGATATATTTTGTCTTCATTATCTGATGTTCTGGCTTCTACTTGCTCCACTCTGTTGGTGATACGCTCAATTGAGTTTTTAATTTGGTTTATCATTTCCTTCATTTCTAGAATTATTGTTTGTTTTTTTTTTATAATCTCTATCTCCTGATAAAGATGCTTACTTTCTTCTTTTATCTGTTTATGTAATTCATTTTCAAAGTGTTCTTTCACTGTTTGGATTTGCTGTCTCGTATCTTCTTTAAGGTTCCATTCCATTTGTCTAAGGTATTCCTTGAGTTCTTTATATGACCATTTTTCTGCTGACTCTAGGTCCTCCTGAATATTTAGGCTGTCCTTCATTGTTTGTACTCCTTTTCTTCCTTGCTTTTTTATGCTGCTCATGTTACTTCTTGTTCTGTTTGACTGCTGAGTTTCTGTTTACTCTTATAGATTTATTTGATGCTTGGGAGGAAAGATATTAGAAGGGAAGGGAAGAAGTCACTAAAGAGAATGAGAGTAGGCAGGTAGAATTCAAGGAATGGGGAATAAGAAAATTGAAAAGAAATGAAAAGACAAAAGAAACAAAAACAAAAAAATTAGAAAATAAAGAAAGAAAGAAAAGAAAAGAAATTTTTTTACA
Organism: Marmota monax; assembly: GCF_021218885.2. Taxonomy (NCBI): domain Eukaryota; kingdom Metazoa; phylum Chordata; class Mammalia; order Rodentia; family Sciuridae; genus Marmota; species Marmota monax. Next base: position 1,157,714 of record NW_026694432.1, on the reverse strand, counting down.
AAAATAATAATGATAATAAAAAAATGAAAATTAAAATTAAAAAATAATAATAATAATAAAATAAAAAAATTAAAAAAAAATTAGAAACATTGAAAAAAAGTTAAAGAACAACAACAAATAAAAATTGAAAATGAAAGAAAAAGAAGAAAAAAAAAGAAAAAGAAAAAAATGATAATAATAATAATAATAAATGCAGTCCTAGAGTTCTATTACCTTCTCTTCCAGTAGGTGGAGCTGTGCCCACTGGGCCAAGCTTCTCCTCTCAATAGGTGGGAACCATTAGCAGCTCTTTCTCCTAGACTGGGCGGGTCTCCAGTCTAGGGCCTTGTCTAGGGCCTTGTCTTGTGTTTCCTCAAGCCAGGCCATGCTCACCTGTGGCACTCACCACAATACTGGCTACACACCAGGTCTGCTGCTCCTGGGAGCCCTGTTTTCATGAACACCTGGGCTCACTCTCCCTGTTTGCCTCCCTCAGACCCTAAGTTTGTAGAGCTTGGGGTTGAGATCCCCCAGTGAATTTGCTTGCCCTCCTGTAGCCACGCCCCCGGTAGCTGGTGCAAGAGCCCTCAGTTGTCAGTACTGGTGGGAGCGGTAGCCGCGAGTCCCACGCCGCGAGTCCCGCGCCACTCCTGATTCCCTCGGTCTGGTTATTGCGTTCACAGGAGAGTTGGGAGTGGCCCTTAAGGTTTCCCCGCTGTGTGGAGAGAGATGACTAGGGGATTACACACTTGTCGTGCTGGTTTCAATGCAGTTATCTCCTCCGCCCGTGACGCCATTTCTCTGCCATGGTGGTTTCCCATGCAAATGGTGACCGTTCGTTCCCTTTGCCGGGTGACCAATGCAACGGGTGGGTCCTGACTGTCTCTCCCAATCCCTGTTTCAGTCCTGTCGCCACTGCCTATGAAGGCTCGGTTGGCTTTTACCTCTGTAAGTTCCTAAGGGCCTACCAATTATTTCAGTGGGATCATTAGTGCTGAGTCACACGAAGCAGGCGAACCGGAGCTTAATTGCCTCCGATTCGGGCTCTGTGTGTGTGTTCTGAGGGGCCCAGCCTGTACACCCCAGATCCACGTCAGCTCAGCATTGCCTAGTGATCCTGAGCAAACAGCATTTAGACAGTTTACGGCTCCCTATGCCCGCGCAGTTGAAGATGTCAGAGACTTGATCTCTCTGCGCCTGCCACCATGTTAGATCTCCTCAGTGATATTCATGTTGCCCTTACAGCTTCCTGACATAAGCAGGTTCTTGGGATTATACAAACTGCTGCTTCTGTTTCCAGTCCAGATTTCTAGAAACGAAACCCTGCCGCCGTCGCCTCCGTCTCTGGGCCGCGCTCACGGATGCTGTGCTCGTCTGCGACCGTAGCAGAGCCGCCCTGGCCTCCGCAGCTCTTCAGCCCGGTGCCCGGCCCCTGGGGCCCAAGCGGCTGCCGCCGCGGCTCTCCGTCCCCCTCCTCCGGAGCACGGGTCCCCTGGCACGGGGGTGCAGAACGACCCCAGAGCAGGCTCTGCCCGAAGGTGCAGCGGCGAACAGGCCACCGAGGCGCTCGAGGCTGCAGTCCAGCCTTCGGAGGATAGGGCTCGGCACGCAGCCCAGCTCCAACCTCTAGGTGCGGCTGCCGGACAATGTATACAGAGCCATCAAGACAGCAAGCAGAAAGCAAATGGCGGCTCCCGCGGAGTGGATTTTCGGCACAGAAACCACAGCCCCGCCAACAATCCCAATCCACAAACTCTCCCTGTATAAAAAATATTCAAGAAAAAAAAAGAAAAAAAGGCGGGGCGCACTGAGCTTTCTTTGCCTCGGGTACTTACAATCCACTGCTGATTACACACTCAGCTTCTCTGCCTGGAGCGAAGTAAAAGAGCCCATTAATTTTTTAAATACTCAGAAAAGTAATAGGTGATACACAGAATAATCAAATAAAATATTTAATTTAAAAATACAATAGTGCAAATTTAAAAATTCAATGGATAGATTCACTAGTAGAATGATAAAAGCAGAAGAAAAAAAATCACTGAATTGGAAGACACAAAAATAGATATTATTCAACCTTTAAAATAGAAAACAGACTAGGAAGAAAAAGTAAACAAGCTTCAGACATATTGGGCTATAACAAAAGATCCAATATTTGTATAAAAAAGAATGAAAGAGACAGGGTTGAAATAGTACTCAAAGAAATAATGGGTGATAGCTACATAAATTTGATAAATTACATAAACCTGCAAGTTCAAAAAGTTAAAAGAAGCTCAAATAGGATAAACCCAAAGGAATTTACAAGAAGAGACATCATAGTAAAACTTGTGAAAACTAAAGACAAAGAAAAAAATCTTGAAAACAGTGACAAATATCATCTCATCTACATGAAAAGGGGAATTGAAATGATAATGTATTTCTCATGAGAAAACAGGGAGGCCAGCAGGATGTACCACAATATTTTTATTTCTGAGAGAAAAAAAAGTCAACCTAGATTCCAATATTCAGTGAAAATATTATTTCAGATGAAGGGGAAACTAAAATATTCTCAGATGAAAAAATACTATCTCTGGAAGATCTACTTAAAAAATGATTAAAGCAAATCCTCTCTAGAGAAGGCAAACAATAAGAGATTTTATTAGAAAGAATAAAAGAGTAAGTACAAAAGACTTTCCTTCTCTTCTTCAGTCTTCTAAAATATGTTTGATGATTAAGGCAAAAATATAATAATGCCTAAGGTGGTTATAAATGTATATAGAGAATATATTTAAGAAAATTATAAATGGGAGGGGGTACAGGAGAAAAAAATGACTCTATATTTTATTCAAACTGATAAAATTATGACAACAGTAGACTGCAGTAAGTTTTGTGTACATAATGAGAAATCAATGAAAAGGCTACACATAAAAGGACTCAAGAATATTATAAATAAATAAAAATAGAATTTTAAAAAATGACCTGGTATCCTACAGGAAGACAGGAAAAAGTAGAAAGAGAAATTTAAATATGAAAAACAGGCAGAAAATAAGACATACAATGATAGACTTAAGTCTAATACATCACAAGAACAACACAAAATGTTAATGGTTTAAATATACCAAATAGGAGACAAATATTGATAGAATGGATTAAAATATGACTAAACATTTTCTATAAGAAACTTACTTAGAATATAACAATATTAGCAAGGTGAAAGAGAAAAGATGGAAAAATGTATAGATCATGCAGTCATCAGAAGAAAGCTGGAATGGTTATGTAATATCAGATAGAGTAGACTTCAGAACAAAAAATAAAGATACTATAGACATAGAACATTTATCATTGTCATATAATGTTAAAAGGGTCAGTGCACTAAGAAAGCAGAGCAACTCTAAATGTACATATGCCAAACAACAGACAGAAAATATCCAAAGTGAAAAATAATAAAACTGGAAAGATAAATAGACATACCCACAACCTATCATTGGATATTCCAACAATTGGCAAAACAATACAGAAATTAATTGTATATACAGAAAAATTCAACAATATCATCAACTAACAGATCTAATAAGCATTTATAAAATCTTGTGCCCAATAATAATAAAATAAACATTATTTTCAAGAAACTACAAATATAAAAGAAGCTAGAATATATATTAGGCAATAAAACAAAACTTATCCAATAACAAGACAATTTTTGGAGGTACTGAAGATTGAATCCAGGGCTTCACATATACTAGGTAAGCACACTACCACTGTACTACATCACCAGTCCTAGCATTTGGTTACATTTAAGAGAATTGACAGAGAAATTTCTTTAGTCACAAAGGAATTAAACTGGAAATCACCAACAGAAAGATAAGAAGAAAATCTCAAAACATTTAGAAACTAAACAACATTCTTTCAAATAACCTATGTAGCAAAGAAGAAATATCAAGAGAGAAATTTTTAAAAATTAACTGAAAAACAATAAAAAGTTACCTTAAAATGTTGAGAGACATAAAGAAATGATGAAAGGGAAATATGTAGCACTAAATACATGTATTAAAAATTGAGGAAAACTTTCAAATTAAAAATTAAATTAGAAAAATAAGAAAAAAATAAATGCCAAAAAGTAGAATTAAAGAAAAAATAATGATACGGGTGGAAATCAATGGCATTAAAACAGAAAAAATGAATTCTTAGAAAATATCAAAAGACTAATAAGCTTCTCCTAAGACTGGCAAAAACATTAAGAAATATAAGGAATGAAAACAGGGAAATATCATTAGTTATTATGGAGTTATAAAAAGAAGGAAGTATTATGGACAAATGTACAAACAGGAACATGAAAACTTAGATGAAATGAATAGATGTCTTGAAAAATAAAAACTATCATAATTTACATAATATAAAATAGATAATCTGAATAGCTGAACAGCTATTAAGGAAATTCAATTTCAACTTATAATTGAAAATTCCTTTAAAAAAATCTCCAGGCCTAGATCATTATACTGGATAGTACTATCAAATGCTTAAAAAGTTAATGCCAATTCTACACAATTCCTTCCAGAAAATAGAAGACAAATGGACACAACAAAATTCTTTTCATGATGATACTATTTTGTCCTTATATGAAAATTAAGAAAAGGAAATCAAAAAATAAAAGTAAATACCCATATCACTCATAAATATAGAGGCAAAAAAACTTAAAAATATTAGCATAGAGAACTCAGTGATTGTTGTAAAGTGTGTATATTAACAAAGTGAAATTTATTCCAGGCATGGTTCAATATTTTTAAAAAATCAATGCAATCCATCATATTAAGCTAAGGAAGAAACACATGATCACACAATCATATCTATTGATGCAAAACACTATTTCACAAAATTCAATACCCAATCATAATGGAAACTCTCAGTAAATTAGGACTAAAAGGTAAGTATACTAGGTGCAGTGGTACATGCTTGTAATCCAGTGGTTCCAGAGGTTGAGGCACGAGAATTGTTGGTTTAAAGCCAGCCTCAGCAACTTAGCAAGACTGTGAGCAACCTAGTGAGATCTGGTCTCACCATAAATAAATAAATAAATAAATAGACAAATAAATAAATAAACAGAGTGGGGATGTGGTCTGAGGTTAAGCCCCCTTGGGTTCACTCTCTGGTATAGACAGATATATAGATAGACAGACAGACAAGTAACTTGATAAAAGTATTTTTTTTTTAATTTATGGGTATCATTATACTTGATGGTGAAAAATATCAAGTACCAGTGATAGCTATATGGATACAAAGGAGAATATCAAAAGGCCCCTGAATTCAGGGTATCAGACATTAACAATAAAAGTAATTATACAATACAATAAGAACTGCAAAAGTAGAATCTTATGGGGATTTAGTAAATGGTCATGTAATCCAACATACACACACACACACACATACACACACACACACTCTTTAGTTGTAGATGGACACAATACCTTTATTTTGTTTATCTATTTTTCTATGGTGCTGAGGATCGAACCCATTGCCTCACACATGCAAGGCAAGCACTCTACCGCTGAGCCACAGCCCCAACCCTCCAACCCAGGTTTTGATAAACAAAGAAAAGTTCAGCAAGAGGAATTAAAAGTATGAAGGAACTTCTACAAAGAAGGATCAATATCTAAATGGCCTTTAAAGGCATGACAAATATGACTAAAAGGTAGTCTGCTTACCAGAACAGGATAAAAGACGAGGAACTGCTCAAACCTCAGTTCTGCTGAACATGGGACACGTTGTTTTGTGTAGTAATTGGTTTTGTTTTATGCATAGGAAGGATTTGAACAGAATTTAATTCTGAAGGGTTAAGAATAGGCCACATTAATGTAAAGGAGAGGAAGAAGGATAATTGCAATAGTCCAAGTGAGAAATGATGATAGTTAAAATTAAGGCCAAAACTTCTGAATTCATACTCAGGCATGCACCAGGTTCAGGGACCATGGAAAAAAAAAGATAAAAATTGAGGAGTTTTATTAGTATCCTGTTATATTAAAGACAGGAGTACAGCCAAGAAAGTGGAAAAGTTGGGTAGAGAGCTAGACGATTGTAAATTCAAAATTCAGTGAAATCTCAAGATATATAAAGGATTGAGTATTACAATACCAAGAGCCAATTCTGACTATCTCCTTGAAGATCACAAAGTTTCTGCAAGACTCAAGTTTTTTAACCTTAAGGGTTGATAGTAAATTTCATCATAAATCGGGTAGGTCTTGTTAGAATTTATATAATACATACAAATGTGCTTTCAAACTGAAAATAAAAATGAGAAATTACAATGAACAACATATCATTTTGTGAATATCCTGTTTCAGACCATCTGCAAGACTTTTCTTGATATATTTCAATTTTCTAGTCAGCAACTTATTTTTTATAACATGGATATGCACAAAATGGAGTTGACAAAAGTTAAAAAAATGAAAGCATAAATATCATTTGTACATGCACCCACTATGTACCAGAAATTGAACGATGTGCCTAAACATACATTATGCCATAATGTCTCTCCCATATTATAGCTATGGAAATAAAGTCAGAGAAGTTAAGTAGCTTGCCATATTCACAATGTAGAAATTTTAAAAGAACTGGATGTAAATCCAAGGCTTCTTACTTCAATTATTTTTCTCTTACTACCACACCAAGTGGTTTTATTCTCAAGAGCCATTTCTAAGAATAAACTTTAAATTAGCAAAGGTCCAATGTGTGTTGATCTATACAGTATAACTGAGTCCTTGGTATCTCATATATTGCCTAATACAGTGTTTGTAAATAGCAGGTGATGATATATATATATATATATATATATATATATATATATATATATATATATATATATATATATATTTAGCAAATGAGAGATGAATAAATGACTAATCAATACATAAAGAAGCTTCTGAATTCCCCCAAATTTATTCTTTTCCTCATTGCCTAACCTCTGAAATTATTTTACAATGTACAAAGTACAGATTGTATAATAAACAAATAATTTTTAATAAGCAAATGATTATTTTCCTTTACAGTGAAACATAAGATTCCAAAAGGAAACCATATAAAACATAAAAGTTCCTGTTATTTACCTTCATACCTTAGCCTCAGTGGCATACTGGTACAGCTTATCCTGGGACCATTTGGAAAGAAAAGGGAAGAAAAGAGATAGCTATAGGATACCAATGTTCTCACACACACACAAAAAAAAAAAAAAAACAGCAGGAAGAAAGGTCAGGGCTCCTGAAAACAAAGTACTAATTCTACAATGGGTCCAAACCCACACAGTATACTGTAGAGCAATTTGTATCTGTACTGGTTCTTCTCATCTTGATGATTTCCTATTGGCAGTATTAATAAGATATCACTTTAGGATTTTCAAAGGAATTTGACAATCATTACCCATATTACAATGATTTTAATGAATAAGTAGGACAAGAATCATAATTACCATATTACTGATGAGTAAACTGATGCTCACAGAAAGTGTGAAGTGCTTTACACATACAATTAGTAAATGGCAGAGCTCAGATTTGAATTCAAGTTTTAACTCATAATCAGAGCTCTTTCAGATACAGTATATGGTCATGTGTCTTTGAAAAGCAAGTGGAGTATTCCTTTCTTTCTTCTAAATTTTCTTTTCTTGTGATAACCTTAGATTTAGAGACACCAAAGAAATGGACTGGCTTTACTGACAGAATAGTACCATGATTTTTTATACTAGAAACAAGAGCTTCAGGATTATCTTTATCTAGGAGCTAGGGTCAGAGAACTGTTTGGAGATTTATGCACAGTGCCTAAAGAGACAAATTCTGTTTTCTAAAATTCTATAACACTAAAAGGATGGTAATAAAATATGATGTTGTAGGTCATACTATCAGAAGACCTGAATTTAAATACTCATTCAGTTATATCCACTCTTTAAGATTTCTTTCAAACTCAGTAACTAACCTCTTGGAGTACAATTGTTCTTCATTATCTATGGGGGATGGTTCCAGGTTCTGCCAAGTATACCAATAGCCATGGATGTTCAAGTCCCTTATATAAAATGGCATAGTATTTGCATATAACGTATGGGCATCCTCCTGTATACTTTTAAATCATTTCCAGATTACTCATAATAACTATTACAGTGTAAATAATGTATCATATTGATTAGGGAATGTTAACAAGAAAAAAACCTGTACACGTTCAGTACAAACACAAGAATTTTTTTTCAAAATATTTTTGATCAGCAGTTGATTGAATACATGGATGCAGAATCAGTGGATATGGGGCCAATTGTAGCATGGTACTTAAAGGTAGCACATTTCCTTTCACAATCTGCCTGTCAGTTAAACTTAATGAATCATCTCTATTTCTCTTTCCCCCGTCTATGCATTCAAAGTTCTAATCAAACTGACTTTCTGGAAGTGTTTTGAACTTGATTTCCATAATTCCATGCTTTGCTCATGTTCCTCTCTCTGTCCCAAAGGGCTGACCTGTCTCCTCCCTATTCCATACTTATCTATTGCAAATTCTTATCCATTTTTTTTTATGATCCTTGCCAAATACCGAGTCCTCTGTGAAGTCTTTCCAATTAGGATCTATGACAAATAATGTGTTATCTCATTTTAATCACATTATCATAGGAGATAAGAATTGAAATATCCATCATTAGATGAGAAAACAAAGAGGTCAAGTGATATTCCTAGTCTCCCCAAACTAGTAAATAGTGAAAATGGGATTTGAATCAGGTATGTGTATCTGCCAGATAGTAGAAGCAATTTCAGAATCTAAAAAAGATTGGCATCAGTTCATTGTAATCATAGCTAATGATCAAATCAGTCCAACAATGGAATAGATGTTCTCTCCAAAGAATGAATTTCCCATTCACTAAAAGTGTCTAAAAATAGGTTGAGTACCTACCAGGCTACTGATATACTATATTGAATTACTTCTCTTCTAAAAAAATAAAATATGTGTAGAAGACAGACTTGGCTATTCCTTGTAATATTAGCCTTTGAAGTTTCTCTTAGGGCTTGCCCTTACTACAGAGAAGGGTCCACTTTCTAGACCAGATCCAGAAATCTTTCATGGTATTTTCCATCAACTTAGACACAAATTTAAAGAAAAAATGCTAAGCATATTGTATGAATTTGTGTTGCCCTCTTGGAGAGCTCAGTAAACAATGATTCATATATGCTATCTTCTCTTTGTTTTAGCATATTTAGAATTTTTCATGTTCTTCAATATTTAATACTTTCCACTTAATATATAATTCAGATAGATTTTAATACAACTTATGTAAGTAAAGCATTTGTCATTCTACTTTCCTTATTGAGAATATCTAAGGCAAATGAACTTAGTGGGGTGGGCTTAGTTAAACAAGTTTGTGGTGAAATGTCCAAAGGAACTATGAGAACAGTAATCTCTTCAACTATTCTTCCAACAATAATGACAAGGTCAAGTACTTGGTAAAACGGCCATTTGATTCCCTTCAATTTGAGTCAAGGAACAACTGGTAGGGAAATTAGTTATCATCTATAAGATAATGGAAATTGTGGCAAAGCATAAAAAGACAAGGTCAGAACCAGGAAAGGATCAAGCTTCAAATCCAAAAGATTAGTGCAAAGATGAAGACAGGCTCTGAGACAAGAATCCTGGAACATACAGAATTAAATAGGTTAGGAAAAGGAATTGAGGCAGCTGAGGCTTCAGATTTCAGAATGAAGGCCATGAATTCAGTAACAGGAAATGGATGTCTGAATACTTCATTCCAATAAGGTACAGTGGTGAGTTTCCTTCAGGTTAGGAATGATCAGGGCTTCTTATACGAGGCTATATAGATTTCCTCCTATCTTGCCTGGCAAATTTCCTCAATTTTTTTCTAACTTCTAATCCTATGCCTAATTCTTTTTAAAATCATCATTGTAATTACTCTTAATATTGGGATTCATGATGCCACATTCCTACATATACATTACATAATTTGCTCAATCTCTTTCCCCAGTAACTTCCCTTTCCCTCCCTTCCTCCTAATCTTTGAATGTGGGCATTCATTGTGGCTCTTTCCTGGGCCTTTCCTAGGCCCTCTTTGCAACCAACACAACCTTGTTAGGCAATATCACTCATGATTTAAGTATGTTTGCTTCTCAATCCCATATTTCCAGTCCAGATCTTTCTCTTAAGGTACTGTTCCCTACATCAATGTTTACTAAACAGTTCTACATGAATGTCTTGCATGTACTTGAAATAATACATGTTGAAATTGAAACACTAATCTTCTTTTCAAAATTATTCCTCCAAGTTGCCGTATTCTCTGGATGTGACATGACATGTACACAGTTGCTTAAACCAAAAACTTAGTAGCCATTTTTGATGATATTTACCTCACTAATTCATCATCAAGTTCACCAAGATATTTACAACTAATTCATCATCAAATTCTGTTAATTCTACTTCCTAAAAATATCTCAAACATTTCAATACTCTTCATTCCATTGTCTTTATGTTAATCTTGGCCTTTGTCATCTCCTACCTAAATGACTATGCTCACCTCTGAATAAAATAATTGATTCCTCTAATTCTTTCCTTGCCCACCAACTGAAATATCTTTCTCAAATGAAATTATGGGCAAGTTTCTTCTCTATTAAAATGTTTTAATTAGGGGCTGGGGTTGTGGCTCAGCGGTGCACTCACCTGGCATGTGTGGCCCTGGGTTCAATCCTCAGCACCACATAAAAATAAAATAAAGATATTGTGTCCATCTAAATTAAAAAATAAATATTAAAAAATAAAACAAAGGTATTGTGCCCAACTACAACTAAAAAATAAATATGAAAAAATGTTTTAATTAGCCAGATACAGTGGTGCATACTGGTAATCCCAGTTATGTGAGAAACTGAGACAGGAGGCTTACAAGTTTGAGGCCAGTCAGAAAAACTAAACATGACACTGTCTCAAATACCATAAAAATGGATGAGTATGTGTTTCAATGGTACTGCACTTGTCTAGCATGAGTAAGGCTTTGGTTTCAATCACCAGTACCACAAAACAAAACAAACAACTCAACAAAACCTAGTTTAATTGCTTTCTCATAAAATCGATTTCATAGATAAAGTTCAAACTTCTTAAGTTACAGGGCCCTTCATCATATGGTTTCTATACACTCTTTACCCTCCTTAACACCACAGTCCTCTCCACTTCTCACTCATTTCCTTGCATAGACCTCATTTCAATTACACATAGTAGTAGAATCAAGACAAAGTTGAGGAAATAAAGTGCCAAGGCTGCAAAATTAATGAAGCACTAACTCTCAGGTACTGACCCTGTGCCTGTATAACCCTTGAGAGTACATCCTTTAGAGTGACGTGCCTCAGGTGCAAAATTTATGAGGGCACAGGTTGGCCAAAATAGGATTTTTTTTAAATTCCAACTAAAGATGTAAGGAAACAGACTGAAGTCACATAGCTATAAAGTGATACATAGAGGATTTGAACTCTAAACTCCTTTGCTTTTTGTATTTTACCACATTGGCTCTCATCTTTTTTTTTCTTTTTTAAAAAATAACATAATAAAATATAAGTAAAGAAACAAAAAATATGTTATTCACATTTACTAGAAATGACTCATTAACAATATGGTAGGATAAGAAGGATTTGTTTTATTTTTAAGCTCCAAGAAATTTTTTGTTTGTTTCTTTTTCAGATTATTCCATCTCTCTGTGGGAACACTGAGATTGTCAGAAGATCCTTGCTTCCTCCTTAGGAAAATGTATTTGCACTCATTTAAAAATAAATTAGTGACTACATATGATACCTCTTGTAGGTTAACTCATAATCACATTAACATTATCTTGTCAATTTTCTCAAAGGATTTGTCAATCATGCCTGCTATAAAATCAGAATACACTAACTCCTGGCTCTGTTTTCATTATGCTATAAAACTTGGTACATTAAAATACATCCCTTTTATTCAAGTCTGAGGGAAGAGTTTTGTAAAAACATTTCTTTCATTTGATTGGGAATTATAGACCCTGCTATTAAAGCTGCTCTAGGGTGGTGATTGTTTTGGAGAGTCTGTGAAGTGAGGCCTACCTCTTCTCACACTGCTTTAATTAGTCACACCCTGCTGTCTTGATAGTAACCTGGAAATCAGACAGCAAATCAGAGTATTCATGCTTACTCTCAATTACCTTCACAGAAATGCAGAGAATGTACACCCACTTTCCAGAAATAATCTAAGAAGTTATTACCATGTTTTAGTGTGAGTTTGTTTTGCAGCGCTGGGGAATTGAACCCAGGCCCTTGCACATGCTAGGCAAATGGTCTAAAATTAAACTACATCCCCAGCCTCTTTTGATCCTTTAAAATAATAACACCCAACCGCTTAATCAGCTCATCTGTAATTAGAAGCAGTATCTACTATACAACTGGTTTAAGTATACCCAACTCTGATTATCATGCCAGAAAAAAGAGGGAAAAAGCTAGACATACAGGAGAAAGTCCATCCCAATTTATGAACCTATCAAACTCCCTCAGCTAGCCTCCCCATACTTATGAGACCCTGTGGTCCTTGGCTCTTTTCATCCAGATCTCCATGTTTCCTGGCCATCCTCATCAGATTGGTGTTCTATTCAGGTATGTCCCTCTGACTCCTTGCCCCAAGTTACCTACTTCACTCTATTCATTCTCCTTTAATTTCAGCACCACTTTCTTTTTTTTTTTTTTGAAAGATTTTTTTTTTAAATTTTTTATTGTTGGCTGTTCAAAACATTACATAGTTCTTGATATATCATTTTTCACACTTTGATTCAAGTGGGTTATGAGCTCCCATTTTTACCCCATATACAGCTTTCACTTTTATTTGAAGAGATATGGCATTGCCAGTCCCATCTCTCTAAAAAAAGTGACAGAATAAATAATCATCTCCTCCCATGGTACAAACTGTTCTGAAAATTTAAGGAAATATGTACATTTTCTTAAAAAGCCATCAGAAATGGAACAGGCACTTTAACACAAAATAGCTAGCCACACTTATGTATCCTATATTAAGAAATAAAATGTGTTGCCAAGTATGGTGGCTCCTGCCTATAAACCCAGGGGCTTGGGAGGCTGATGCAGGAGGATTGCAAGTTCAAAGCCAACCTCAGCAACTTAGCAAGGACCTTAACTTTGTGAGACCCTCTCTCTAAATAAAAAATAAAAAGGGCTGGGAATGTGGCTCAGTGGTTAAATGCCCCTAGGTTCAATCTCTGGTACAAAAAAAAAAAAAAAGAAAAGAAAAAACTAGAATGTTTTATGTCAATTTCCTCCATGTTATGAGCAATAGTTGCTATAATTCAAATTATCATATAACATTAAAGAAACATTCTTTGCTCACACTTAGTAATAAGTATTAGAAAACACATTAATTAAATATGATTAAAATATTTAAATCAGCAGAGTACCTGGAAAAACTTAGAAAATTAATTAAATGTTCAAAAATAAGCTGGGGTGGGGTGGCAAAGATGAAGTGGAGTTAAGATTTATGAAACACTAGTAAGTGCAAGGCATGGTGCTATGAGTTTTACCCAGATTATTTAATCCAACTCTTACAATAACCCAAAGAAGTTAGAAAAATTTAAATAGCATATGACAGCTAACAATTATAGTGCACTTACAATGAACCTGATTCTTGAACTAAATGTCTTATGGGAATTATCTTATTTTATCCTATGTTCCATTATTTTTAAAGGAAGGAAGGAAGGAAGGGAAAAATACAAGAAAAACTGTAATCATCCCAGTGGGATTAGGCAGCTAGTACTACTTGGTAGTCTATAATACACCAACTACCAAATCCATGGTCTTGTGCCGGGTTTCTGTTCTCTCAACTAAGAGGCTCAGGGGTCACTCCAGTTAAACTGGGCTAACTGGGCTGCACGAAATAACCACACAAGAAACACAAATACCTTTTTCTTTGGGGTCACTGTGACAGCTCCTCTGACCGCAGAAAGAGGGAGAGAGCGAGAGCATGCGCTGACTCCTTTTATTGAGAGAAGCCATTCAAATGAGGCAAGGGATCAGGTTTCAGGGGGCTGAGTATCCTCAAGATGTCCACTGTCAGCAGGTTGACTGACACCTGAGCAGGCCACACCCAAGGGCACAGCAAGAGAAGGGGACACACACAAGGGACTTCCATGGAAGACTCTATCCTAAACAGGGCAAGGGGTTATATTACAAAGGAACAGGTAAGCGTAGCTTCACCCATGGGGCTGTAGCAAGACACACCCATGCACGAGACACAGACCATCGCACCCAAGAAGGGTGGGGAAAGCTCTGCCACATTTCTGCGACTGAGCACCTCAGCACCCAGCCAGGGAGTGCAACCCAGTCACACGTAAGGTTGGTCTCCCACAGTCTTGACTATATATATGTACTCAAAGGACAGATATAAACTGTTATGGGTTGATTTGAAAATTAGCCCGGACTTACCCCAATTTGTTCAGACACCTCACCTTATGTGAAACTGACCTCCTTGCACATGAGCCCACTTGCATAGAAGCTAACGTTTCCTCCCTCACCCACTTGCACCCTGACCATGATATCCTTAACTATAGAACTAATGCAAGCTTGTTTTTCTGAGAATGTTGTGAGTGTGATTTCTTAAAAAATGTAGTCTGGTACTTTTCTATTTTATGAAATGTATCTTGTGATTATAATTACCTCTCCTGCCCCCATTCTTTGTGGTTTTAATCCTTATAAGCTGATTCGCAACTCAAATCCTGGTCAAGGGTTGCAAAGAAATGCTTGGTTCTCTGAGTTCTTGGCCCAAGCTGGAAAATAAAGCTTTTATCTTTATCGTCAAAGGATCTGGAGAATCATCTGGATTCTCCAAATTTCAAAATTTGGAAATAGCACCTTAACAAAACAATTAAATAAAGGCAAAGATTTCAGGAGTAATTAGATTCTTTTTTTAAATGACTGAATAGATATAAATCTAAATTAAATGTCTTTAAATCTCCATACTAGAAATTGCATTATTTCCAAATATCTGCAATGTTAGTTTACATTTATATTTAAGCAAACTGAAAACCCAATTTTTAACTCATGTTAATATTTTCAAGCATCAGATTTCTAAAAATAAATGAAAATATTGAAATTTTTCCTTCTTTCTGTCTCCTGTGATAATTATTTCCCCTAAAGATTTTATATATTGTTTACATATTTGTATTTTTATCATGTATGACTTTTGCATATGAATGTAGTATTCAGCAACTTTTTCTCATAGTTAATTTGTAGATTTCATTGGTATTTTATGTAGCAAATCTAATCTGCAAATAATTTCTATATCTATTTTTTAAATGTTAAACACTTCCTACTGCTATTTCTTATATAGAATGACCAAAACCTCAGATATAATTTTGAACAGCATTTAAAGACATTTCTTTTCTTTTAAGGGAATTTTTTCTAAGACTTTTATTAGAATTTTTAATGTTACTAGCTAGTTTTTACTCAGTTTAAAGAAATTCCCTTTAATTTCTGCTTTTCTAAAGGATTTAATAACAAAGTTATTGAATTTTATCATATTTTCCCTTCATCTATTGAGATAATAATATGTGTTTTACTATTTTAATATATTAATGTGGTAAGCTAAACTAACACTACTTAAAATATCCTTGAAGTTTTAGAAAACCTTCCTCTTTGTAATTATTTTTTTTCTGTATGTTGTCACTTTTTTCTATAAATTACTGAATTTTGATTATAAATATTTAATTTGTATTTGTACATCAATATTTATGAAGGAGCTAGAGCTATTTATTTTCTTTCTAGTATCATCTTTGTCTACAATGTTATCAAAGTTTATTGGCGTCTTTAAATGTTTTTGTCTTTGTTTTAATTTGCAGATGGACTTCTTTCAGATATCAGAGAATATAATGGCCAGCAACCCCAAAATTTACGTTTTGGAGTTTTTACCTCATTTCTTTAGCTTCTGTCTGAAAATCCTGAGAAATAACTAATTTCTTTTTTCTTCAATCACCAATTGTGGATTGGGCAATTTCTTGGAGGGCAAAAAGGGGCATTTCTAAAAAGAAAGGATTCTGGTGAGATAATATAGGCTTTCTACTATACCAACTTCTAAGTTTATTGTAATCAATCATCACTTTAAAGAAAACAATAATCACAAATACTGGGTTAATGGAAAGATAAGAAGTTATTTTAAGTTAAGTTTAACTACCTATTATCTATATAATTATTTCACCTAATTATTTCACCTCTCTTAGTTTCACTTTTCTCAACCAGAAGAAAATAAAATAATATCTGTTTCAAAGGCAAACAGAATTGAATGAACTTCTCTGTGAGCTTTTTGAGTAGAGCCACTATGTCTGTATTCTGAACACTCTACACTAAGTAGAAGCTCAGTGATAGTTGAATGAATGATTACTAGAATTCATAACTCATTTAAAGGACCCAACTCCATGCCTAATGCAGGCCTAGTGTATATTCAAACTTAATATTCATTCTGTTCCATATTCCAAAGAAGCACACAGGGATGTTCATTTCCATTGCTTTAAAAATCTGATATACATCCCACATCAGTTCTTTTTTAGGACTTCCCCAAAGATAATCCATTCTGGTTGTAACCAAAACTCTGAAAATATCTTATGACCAATATTAAATTACCAAATGGTACAAAGGGAGAATGCAGGAAAAGGAAGTAAGTTTTAAAATGCCAATCTTTCCCCCTTAGGAAAAAAAAACACATAAAGACTGTAAGAAATAAAAAAAAAGCTGCATTAGTTTTAAAATGCCATATTTAACCTGTAGTTATGGACAGATATTGCTTCAATAATTTATTGTGTCCAGAAGTAATTGATTGTGATTCAAAAATGTACTCATCAGACTGTGAGTATATGCAAAAGACTAGGGGAAGCCAATGTATAATGAAACACTAATGATATCTTCCCAGAAAAGGCTGGCTTGGTTACTGCCATTCATTGAGCACTTTATAGGGAGCAGAGTCAGGATTAAAAATCCAGATTTGTTTGATACCAAAGTTCATGTTCTTTCCAATATGCAATATAAATCTCTAATCAAAATAGCTCTGAAATTTACTGAAGGACTTTATTGCAATATCATTTGTACTCATTTTTACTAAATGCAGGTTTCATCACTGTATTGATGAGACTGAAAGTCTTTAAGACCTAATGTAAGTGACTCTACAGCTAGGCACAGTGGCATATGACTGTAATCCAGCAGCTTGGGAGGCTGAGGTAGGAGGAGTGCAAATTGAAAACATCAGCCTCAAAAACTTAGTGAGGCCCTAAGCAACATACCGAGACCATCTCAAAATAAAATATAAAAAGGGCTGGAAATATGGCTCAATGGTTAAGTGCCCCCTGGATTTAAAAATACACACACACACACACACACACACGTGGATAGATCATAAAAGCTTCCCAAGGAAGACAAAACTGTTAATAAAGGTTTCTAATCCCTCATGGAAGTCAACATGTCAAGTAGCTATAAATGAACTGTAGAAATAAACATCAGAGACCTAATGCCACAGAAGGTTTAGAAGAGCAGATTAACATGTATTAAGCCCTTACTGTGTATCACATTTCATATCAAGAACTTTATATATACTTAACCATAATTTTCTGAAGTAGTTATTATAATACTATATTTCTATCCTATTATTAACATTTAAATGAGTAACTGAAGCTTAAAAAAATGAACCCAACATCTAAGTAGCAATGGCATAAAACCAGTGTATTATGGATTTCAATTTCAAGTTTGCCTCTTACTTTGTCCAGGGGAAGATCTCATTGTCAATAAAGAAGAAGAAAATATAGCAGATCATTAAAGAAGGTAGATAATTAGAAGCAGAAAAGGAACTGTAAAAGCAAGGAGAGGACAAAGTTATTGAGGAGATAACATTTGTCACTGAAATTAATAGGTGCGGTCAAATAGTTTTTTATTAAAACTAACTAGATAAATTAAAAGATGGTGTTCATACTCAAATTTTTATTCCAAAATATTTTCACCCTTTCTTTTCTCCATATACCAAGACTCTGACCCTATACAAACCCCAGATCCTTGGTTAAAAAAAAATCTCCTCCCAGTTATTCCAATCCTCTTTAATGAAACTTTAACAGGAAAGGTTAGTTACCTAAAGAGAAACTACTGAGGGATATGTTTCTAGGAATGAGGCAAAGGTGGCAACCTCAGCTTTGAAAGATCAGTAGTAATAACACCTTGAGAACACATGAGAAGTTAAAAGAACTGATGAGGAACAAGATAACCAAAAGAGAAGGAGACAATCCTAGCTGTGTAGGAAGTTTGGGTGACTCTGTGAGTAAGGAAAAAAGAAGAGTCATAGCAAAGGTGAGGCTAGTTTTGACTTTCTAAAACTTGGGGTCTAGACCTCCACTAGTCAGAACACTGATCCAGAGGTCCTGAGTAGAACACTTATTTCTGTTTGATATTTAGGGAGCCATCGAGCATTTTGGGGAGACTCTGTTCCTAGAAATAATGACCTATAAACCCAGTAATAGCATTTTTTTTCTCTTTCTTTCTTCCACCAAAGGAATAGTCTGCTCCTGCCTGATTGGTTTGTCAAGATAGGAAGAATATTTTTTGAGTGTTATGAGCCAACATCACTTTGGGGGGCAAAAAGGTTTGATAATGATGAAAGCAAAGTGAGGATGATATTAGCAAAATGGTATATCTCTCTTAGTGTCATAAACTTTCTTTGTAATTTAGCCATTTTGTATCTTGTGTATTTTCTGTAATTATTTTCATTTTATTCACTTAACACATTTCCTTACTCCCTACCATGTACATTGTACTGTGTACAATGTGAGAAAAACAAACATGGTCCTTGAGCTTGGTCCTTAGTAAGGAAAGAGATAGAATTGTACACTCATACAAATATTAATGATATAAATATGTGTTTTTTTAAAAAAAGAATATAGGATGGTTTGACTATGTAATGATGGAGGAGCATAATTTAAAATATGGATTCAGGGTTCTCTCAGAAAGTAGCATTTACCTGAGATCTGAAAGATGAGTGTAACAACAAACAAAAGGTATGCTGTTAGGGGTAATGAGAACGCTTTTTAAGTAGAAAGAATAGCATGCACAAAATCCATGAGTCTAAAGGTGGTTGGGGACATTCAAGGTATTAATAAAGTGAACTTGACAGGAACAAAAGGGAAGGGAGAGAATAGTGTGAAAGGAAACTGAAATGTAGGCAAGAGCCTCCTCTCACAAAACTCTGCAGACAGTGTACTTCCCAAACCTAGCCAATGGACTCTAGCTTCATGACTTCTGTCATGTCTTTGTATCTTTTTGAGTCGTAAGTTCTTAAAAACTAAATCTATTTCATTTTACTTAAATTTAGGTAAAGTTTATTTACAAAATGGTAGGCTGCTGCGGGTTTTTTTTAAAAGACCCAAGAAAAGTGGTTTGTACATATGTTGCAGCTGGGATCTTAAAGGGGGTGGTAACAACATTCCTGCTGGAAGCAAGGATCAGAAGAAGGGATTAGGAAGGGAAAGATAAGACTTCCAGAAACAAGGTCACCAGTGAAGCTCTACAAGCTTCCTTCATGACTTCACTCAGTTCTAACCTCAGTTGTTACAGAACGATTTTGGGTGTATGTTAATTAAAGGAGTTCATTTTCTATAATTTTCTTAACAAAATAAAACCCACAGAAGCCCACACTAAACTCCCTGTGGTAAGAGACAACAAACATAGAGCACATGAGCAAATGACTTTTGACTCTGTGGGTCTATTCCTGGCTTCATCATTAACATAGTGAATATCTTTGCTTGGAGATTTTTAGTACAACCTTAATATACTTTAATAGGCATTTTTGTGGTATGAATCATCTTATTAAAATATAATTTTCAAGGAGTTATATTACTTATTTACTTAATTAGAAGTCTATTGTCTCCTTAACATGCATATTCTCAGAAGTCAATTCACATTTAAAAATGGGAAGGATGGTGGTGGAAAGAATATACCCCTTGGCATAATAACATGTAATTATAGAATTGCATTCATGCATACAGTACCTATAATCACATAAGATTTTACATATGCTGATCTTTTAATACTAATGATCTTAAAACATGAATATGAGGATATACCATGAATATTTCTGCCCCATGTGTGAGATATTTGATTCAGAAAAAAAAATACAGGTATAGAGATCCTGATGTCATTATTTTGAATGAAGTGTAAAGATTTTGAGAAATAACAGTAATTGTAATAGTTAAAATCATGAATAATATACATGATAGAAGTTTTTAAATGTTTTTTCCAATGTTTTTCATGTAAATAGTTTCTTTAATCCTCACAATGATAAATGGTCAGTCCTATTGCATGAATAAAAACATTAAGTATCAAAAGTGTCTGCATTTTAGGATGTGGCAATGTTTACAAGGACTCAGGAAAAGATTTTTTTCTTTGGTACTAGGGATTAAACTCAAGGGCATGCAACAACTGAACCACATTTCCAGCCCTATTTTGTATTTTGTTTAGAGACTGGATCTCATTGAGTTGTTTACATTTTGCTGAGGCTGGCTTTGAACTTGCGATTCTCCTGCCTCAGCCTCCCAAGGTTCCGGGATTACAGGCTCAGAGAAAGATTTAATAAGAGTTCTTTTCCTGATCTTTCCTATGAAAAGAACTATTAGATGTTGGAAAGATATTAAAACTTATTAACCTCAATTTCCTCATCTGTAAAATGGTCTTGGTTACAGAATATGGGTATAAAAAGAGAAAAAAAGACATAAGATTTCTCTGAAGTGAAGAACTTGCATGGTTAAAACTGGGTCTGGGCTTCCCATACACACTCCTCACAGAAAAAAAGTTGCCACCAGGTTCAGACTCAGAAGACTAAAAGCCCTGTTTCTCAGAGATTTTTTTAAAATGCATTAAGAAAAACAAAAGAAATAAGCAACACAATAGAGCACAAAAGCACTGGCATCCACATCAAAGATGTGGGTTTGTCCTATATGGCCTTTATTATACTGAGGTATACTTACTTTATATCTAATTTTTTGAGAGTTTTTATCATGAAAGTATGTCAAATTCTGTCAAATATTTTTCTGCATCTTTTAAGATAATTATATGAGTTTTATCCTTCAGTCTATTAATGTGGCATATTTCATTTATAACTTTGCATTACAATTAAATATCCTTGTATCCTTGGGATAAATCCCACTTTATCATATTCCTTTCTGCGGACTATTGAGTCTTTTTTTTTTGCTAATATTTTGTTGAAGATTTTTGCATAATCAGGGATATTGGCCTTTAATTTTCTTTTTTGGTAGTGTTCTTGTCTGACTTTAGTATCAAGTCAATACTGGCCTTGATAAATGACTTTGGAAGTATTCACTCTCCATTTTTTTTGAAAGTGCTTCAAAAGAATTTACATTAGTTCTTTAAATGTGGTACAATTCAGCAGTAAAATCATATTGTAGGCTTTACTTTGATGGTATTTTTATTACTGGCTCAATATCTCATTCATTATTGATCTCTCCAAATTTTCTATTTCTTCATGATTCAGTCTTGATAGGTTGTATGCATCTAGGAATGTATCCATTGCTCCCAAGTTATTTAATTTGTTCACAGTAGCTTCTTAGAATCCTTTTTATATATTACAGGTATCAGTAGTAATGCTTTCTCTTTCACCTATAATTTTATTTATTTGAGGCTTCTCTTTTTTTCTTAGTCTAGCTAAAGAATTGCTAATTTTATCTTTTCAAAAAACCATCTAAAGTTCATTGATGATTTCTATTGTACTTCTGCTTCCTATTTCATGTATTTTTGCTATGACCCACATTATTTCCTTCTCTCTGATAATTTTGGGCTTAGTTTTTCCTTAGCTAGTTTCTTGAAGTATAAGATTAAATTGTTTACTTGAGGTCTTCTTTTCAATGTTGGCATGTATTGCTATAAACTTCCCTCTTTGGTACTACTTCTGCTGCATCCCCTAAGTTTTGCTTGTTGTTCTCTATATTGTATTTCCATCTTCATTTGTCTTAGGATAATTTTTAAATTTCCCTCATAAGTTCATAATTGATCCCTTGGTTATTTTTAAGGGTATTTTGTTTAGTTTCCATGTATTTGTGCATTTCCAAAATCTCTCCTGTTAACTTCAAGTTTCATACTATTAGGCTTGAAAGACAACTTGATATTATTTCAAACTTCTTAAAGTTTGTTAAGATTTTTATGTGACTTCATACATGATCTATTCTGGAGAATATTCTGTGTGTATTTGAGAAGTATTTATATTCTGATGCTGTTAAGTGGGATATCCTGTATATCTCTTACATTTGATCTAAAATGTAGTTTAAGTCCTAAGTTTTCTTATTAATTTTCTATATGAATGATCTTTCCTTTCCTGAAAATGGTATACTTAAGTTACTATTATTATATTACAGTCTCTCTCCCTTTAGACCTATTAATATTTGCTTATATATTTCATTGCTCCAATATTTGGTGTATAATATATTTATGATTGTTATATTCTCTTGATGACTTGACCCCTCATATATAATGACTTTGTCTCTTTCTAAAATAGTTTTTGATGTACAGTCTATTTTATCTGAGAAAAGCATAGCTATCCCTGCTCTCTTATGATTTTCATTTTCATGAATATATTTTTCCATAATTGCACTTTCAGTATACAAATCTCTTTACCATGAAATGAGTCTTGTAAGCAGCATATTGTTGGTTCTTTTTTAATTAATTCATTCACTTTTTCTTTTGGAGAATTCAATCCATTTACATTCAAGGCAATTGCAGATAGGGAAGGACTTACTACTGTCATTTTGTGAGTTATTTTCTGGTGATTTTGTAGATTCTTTTTTCCTTTCTTCCTGACCTGTTGTCTTCCCTTATGATTAGGTGATTTTAAAAAGAGATACACTTAGATTACTTATCTTTTTTATGTACTTACCATACATCTTACTTTGTAGTTAACATGAGACTTATGAAAATGTCTTAAAATAAAATTGGCTATTTTATTCTGATAGCAACTTATTTTTGGTCACATAAAAAAACAACCTCACATGTTTACTCTACCTCTGTTTTTATATTTTTGTTGTCACAGTTTTATATTATAATTTAATAGTTTTGTCTTTTAACCTTCATACTGAAGATATAAGTACTTTATATGCCACTATTAGGATGTAAGAATGTTATGAATTGGACTGTGTCCTTATATTTACCAGTAAGTTTTATAATTTTCTGTGGTTTTGTGTTACTAGGTAGTGTCCTTTTCTTTAGTTTAAAGAACTCTAACTTTTTTTTTTTAGACAAACTGGTATTTAATTTCCTTAGTTTATTTATTTGTAAGATTATTCCTAAATTAATCCTTAGCTTTGTTTATCTGGGAAGGTCTTTATCTCTTCATTTTTGATGAACAGCTTTGCTGATTACAGTTTTCTTGTCTGGCAGTTTCTTCCTTCAGCACTTTGAATGTATCATTCCATTTTCTTGGCCTATAAAATTTCTTCTGAGAAACCTGCTCCTAACCTTATTACAACTCTTATAAAGATTATTTGCTTCTGTTATCTTATTGCTTTTAGGGTTCTTGATTTTCCTTTAGATTACAGTATGTCAATGTGGATTTAAAATATCTTCTGCTATTATTCCTTCAAGTGAGTCTTTTACCCTTTGTCTCCCTGCACCACCACCACCATTTTTCTTTTTTTTTTCCTTCTTTCTTTTTGGTAGCAGGGATTGAACTCCGAGGGCACTTGGCCACTACTGAGCCTTCTTTAAATTCTATAAGACAGATATTATTTGCTTTTTTGAAGCTGTACAATAAATCCCACAAGTTTCCTTATGTTCATTACTTTTACTTTTCTCTAACTGCACATTTTCAAAGAAGTCGTCTTCAAGTTCCCAGATTCCTTCCATTGTTTAATTAGTTCTTTTGCTGATACTCTTTACTGCATCTTTCATTTCATCCATTGTATCTTTCAGCTCATCCTCTACTTCCTTATCTAAAAATGGGGGTAATAATGTATCTCTGTCAGGAGTATGACAAGGAAAAAATTATTTAGTGTATGTGTGATAATGGAGTTAGCAAACTTTCTGTAAAAGACCAGATAGTCTCTGGATCAGGAGGCAAAATCAAGGATATTATATGGATACTTATGTAAAAGGAGAGAAAATATTTCTAGAAAAAAATTTATTGGCAAAATATAAAATGCAATAATAATAAGTTGAGGGGTTTTTGTAATACAAGTCTAATAATTGAAAAGAATGAGCTTTAGGAGGAGATAACATTTTACTTAATGGGGCTTCAAAGTCAGCAAATTAATTGCAACTTCCATCTGTAAAAATCATTTTAGTCATAGGCCCTACAAAAATAGATAGCTGTATTTGACCTGGAGGCTACAATTTGCCAACCTCTGGTCTATTTCCAGTTTCCTCTAAACTGTATTTTGCCAAATTAATGCCTTTGTTTAGTCTTCATACCTTGAGTCTAGGTTGGCTCTGCAATAGACTTTCAATTAACAGAATGAGGCAAAGGTGATGTGGTGCCAGCTCTGGGCCTTATTCTTAAGAAGGCCAGGCAGCTTCTGTTTTGTACTCCTGGGTGTCCTAAAACATAAAAATGTCTAGCTAGTAAGCTAGAGAAAACTCACATGAGGAGGGAGAAATCCCAAGAAAACAGAGAGAGAAAGAGGCCCAGTCATATCAGCATCTGCTAAGCCTACTTTTCAGTTTTCATTCAGGACCAAGTACCAGCCATATGAGTTAACCATGTTAGACATTCCAGCCCCTTTTGAGGCCTGGTCATGGTCACATGAGCAAGCCCAGGTGAGACCATTAGAGTTCCCCAGATAAACCCAGTCAATGGACAGTTATAAGAGATCATAAGAGATACAAAAAAAAAAAAAAACAGTAATTCTATCAATATATATTCTTCCTAAGAGTGCATGATAACTCCATTGTTTTGCAAATTTACTAATGATATTTTCAGTATTTTTCCCCACTTTCTGGTGTGTGTAGGTGAAGTCTGTTCAATTGCTTCTGCCCCAATATCAAGACTCAGAAAATTTTCTTCAACCAAGAGTTGGAAGCTGGAGAAAATTCAACTGCAAATGTAGGTAATTTTAAGTTCTTGCTGTAGTATTTTAAAATTTCTTAAAGGACTCATTATTAGATAAGTATTTTATAACTTAATCTTCATTACTAGTAATGACTTTGATAATAGATATGAGATATATTAAAAGAATTCTGAATTTTATTACTTATTCATGCTAACAAATTAAGAGCCAAGATATAGGGATTTTAGAATGGCTCCACCACTAAATAATAGTTGTTCTTAAGCAAATCACTTTTATCCTTAGGTTTAATTTATTAATCTATTAATTAAAGGTGATAATAGCCTTTGCAACTTCACCTAATTATTCATTTGATCAACAAACATTTTAGTACTGATTATATGCTGGTGTTAGGAATACAAATGGTGAGCAAAACAGACATAGTGTCCATCCCCTTGGAATTCATAGTCTAATGCAAACATTAATCAACCATTGAACATTAACAATTTGATAAAAATAGTGTGATAAATAATTATTAAATGACACTAAATGCAAAATTAAGTATGACCATCAGAATTACAGAATCAGAACATCATAATTAAGAGACACCTTTGAGATTATTTAACATAATCCTCCAATATTTTCTTCAAATACACAGAAAATATAAAAGGGTGCTTTTTAAAAACTTAAAAGTTACAAATCAATGAGAAGTAGCAACATTACTTTTATGTAATTCAAGAAAAATAACTAGATATACTTCTGTTCCAGTATTTGCAATTAGAAACTAAAAACAGCTTGGGCTCAGCATCTTTGACCTTCAATGTGGTCCACAGTATAAAAATTAATAGTGATATCTCATTAACCAAAATAAACTATGCTCTGATTGTGAAGGTGATAGATAAGGGCCCAGGTGGAGGGCCAGAAGTTCAGAAGAGAGATACATTTTGTTGGCCTACAATGAGAGAAGTACCTGGGTCTCTTTGAAAATTACTATGTTTAAAGCTGGCTTGGAACCCAGACCTACTTTGGCTTATTCAGCTGAGTGACTTTAAGCAACACTTTTTTTTTTTATTCCTCAGTCTGAATTTCCTCATCTGTAAAATGAAGGAATTGGCCAGATAATGTCTTATAGCATCTGACCTTCATAAAACTACCTATGCTAGTGAATCATATGGTGTCTTTTTCCTTAATAAATAACAACCTTATCAGGAAAGTAGAAAGTCAGATAAGTATGGGTTCAAATCCCTGTAACCTTCTAACTATGTAACCTTGGTCAAGTCACTAACCTTTGAGGCCTAAGTTTCTTGGTCTGTAAAATGAGAATAATAATGACTATCTCATATGATTGTAATGAAATGAGAATATTAATGGCTATTTCATATTATTGCTGTGAACATTAACATAAATAAGTATGGAAAACATCACACATGACATACAGACAGTTTCATTTCCCTTCTTCTTGGTCTGGGGATAATAATACTGATCATAGGCAACCTCAAACTTCTGATAATATAATTCATTAAACCTAGCACTTACAAAATTCTTCTACTAAGACTTGGGGATGACAGAGACATGGCTTCTACTCCAAGTATTTATAATATAGATTGATCATGTACAAGAGAAGCAAAATCCCCATACAAGGCTAAATATGACATGTCTCTTAAGAATGGTATACCAAACTGTATTAAGATTCAAATGAGGGCGGGTGGGGGGGAGTTAATCTTCATCATCTTTCTAATGTACACCGTGTGCCAAAAACATCTCTGCAGGACTGGGAAGATGGCGGCGAGGGGAGTGCATTGCCCCCGTGTGCTGCTTCACTGTGTGGGAGTATGACAAGTCAGGACGGCTAAAGGCTATCTTGTTAGGAATTTCCAGCAATAGTGGGCTGCTCCGGAACCTGGAGGAAGGATTTCCATCACACGAGGATAGGCTACGGGGACTCAAACGCGAGAGGTGTGTCGCACGGAGGGTAACACTGCTTATTCAGCAAATCGCCCCGCGGCTAGAGTCTGCAGCGCGCGCTGGGAAACGAGGAGATAGCGACGCAGGGATACAGCGCTGCAGTTTCTGCCAGCTGTGCAAGCACCGCACTCAGGGCTGAATTCTGGGTTCGAGACGGGGGAAGGAAGCGGTCCATCTCGGTTCTCCACACCGGTCAGACCACAGAGGAGGCCAGCGGCCACCATGTTGGAAAGCTGACGTCACCATCCCTGTTTTCGACTGACCGCAGCTCATTCAGCCATAGAACAGGTAATTTCAGGCTGCCATTCGCCTGTGGCTTGCAGACAGATTGCTTGGGCTCAGTGCCTGGGTGCTTCCCAGTGCGTGCTCTTATCGGAGCGAGCACCGAGCGCGGGGCGGCCGAGTTCCGGCTCCCGGAACCGCCCTGTCCCAGGGCTGGGGAGCCTGCGGAGGCTGCTTCATGGAGTCTGCTCTTATCAGAGCATACACAGAGCACGGAGTGGCTGAGTTACGGCTCCCGGAACTGCCCTGGCCCAGGGCTAGGAGCCCGCGGAAACTGCTTCTCAGTCCGGGTCCTACTGAGGGCCGGTCAGGACTCACCCATTGCTTTGGTTGCCCGGCAAGGGGAATGAAATGCTGCCATTCACATAGGATACCAACATGGCAGAGATCTGATGTCATCAGAAAGTGGCGGAGGAGAGAACTTCATCAATACCAGCGGCGACAGAAACAGTTGGTCTCCTGGTAGGGGGGGGTGAGGCACAGACACCCGAGTCTCTCTTGATTTGTCATCTAGCCAGAGGGGAGGAGCCGGGCCGCTGCCAGCGCCCTGAGCAGGCCCAGCGGCTTGCCGCCGGCGTGGTGACCGCGTGACCCCAATTGGAGAGGGGGCAGAGCAGAGCCACCACCTGCGCCCGCAATGTGGGCAGACCCGCGACCCAGTGGTACACGGGCGTGGTAGGAAGGGCAGGGCAGAACCACCGCCCGCACTTGCAAGGTAAGCAGACCTGTGACAGACTGGCGGGTCAGGCCCAGCGGCCTGCCAGCGTGGTACACACGTCACCCCAACTGGAGTAGGGGCAGAGCAGATCCTTCGCCCACGCCCGGATCAGGCCCTGCCGGTGTGGTGGTCACGTGACCCCAATTGGAGTGGGGGCGGAGCGAAACCGCCACCCATGCCCGCCGGGTGAGCAGACCTGTGACCAACCTGCAGATCAGGCCCAGGGGTCCGTAGGCGTGGTAGGAGGGGCAGTTCAGAGCCGCCGCCCACGCCTGCAAGGTAGGCAGACCTGCGACAGACCGGCGGATCAGGCACAGGAGCCTGCCGGCGAGATAGCAGAGTCGCCGCCCGTGCCAGGAACAGGCCCAGCGACCTGCCGGCGGGGTAGTCACGACACCCCAATTGGAGTAGGGGCAGAGCAGAGCCACCACCCGTGCCTGAAAGGTGGGCAGATCTGTGACCGACCAGCGGGACAGGCCCAGTGGCCTGCTGGTACGACAGACACGTCACCCCATTTGGAGTAGGGGCAGAGTAGAGCCGCCGCCCGCGCCGAGAACAGGCCCAGTGACCTGCCGGCGTGGTAGTCACGACACCCCAATTGGAATAAGGAGAGAGCAGAGCCGCCGCCCGCGCCTGCAGGAAAGAAACGCAAGCAGTATGAAAAGACAAGGAAAAAAAGGACCACAAGCAATGCAGGTCAACGCAACTTTAGAAGAGGTAACAGCTGCAGCAGATGGAATGTCAGATAAAGAATTCAGGATATACATGCTTCAGATGATCTGGAGTATCAAGGAAGACATTAAACAGCAAAATCAGACAATGAAAGATCACTTCGACAATGAATTACGCAAACAAATCCAGGAAGCAAAGGATCAACTTTACAGGGAGATAGAGGTTATAAAAAACAAACAAACAGAAATCCTAGAAATGCAGGAAGCAATAAACCAACTTAAAAACTCAATGGAGAATACTACCAGCAGATTAGAACACTTAGAAGATAGAACAACAGACAATGAAGACAAAGTATTTCAACTGGAAAAGAACATAGACAGATCAGCAAGACTGTTAAGAAACCATGAGCAGAACATCCAAGAAATATGGGATAACATTAAGAGACCAAACTTAAGAGTCATTGGGATACAGGAAGGTACAGAGCTCCAAACCAAAGGAATGAGCAGTCTATTCAATGAAATAATATGAGAAAACTTCCCAGACTTGAAGAATGAGACAGAATCCCAAATCCTAGAAGCCTACAGGATGCCGAATGTGCAAAATCATAAGAGATCCACACCTAGACACATTATAATGAAGATGCCCAACATACAGAATAAGGAGAGAATTTTAAAAGCTACAAGAGAAAGGAAGCAGATTACATTTAGGGGTAAACCAATCAGGATAACAGCTGATCTTTCAACACAGACTCTGAAAGCTAGAAGATCCTGGAATAACATATTTCAAACACTGAAAGAAAATGGGTTCCAACCAAGAATTGTGTATCCAGCGAAATTAAGCTTCAGGATGGAAGATGAAATTAAAACCTTCCACGATAAACAAAAGTTTAAAGAATTTGCAGCTAGAAAACCATCTCTTCAAAACATCCTTGGCAAAACATTACAGGAAGAGGAAATGGAAAATAACAATGAAAACCAACAGTGGGAGGTAGGACAGTAAAGGGGGGGGGAATAATCAAAGAGGAAAACAAACCATGTTTAGTATCAGAAATAAACAAATATGGCTGGAAGAACAACCCATATCTCAATAATAACCCTAAATGTTAATGGCTTAAACTCACCAATTAAGAGACACAGGCTAGTAGAATGGATCACAAAACAAGACCCAACAATATGCTGTCTACAGGAGACGCATTTGATAGGAAAAGACATACATAGGCTGAAGGTGAAAGGTTGGGAAAAATCATATCACTCATATGGACTTCGGAAACAAACAGGAGTGTCCATACTCATATCAAATAAAATAGATTTCAAGCCAAAGTTAATCAAAAGGAATGAAGAGGGACACTACATACTGCTTAAGGGAACCATACACCAACAAGACATAACAATCATAAATATTTATGCCCCAAACAATGGTGCAGCTATGTTCGTCAAACAAACTCTTCTCAAGTTCAAGAGTCTAATAGACCACCATACAATAATCATGGGAGACTTCAACACACCTCTCTCGCCACTGGACAGATCTTCCAAACAAAAGTTGACTTAAGTTCTTAAGTCATATGATCTGCCCAGATTGAGTAAGGAAGATATAGACAACCTAAACAGACCAATATCAATTGAGGAAATAGAAGAAACCATCAAAAGACTACCAACTAAGAAAAGCCCAGGACCGGATGGGTATACAGCAGAGTTTTACAAAACATTTAAAGAGGAACTAATACCAATACTTTTCAAGCTACTTCAGGAAATAGAAAAAGAGGGAGAACTTCCAAATTCATTCTATGAGGCCAACATCACCCTGATACCTAAACCAGACAAAGACACTTCAAAGAAAGAAAACTACAGACCAATATCTCTAATGAACCTAGATGCAAAAATCCTCAATAAAATTCTGGCGAATCGGATACAAAAACATCAAAAAAATTGTGCACCATGATCAAGTAGGATTCATCCCTGGGATGCAAGGCTGGTTCAATATACGGAAATCAATAAATGTTATTCACCACATCAATAGACTTAAAAATAAGAACCATATGATCATCTCGATAGATGCGGAAAAAGCATTCGACAAAGTACAGCATCCCTTTATGTTCAAAACTCTAGAAAAACTAGGGATAACAGGAACATACCTCAATATTGTAAAAGCAATCTATGCTAAGCCTCAGGCTAGCATCATTCTGAATGGAGAAAAACTGAAGGCATTCCCTCTAAAATCTGGAACAAGACAGGGATGCCCTCTATCACCACTTCTGTTCAACATAGTTCTCGAAACACTGGCCAGAGCAATTAGACAGATGAAAGAAATTAAAGGCATAAAAATAGGAAAAGAAGAACTTAAATTATCACTATTTGCAGATGATATGATTCTATACCTAGCAGACCCAAAAGGCTCTACAAAGAAACTATTAGAGCTAATAAATGAATTCAGCAAAGTGGCAGGATATAAAATCAACACGCATAAATCAAAGGCATTCCTGTATATCAGCGACAAATCCTCTGAAATGGAAATGAGGACAACCACTCCATTCACAATATCTTCAAAAAAAATAAAATACTTGGGAATCAACCTAACAAAAGAGGTGAAAGACTTATACAGTGAAAACTACAGAACCCTAAAGAGAGAAATAGAAGAAGATCTTAGAAGATGGAAAAATATACCCTGTTCATGGATAGGCAGAACCAACATCATCAAAATGGCGATATTACCAAAAGTTCTCTATAGGTTTAATGCAATGCCAATCAAAATCCCAACGGCATCTTGTAGAAATAGAGAAAGCAATCATGAAATTCATATGGAAAAATAAAAGACCCAGAATAGCAAAAACAATGCTAAGCAGGAAGTGTGAATCAGGCGGTATAGCGATACCAGACTTCAAACTATACTACAGAGCAATAGTAACAAAAACAGCATGGGACTGGTACCAAAACAGGCGGGTGGACCAATGATACAGAATAGAGGACACAGAAACCAATCCACAAAACTACAACTATCTTATATTTGATAAAGGGGCTAAAAGCATGCAATGGAGGAAGGATAGCATCTTCAACAAATGGTGCTGGGAAAACTGGAAATCCATATGCAACAAAATGAAACTGAATCCCTTTCTCTCACCATGCACAAAAGTGAATTCAAAATGGATCAAGGAGCTTGATATCAAATCAGAGACACGCCGTCTGATAGAAGAAAAAGTTGGCTACGATGTACATTTGGTGGGGTCAGGCTCCAAATTCCTCAATAGGACACCCATAGCACAAAAGTTAATAACTAGAATCAACAAATGGGACTTACTCAAACTAAAAAGTTTTTTCTCAGCAAAAGAAACAATAAGAGAGGTAAATAGGGAGCCTACACCCTGGGAACAAATCTTTACTCCTCACACTTCAGATAGAGCCCTAATATCCAGAGTATACAAAGAACTCAAAAAATTAGACAATAAGAGAACAAACAACCCAATCAACAAATGGGCCAAGGACCTGAACAGACACTTCTCAGAGGAGGACATACAGTCAATCAACAAGTACATGAAAAAATGCTCACCATCTCTAGCTGTCAGAGAAATGCAAATCAAAACCACCCTAAGATACCATCTCACTCCAGTAACATTGGCAGCCATTAGGAAGTCAAACAACAACAAGTGCTGGCGAGGATGTGGGGAAAAGGGTACACTTGTACATTGCTGGTGGGACTGCAGATTGGTGCAGCCAATTTGGAAAGCAGTATGGAGATTTCTTGGAAAGCTGGGAATGGAGCCACCATTTGACCCAGCTATTCCCCTTCTTGGTCTATTCCCTAAAGACCTAAAAAGAGCATGCTACAGGGACACTGCTACATCGATGTTCATAGCAGCACAATTCACAATAGCAAGACTGTGGAACCAACCTAGATGCCCTTCAATAGACGAATGGATAAAAAAAATGTGGCATTTATACACAATGGAGTATTACTCTGCATTAAAAAATGACAAAATCATAGAATTTGCAGGGAAATGGATGGCATTAGAGCAGATTATGCTAAGTGAAGCTAGCCAATCCCTAAAAAACAAATGCCAAATGTCTTCTTTGATATAAGGAGAGTAACTAAGAACCGAGTAGGGATGAAGCACATGAGAAGAAGATTGACATTTAACAGGGATGAGAGGTGGGAGGGAAAGGGAGAGAGAAGGGAAATTGCTTGGAAATGGAAGGAGACCCTCAGGGTTATACAGTGGAGGGGGTAGAGAGAGAGGAGGGGAGGGGAGGGGAGAGGTGGGGAGGGGGGAGTGTGGAGGATGGGAAAGGCAGCAGAGCACAACAGACACTAGTATGGCAATATGTAAATCAATGGATGTGTAACTGATGTGATTCTGCAATCTGTGTATGGGGTGAAGGTGGGAGTTCATAACCCACTTGAATCAAAGTGTGGAATATGATATGTCAAGAAATTTGTAATGTTTTGAACAACCAACAATAAAAAATTAAAAAAAAAGATTCAAATGAGAGGAGAACACACTTTAGGATGAGGAGGGTGGCAATCAAAGAAGACTTCCTAGAAAAGGTATCCTTGAAAGATGCATTAAGGATGGATTTGATATACCAGCCAAAGATATGAGGGAAAGCATTCAAGGTGGAAGAAAAGTATATGCAAAGGCCAGTGGTAGGGGGACTGGGGTTGAGACTCAGTGGTAGAGCGCTCACCTTGCACGCATAAGGTACTGGGTTTAATCCTTAGCACCACACCAAATAAAAAAGTAAATGTTATTGTGTCTAACTACAACTAAAAAAAAAACAAATATAAAAAAAGACTAGAAGTAGGAATATGTGGGGAATATTAGGTTTAGCTGAAAGCTACGTAATTATGTTTAAATAATATTGACTGACTGCTTCTATATATCAGGACTCGCATTAGGCATTTACATGTATTATTTCATGTATAATGAAATAATGTTATTTATTTTAAGTTTTATTCTCCTCAATGTTAAGATACTTTAAAAGGTAAATTATAATATCCCAGGTTTTTATAGCTAATAATGACAGGGCTGAATAATAAAAACATGTATCTGTTACTCCAAAGATCACTTTTTCTAAATCATGATAAAGAGAAATGCAGTTGAGATAAGTCCTTTATATATGAAGGCGAAAATTGCATTTTGAATTTCAAAAGAAATGGAAAGCCACTGGAGGTTGCTAAGCAAGAATGTATGGATGAAGAAGCTATGGATGAAGATTCTATTACCTAAAGAAATGTCTAAGAGTTTAGAATTTTGTACTAACCTAACTTGAGTTCTTTTCTGCCACTTACTACTTTTTATGGCTTTCTATCTAATTCAGACTGGATGGAACACATGCCATTTCCTCTCCTAGTCTCCTAGTCCCACTAACTAAAAGACAGCTGGGCAGTATGGTCTTCTAAGAGCCCAGGAAGAAAAGTGCTACAAGATATCAAACAGCACTAATAAATGCTACCAAAGTGACATAGATAGGAAATGATCACTCTAGAGTTAAAACTAAAGATTTCTATTCTATATTTTAGCATTATTTACTATTATAACAAAACATTTTTCACATTTTAAAGTTTTACATTTATTCTATACCTCTCCCCAGTGCTAACTAGTTATTTTATTTCTCTGTCTTGGCCAGTTGGATAATTGGCTAATACACTGCTGCTATTGAAATATATTAGCTTTGAAAAAATAGGCAGTTCATGCAGAGGCTGATACACCTTCAGCAGACAGAGGGGAATGAAGGGAAGTGAGGGGGTATGGGGGTAAGAAGGATAATAGAATGAATTGAATATTATGATCCTTTGTGCATATATGATCACATGACCAGTGTAATTCTTCATGATGTACAACTCGAAGAATGAGAAGTTATACTCCATTTATGTATGATGTGTCAAAATGCATTCTACTATCATGTATAACTAATTAGAATAAATTTTTTAAAAAAGCAGAAATTAAGATAAATTGAGATCCTGTGTATCTACTGACTTATTGTGAATGTCCTTTATTTTTACAACTTCTCCTGTGTTTACAGAAAGACTTGTCCCAGAAACATTCCCTTTGTTAAAAATAACAAAGACTGCCAATTCAACAATCTTCTTTATGATGAGTGGTTTGCATTTTCTTCTTAATTTATAGGTACCTATTTCAATTGCTTTTCAATTTTTCTTTCCACTTAGTGCTATTTGACTGCTTGACTGATAAATTATCATTTAACAAAAATGTTCTGATCACTTGCTGACAGATACTGTGATAGGGCTAAGCACGGTTGCTATATACAAAATAGGTATTCAGGGTGTGCCACACAAGGACTCCCTGTTATGGGTTAAGACTGGCCTAACACACAAAGGTTCATTGGGCAATACAGCCTTGATGCTTGAATAAAAAAAAGGATACAACAATGTTCTTATCTCCAAGGCTCTCACAATGTATTGGGGAGACAGACAAATAAACGTGCAATTATATTAGCGGATCATAAATGTTTTCACAAAAGAAAGTCCAAGATGCTAGAAGAGCAAATAGGAATGGCCTCTTACTCAGCCTATAAGATGAGGGGAGGTTCTCCAAAGGAGGTAACAACCAAATTGAGGCCAACATAGGTAGGTGTTAAGGGAGTGCTTTTAGATTTAAAAAAAAAAAAGCTGTGCTGTCTTCCAGAGAAAGGGAACAATTCTAGAAAAAGAACAGAAGAAAGAAACATTATTGCATATGAAAAAGATTATAGAATTACTTAATGGATAAAAGTTGAAGTTAAAATCTGGGAGATAAGGTAAAACAATGAAAAGAAGAAATCAGGGACAGATGTTGTTTTATACATTATTAGTTAGATAATGGAAAAATAATACGAGAGATAAAGAAAAAGTGATTATGTATCAGTTTTGCATTTTATGGAGACCTTGACCTGGGGAGTGGGGAAGTATTATCTCTAGGACTTTTGTATGACACCATTAGAGGTATTTTAGAGAATTATTCGTTAAATAATCCAGTTTACATTTTCAAAGGAAAGAGGAAGAAACAATATCCTTACAAATATTCCTGTGACTCTCACTTTGAATAGATGCCAAGTAGACAGACACTCCTATCAGTGATACAAATCACTTTTCTGAATGATTTTATAAAGCTCAAGCTTGTTTCATATAATAAAAATGATAATCAAAGCATAAATTTAATATAATAGAGAGCAGGAGCGAAGTATAATACAATATACCCTATTATACTAATATAATATGGCATATTTCAACAGATTCCATCTACTTTACTCTTGCACACGACATTATTTATGATGATGTATGTACACCTAATCTTGATGTTGTAAAGGTGACCCAGGCTTGCTGGGTGGGAAAGGTGGCTAAGCCTGTGAAAGCATTTACACATCACCTCAAGTGTGTATTACAAACCTTGACTTCGTATGAAGGCCAATTTTGACCATGAAGAAGCAAAAGACTAAATCAAGGACAATGAGAATCTTGAACAAACATACCCAATACCAAGGCCCAAATTCCATTCTTAGAGGAAGACTCACCCAAAGAGGACAAAATTATATGAATTCTTTAATTTTTTGGAGGTTAAAAAAATTACTACCACCAGGGTAAAAATGGGCATTCCTCCTAGCATTAGCAGGATGGTCATAACACATATTTAAAAACTGAACTTTCACTTGAAACCATAATGTCTTCCTCTTCTTCCTCCTAAGGTTTTTTGTTTGTTTTTCCCAGAAAGTAATAAGAGTTAGTTGAGTGATTGTAGGAGGAAATTCAAAGGATAAAAGTAATCATTCATTCAATAAACATTTATGAAGATCTTACAATAAGAAAGGCAATGTGCAAGAAGCTTTCAGAAGTAATGTCTTACATAGTAGGCAAAAGTATTACTACCCCTATTTTTCAGATATTGAAACTGAGACAAATACAGCTTAAGACTTGGTGGAATGCCCATACAGTTTTTCTTTATGAACAAGGTATTCCTTTACAAAAAAGTAAGATAACTCACATTTATTAGAAACATTCAGTATAACAACATTTTAATGATTTCTGAAGGCAATTGAAACCATAAACATATAAATACTAATTTAAAAGGCAAATATATCATGGAAAACTGATACCTTCTTATCACAGAAACAGCTAAATTATGTCAATACTGTTACAAATTCTGTTCTTTTCTTAATGATCTATCTACTTTTGCTTTTGTACACAGTCATATTATTTTTTCATTCACTCACTCATTCTACAGATATTTATTTGCTGCCTATTATATGCCAAGCTCAGTGCCATATACTGAAATATAATGGGACTTCGCCCCTGCTCCCAAGACTCAGAGTCTGCAAGGAAAGTCCATCAAATAAACAAATAATTAGCACATAGTTTTATAATTGCTATGATATAAGGATGCTTAGGAAGATTGTATAGAATAGTTGAGTTCAGTCTAGAGCTCAATACATTTGAGAAAACCTAGGGCCTTCATAAAAATAATCATAAAAATTTCTGACATTCAATACACTTTTCAAATAGGCTTTCTTCATCCCAATTATTCCATGGTTAGCTATATCCTCAAGACCTATTATTCCATGCTCCCAAGCCTTTCTTTATTCTCTCAGTCAATTCTTACTGAGCACCTACTATGTACCAAATATGTGGTAGGCACTGAATTTGCAAAACTGTATGAGACAGAGATGTTCTCTATACTCAAGAGTTTCCAATCTGATTTTTAAAGTTTTCAACTAATTCCTAGAGTAATATATATCCAAGATTCCAGGATTTTGACTAATGTCAGAGAGAAACTCTAGCTACTATATAAGCTGAACTTGCTTGCCTAGAAGGGGGCTCAATGTGTTGAAATTTTAAAACATACATGACCTTGTTAGGCACACTGCTTTTCTGTCAGTATCACAGGGAGTCAAATCAAATTGGTTAGGTAAATGGAAGTTTATACTTCTAGAAGGGAAACAGAACTGTTCTGGTTTGGATGTGAGGTGTCCCTCCAAAGCTCATGTGTAAGACAATGCAAGAAGGTTTAGAGGAGTAATGATTAGGTTATGATAACCTTAACTTAATCAGTGAATTAATCCCCTAATGGGATTAACTGAATGTTAACTGAAGACTTGCATGGTGTTTATATATAGAATATATATAGAGTATCGAATGGAGTATCTCTCTCTCTGCTTTCTGATCATCATGTGAACTGATCCCCTCTGCCACACTCTTCCAATATGATGCTTTGCCTCATCTCCAGCCCCAAGGAATTGAGCTAGCTGTGTATGGACATCTGAAACCGTGAGCTCCCAAATAAACATTTCATCTTCCACAATTGTGCTGGTCAGGCCTTTAGTAGCAAAAAAAAAAAAAAAAAAAAAAGAATAAAACAAGAACCAAAGCATTCTTTGCAAGTTTGATTTGTCTTCAAAGGTAAACAAATCACCTTTATTACAAACATATTTTTCCCTGTGGCAGATTCAATTCTAAAATTATATCTCAAGGAGACATGGAAAAATTTAAAATATTAGTATCTACTCCTAAACTGGAAGGTCCACTTGCCTGAATTTACCCCATGGTAAGTGCATGGGATTAAATTAATTTATCATTCATGAATGTTCATGAAATATATTTTTGTTGTAGCAATTAAAGAGGTAACTGATATTTATCAGTAGTATATTGATTAAATAAGAATTTCTGGGCACAGTGGCACATACCTGTACTTCCAGCAGCTTGTGAAGCTGAAGCAGGAGGATCAGGAGTTCAAAGACAGCCTCAGCAAAAGCGAGGCACTAAGCAACTCAGTGAGAAACTGTTTCTAATAAAATACAAAATAGAAATGGGCATGTGGCTCAGTGGTTAAGTGCCCCTGAGTTCAATCCCTTGTACTTTAAAAAAAAAGACCTTATGGAAAAATTCAATGATTAAAGTGAAAGAGGCAAATATTTATGCATGTATATGAAAAAAATATTGCTAATATGTTATGTAAAATAGCAAGCTTGTGTATTAGTAATTTTAGTAAGATCTTGTATGTGTGTGGTTATATAAACACAGAAAGTATCTAAAGGATGTGTATAAAACTTAAAACTGTGAAATTGGATGACATAAAAAAAAGAAGACTGTATGTTATAGATGAGGTAAGGTTCACTGTCTTTATAACAATTTGTAATTTTGCAGTTAAAGTAATTTTGAAAGAACAAAATGTTGTAGACTTTGAAAAGATTGTTAAATCTTCTAACATCCCTATCAGCAATCTGTCTGACTTTTACACACCCTGGCTATGTGACTTTTGACAAGTCATTTTACCTCTAACCTTGATCTCCTCATATGTGAAATAAAAAATCATCATATATACGTGTGTGTGTATGTGTGTGTGTGTATGTGTATGTGTGTATTCACGTCACAGGATTTTCAAGATCATATGACATAATGAGGACAAAAGCACCTTGAAAACTAAAAAGAGATATGAAACTACAATGAATTTTATTTGCCATCCTCATGATTTAAAAAAGGCTTTGATTTAATTAAAAATATGAATCAAAATGTATTTTAAAATTACTATAATTGTATTACTTTCTAATACTTGCAATGACTAAAAAGTAGGGCAGTAAACTACTATTTAGTAAAGATTATTTGAAGGTACAGATAAAAAGTATTCATATTGATTTGTGTAAATAGATGCTTCTGAATTGTTCAAAAGCTGTCATAACTGTAAAGGGTATCTTACAAAGATATTCATTCAATTATTTTCTTTACTAATTTTTATATTATTTGAGTTATAATAATGGTTTTCTACCATTTGGGAACTGGAGTAAGACAATGTTATGCTATAACAGAAAGAAACAGATCACAAACTGATTCTTAGCTATACCATTTGATGCCTATGTAATCTTGGATATAAGTCCCTTATATGATATTAGTTTCTAATCTCTAAAATATGGAAAATAAGCAGAGACACATGAGAAATTTGTTGTGAGAATTCAGTAAGCTAGACCATCTGACGTTAGTTTCCTTTTAATCTGCTAAGTAATTTAAAGATGTTAACAGATAATAATACCATTGTTTTGGTATATATTTGAACTCTATTCCTTTAATAAATGATGTTATAAAATGTATTACTTTGCCTTTATACCTGAGTTTATCCTGTTTAACAGCTGAAAAAAATTAAAAGCTAAAAAGCCCAATACAAAAAAAACCAGTACAGATGAAAAAGTATGAATTCTAATATTGTTTTCACTACCAAAAGCCCTGTGCAATCACCTACCTTTTTTGGATCTTAGGATTCACTTTTGAAAACTGAGGTAAACATTCCACCTCAATTATTGTACAGTCATCAAAAATACTATGTAGAAAACAGCAAATCTGGTTTCTTCAGAATTTTTTTTCCACGTTCTAGCCAGATAAACAGTTCAAAAGTAATTCACCAATCCAAAGGAAACTATGCAAACCAGATGATCTATAAAGCTGAGCTTGGCAGAGACTAAGGGACTAAAACTGGAAAGTAGTAAGTGAAGGCTTGAATACTAATGAACAGATAGTTTCAGAAGCTGAATTGTTTTGTTTTGTTTAATTTTTAATCGAGTCCATGTGGCTGTCAGTGTGAGATACTGAATAGAGGAGGGTAGAGGTGGGGGCACCAGCAGTGTTTAAAAATACATCTATAGTATGGACATATAAGGTCTCGTTCAGCCTCTAAGAACTTGAACAAAGTGGAACCTGCTACTCCCTAGGCAATGCTAGGTCAAAGGAGAAAACTGACCTCATATATCTACAAATGTCTCACTCTTTATTCTAGTGATCTGTGGGAGCCTTCGACAACCTCCTCATTGCTCCTGCTTATTAATAACCAACTGCCTCTTTCTGGCTAGGGTTGTTTTATTGTTAGACACCAAAATTCCAGAGCCTGAGGATGTATGAAAGAATGTATGAAAATGCATTGAGATCTGAAAAAAAAGTCAGTTCAAAAATGAAAACTAAATTAATGAGTTCAATAGCTACAATAATATCAACAAGCCAAGTGAAATTCAACTCAACTCTATAGAGATGTGTATTTATTTGAGAAATCCGCACATTTTAATCTTTGGTGAAGAGAGAGAAAGGAAGACAAATGTTTGACTAAGAAAGCAAGTGTGGGGCTTTCAAAAGTCTTAGTACAGTCCTACATCTCTGGCTTCTATCTCTCAACTTTACCTTGGACTTCGGATACCCTGCTTCTGATATCTTGATTGCTCACCTATCAAATCCTGAGCTATAAGGTAGACTTTGAGTTTCTAATCCCTCATGCTGACTCCCACTACTGACATGCCACCTCTAGATGCTCCAATAAATTGATTTCCAAACATACATAGCACTCCTCTTCCTTTATATCACTTTGTATTGAAAATTATAATGTAACTTCTTAGCTTTCAATGTAGAAGTTCAGCATTCACCACAGACAATTCATTTTATGCAATGCATTTAAAATTGCCATCAAGGAAAATCATAACACTCAGTCCTAGAACTGACAATAATTGCCACAATCTAAATACACTTTTGTGATGCATTTGCCATATTGAATTAAGTTTTCTGTTTATTGTAATTATCTGTTTATCCCAGTTTTACCATGTACCAGCTGTATGACCTTAGGCATGTTTCTTAAGTTCTCTGAGCCTCAATTTCTCATCACTTTAAGGGGTATAATAATATCACTTATTCCATAAGGTTAGTGTAAGAAATAAATAGAATAACACCCATACAATTCTCAGAACAATGTGTGGCACATAGAAAATTCTCTATAAATATCTTCTCATTGTTAGTGTTGTGTCTTTATCATACCCAAACTGGTGGTTCTCAAGCTTTCATGTGAGTAAGAATCACCTGGAAAACTTAGTAAAAGAGTTTTATATTTATGGGCTTCCAGAAATTCTTATTCAGTCAGTGGGAGTGGGGACCATGAATTTGCATTTTTAACTATTTGGCAGGTTATGCCAATGCTGAGAACCACATTTTGAGAATCACTGCTCTATACTTTTAGCAATGCATACAGAGCACTGTTTAATTTTATTCTCTTAACTGCATTTCCTAACACTGACCAGTGCTTAAAAACACGATCTGTTTGTATGTAGCAGATTGCTATTAGCTGAACATAAAAAGGCAAGACATCATCTATGCTCTCAGGGAGATTTGAAAAGATGTACCTAGAAAGTCAAATATTTATAGATGCCACAAATAAACATTTTGGTTGCTGAGAGGGAGCCTATGAATACAGAGCCATTAAGAACCTTTCTTGGTATCAATTTTAGAACTCTCTATCTAGTAGAATCAAATACAAGTCTGCTACTGCAATACACTCCATGCTTTAGGAACATGTAAGGAAATTATTGTAGCTACCCTATACCTTTAACCTACTAGTATGTTGTTCTTACTTCCCAAGAAATTCTTCCCTACTCTAACCCTCTGAACCACCTAATTAAGTTCTAGCCTATTTTAAAACATAACTTAATGTTCACTTCTTCAGAGAAAACTTATGTCATTAAATAACATCCAACATGCATTCCAATAGCACTTATGTTTTTTTTTTCCTGTACCAAATATCCTGTACTTATTTATTTGCCTGAATATTTATTAATGTCTACTTTCCCTATTAGACTATAAGCTTTTCAATGACTAGTGGCTAATTTTGTTCAACTTCATATTCCCAGCCAATCCCACTATTTGCCTCAGAAAGTATCTATTGAATTGAGAAACCAATCTCTTTTTCACGGTCCCTGAATTTTATTTCAAAATTTTTAGGGGTACCACTACTTGAAAATTGACCCTTTTATCTAGTCTGACAATTTCTTGTCCTAGACCTAGATTAATTCTAACATTTCTCTAGCCACTAGCTGAATGTCTCCACTGCATCAATTTAGTAGGATATTTCTTTCCTTTTTTTATTCTTTTTAAAAATTATTTTATTTGTTCTTTTCAGTTATACATGACAGTAGAATGTATTTTGACATATTATACATACAGGGAGTATAATTTTCCATTCTTGTGATTGTACATGATATAGAATTACACTGGTCATGTATTCATATATGAACATAGGAAAGTTATGTCCAATTCATTCTACTGTCTTTCCCATTCCCATTCTCTTACCCTCCCCCCATTCCCCTCTGCCCCAATTCCACTCCTCCCTCAGCACACCACCATTGTGAGTCACATCCACATATCAGAAAGAACATTTGGCACTTGGTTTTTTGAGATTGGCTTATTTCACTTAGCATGATAGCCTCTAGTTCCATCCATTTACTGGCAATGCCCTAATTTCATTCTTCTATATGGCTGAGTAATATTCCATTATATATATGTACCACATTTTCTTTATACATTCATCTATTGAAGAGAATCTAGGTTGGTTCCATAGCTTAGCTATTGTGAATTGAGCTGTTATAAACATTTATATGACCACATCACTATAGTATGAAGATTTTAAATCCTTTGGGTTTATGCAAAGAGTGGGATAACTGGGTCAAATGGTGGTTCCATTCCAAGTTTTCTGAGGAATCTCTATACTGCTTCCCATAGTAATTGCACCAATTTGCAATCTCTTAGTAGGACCTTTCTAATACAGTGTAATACATATTAGGACAACACTGGCACTGACTAGATGCCAGAGTAACCACTAGTTCCAAGACAATATTCACTAAAGCATTGCATTTCTCCCACTGGTGCCAGTCCTGTCCATACCTTTAAACTATTTCACCCAACTCAGAAACACAGGCAATATGCACCAAATTAAG
Source organism: Marmota monax (assembly GCF_021218885.2). Lineage (NCBI taxonomy): Eukaryota > Metazoa > Chordata > Mammalia > Rodentia > Sciuridae > Marmota > Marmota monax. The sequence goes on along the minus strand of NW_026694432.1, from coordinate 1,114,369 downwards.
GAGGTGTTTCTGTACATATCTTCCATTAACAGCCTCAAATATAAACCACTTATTCCACCCTATATCCCACTCCTTACTTCTTCTTCCTCCAGGAGCTAAAAATATTGTCCTTGCTACCTGCTCTCCCTTGTGATCCTCACCTTCCACCCAGGAAATAACATTGCATAGGCTATATAGCTATCACCTGCTTTCTCTTGAAAATGATTGAGGCTACCAATCATGTCATTGCAAACTTCTTAGAAAATATCCCCTCTCTTCTTAATATGTCAAATAATATCCTACATCAGCAACTCTCACAATAACAAGGATAAATCAGCTGATTGAAAAGTGAGCAAGAAATCAGCTGATTAAAAAGTGAACAAGAATTATCTGTGCTGATTTAATTCTGCTTTGTCAGATGCTCTCTCGCACTAGACACTATTCTTTATACTCATTAAAGAAATCCTTGTTAAACTTACTATAAAATAAATATAACACAAAACTGGGGGAAAAATCAGATACCACTCCTAATTTCTCATTTTAATAGGTAAGTAAACTGAGGCCCAAATAACTTGGTTTAAGTCATACAAAAACTGAAGGATGGAGTATGCCTCCTCAACCTCTGGGCAAGTGTTTTCTCCTTCCACTCTACTGTGCTAGATTTTTCCCTTTTCCCAGAAAAGGGGAACCTGTTCCTTAGAAAAGTTCAATCCAGAGAAGGTAGGGAATATCTTAGGGGCAGGATGGGGATGCCAAGATGCACAGAAGTGTATGAGGGGGTCATAGCACAGGACTCTTAATGTAGAAATCAGCCCTGATCACCTGAAATTCCTTCATTATACTTAATAATTAGAGATTTTTAGGCTTTTCTCACCAGTAAGAATGTTCCATTAACCCTTTAGATGCTGTATTTGGTTATATTCTCCCAATGATCGATGACAAATATCATCCATGAATTGGAATAGTATGGTAAAAGTGTACCACTGGGAGATATTAAAGTTATGAAGATAACATCTTAGTGAGGTAGAAAAACATATTGGAACAAGCACAGGATTGAAAATCACGATCCCATTGAGACATGTTTCAATTTGCTATGTATATGGCCCTGGACAAGTCCTGGAATTCTTTGTGCATCAAATAGAACTACCCAACATACAGCTCATAATTCCCTATCATGCAGCTCATATTTGCAAGAATTAAATAAGCTGGAGTACATGAGATTCCCAATATACATAGTGCTTGGTGTAGCATCAGACCTTAAAAATATTGGTCCAGAAACATTGGTCTTTTATCTCTTGATTGTACAAAACTGATACAGAGGGCCCATGACTTTTTATGGGTCAACTTACAATTTTCTTTTCTACTTTACAATGGTATGAAAGCAATACACATTCAGTAATAACCCTACTTTAAATTTATATCTTTTCCTGGGCTAACTATATGCAGTAAAATACTCATTCACAACAGTGGGCCATGGTATTGAGCTGCAGCTTTCAGTCAGCTAGACAATCACAAGAGTACACAACTAATACTCTATTGTGTTACTAAACTATGATGTTTTGTAGATCAGGTGTATTCAATGCATTTTTTATTTACAATATTTTCAACTTAGACTTGGTTGGTTTATTGGAACACAATCTCTAGTAGGAACTTCTGTATTTGCTTTGTTTCTTTTCAAACAAACATAATTTCAAAAAATTTAAGGATGGTAATTCCTAATACTATTAATAATAACAGCAAATACTTACTATGTACCAGGTTCTCTTCTACACACACTCATTATAATAACTCATTTCATCTTCACAAAAAAAAACATATCAAGTAAGCATTTTTAATATCCCCATTTTATCAAGAACAGGTAACTTGCCCAAAGTCACATAGCTAACAAGGCCTGGATTTGAACACAAGGAGTCTGTAGCCAAATTTATCCATATATTTGTTATGCTACCTATGACACCTATAATCTCTGATTTGTTTACCCTCTTTACTAAACCACGAGCCCCTTATGGGTAAAAAACAATCTGATTCACTCTAATATCAACATTGGAGACCAAGAATGGTAGGGATATGTCTAAATGCTTTAATTAAAGCATTTGGGTTTGGTGATCAGGGCTCAGAATTTTGTAACTGCATCATACTGGGTACTTATTCTTTTGCTTTTCCATCTATAAAATTGAAATAATAGCTACATTGCAAGGTTACTATTAGAAATAAATTAATTTCCACAGGTATTTACTGAGAACTAGAATTAAAAGAGTAAGATAATAAGAGTTATATGTATACATAGTTACTATAGAGTGCGTGATCAAGAAAATTTTGGACAATTTAACTTTTTCTCTGATTTCAGTACAAGAAAGAACCAAGAGAAGAGAGATAGAATCAACATATTCCCAGGTATATGAAGTGGATAGTGCAAAAGTTTTAAAGGAAGTAATATGATTGGTGAGCTAAAGAAACACGTTTCTTCCTTTAATGTAATCTCTTCTGTCTAACACAGGATAAAGCAGACTGGCAGTAACCTGTTTGGGCATGGAAATAAGATGGGGGTGAGCAGAGATAGGTGTAAGAAGGAAGTACAGAGCCAGGATTACCTCTACTTTACCAATATTTTATGTAAAAAGACAAGAAGTGCACTTCCAGCTCACCAGAAAAGAGAAAAGAAAGGAGTTAGGAGGAGTACTAGCCTCACTAAGAAGAAAGAACATACCATCAGCCTAATTTGTCTCCTGGGGAGAAAATCCACAAAAATCTAGTGGGGTGGAATAGATGGCTACATAAAGATCAGGCTTCTGGCCTTCGGAATTAGCAATCACTCAGTAAATATGTACTGGATGAATAAATGCACTTCTGCTACAAAGCAAGGCTTTGCTTTCACAGTAAAGAGAGATAATGGATCAAATAGACCTATCCTTCTGAAAACCCTGTTATACCATAAAAAGATACAGAGAGAACAAACTACAAAATGTGGAGACTCTGGCTTATTTTATTGCTCCTATTCTTGATCTTACATTTGCACTTTGTGTTTTCAGATGTTCACTTCAGAGATATTTCACAACATAAAAACAAGAATTTCTAAACTGTGACCAGAACAATATTTTTAAAAAGCTGCGTAATATACATTGCCTTTGCTTAAGAAGAGAAAGCAAAAGAACATCTAGTCTTTTATGCTTATTGACTGTGGGGAATCATCTCTCTTTGGAGAGTCAAACACAAAAATAGATATGTGTATACTAAAGAAGCCAGTCCCCAATGCCTTTGTATCCACTATAAAGCATAAAATTTAAATATATCAATTAAAAAATGCTTCATCTCAAGTGACAATCAGTGTCTAGAACATAGTCAAGTGAGTATTCAGCAAAGAATGACAAATTTTAAAACATAATATGGCTGAATTCTTTCAATGAGCAAAAATTATAACAAAGCATAGTTATTTTGTCCAGAAGAGAAACATTTTTATCCACATCTGACACTGTGTATGGTATCTAATAATAGTAATAGCATTTTACTGTGTAATCCTGGAGTGACTTAAGGTAAAAACAGTAGCAGAAGTACATTTTCTAAAATTAAGTCAGGCAGCAGTCAGATATATAAGGTACAGATGAAATTTAATTCAGCATTATTTGAAAAGAAAGTAAGTATTAAATTAATGATAGGTCAGTCAACTTTCAGTCGGTATAATAAAGTGCCTAAGACAATTAACTTATAAAGAGAAAAGGTTTATTTTGTCTCCTGCTTTTATAGGTACCAGTCCACAATCCATGATGGTTTTGTGGATTCTGTTAAAGCAGCATATCATGGCAGAAAAATGTGGCTGAGTAAAATTCCATTGTTTATATATGCCACATATTTTTTTATCCATTCATCCACTGAAGGGCATCTAGGTTGGCTCCATAGTTAAGCAATTGTGAATTGTGCTGCTATAAACATGGATGTGGCTGTATCCCTGTAGTATGCTGTTTTTAAGTCCTCTGGGTATAGTTCAAGGACAGGGATACCTGGGTCAAATGGTGGTTCCATTCCCAGATTTCCAAGGAATCTCCATACTGCTTTCCATATTGGCTGTATCAATTTGCAGTCCCACCAGCAATGTATGAGTGTGCCTTTTTCCCCACATCTTCGCCAACACTTATTGTTGTTTGTCTTCATAATAGCTGCCATTCTGACTGGAGTGAGATGATATCTTAGAGTAGTTTTGATTTGCATTTCTCTGATTGCTAGAGATGATGAGCATTTTTTTCATATATTTGTTGATTGATTGTATATCCTCTTCTGAGAAGTGTCTATTCAGGTCCTTGGCTCATTTATTGATTGGGTTATTTTTTTTTCAGTGTTTAGCTTTTTGAGTTCTTTATATACCCTAGAGATTAGTGCTCTATCTGATGTGTGAGGGATAAAAATTTGCTCCCAGGATGTAGGCTCTCTATTCACCTCAGAGATTGTTTCTTTTGCTGAGTAGAAACTTTTTAGTTTAATTCCATCCCATTTATTGATTCTTGGTTTTAATTCTTGCGCTATAAGAGTCTTAAGAGAATAAAATCATGGCATTTGCAGGTAAATGGATGGCATTGGAGAAGATAAATGCTAAGTGAAGTTAGCCAATCCCCCAAAAACAAATGCTGAACATTTTCTCTGATATAAGGTGGCTGATTCATAGTGGGGTAGGGAAGGGGAGCCTGGGAGGATTAGATGAATTCTATATAGGGAAGAGGGGTGGGAGGGAAAGGGAGGGGGCAGCGGATTAGCAAGGATGATGGAATGTGATAAACATCATTATCCAAAGTACATGTATGAAGACTCGAATCGGGTGTCAACATATATTATATACAGAGATATGAAAACTGTGATATATATTTTATAATAAGAATTGTAATGCAAAAAAAGTATATGTATAAAGGCATGAATTGGTGAGAACAAACTCTATATACAAAGATAGTGTATATAGAGTACAAAGAATTATACTCCCTATGTTTAATAAGAATTGTAATGCATTCCACTATCATGTATCTAAAAAAATAAAATCAATAAAACTAAAGAAAAAAAGAATACAAATAATAATAATAATAAAAGATGCAGCAGAGCAAACCACTTACCTCATGAGTCTGAAATCAGAGCAAGACAGAAAGGTGCTGATTTTCACAATCCCCTTTGAAGGGATGCCCTCAATAGCTTAAGGATGTCCTACTGGCTCCTCTATACCTGGCTTTTACTCCGTCCCCCTCAATCTGTGCGAAAGGTCCACAGTACCTCCCAACAATGCTATCTAGGTGATAAAACCTTTAACACAAGGACTCTGAGGGACACTCGTCCAAATCACACCAGATTTTATATTTGGAAAATTATGTATGGTTTCTTTCATGTAAGTAATATTTGTTGTATATTAACTATGTGCCAGAACCTATACTAGAAACAAAACATGTACCTGGCTCCTGAGACTCACAGGGTAGATATACTCTATAAAATTAACTATAATTCAGTATTTGAAATCTTCAAAAAGAAGAAGAATCCAAGTGCTACGTGACATACTGTACTCTTCCATGATCATTGCCCAAGGGGTCATGACCTTATTAAGTAGCAGGGAGTGGAGATTTATGCCTTATAACTTAGTCTCATACAGTCATCATCAAGCCCATGCATACCAATATACATGAAAAGCCCTATTCATAAGATTTATAAACTGAGCTCAGTGCACAGTGCCTGGAAGTAGGAACTTATTTATTCATTTAATACAAAATATTACATACATTTTTATTACATGCTGGGTCCTAAGCCTTCAATTACCTGCAGCCTGCCTCCACAGGCCCAATTTATTATACTCATGTTATGCTCAAATTGGAGGTGTAGTTCTATGGTAGATTGCTTGTCTAGTATGCATGAGGTCATGGGTTTAATATCTTAATTGTGTGTGTGTGTGTGTTTGTGTGTTTGTGTGTGTATGTACATGGGCTGAAAATTTATAAGATTCAACTTGTTTTTAGAAAAACTATTATATAAACAATTTGGTATATGGATTTAAAAGTTGGGGGGATGAACAATAACCAGGAGAGAGAAACATAATAAATATAGGAAACCTGGAAAGAAGCCTGATACAGTAGGCTATCAGAGATGAGGCAAAAGCCTAAAATAAGATGATAGTTAGAGGGTTGAAAAATAAGGAATGTCTTTAAAAGATAATGAGGAATATAATCTGTGGGACTTCAGTATTTGGATGTTGGGATAAGATAAGGAAAAATTTGAAAAAACTGTAGTATTTCTACCTTGGTTGACAGGAAGATAAAAAACCTGAATGAGATATAGAACAAAGGAAAAAGAGTAAATGCAGGAAGAAATGAGTTCTTCTTTAAACCAGTTAAATTTGAGATGTATGTAAAATGCTCTAGTGTGTGTGTTTAGTAGGCAGTTTTAAATAGGGGTGAAGCTCCTAGCAGACAGTAAAGAGCTAGAGATAAAGAGTTTTGATATCTTGTTTAAAGCTCTGGGTGTAGATGAGATCATAATAGAACAGCACATAAAAAGAAAGCACACAACATTAGTAGAGCAGAAGGCAAGAGAAGAAATTCTGAGGTATTTATGGAGCAACTAAAGGCATAGAGGCATAAAAAAAGCATAATATGCATTGGGAAATGCAAACTCACCTGGCTATATGAAGCTAGGGTAGAAATAGATAGGGTCAGGAGATGGGTTGTGAAGGAAGACAGAGCCAGGTGATGAAGATTCTTTGTGTCATGATATTTAGCACACAGTAGAGCTCAAAAAATCCATTACAGAATGAATAAAAGATTACACCTTGCTTCTGCATATAACAGAAAATATACAACATTTCTAAGTAGAAATTTTTACATTGCTGAACCTCAATCATCATCATTAATGTTTTCATCATTGTCATTATCATCATTCTCTCTTATATCTGGATGGAAATGTCATTGTTTAAAATAGTTTCCACAATTACATTTTCAGTTAGAACTTGCAATTTTCTATGGGATAGTTTTTTAAAAGATTATTTTTATAGGTGGAAATACTGAGGCTTAAATGATTAAAGTGGCTAAAAGCCAGTAAGTACAATGTCCCTTATCTTTAATCTCTTTCTCTTAATCTTCTAACTCCAAGTTCAGTACTCATTTAAATATACAATTGCCAACAATCTAAAATCACATAGTATTTTGGCTTATGCCAAAAAAATACTCATATGCATCATCCTACTTGATAATACCTGGGTTCGCATTTGGATAACATAGATATTTGGCTTGCACTGGATTGAGAAACTTCCTGGACCTCAGGACTTTCAGTGTTAAAATTAAGAAAGTCCCATGAAAACCTGGACCAGTTAGTCATCCATTGTTTATTATATTCCTGAAGGGATTAAATATAACAAAATGAATAAGAAAATAAGGTCCAGTTTCAGACTATCTGAATTCAAATCCTGGATCTGTCACATACTGCAGAGTTACTAGAAAAATTATCCAATTTTTAATGCTTCAGTTGTGTGATACATAAAATAGAGAAAAATAAAAGTGCTTAAGTTTTGAGGATTAAATGAAACAATATATGTACATATCTAGATCAATATCTCACACAGAGTATTCAATGAATGACTTCAAAATTTTCTATGTTCACACAGTTTACCTCAAAATTACATCAGGGCTAATATTTTTCCAATGTAACACCAAATTAGAGGGTTTTGGTATCACTGAATAATTACTCCATGGGGTAAAAAATAAGAGAGAGCCCAGAATCTAAATTTCTTCAAGTGTTCCTGTTCTAAGACCCTGGATTATCAAGAGCTGGGTTTAAGTCTAGCTCACTTGTTTTATGACATTAGTTATATCATTTTTTTCTCTCTAGGTCAAGTTTTCTTATCTGCAAAACAAGAATATTTGACTAAATGATCTGCAGAGTCCCTTTCAACCTGGACAATTTATGATGTCTGCATTCCCTAGACTCTACTGAAAGGATGAGATAGAAAGTACAATCCTACTGTAGGCATATTCCTTTTAAATTCCAAAGCCTAGAGATGAAAATGTGAGAATAATCAAAGTATTTTACATTTTGTTCACAAATATAAAACAAGTGTGTCTGTTGCTCAACTAAATTGTAACTACAATTTACTATGTGCCTAATTATTACTAGGCATAATTTTCATTGCTTATATAGATATATAGTTTGACATCATATTCTAATTCTCACAATAACCCTGTGATGTAATTACTGTTATCTCCATTTAAAGATATGAAAACTAAGGTTCTGATAAGTTCTATAATTTATCAAAGTCACACATATATTAAAAGATAGTGACAGATCTATAACCCAAGTGTATGTGATTCAGAGATACATAGGTTTCCTATGATAGCACATTGCTATTGATCATTATCTGACTTATAAGAACCTTTTATTTTTAAACTATGGGTAAGACATACATAAAGAGTACATATAAGCATGATTTCACAACATACTAAAACAAACAAACAAACAAACAAACAAAATACCCCACATTTGTGCTCTAATGTTCCAGTGTCCTAGCCCAACATTTCAATGTATGGGAAAAAGGTACATAGACTTTACTGAGTCCCACCCACTAGAACTGTTCAGGAAAATAAAAACAGACTCTGTAAAATGCAGCATGGTCTTTCATTACTTTTTCTTTGCTGTGGCCTACATTTTCTTGTCAGTTTTTTCTCAGAGAAAAAAAATCCACTTCCCTCATGTTTGTGTTAGGCTCTCAGCTGTATAAAGGAAGGGGGATCCTGTTCACTTTGGTAAATATCTAAATATCAAATGGTCAGATGCCTGGCACACAGAACATGCTCGGGAAACACACTTTTATTGTGTTATGGTAAAAGGATAGCCTAGTTTATTCTGGTTATTACATAGCCCTAAATCACATGGATAGAAAGGAGACTCTAATTCATACATATGTGATAACAAAGACCATACTATTTTCACTATGTAAAAAGTCAGGGCTAATTTGAATTTCATGTTACTCAGAAATATTTATTTACATCTTCTTCTATTTCATTCTATGCTCATTGTCCAAGTAAACACAAAATTTGGTGCATAGCTCTACAATATAAAGTGTATCTTTGTGATACACTTTAAAAGAAGTTATTGGACCATTTTACCATGTATTTTCTCACCTTCAATTGCATTTAGTTTAATATACTTTTAAAAAGGAAGGGGAATACAAGATTATTATTTGCTGAACACTCACTCTATTCCAGTAATTGTTTTGAAACTTCAAGATTGTCATTTTATTAAGCATTCATTGTTCTCAAGATGACATATGTAACAAGTGATGACACAGATATTGAACTCAAATCTTCATTTTGAAGCCTGGACAAATTTTGCTATTCCTTTCCATGTTGCATGGACATATACTATCCTTTTTATGTTTTTATGAGTTAAGGAAGATCCACTGAAGATTTCATGCCCTCCTGATGCTCATCTCATATTTGCTAGAGAATATTACTCTATAGGCGCTATTAATTCTAACATTCCACAGCAAACTGTGAATAGTGTTCCAATTCTCATCTCCCAATCTAGTCCATGTATATGTGTAAGAATATACTATGGATCCATGAGCTGCTTTACTCACAAGTTAGAGGCTTTTGAATCTCCCTGTCCTGCTCTGTGCCTCACCTTCCTCCTTCATACACACACTCCACAACACCCACACAATAAATACACTTTCATATAAGTAATCCAAATTCTTGCTATTCAATTTGGGTTCTAGGCTCCTGTCATGCTTTCTGACTCTGGCTCTCTGAACTCAGCATGTACATTTAAACTTTCTCATACTCCTGTCCTGACCAATTTAGAAAACAAACCACAAATATGAATGCAGGTGATTATCTAAATTCTTTATTTCAACTCAAAAGATGGTCCTTTTCCAGTGGCCCTCAATCAACTTGTATTTATTCCTTTTTCTTGGGTCCATTTTCTTTTCTCAACAGCCAAGCTATAGCTTTGGCCATATCAGCTGAAATGAGCTTTAAACACTACCGTAGGGCCTGGATTAGATGACTACTTAGGTTTCTTCCTGCATTCAGATTTTAAGATTCTGCAAAACAAAATCAAAGTTTTCTTGGGATTGTGGCCTCTATTCTACCAGCTCTGCTCTAATCTGTTCAATTTTTGATGATTATTACTGTTGTGACTATTTTATCAGATCTCCATATGCTTGGCTGAAACATCATATTTTTCTATAGCCCTCTATGATTCTTGAGTCTATGCTTGCCTGGTTGGGCATCCATCCTTTCCTCAGATGCTTGTCTTCCTGGTTTCTGATTCTGCTTCACCCTGACCTTTGAGGTAAGCATATTCCTAGGAACCAGATTTCTGGTATGGCTAGACCTCAACACTACATGTGCAAGGATGGAGTCACACTGTGTGCTAGACTTAGAAAAAGAATGAGTTGAAGCACAGAATTTCCAAATTTCAGAATTTCACTGTAGGAAAGGAGACATTTTTCTATTACCTTATAGTCACATCACAGAAAATAACTATGAGCACGGAATAGGAGCAAAAATGCCATAAAGTGGCTAAATTAATGATGTTCTTTTGTATAGAATCTAATGCATTTCTGTAAATTGATTAGTGTGAAAAGTATTTAACAGCAATGACAAAATCAAATTCACACCAACCACCAACCCAGAAGTTAAAAAAAAGTATAAATCTATAAACCCACCAACTTCTCCATACACATATACATTATCACCAGTTCAGCTAATATGACCAATATGACTCTTCCAAAGACAAGTACCTGGCTAAAGATGAAGATTTTAGCTGTTAGAGAATAGGTCAAGTGTTTGCAAGTAGCACATGACCCAAAAGGAAGATATTCCTAGACAAAGAGAGGAGATCTGTTCTTTTGTCAAGAGATGACCTCCCCAGACAAAGGAGGACCACACCTTGATTAAACAGATATGAGAGCCCTGTTTGCAGAGGAAGATCTTTCCATACAGAGGAGGGCCTTGCAAAGGTTTATCAAGCTAAACTTCTCCTGTGAGAATCTTCACTTAATCTGGAAAAATCTGTGCTTTGTACAAAGGCCACATTTCAGTCTTCAAGAAACCAGAACCAGCAGACTGTACCATGAAGCTGACAGTACAAATGATTGGGGGCGGAGTTACATCAGGTGACAATCAGAAAAATCTTTACACATTGAAATAACAGTAAGAATGTATGTTTAAAATGTCATTATAATTAGAAATAAGCCAAGTTTCTCTTTCTAGATGCAAGAAGCATTAATGATATCAACAAAATTTCCAATCACCAAAGCTTGAAATACAAGTCAATAGCTCAATGAAATAATGGAAAATAAGTTAGACCTTTTAACTTATAAAATCCCTGGCCTTGATCTCAGGTAAAATCCATCCAATTCCATTACTTGGTTAAATAACTATTATTTTTATTGTTTGAAACTAATTAAGAGTGACTAGTAACATAAGAAATCAGCTTGGAATGAAACAGACACTTTAAGATGCCTTTTCTTTCTGGATATTGACACCTTTATAAAATGACAATACATGAAGCAATACATTATGTGCATTAAGCATAAACAAAAGTAAAAAACAAAACCAAAAAAGGATTTTATATAAACTTACTCAAGGGCAGAAAAAGAGTTTCATACATTAAAAATATGGCATTTGAAACCAATTGGGAAGTGACAGAAATTTGATGATGCCTAATAACATCTATCTGGTCAAATATTTTGAGAAAAATATGTTAGTATTCCAGCTCATTCTATATATTAATATGAAAAACAGATATAATAAAGAAGGAAATATAAAAGAAAAAAACACAAGTATTAGAAAAAAAATGGTGACTATTCATTTAACTATTTGGGAAAAGAATTCTAATGATAACACCAAACCAGACAACCAAAAAGAAAAGATTAGCTGATTTTACTAAAAAGTACTTTAAACGTCAGCAGAAAAGAGAATATTTAAGAAAGTGAAAATCAAGCAAACTAAGAAAAATATTCACAAATCACATAGCATTAATCTCAGTTTTTAAACCATTGTTCATAAATAAATCTTGGAGAATATCTACTAAAACATTAAAAATTATATGTAAATGGATGGATTAAGAAATATGTGCATTTCCTTCTCTTTGTTTATTTGTATTTCTGATTTTTCTACAAGTAAATTTCTGATTATATGACATTGATGTATTATCTTTTCATTTGCCTTTAAATTTGTTACTAATATTCTTTTACTGTTTGTCTATCAACTTTTAATCCATTCCAATGTACTAATCTTTCAGAATAATTTGTTTTAATCAATTTTAAATTCTTTTTATTAATTACCAATTTGTCATTAATTACAATCGTTAAAATATTTTACTAAACTTTCATTATATCATGATCTCCTTTTGAGAATATTTCAAGTGTCTGAGTTCCTTAGGTTATAGCACACTTTATAAGGAGAATACCAACAGCAAGTAACAAAGAAAAAGAACAATGAATACTTCAACAAAATGGAAAGAGGAATTGGTTGTATTCCTATCTTAACAGGAAATTCTTCAAGCTCCCAGGGCATCTATACTACAGGTCACATTACTAAAAATACTAAGTTATTTGAGACAATAGATACACCACAGCAGTAGAGAGCTGTGTGAAAGTTTTATGTGTGCACTGTGTTTTTGTTTAATCATTTGTATATGTTTATTTTTATGGACATGAAGTAGTCTAAATTTTTGTATTTAATTTTCATTCTTTAATATTCTGAATAAAATTAATGTTAGCTTTCATAAATCACTGCACACATGTAGTGGAAAACTTTATTTTCCCCCCCTCAGGAAGAAGGAAAATTAAGTCTAACTGGTAATTACTATTAGTAGCAAAGTGAGTCAAAAATTATGAAAGGACAATTTACCAAGAGAGTGTAAGCTTAGATATAACATATCCAAACTCAATACTAAAGAAATCTTTTAAAAAGTGAAAATCATAAAAAATATTTTTCACCTAAAAATCATACAGATAAAATATAGTAATTGACACTGTTTTCAAGGACATTTTCATTTAGTACATGGTGAGGGTATAAATTGACACAAACATTTCTGAGGCAATTTAACATTATATATTAAAATATTTTTGAAAACAATTTCACACAGCAATTACACTTTTAGTATTTTATTTTATAGAAATAATTTTAAAATGTGCATAAGAGCATTTGTATGAGGATGGTTCATTACAGTGTTGGCTTAGAGCAAAAAATAATATCCAAATATAAATAACCTGTGGTACCTTAGTTAGCTTACTTCTTTCTGCCTAGAAGCCGCTGAGAAGCACTGTTAGTCTCTCTTCCCATCTAACTTAGAGGCTGAGTTTGAAACAATGGATAGAGTCTGAGAAGCCATTTTAAAAAATGAAGAACACCATGGACTATATGGTAATGAGATATCAAACACCAAGCACTTCAGAGGTTTGGATTTGTCATTTATGCCACCAAGGAAGAGGTGGACACAGCCATAAACTCAAGGCCATACAAGTGGGTTGAAGAGTTTGTTGAACCAAAGAGAACTGACTTAGGAGAAGATTATCCAATGACTAGGTGCCCACTTAAAGGGGAAATGTCTTTACTGGTAGCATTAAAGAAAACATTGAAGAACATCACCCATGAGTTTATTTTGAACAGTGTGGAAAAAATGAAAGTGACTAACATTACTGACTGAGGCAATGGGGGAAAAAAAAGGAGTTTTGCTTTTGAAAACTTTAAGGATCATGCTTGGTGTTTGATCTCTCAACATTTCATTAAGATTTTGCCCCCCCTTTTTTGCTGTTGTTTTAATTTTTGTTTTTATTTAAATAATGTGTACTGATTGATTAAAAGACTGTACATTCACATATTTATTTTTCTCTCCTTGTTTCTACGCTTTTTTTTTTTGAAGGTGTTATTATCCCATGATTAGTATTTTGAGGATTGGCGTGTTTAGGGCTTTTTGTTTGTTTGTTTGTTTGTTTTAAATACTTTTTAGTTGTCAATGGATCTTTATTTTTATTTATTTATATGTGGTGTTGAGAATCAAACCCAGTGCCTCACACACTAGGCAAGCACTCTACCACTGAGCCACAACCCCAGCCCCCCCATATTAGGGTTTTAGATTAGCATATTTTTAATTTTTTGTATAGTCTTTGCCACTACTCTATCTCCCTTATCTCCCTCTCTCTTTTTTCTATTGCTGACAGTCACATTTCATTCTCTCTCTCCTCCTTTATACTCTTACTTATAATTTTTCTTCCCCTTTCTCATTTACAACATATCTTAACTCACCACTTCAACTGCAAATCATATGACTCTAGAATTAGGCAAATCATACGACTCTAGAAATTTGGTGATTTCTTTGATATTTTCTATTTTATTGGAGTACAAGTTTTCAAAATAATTTCTAATTATCTTCTGCATATCTGTAGTATCTGTTGTGATATTGCCTTTTTCATTACATATGTTAGTAATTCGAGTTTTCTCTTCTTCCTTAGCATGGCAAAGGGTCTGTCAATTTTATTTATTTTTTTAAATAACCAACTTTTTGTTTTGTCAATTTTTTCAATTGTCTCTTTTGTTTCCATTTCATTGATTTCACCTCTAATTTTAATTATTTCCTGTCTTGAATTGCTTTTGGGATTGATTTGTTTTTTTCCAGGACTTTGAGATGTAATTTTAGGTCATTTATTTGTTGATATTTTTCTTCTTTTAAGGAATGAACTCCATGCAATGAACTTTCCTCTTAGAACTGCCTGATTTACCTTTAAGAATATTTTAATCTCCTACTTGATGTCTTTTGCAACCAATTGTACATTCAGTAGGATATTATTTAGTCTCCAGGTGCTGGAATAATTTGTTTTTTTTTTTTTTATTTTTGTCATTGATTTCTAATTTCATTCCATTATGATCTAATAAAATGCTGGGTATTAGCTCTACTTTTTTGTATTTGCTATGAGTTGCATTGGGGCATATTATATGGTCTATTTTAAAGAATGATCCATGTGCTGCTAAGAAGAAAGTGTATTCTCTAATTGAATGATGAAATATTCTATATACATCATTTAAGTCTAAGTTACTGAGTGTATTATTGAGTTCTACGGTTTTTTTTTGTTGTTGTTGTTCAACTTTTGTTTAGAAGATCGATCCAGTGGTGAGAGAGGTGTGTTAAAGTCACCCAAGTGTATTGTGTTCTGGTAAATTTGACTCTTGAACTTGAGAAGAATTTGTTTGATGAACATAGATGCTCCACTGTTTGGGGTATATATATTTATAATTGTTATGTCTTGTTGGTGCATGGTTCCCTTGAGCAGTATGAAATGTCTTTCTTTATCCATTTTGATTAACTGAAGCTTGAAATCTACTTCATTTGATACAAGGATAGAAACCCTGCTTACTTCTGCAGTCCATGTGAGTGGTATAATTTTTACCAACCCTTCACCTTCAGTGTGTGGATGTCTTTTCCTATCAGATGAGTCTCCTGGAGTCAGCATATTATTGGGTCTTTTTTTTAATCCAATCTGCTAGCCTGTGTCTTTTGATTGGTGAGTTCAGGCCATTAAAATTCAGGGTTATTATTGAGACACGATTTTTATTCCCAGCCATTTTTGTTTATTTTTTGTATTTAACTTGACTTGGTTTCTCCTTTAGTGTAATACCTCTCTCTGCTGATTTTCATTGTTGTTTTTTGTTTCCTCTTCTTAGAATATTTTGCAGAGGATGATTTGTAGTGCCCGTTTTCTAGCTGTAATTCTTTTAACTTTAGTTTATCATGGAAGGTTTTTATTTCATCAAATCTAAAGCTTAGTTTTGCTGGATACAAGATTCTTGTTTCTTATCGATTTTCTTTCACAGCTTGATATATGTTGCTCTAGGATCTTCCAGCTTTCAGGGTTTCGGTTGAAAAATCTGCAGTTATCCTAATTGGTTTCCCCCTATATGTAATCCAATTTCTTTCTCTCATGGCTTTTAATATTCTCTCCTTATTCTTTATGTTGGGCATTTTCAATATAATGTGACTTGCTGTGGATCTGTTGTGATTTTGTATATTTGGTGTCCTATGGCCTTCTTGAATTGGATTTTCCAATTCATTCATCAGGTTTGGAAAGTTTTCTGATATTATTTCATTGAATAGATTGTTCATTTCTATGGTTTGAATCTCTATGCCTTTGTCTATCGCAAAAACTCTTAAATTTGGCCTTTTTATGCTATCCCATATTTCTTGAATGTTCTGCTCACAGTTTCTTATCATTTTTACTGTGTGGTCTTCATTCTTTTCAAGATTATTTTGTCTTCATTGTCTGAGATTCTGTCTTCCAAGTGGCCTAATCTGCTGGTGATGTTCTCAATTGAACTTTTAATTTGGTTTATTATTTCTTTCATTTCAAGGATTTCTTTCTTTTTTTTTTTTTTTTAGAATCTTCATCTCCCTATTGAAGTAATCTTTTGCTTCCTGTATTTGTTTATGTAGATCTTTGTTGAGATGATATTTTGCTGCCTGTATTTGCTCTCTTAAGTCATCCTTTAATGCAGACAGCATTTTAATCATGTACATCCTGAACTCCTTCTCTGTAATTTTTCCTGCTATGCTAGCCATGGATTCTAATAATGTGGTACCCTAATTTCTTCCCTTTTCTTTTCACATTCCTCCTGTGTCTTCCCTTCCCAGGTGCAGGCAGATTACCACGCATAGGGGACTATGACACTAGCTGCAGAGTCGCAATATGGAGGTGACCGGGTAGCCCACATTGGTAGATGGGGGTCCAGAGGGGAGTGGCAGCATGAGTTCCTGTGGGTAGGTAGCAGTGGAGTGTCCTGCATGGGAGCAGAGCAGTGTCTGGGAGTTCTGCAGTGCTGATGTAGTAATCCTGCTAAGGCACTCATGGGCCCTGCATAGGCTAGAAGTTTGGGAGTTGGGTATTGGAAGTCGGGAGTCCTGCTCTAATGCTGAGGCACAGTGCCCTGCACACAAGCACAGCACTGGTGACTTCTGCACTAGAGTAGCTGAATAGGAGTCCTCTGTCACTTTCAGAGAAGCAGTATTCCCACTAGTTGAGACCTGTGTCATGAAGCTACACAGAATGCTGCCTCCCTCTGGCCCCCCATCTTGGAACCTTCAAGCTATACAGATTTAAATGTGATTTTAATTAAAATCTCAATGACTTTCTTCCTAGAAAACTAAAAAAAGCAACCATAAAATTCATTTGGAAAAAAAAAGAGACCCACAATAGCCAAAGCAATCCTTAGCACGAAAAGTGGAGCAGAACACATCACAATATCAGATGTTAAATTATACTACAGAATTATAGTAACAAAAACAACTGGCATGAAGACCAATGGAATAGAATAGAAGACACAGACCCAAATCGATCTAACCACAGTTATCTCATCTTAGACAAAGGCTCCATGAAAATACATTGGAGAAAAGATAGCCTCTTCAACAAATGGTGCTAGGAAAACTGGAAATCCATATACAATTGAATGAAATTGTCTCTCACCCTGCACAAAACTCAACTCAAAGTCACTCAAGGACCTAGACATTAGACCAGAGAACTGATCCCAGATGAGAGAGTAGTACTAGGCCAATTCTCCATCATGTCAGCTTGGGAGCTTATATCTTCAAAAAGACTCTAAAAGCACAAGAAGTAAAATCAAGAATCTATAAATGGGATGGTATCAAGATAAAAACCCTTTTTTCACAGTGAAGTAAATAATCAAGAATGTGACTAGAGCCTATATATTGCGAGAAAAATCTTGGCCACCTGGACCTCAGATAGAATGTTAATATCCAGGACATACAAAAAACACAAAAAATGTAACACCAAAAAACAAAAACAAGGAACCCAATCAAAATAAACGGACAAAGGAACTGAATGGGCATTCATAGAAGAATAAATATGATCAGTCAACAAATATATGAAGAAATGTTCAACATCTGTAACAATTAGAGAAATTCTAATTAAAACTACATATAGATTCCATCTCAGTCCAGTCAGAATGGCAATTATCAAGAATACAAATAACAATAAATTTTGGCAAGGATGTGGGGAGAAAAGATACTCTCAAACATTGCCAATGAGACTGAAAATTGTTAGCTTATATCTCTGCTCTCAGGATATTGAAAATTGGTGTAGTCACTCGGGAAAGCAGTATGGAGGTTCCTCAGAAAACTTTTAATGGAACCACCATTTGACTCAGTTTTCCCACTCTTCTGTATATAGTCAAATTACCTAAAATCAGCATACTACATATAGCAATACAGCCACATTAATGTTTATAGTATCTCAATTCACAATAGCTAAGTTATGGAACCAATCTAGGTGCCCTTAAATAGATAAAGAAAATGTGCCGTATATACACAATGGAATATACTAAGCCATAAAGAAGAATGAAATTATGGTATTTGGCAGTAAATGGATGGAACTGGAGATTATCATTCTAAGTGAAAGAAGCCAGTCCCAAGAAACCAAAAACCAAATATTTCTCTCTTTGGATGTTAACACACAATAGGGGTGGGGAATGAAAATTCACTGGATTAGACAAAGTGGAATGAAGAGCAGGGGAGATTGAAATATGAAAGATAGTAGAATGAATCTGATATAACTCTCCTATGTTCCTATATGAATACATGACCCATGAAATTCCATATCATGTACAACCACAAGAATGGGACCTTAATTACAATTAGTTATACTACATGAATGGATAATATGTCCAAAATATATGCTACTGCCATATATATATATATATATATATATATATATATATATATAGAGAGAGAGAGAGAGAGAGAGAGAGAGAGAAAACAAATAACTTTAAAAAAACCATAGAGCTTAAACACCTTTGTTTATGCCAGTTGCCCTGCAGCACTGTCCCTCTCTAATATAGACCTATAATCCATAGTTTCCTCATAGTCAGTTTTGAACTATTCTCCTCAGAAAGCTCTCCACAAATAATACCATCTCATTTGCCATTCTTGTGGATTCTGGGAAGAGCATTAGCCGTGTAGGAAGAGTGATGAACTGACAGGCAGGGAACCTGGGTTCTAATCAGAACTCAGTCCTTCACTGTCCTGTCCTTTAACTCTGATGAGGCTTTATGAAGAAACAGGAAACTATATTCTATAAAGGGGGCAGTGGGACAAGTAATGCTTTGTACAGAGGAGCAAAAAGTATTAAGCATTAGGCTTCTAGTAAAATAAGGTAGGCAGAAGAAAAGCACATTTGGGCCTTTTAATAATGCTTGACTACCTGCTACAAGGAGGAGCAGATGTTATTGTAAGGAAGCTAACATCACAGCAACAGTGCTCTTAAACATAATGGGATGTTTTTGGTTACAGGTTGTTTTGGCTAAGGACAGGGCAGAAGTAAAATGTATCAGTCTGTGAAGTGGATGCGACTGATCTCCAAGATACCCTGTGTGTATAAACTAATTGACCACTGTGTTGCCCCCATTCCTTACTTATCACAATTACTGATTTGCTGGTACTATAGTAAATGTATAAGAAAAAGCTAGTGTGAGGTTAAGTAACCACATTCTTCTATCCTTCAGTTTTCTTATTTATAAAAGAGTTAAATGAGAGTTGTAATGTAAGAATGACAGAGCTAGAAAGATGGGGGTTTTAAAACTACCATTTTAAAGTACTTTTTTACATGTGAATCATGATCACTTTTTGAATATTTTCTCATTTTGTCTCATCATATTCTATACTCATGTAACAGATCAGGAAACTGAGGTTCAGAGAAGTCTATTGTGCAGAGCTAGCTTTGGAGTTCAGATTTGAATAGCTTCAAAACCCATGATCATAATTCTGTAACTGTTTCAAATATAATCTATTAAATTCTCTCACTTTTAAATGAATAAATAAAACCCAGAGAGAAGAAACTTAGACAAGACAACACAACATATTATTTACCCAACTAGTAACTATTTTTGAGCACTTTCTAATGGGTCAAACCTGTGGGAAAAAATACCAAGGATAGAGATATTTTAAAAATCCCTGACTTAGTGTCTGACCTTAACAAAGTCACATCCTAGTAGACTGAAATTCCATGAGGGCAGACATCACAGTACAGTTTCAAGAAATATTTTATGAATAATTGAAAAAGTACTCTGAGTTTCTATTTTGATGGCAAAGTTGAGCCTAGACTCCTTGTCTCCTGATTCCTGAGAGAATCAGACAAACCCTGGAGTTTCTTCTATTTTTAAAATTCGATGTCCCTACATTATCTACTTGGCACATGTAGTCATTCATATAATCTGACACACTAATATTCTCTGACTACCTAATGTTCTACCATTATGCCCCTTGGTAGCCATCTGTAAAAAACATGAAAGTTAGAATTTTTGCATATCCTTCTGCTCTCATGAATTGTTTTTTCATAGAAATACCATGCTTTCCCTCTCATTGGTATACTAACATACTCAAATTCTGAAGAATATCTGGGGTGGTTAATTTAATAAATAATTATCAAGCACTAGTGCTAGATGCTAAACAAAGTACTAACAATACAATGTAGTACTTACAGCACAAGAAGATATTATACCCTAAGGGAGACTTCACTACCAAGGAGGAGGTGGGAAAATACCCATGCTATAATACAGCAAGGTATAGTGGCAGAAAAATAAAATTTATATTCAGTTAAATCTACATTTCCTTGTAGACATATTTACCACTTTCTAACTATAGGGCTTCAAGCAAATGACTTCTGAGCCTCAGTTTCAGTTTACATATTGGAGTTAATCAAATATTATAAGATTACCATGAGAGTTAAGTAAAATGACACATATTTATAAACCACAGATCAATAATTATCTATATTCTTCCCTTTATGACAATATAGTAAGAGAAGAAACAATTTTATGTGGTGTTTTGTTTTTTTCTATCAGTTACATATTACATTTGTCATATAAAACTATGTATTCCTTCCTATCAGTTTGCTGAGGATGGCTTGGCTTATTTATAATCTTTGCCAATTTCCTTCTTTTCTCAAGTCCCAGGTCCCAAACTATAAACTATAACTAATTACTATATTGGCTGCATAGTATGCCCATTTCTAGAGGGTAGTCAGCTTTATTAAAATGGAAAGAGTGCTACTATGTGTGAGTATCTACTGAACTTTTTAAAAGTTCAACTTAGATCAACTAAACAATTTATTAACTATTTCCAAATTCATCTCCTTCTTTAGAGGTTTAATAAAACTTCTGTAGGCAGAATCCATGGTTCAAATTTTGGCTCAACCCTTTCCAATAGTGATATTAGACAAATTATTTGAAATTTCTGTCCCTATTTCTTTGATTATAAAATGGGGATTTTTAACAATACCAAGCTCATAGTATTGAGAGAA
Source organism: Marmota monax (assembly GCF_021218885.2). Classification (NCBI taxonomy): domain Eukaryota; kingdom Metazoa; phylum Chordata; class Mammalia; order Rodentia; family Sciuridae; genus Marmota; species Marmota monax. The sequence continues at coordinate 1,093,068 of NW_026694432.1, read as the reverse complement.
TTAAATGAAAGAAGCCAAGAAAAGCATCATGCTCAAAAGATGTTATTGTTATTATTGTCCTCCATGTCCTTTTCATCCCTGACTCATTATTAAAAGCTCTTAGATCTGTGTCTCTCTCCCTTTCTCCTCCTTTTTCCCACTTTGGTTTACTATACTGATGATCCCTGTCTTAAGAATGGGGTTACTTTCTGGGTAGTAGCAGAATCTAAGGATATCATATCATATATCACTAGGCCAGGAGAGATCAAAATTCAAATTCTGATGTATGATTTCTACCAAATGCATATTGCTTGCACTCTACCATAAAATCAAATATAATAAGTAGTTGTAAATTGGGGGCTGGGGATATAGTTCAGTTCCTAGAGTGATTGCCTCGAATGCACAAAGCCATGAGTTCAATCCCTAGCACCACAAAAAAAGAAAAAGAAAATAAATATTATAAGTTGGGGAATGTCAATATTTAAAAGATTTAATCAAATAAAGGAAAACCAAATCAAAATTTCATATCTTTACAAATCCCTATTTTTATACTACTCCCATTTTTTTAAATTTTTAAAATACTATCATTGTTTTTTCCTGTCAGTAACACATTTTGTTTGTCATACAAAACTACATATAAAATTTTATCATTTTAAAAATTAAAAGTACAATACTATATTAATAAAATATCAGAAAATTAAATTAGAACAATATCTTTTAAAAGATTTCTGAACAATTCATTCTGAGTGGAATGGCATCTCTAGCAAAGGTTAACCAAATATAAAGCAATTTAACATTTCTAGGGGTTTAAACAAACAGGAAATGAAGTACACTCTGGTTTGATTTTTAGAAACTTCTACGAAAAATGCCCTGTTTGTTTAAACCCCTACTAATGTTAAATTGCTTTATATTTGGTTACCTTTGCTAGAGATGCCTTTCCACTCACCTTTATTCACATGAGAATTCTAACTCAGTCTTCAATCTGCCACTTCTATCATTGGCTCCACGTAGTGAATCCCAAACCTCTCCTTGGGCTTTTATAGCACCCAAGAAACATTTCTTAGAATTTACCATGCTATATCTCAGCTATCTGTTTATGAATGAAGAGAGTAGAATGATTGTATATAACTTTCCTAGGGACATATATGAATATATCATAGTGAATCTCTAGATCATGTACAACCACAACACTGGGATCCTAATTAGAATAAGATGTACTCCATGTTTGTATAACTAAGTCAAAGTATATTCTACTGTCATGTATATCTAAAAAGAACAAAAATTTAAAAAAAATTAAAAAGAATTTTTAAAAAGCCAAGTTTATGTGAATCTTTGCCCCAGTAGTCTAAATTCTTCCTAGGTATAAGGTTCATATCTTATTCATATCTGTTTTATCCAATACCTATTTATAAAATACCTATTTATAAAAGGGGCTCAATAAATGTTTCCTCAATTAAACTGAACAGTTGAGATAGGTTTATCACAGATCTGAAAAAACAGAAAAATGAACTAGATGAAATCTAAAATCTAGTTATTTAACAACTTTGTGCCCTAGAGGCTTCACCTTAATTATAATACTAATAAATAATATTAAAATTGAATATTTATTTAAGATAGATTTGAAACCGGATACTTTACAAAATACCTTGCTAGCTAATTTAGTCATCAGAAAACAAATATATGAGATTGAATGCTGGTTTTCCAGCTCCACTATAATAACACATTACAGACAGAGTGATTTAAACAACAAATTATTTTCTAACAAATATAGAGGCTAGAAGTACAAGATCAAGGTGTCATCAGGTTTTATGTCTTCTGAGGACTTTCTCCTTGGCTTGCAGATGACCAAATTTGACTGTGACTGCGTTCTTACATGACTGCTCCTCTGTTTTTGTTGCCCATGACTTAATCTCCTTTTCTTATAAATACACCAGACAAATTGGATTAGGGTCTGCCATAACAACACTGTTTAACATTATTATCTGTTTCAATTCCCTACTTCTAAAAATAGTCACATGCAGAGGTACTGGGAATTAGGGCTTCAAAATATAAATTTTGGGGAGAAAAAAATTCATCCCATAATGGTAAGTAGTATTATGTTCCTTTCGTTAAAATAAAAGTAAATTAATGCTTAGTGAGTAGAGCAAACAGAATCTAAAATGGCCCCCTCTCCTGATATTCACAGCCCTGTTTAATGCCTCCCATAAGTATGAATAGAACCTGAATAGAACCTGTAACTTATTTCTAACCAATGCATTATGGGAAAGGTGATGAGATATCACTTACATAATTAAGTTTCATAAGACTATAACTTCCATCTTGCTAATAAAAGACTATTTTTTGTTTGTTTGTTTGTTTCATTTTCTTGCTTTGAGGAAGCAAACCGTGATGAGTGATGTTGGGAATGCTCATTGTTATGGGTTAGATATGAGGTTTCTCCCAAAAGTTCATATGTAAGACAATATGAGAACACTCAGAGGTGAAATGATTGGGTTATTACAGTATTAAACTAATCAGTACATTAATCCACTTGAATGGATTAGCTGGGTGGTAACTGTATGCAGGTAGGTTGTAGCTAGAAAAAGTGTATCACTGTGTCTTTGGGGCTTATATATTTTGTACTTGTTGAGGGGAGCTATCTCTGTTTCCTGAGCTTCTTTCCTCTGCTATACCATGATATTCTACCATGATATTCTACTTTACCTCCCTCCAGCCGAAAACAATGGAGTTGGTCATCTATGGACTGAGATGAGATCTCTGAAGCCATGATTCTCAAATAGCATTTTCATCCTCTTAAATTGTTCTTGTTGGGCCTTTTTGTCATAACAGTGAAAAAAGTAGACTAAAACACCCATGGAGCTGAAAACATAAGGCAGCATCTATTAATTGCTACTTAGGAAGAAAGACCTTAAGTCAAATAGGCTGCAAAAAATTGAAAACTACCCCAAACCAGGTGAGCTTGGAAAAGTATCTATCCAGTCAAGCTTTCAGAGGAGACCCCAGCTTGGCCAATACTTGATTACAGCTTCATTAGAGATCCTAAAACATCTAAGCTCTGCCTTGATTCTTCACCCATAAAAACTGTAATAAATATTGGTTGTTTAAATCATTGATTTCAGGATAATATTATTACACAAAAATAGACAACTAATGAGGTTAGTCCAAGTTTACACATGATCAAGTTGGTATTTGAATCCTTATCATTGCGACTCAAAGAACATTTATGCTACATGAGTATATACAATGAAGTGTTGCTGTAGGATTGAATAAAATAAATGCAAAAAAGCACAGTTCTTAGCACATTATTAATAGTCCTTAAAGGATTTTTTGCTGTTGTTGCTTTAAAGCTAAACAATTAGGTCTACTATAAAATAAAAGCAAATACTATTTGAAACCTCAAAAAGGATAAAAGAGCTCAGAGCTGATATCAACTGTCAATATAAATATATATTACATTTTGGAAACTACTTATAAACTTATTCTATCATGGCTACTCTTAGAACCACATAAGAAAGACCTGTTTACTTATTAAATATAGACAAAACTTCAATGAACACCTAATATTTTCAGGCACTGAAGACAAATACAACCTCAATTCATCAGCCCTTCAGTTTTTTTTTGTTGTTGTTGTTAATATAATACAATGTGTTTCAATATGTGAAGGAATATAAAAACACAAAGGAAAGGAAAAATGCTTAGTATGTACTCAGAGAATACCCAGTGTGAGCTTGATGAATGTTTATGGAAAGAATTAATGAATTCATCTACATTTTCCATTTTAATTATATCATTCAGTTGGGCAGGCATGAGCTAGAGTGAAGTTTCATGATATTTAATCTCAATATACATTATAAGATGATTCAACCATTTACCAGTTGTATAACCTTGGGCAACTTACTAAATCTCTTATTTAATATTGCTGTCTTCTATAGCGGGAGCATCATCATCACACCTCATATCATGTTTCATGATAAAGCATCCTAAAGTCCCAGGGAAGACTACTGTTCGCTTGAGTTTCTCACAACAAAACTAAGAAACTAAAAGAAGTTCACATAAAAAAATCATTTGTAAAAATAATTTCTTTGTGACAATACCTCAGATTTCCAGAAAGGTCTATAATAGTTTTTGTTGATTTTCTCTCAGTACTACATCCCCCTACATGTTCTTACATGTCTAGGGTGTCTGTCCTCTTCCTATCATCCAGCACCTGACTGAGAGTGGGAGTAGATAGATATAACCAGAAAATTTATTTCAGCACAAAGACCATGGAAATATTGTTTTATATTAAAAAGTAGGAGCTGTTAACTTTCCCTACCTATCAGAAAGAACAGCATAGTATATAACAAGAGTTGTGACTTTCAATTTAGAAAAAAATTTCATTGTATGCACGGTTATTTTTAGATGATTTGCTCATTTATAACCACCTTCCATGATATTTATTCTTAAAATTTTAATTTTCTTCTCACACATTTTGAATGGAAAGTTAAATGCTGACTGTATAAAAAAGGGGTATACAAAAAATGCTACAAATAACACATAAAGAAATCCTTATCTAGCTCATAAGCTTTAGTTCAAATTTGCCAACATTTGAAATATGTAACTTTTTCCATGTTCATTGTGTTGACATTGCTCTTTTAAATTCCAGTACACAGAGCTAATAGGAATATATTCAGACTAGAATTTGCTCAGTGATGAATTTTCCCCTAATGGGAATCACATGCAACAGTTCACACCAATGTATTCCCAGGACTCATACATTACCCTGGGGCTACAGAAATGAATAAGCCTCACCCCTGCCAACAAGGATCTCACACACCAACAGAGGAGCTAGGTATGGGTGAAGTGAGTGAAGATAATTACAACACAACATTGGTAAATATAAAGGCATAAGAAAACAGAGAACCTATAGGAGAAACCCAGGGAAACCCAAGCTGGGAAAGTGGAAAGGCCTTCCAAGGAGGGAAAGCCTGAACTGCCTTTTATCTTCTTTCCCATCTTAAGTTACTCTACTTTTCTAAATGATATTTGAAAGAGTGAATAATAATTATCTAGGAAAAGGGTAGGAATTAGAGCATATACCAGGGAAAAGTAATTGGATCAGGGCATAGAATTGTAAGCAGCACAGTATGTTTTGCTAAATTAAACAGGTGAATAATGACACATTAATGCTTGGATTGATGAGAAATATGACTAGAGAAGTAGATGGAAGCCAGATGATTAAATATCTTCTATGCCCCAAATATACTTAGATCCTTTAAACAGTAATGATTTTTTTAAAGTTTGTTTATTCATTTAGACACTCAAGACTGAAAGTAGAAGGCCAGGAGGAAGCTTCCATAACTTAGGAAAAGAACATGAGACTCAAACTTAGCAGGAAATTAGTGAATCAATAATATTTATTCAGCATTTATATGTCAGGTATTGCTCTAGATGGCAGAGGTACAGTGGTGAACATAACAGAATCCCTGCCCACAAACAACTTACTTTCTACTGGAAACTGATAGACAATAAATGTTAATTAAACATTTCTGATTCTGATCACAGAAATACAAAAAATAATATTTGGAGTAAATTGAAAGAAATTTTTTTTTCATGTTTGTGCTTTAATTTTCATTTTTAAAACCAGTATTAGAATCCAAAATTTTAAAAATAGAGCCTTCCAGAAACACATTTTTTTCATACCACAAAAGTCTTTAAAATGTGTAATTTATTTATTTTTTTAATTTTTTATTTATTTTTTTATTGGTTGTTCAAAATATTACAAAGCTCTTGACATACCATATTTCATACATTAGATTCAAGTGGGTTATGAACTCCAATTTTTACCCCAAATACAGATTGCAGAATCACATCGGTTACACATCCACATTTTTACATAATGCCATATTAGTAACTGTTGTATTCTTCTACCGTTCCTATCCTCTACTATCCCCCCTCCCCTCCCCTCCCATCTTCTCTCTCTACCCCATCTACTGTAATTCATTTCTCTCCTTGTTTTTCTTCCCATTCCCCTCACAACCTCTTATATGTAATTTTGTGTAACAATCAGGGTCTCCTTCCATTTCCATGCAATTTCCCTTTTTTCTCCCTTTCCCTCCCACCTCATGTCTCTGTTTAATGTTAATCTTTTCCTCCTGCTCTTCCTCCCTGCTCTGTTCTTAGTTGCTCTCATTATATCAAAGAAGACATTTGGCATTTGTTTTTTAGGGATTGGCTAGCTTCACTTAGCATAATCTGCTCTAATGCCATCCATTTCCCTGGAAATTCCATGATTTTGTCATTTTTTAGTGCTGAGTAATACTCCATTGTGTATAAATGCCACATTTTTTTTATCCATTCATCTATTGAAGGGCATCTGGGTTGGTTCCACAGTCTAGCTATTGTGAATTGTGCTGCTATGAACATCGATGTAGCAGTATCCCTGTAGTATCCCTGTAGTACGCTCTTTTAAGGTCTTCAGGGAATAGTCCGAGAAGGGCAATAGCTGGGTCAAATGGTGGTTTCATAATGGCTGCCAATCTTACTGGAGTGAGATGGTATCTTCGGGTGGTTTTGATTTGCATTTCTCTGACTGCTAGAGATGGTGAGCATTTTTTCATGTACTTGTTGATTGATTGTATGTCCTCCTCTGAGAAGTGCCTGATCAGGTCCTTGGCCCATTTGTTGATTGGGTTATTTGTTATCTTACTGTTTAATTTTTTGAGTTCTTTGTATACTCTGGATATTAGGGCTCTATCTGAAGTGTGAGGAATAAAAATTTGTTCCCATGATGTAGGCTCCCTATTTACCTCTCTTATTGTTTCTCTTGCTGAGAAAAAAACTTTTTAGTTTAAGTAAGTCCCATTTGTTGATTCTTGTTATTAACTCTTGTTCTATGGGTGTCCTATTAAGGAATTTGGAGCCTGACCCCACAATATGCAGATCGGAGCCAACTTTTTCTTCTATCAGACGCAGAGTCTCTGATTTGATATCAAGCTCCTTGATCCATTTTGAGTTAACTTTTGTGCATGGTGAGAGAAGGGGATTCAGTTTCATTTTGTTGCATATGGATTTCCAGTTTTCCCAGCACCATTTGTTGAAGATGCTATCCTTCCTCCATTGCATGCTTTTAGCCCCTTTATCAAATATAAGACAGTTGTAACTTTGTGGATTAGTCTCTGTGTCCTCTATTCTGTACCATTCGTCCACCTGCCTGTTTTGGTACCAGTACCATGCTGTTTTTGTTACTATTGCTCTGTAGTATAGTTTGAGGTCTGTATCGCTATACCGCCTGATTCACACTTCCTGCTTAGCATTGTTTTTGCTATTCTGGGTCTTTTATTTTTCCATATGAATTTCATGATTGCTTTCTCTATTTCTACAAGAAATGCCATTGGGATTTTGATTGGCATCGCATTAAACCTGTAGAGAACTTTTGGTAATATCACCATTTTGATGATGTTAGTTCTGCCTATCCATGAACAGGGTATATTTTTCCATCTTCTAAGATCTTCTTCTATTTCTCTCTTTAGGGTTCTGTAGTTTTCATTGTATAAATCTTTCACCTCTTTTGTTAGGTTGACTCCCAAATATTTTTTTTTTTTTTGAGGATATTGTGAATGGGGTGTTTTTCCTCATTTCCGTTTCAGACGTTTTGTCGCTGATATACAGAAATGCCTTTGATTTATGCGTGTTGATTTTATATCCTGCCACTTTGCTGAATTCATTTATTAGTTCTAGTAGTTTCTTTGTAGAACCTTTGGGGTCTTCATGTCTCCTGCAAATAGTGATAATTTAAGTTCTTCTTTTCCTATTTTAATGCCTTTAATTTCTTTCGTCTGTCTAATTGCTCTGGCCAGTGTTTGAGAACTATATTAAATAGAAGTGGTGATAGAGGGCATCCCTGTCTTGTTCCAGATTTTAGAGGGAATGCCTTCAATTTTTCTCCATTGAGAATGATGCTAGCCTGAGGCTTAGCATAGATAGCTTTTACAATGTTGAGGTAAGTTCCTGTGATCCCTAGTTTTTCTAATGTTTTGAACATAAAGGGATGCTGTACTTTGTCAAATGCTTTTTCTGTGTCTATCGAGATGATCATATGGTTCTTACCTTTGAGTCTATTGATGTGGTGAATAACATTTATTGATTTCCGTATATCGAACCATCCTTGCATCCCAGGTATGAATCCTACTTGATCATGGTGAACAATTTTTTTGATGTGTTTTTGTATCCGATTCGCCAGAATTTTATTGAGGATTTTTGCATATAGGTTCATTAGAGATATTGGTCTGTAGTTTTCTTTCTTTGAGGTGTCTTTGTCTGGTTTCGGAATCAGGGTGATGTTGGCCTCATAGAGTGAATTTGGAAGAGCTCCCTCTTTTTCTATTTCCTGAAATAACTTGAAAAGTATTGGTATTAAGTCTTCCTTAAAGGTTTTGTAAAACTCTGCTGTATACCCATCCGGTCCTGGGCTTTTCTTGGTTGGTAGTCTTTTGATTGCTTCTTCTATTTCATCCATTGATATTGGTCTGTTCAAATTGTGTGTATCCTCCTGACTCAGTCTGGGCAAATCATATGACTTAAGAAATTTATCGATGTCTTCACTATCTTCTATTTTATTGGAATATAGGTTTTCAAAATAATTTCTAATTGTCTTCTGTATTTCTATAGCATCTGTTGTGATATTGCCTTTTTCATCCCGTATGTTAGTAATTTGAGTTCTCTCTCTTCTTCTCTTTGTTAGCATGGCTAAGGGTCTTTCGATCTTATTTATTTTTTCAAAGAACCAACTTTTAGTTTTGTCAATTTTTTCAATAGTTTATTTTGTTTCAATTTCATTGATTTCCGCTCTGATTTTAATTATTTCTTGCCTTCTGCTACATTTGCTGTTGTTTTGCTCTTCCTTTTCTAGGGCTTTGAGATGAAGTGTGAGCTCATTTATTTGTTGGTTTTTTCTTTTTTTGAGGAATGACCTCCAGGCGATGAATTTCCCTCTTAACACTGCTTTCATTGTGTCCCATAGATTCTGATATGTTGTGTCGGTATTTTCATTTATCTCTAAGAATTTTTTGATTTCCTCATTTATGTCTTCTGTAACCCATTGATTATTCAGTAACATATTGTTCATTTTCCATGTGATGTAGGGTTTTTCCTTCCTTCTTTTATCATTGATTTCCAGTTTCATTCCATTATGATCAGATAAAATGCATGGGATTATCTCCACCCCTTTATATTTACTGAGGGTTGCCCTATGGCATAATATATGGTCTATTTTTGAGAAGGATCCATGTGCTGCTGAGAAAAAAGTATATCCACTTGATGATGGTTGATATATTCTATATATGTCAGTTAAGTCTAGGTTATTGATTGTGATATTGAGTTCTATAGTTTCTTTATTCAACTTTTGTTTGGAGGATCTGTCCAATGGTGAGAGAGGTGTGTTGAAGTCACCATGATTATTGTGTTGTGATCTATTTGATTCTTGAACTTTAGGAGAATTTGTTTTATGAACGTCGCAACACCCTTATTTGGTGCATAAATATTGATAATTGTTATGTCTTGTTGGTGAATGCTTCCTTTTAACAGTATATAATGTCCTTCCTTATCCCTTTTGATTAACTTAGTCTTGAAGTCGATTTTATTTGATATGAGGATGGCCACCCCTGGCGAATCGGATACAAAGGCACATTAAAAAAATTGTGCACCATGATCAAGTAGGATTCATCCCTGGGATGCAAGGATGGTTCAATATACGGAAATCAATAAATGTTATTCACCACATCAATAGACTTAAAAATAAGAACCATATGATCATCTCAATAGACGCAGAAAAAGCATTCGACAAAGTACAGCATCCCTTTATGTTCAAAACATTAGAAAAACTAGGGATAACAGGAACTTACCTCGACATTGTAAAAGTTATCTATGCTAAGCCTCAGGCTAGCATCATTCTCAATGGAGAAAAATTGAAGGCATTCCCCCTAAAATCTGGAACAAGACAGGGATGCCCTCTATCACCACTTCTATTCAATATAGTTCTCGAAACACTGGCCAGAGCAATTAGACAGACGAAAGAAATTAAAGGCATAAAAATAGGAAAGGAAGAACTTAAATTATCACTATTTGCAGATGACATGATTCTATACCTAGAAGACCTAAAAGGGTCTACAAAAAAACTACTAGAACTAATAAATGAATTCAGCAAAGTGGCAGGATATAAAATCAACACGCATAAATCAAAGGCATTTCTGTATATCAGCGACAAAACTTCTGAAGCGGAAATGAGGAAAAACACTCCATTTACAATATCCTCAAAAAAAATAAAATACTTGGGAATCAAACTAACAAAAGAGTTGAAAGATTTATATAATGAAAACTACAAAACCCTAAAAAGAGAAGTAGAAGAAGATCTTAGAAGATGGAAAAATATACCCTGTTCATGGATAGGCAGAACTAACATCATCAAAATGGCGATATTACCAAAAGTTCTCTATAGGTTTAATGCAATGCCAATCAAAATCCCAACGGCATTTCTTGTAGAAATGGATAAAGCAATCATGAAATTCATATGGAAAAATAAAAGACCCAGAATAGCAAAAGCAATTCTAAGCAGGAAGTGCGAATCAGGCGGTATAGCGATACCAGACTTAAAACTATATTATAGAGCAATAGTAACAAAAACAGCATGGTACTGGTACCAAAACAGGAGGGTGGACCAATGGTACAGAATAGAGGACACAGAGACTAATCCACAAACCTAAAACCTTAATATTTTTCTTAATGATAGGGGTGCTAGGATCATCTTTTGTTCCAATATTTGGTCTTTGACCTCTGATTCTGATACACAGTCTCTATGTCCCCTGAAATTTCCTGAGTGTTATTAGTATATTCCAATCTAATAAAGCATTTTTTTGTACTGGGGATTGAACTCAGGGGCACTTGACCACTGAGCCACATCCCCATTCCCATTTTGTATTTTATTGAGAGACGGGGTCTCACTGAGTTGCCAGCACCTTGCCACCATTGTTGAGGCTGGCTTTGAACTTGCAATTCTCCTGTCTCAGCCTCTGGAGGACCTGGGATTACAGACTTATGCCACCACACCCAGTTAATGAGGAATTCATGATGGGCTCCTGGATAGCTTCATGATGGAAGATGGTCATAATAAAGACTAAGCCGAGAAATCCAAGATGGTGGATTAGAGGAGAACTCATTACTGGCATGACCCGAGTTGGTGGACAGACACTCCCCCTCATAGGAGCCCTCACCCATAAATTTAAACTTCATGGAACCTGTGACAGGATTATAAACAGGGGCTGGTCACAAACGCAATCCAGAACGCTAGAAACTCCAAGTTGCTCCTTGTGCGGAAACCGGCCTGCGGGGTTAAACGCTGCCAGTGGAATTGAACGCTGAGGTGTTCTGGCAGCTTAGAACAGACTTTCATATCCTTTGCAGATAGAATGCACCAGACTGCGACTCGCATCTCCACAGGGCATCGGACCAAGGACTGATGTTTGGTCTTAGTGGAGAAACAGCCCACTTCCCTCCTCCTCACCAGACAACCAAGCACGGAAAACAGGTGGTCACCATCTTGGAAAAATCTACCTCATCAGCTTTGGGCAGATCTCACGGACAGCAAGATAGGTGACAGATCAGCTGTGATGACTTGGTGAGTGACCAACAAAGAGCGTTCAGCTGATCGTGAGTGCAGGGCGACCAGTGCACCACATGCCCAGAGTGAACCCAGGGCTGTGAAGAGGAGCCCCAGTGACTGCAGCCTGGTGAGCAGGAGATGTGAGTAGGATAGAGACCAGGAGCAACCCAAAAAGACCGGGATTGGAGAGGCACCTGGCAGGGGTCAGAGAGCCGCCCTACATGGATTGCTTCCTACATCCTAAGGGCAGAGACTCAACCTGGAATGAACAATGCCATTTACTGGTAAAGAAAAAAACAGAACTCTAATTTTGCGTTTTTCTTTTTTTCACTTTCTTCTTCTTTTCTTTTTACTTTTCTTCCTCCTTCTCTTCCCCTCCCAACCTCACAAGCATTACTATTTCAACTAAGTCCTAATGTACTAAATGCAAATAGGTGAATTTTTCTATGCTTCCTATAGTCCTCCCGAGTACTTATCTACCCCCAAATACTCCTATCTATTCACCTGTTAATAACCCCATTCATTAGAGCTCTCCTCCAAAGTAGCTAAGATATATTAACCCCCATATCCTCACATCTTTCCTCCTAAACATAAAGTCCTACGTCTGACCCTCAGTTCTCTATACGCCACCAGAATCTGTATAGCTTTTATGAAACTATTTAATTTACTTTAAATTGCAATTGAACAAAACATCTCTAGACATTATCTCCCATCAGAAAGGAGAGACCTTGGAACCATACAAAAAGACCCACAAATTTATAAGAGTAAATAATAACACAGCAGTCACACAGAGCTGGAAAGAAAAGTGAGCATCATGAAAAAACAAGGGAAAAAAGGAACACAAACAATGCAGGACAACTCGACAATAGAGGAGTTGGTAGCTGCAGCAGAAAAAAATGTCAGATAAAGATTTCAAGATATACATGCTTCAGTTGATCTGGAGTCTCAAGGATGACCTTACACAGCAAATGCAGACAATGAAAGATCACTTTGACAATGAATTTCATAAACTAATCCAAGAAGCAAAAGATCAACTCTACAGGGAGGTAGAGGTTGTACAATTAAAAAAAAACAGAAATCTTGAAAATGAAGGAAATTATAAACCAAATTAAAAACTCAAATGAGAGTACCACCAGTAGAATTAGAAGTCAGAACATCAGACAACGAAGACAAAATATATCATCTTGAAAATAATCTAAACAACTCAGAAAATCTGATAAGAAACCACGAGCAGAACATCCAAGAAATTTGGGATACCATAAAAAGACCAAATTTAAGATTTATTGGGATAGAGGAAGGTACAGAGGTCCAAACCAAAGGAATGAGCAATCTGTTCAGTGAAATAATTTTAGAAAACTTTCCAGACACGAAGAATGAAATGGAAATCCAAAAACTAGAAGCCTACAGGACACGGAATGTACAAAACCACAAGAGACCCACACCAAGAAACATAATGAAAATGTCCAACATACAGAAAGAGGAGAGAATTTTAAAAGCTACAAGAGAAAGGAGGAAGATTACATTTAGGGGTAAACCAATAAGGTTAATGGCTGATTTTTCCTCATGGACACTGAAAGCTAGAAGATCCTGGAACAACATATTTCAAACGCTGAAAGAAAATGGGTTCCAACCAAGAATCCTGTATCCAGCAAAATTAAGCTTCAGGTTTGACAACTGAATAAAAACCTTCCATGATAAGGAAAAGTTAAAAGAATTCACAGCTAGAAAACAGGCTCTGCAAAGCATCTTGGGCAAAACATTACACGAAGAGGAAATGAAAAACAACAATGAAAATCAACAGTAGGAAGTAGTACAGTAAGGAGAAAAACTAATCAAAAGAGGAAAAACAAATCAAGTTAAATAAAAAAATGAACAAACATGGCTGGAAACACAAACCATATCTCAATAGTAACCCTAAATGTTAATGGCTTAAACTCACCAATCAAAAGACATAGGCTAGTAGATTGGATTTTAAAAAAAAAGATCCAACAATATGCTGCCTACAGGAGACTCATCTGATAGGAAAAGACATACACAGACTGAAGGTGAAAGGTTGGGAAAAATCATACCACTCACATGGACCTCAGAAGCAAGCAGGTATGTCCATACTCATATCAAATAAAATAGACTTCAAGCCAAAGTTAATCAAAAGGGATAAAGAAGGACACTACATACTGCTAAAGGGAATCATTTACCAACAAGACATAACAATCATTAATATATATGCCCCAAACAATGGTGCAGCTATGTTCATCAAAAAAACTCTACTCAAGTTCAAGAGACAAATAGACCACAACACAATAATCATGATGATTTTAACACACCTCTCTCACCACTGGACAGATCTTCCAAACAAAAGTTGAATAAAGAAACTATAGATCTCAATAACACAATAACTTAGACTTAATTGACATATATAGAATATATCAACCAAAATCAAGCAGATACACTTTTTTCTCAGAAGCCCATGGATCCTTCTCAAAAATAGACCATATATTATGCCATAGGGCAACTCTTAGCAAATATAAAGGAGTAGAGATGTTACCATGCATTTTATCTGATCATAATGGAATGAAATTGGAAATCAATGATAAAATAAGGAAAAAAAATCCTACATCTCTTGGAGAATGAACAATACGCTACTGAATGAACAATGGGTTACAGAAGACATCAAGGGGGAAATTTAAAAATTCTTAGAGATAAATGAAAACACAGACGCAACATATCGAAATCTATGGGACACTATGAAACCAGTACTAAGAGGAAAATTCATTGCATGGAGGTCATTCCTCAAAAAAATAAAAAGCCAACAAATAAATTATCTCAAACTACATCTCAAAGCCCTAGAAAAAAAAAGGAGCAAATCAGCAGCAAATGCAGTAGAAGGTAAGAAATAACTAAAATCAGGGCTGAAATCAATGAAATCAAAATAAAAGAAACAATTGAAAAATTTGACAAAACTAAAAGTTGATTTTTAAAAAAATTAATAAGATTGACAGACCCTTAGCCATGCTAATGAAGAGAAGAAGAGAGAGAACCAAAATTACTAGCATACGGGAAGAAAAAGGCAATATCACAACAAACACTACAGAAACACAGAAGATAATTAGAAATTATTTTGAAACTTTATACTCCAATAAAATAGAAGATAGCAAAGGCATCGACAAATTTCTTAAGTCATATGATCTACCCAGATTGAGTCAGAAAGATATACACAACTTAAACAGACTAATATCATGTGAGAAAATAAAAGAAGCAATCAAAAGATTACCAAACAATAAAAGCCCAGGACCGGACGGGTATACAGAAGAGTTTTACAAGACCTTTAAGGAAGAACTAATACCAATACTCTTCAATCTATTTCAGGAAATAGAAAAAGAGGGAGTACTTCCAAATTCATTCTACAAGGCCAATATCACCCTGATTCGAAAACCAGACAAAGACACTTCAAGAAAAGAAAATTTCAGACCAATATCTCTAATGAATACAGATGCAAAATTCCTCAATAAAATCCTGGCAAATCAGATACAAAAACATATCAAAAAGGTCGTGTACCATGATCAAGTGGGTTTCATCCCCAGGATGCAAGGCTGGTTCAACATACGGAAATCAATAAATGTAATTCACCACATCAATAGACTTAAAGATAAGAACCATATGATCATCTCGATAGATGCAGAAAAAGCATTCGACAAAATACAGCACCCCTTTATGTTTAAAACACTAGAAAACTAGGGATAACAGGAACTTACCTCAACATTGTAAAAGCTATCTACACCAAGCGTCAGGCCAGTATCATTCTAAATGGAGAAAAATTGAAGGCATTCCCTCTAAAATCTGGAACAAGACAGGGATGTCCTTTCTTACCACTTCTATTCATCATAGTTCTTGAAACACTAGCCAGGGCAATTAAACAGATGAAAGAAATTAAAGGCATAAATATAGGAAAATAAGAACTTAAACTAGCACTATTTGCTGATGATATGATTCTATACCTAGAAGACCCAAAAAACTCAACAAGAAACCTCTAGATCTAGTAAATGAATTCAGCAAAGTGGCAGGATATAAAATAAACACCCATAAATCAAAGGCATTCTTGTACATCAGTGACAAATCCTCTGACATGGAAATGAGGAAAACTACCCCATTCATAATATCGTCAAAAAAAAAGAAGTAAAATACTTGGGAATCAACTTAACAAAAGAGGTGAAAGATCTATACAATGAAAATTATAGAACCCTAAAGAGAAAAATAGAAGAAGACCTTAGAAGATGGAAAGATATACCTTTTGCTCATGGATAGGCAGAATTAATATTATTAAAATAGCCATATTACCAAAAGTACTCTACAGATTCAATGCGATTCCAATCAAAATCCCAATGGCATTCCTCACAGAAATAGAAAAAGCAATTATGCAATTCAGTCAGAAAAATAAGAGACCCAGAATAGCTAAAGCAATTCAAAGCAGGGTGAAACAGGCAGTATCACTATACCAGAACTTAAACTATACTCCGGAGCAATAGTAGCAAAAACAGCATTGTACTGGCACCAAAACAGGCTGGTAGACCAATGGTACAGGATAGAGGACACAGAGACCAACCCACAAAATTGCAACTACCTTATATTAGACAAAGTTGCTAAAAGCATACACTGCAGAAAGGATAGCATCTTCAACAAATGGTGCTGGGAGAACTGGGAATCCATATGCAACTAAATGAAATTGAATCCCTATCTCTCACCATACACAAAAGTTAACTCAAAATGGATCAAGGATCTAGGAATCAAACCAGAGACTCTGCGTCTAATAGAAGAAAAAGTAGTCCCTAATCTCCATCACGTGGGGTTAGGCCCCAAGTTCCTTAATAAGATGCCTATAGCACAAGTATTAAAACCAAGAATCAACAAATGCGAAGAATTCAAACTAAAAAATTATTTCTCAGCAAGAGAAATAATATGTGAGGTGAATAGGAAAAATGCTCATCATCTCTAGCAATCAGAGAAATGCAAATTAATACTATTCTAAGATACCATCTCACTCCAATAAGAATGGCAGCCATTATGAAGTCAATCAGCAACAAGTGCTGGTGAGGATGCGGGGAAAAAGTTACACTCATACATTGCTGGTGGGACTGCAAAATGGTGTAGTCAATTTGGAAAGCATTATGGAGATTCCTTGGAAAGCTGGGAATGGAACCACCATTTGACCCAGTTATTCCTCTTCTCTGACTACTCAAAAGACCTAAAACGGCATACTAAAGGGACACAGCCACATCAATGTTTATAGCAGCACAATTCACAATAGCTAGACTGTGGAGCCAACCTAGATGCCCGTCAATGGATGAATGGATAAAAAAAATGAGGCATTTATACACAATGGAATATTACTCAGCACTAAAAAATAACAATAGCATGGCATTTGCAGGGAAATGGATGGCATTAGAGCAAATTATGTTAAGTTAGCCAATCCCCCCCCCAAAAAAAAAACAAATGCTGAATGTCTTCTCTGATATAAGGGGGATGACTCAAAATGGGGTAGAGAGGAAGAGCATGAGAAGAAAATTACCTCTAGATAGGGAAGAGAGGTGGGAGGGAAAGGGAGGGAGAAGGGGAATTGCATGGAAGAGGGAAGGAGACCCCCTTTGTTATACAAAATACAGGTATGACGATGTGAGGCGGAAAAAAAGAAGTGGGTCATACTAGACTGGGTAGAGAGAAGTTATGGAAGGGGAGGTAAGGGGAAGGGGGGAATGGAAGGACAGCAGAATAAAATAGACATTATTATTGCTGTGGGCATATTCGTGACTGCATGACCAATGTAATTCTGCAACCTGTACACTAAGAAAATGAGAAATTGTATCCCATCTGATTCAAATGTATATGTCAAGATCATTGAACTGTCATGTGTAACTAATTAAAATAAATAAAAATAAGTAAATAAATAAAAAGAAAGTCTAAGCCATGAGGACAATCTTTGCATTTTCAGCCCCACACCCCAGGCTGTAAAGGGAAAAGAGGAGGTGGAGCCCAGGTTAATAATTGATCATGCCTACAGGATGAAGCCTTCATTTTAAAAGAAAATACTAATTTTTGGTGAAGTTCTGGATTGAAGAACATATCCATATGCTGAGAGGGTGTAATACCCCACTCCACAAGTACAGAAGTCCGTGTTTGGACTCTTTGGGACCCAGCACTATGAATATCTCAATCTGTCTATTAACTTGTATCCAATATCACATTTTATAATAAAATAGTAAATATAGGTTAAATGTTTCTCTGAGTTCTGGGAATGATCACAGAAAATTACCAAACTCTAGTGGGATTATAGGAGCCACCAATTTGTAGTATATTCAGACAGAATTTTAAGTAAGCTGGGGACCTACTAATCATGATTAGTGTATAAAATTAGGGGGATTAGTGTTGTGGGACTGAGACCTTAACATGTGTGAACTGGACTAACTCCAGGAAGTAAATGTCATAATTGTGTTGAAGGATACTCAGTTGATATCTGGAAATTGGAGAATTGGCTTCTGGTATGGGAAAAAAAATGGAAATTTGGTGTTTCAAGTGTTTATTGAGTATAGTATATATATATATATATATATATATATATATATATATATATATGTTTTCATTTTTATAATATCTAGGAAACTGTGGTCCCATTTGGTAAATGCCCTCTTCCAGCAACCACTTAAAATCTCTAGAACAGAAAAATCAAGCCCAAATTCTAACCATAAAGCAAATTCTACCCCATACCATTTTCTTCTTGATTTATACACAACATACCAAAATGCCAGTTCTTGAGCCCCATGAAGAGAAATCACTGGATATCAGCATTACTTCTAGATTCCTCCAAGTCAGCTTTTACCATTTACTACTTATTCTCAATGATTTTGCTACCTTCACTTTTTAAAAATTTCTTCTCCTTATTTTTTCTCAACCTATTATTTCTTCTTTATGAGAGTCTTTAGACAGAAGGCCCATGATTGAATTTTCAAATCCTACTGACCTTACCTTCCAATGACAACACTGCTTCAGGCCTTCATTAGACCACAAACTAGGACCTCCTTTGCAGTGCATTTGTCTAATGAAGAGGATTATATAAGACCACTGCATCTAAAATGAATTTTATGGTCCTAAACATGTCTTTTAATTAGAAGTATAAGATTATTCCAAATTATTTAATTTTAGAATTGTAGGGTCTCAATTCTAGGTCCCTTAAATGTCAGTGGTATACCTACCACTATTGTCAGCATGGCCACTATAATGTAATATTTTTACAGCCTCCTTCCCAAGAGATGTTATCTTTTATTAAGTACTCTTGACCTCATAAGTGCATCTCAGAAAGCACTAACCTGTTTCACAGGGACCTTGGGTCCCTTTGATAGTACTCTAGACATGGTATGCTTTATTCTCTAGGAATATCATATCCAGTTCCTTTATGCTTTCCCTAAAAATTATCATAATCTGATTCAGGATTTATAGACTGAAGCTTATGATGGCTTTCTTTAAGAAAAAGAATAAAAAACTATGAACATGAAATCATGTTCAGGGCCTTGGAAGGAATCATGCAAGTGAGCCACCTTGAAATTTAAGCATCACTTCTTCAGAGTGTATCTGCCTTTATCAGACACTGCATTCAAATGCATGATTCACATGTTTTAGTTCATTTTTTCTTCTATGTAACTATATGGAGTAGTTAGTATGGTCATTCCTTTTCCAGATGAAAACGTAAAGTTCACAAAATGTTAACATACATGTCTGATAATATATAATTAGTAAGTTGCAGAAACATCTCATTAAATGTTTAAGTAAATGAACTTGCTTTCCTTCTCCATCATAGTCACTATCTCGTCATTCATAAGTAACCACTCTCAAAGTCTATATTCAAATTCAAATAGAATACATAAAACCTTGGACTCAATCCCCAGGAGCTCCCAAAAATTAATAAATAAAAGCATGAATGGAAGAGTGATTAAGTTCAAGTAATGTTCTGTGGTATACATTGTTCTTACTATTGCCATATTTATTTTCGTGTTTATTTGAAATATCAAAAGACAAATATTTATTGAAAGCATAGAGAGTGCCAAATGCTGAGATGTTATTTCTTTCATATATAGTTTTTCATTTAATCTCCATAAAATCTTATGAAATAGGTATTTTTGTCCTCTTTTTATAATTAGGTGTTGCTAAAGAACTAAAGATATTACACATAAAAATTTTTGGTTTTAATTTTGTAGATTCAAAGCGTCATGGTCTGCCTAGAGAATGAATATCATGCCTCTTCAATCCCTGTGAGCTTTTTCATTTATTAGCAAATTTTCTTTCAGTGCATCAATAGAATCTTCTCACATGTAACATTGTTAATATGAAAAAATGTTAGGGTAGCACTTCAGAGTTTGTGAAATATTTACAATCTAATTTAATCCTCAACACAATCTTGTAAGCCTGGTCTCAATGACTCATTTTCCAGATATGAAACCCAAACTCAAAAATATTAGAAGGTTTGCCCGAATTGATACAATTAGACAAAAGTGGTTATCCTCCTCAGCATGACATTTTCTAGCATGCAACAGTCATCTGTAACTGTTGAGCTAATGAGTGAATGAATATCTTAACTCAAGGGCAGTGCTCTTCTTATTAAAGCATTACCTCTATGAAACAATTAAGAATTTAATTCTGAGTACTTGATTCCCTAGTAACCAGTACATAAACATAGGAATTTTATGAATCAGAAGGAAAATTAATTGAGTTATAATAAATTACTTGTTTATCCACACATACAACAAAGCATCCTTCACCTTTCGGTTTTCACTTATTCTGTGTTTTCCATCTAGAAACACTCAGCCATTCCAACCTCTCCCCCTCGCCTTCTCCCATTCTTAATGAACTTGTTTCATTTCTACTCATTCTTAAAGGCTTAGCTCACACATTATCCACTCTTAGTAACTCCCAAGACTTCCTAGTCCAGGGACCCTGTGTTGTGCTCCCACAATCCTTTTGCTTATTTTATTGTGAGGTGGTAATTCATTTTACTATTCCACAACAGGTTTTATTCATTCCTATATTATTTATACCTAATACAGTGTCTTTGCACAGTACACATGCCATATTTAACCATCGATCAATATTTGCTTGTAGTAAATTAAATACCTCTTGACTATATACAAAAGTCTCTGTTCTCTGCCACTAATTATAAGGGGAGTAAAGAGCAAATATCTGAATTGAAAGTCTGGCACCATGTTGCTAAACAGTTCCTTGGCAACACAACAGGTATATATAACAAGAAAAATAACACAAACAACAGATTTTAAAATATTAGTCCCCAAAACAGGAATTCTTTATTTGCAAATAGCCCTGTCAGAATTTTCTTCTGTTTCTGGTCCCCAGTCTCAGGACTAGTTTTTTCTTTTTCTGTTTTCTCCTTTACTCATGCCTTTCCCTCTTCTTGTCTTTGTCCCTCACTCCCCCTCTCTATCTCTCTTTCTTTTGATAACCAAATACAATGAGAAAGTAAAATTCCACATCTATAAAATACTTTAGTATAAAAATACACTAGAAGTAATCTTGCTAACTTTTTAATCTAGCCACATTATTTCCTTTTAAAAAAACTCTCAATTGCTTCTTTCACATAGAAAATAAATACCTGGCCCTTATTTTATATAATCTGTTTCATTTCTCACCAGGTTGTGTACAATTTTTGATACCATATATTCTAGCAAATGGAATTAATATTAGTTTCTTACGCATATTATTATGCATGGACCCTATTCTAGGACCCTATGTCCTTCCTTATAATCTCTCTGTAGCATAGAATGCCCTTGTACTCTTAATCTAAATCCACAAAGTCTTTTCTCAAGGCAATGCTTCCCATTAGTTTTAATATACTAAGTATAAATTTGTGCCCCAAATCTTCTCTGTTATAATTATTTTATAGACTCTGTGATGCTGCCATGCACTGGTTTGTGGACATTGCACTCTCCATATAAAGCAATTCAAGAACAGGGACTGGGTCTGTCTTCTTCATTGTTGTAATCTCAGTACCCAGTGCAAATCTCAGCATACAGCAGACATTCAGAAGATGGTTATGAATTAATAAGTGAATTAACAGATCAATGACTACATAAAAAGACTCTGCTCAAGGTCTAGGAGAGAACAGGAATGCTTTCCTGCCTGAGACTCAGTGAGAATCTATTGTCACCCACATTCCAGAGATAGTACTCTGTAGTTACTGCCTAACCCAAAGACTTTAATGAAAGAATTCCCCAATCTTTGGTCTAGGTCTGTTTATTTGTACCTCCAACCCAGACTTTCTGGTTTATTATCCTATTTGTGGCTGTATCTTTCTTGAATTTGTTATTTAACGTGCATGAATCAACATGCCACACACTGGCTCCTGTGGATTTAGTAATGAACAAAATATAATTTGTCTCCTCAAAAAGTTCTCAGATAGGTTATGTCGTTGAGTTATTACTAAAACAACTGATATTATAATCACAGGACACTGAGACTCATGGGAATTTATCAACTTATGATCACATAGTAAATTTTCTAGGCCAGATTATGATATGAAGATATTATTCATTGATGTTGAAATATAGTTTACCTATATTAGAAATATTGATAAATTTGGGATGTCCTAAGATTGCAAAAGTCCAGGGGTTCAAGTTAGCTCCTAGTTCTACACTCAATAAATTATTTATTTCCAAGAGTCCTGAAAAGAGGTATATACATATAAGGGACAGTTATCAGCAAGAATAAAGAGTGTATTTCATTATTAGCTGTAGCTTAGATCCCAAACCCCAAATGGAGAAGTTCAATATAACCTAGGTTTGACTAAAAGGAAGAGTCTTTTATTCCCTAATCTTGTTCAACAAGAATAGCCAAAGCATGATGTTCCCAAACACTAAGCATCTATATATGAATTTATTATCTTAATTATATGACTAAGAAAAACCCAAACTTTAATTGAAGTAGCATCACTGAGCCCTGGATCCAAAATGAAGTTTGTATTTGGACCACTAGACTCTTCAATAAATATTAATTACCCCTTTCACTATATCATAGCTATCTCAATGGAACTACCGATGGTTAAAGAATACATAATTAATAAAATTCTAAGTCCAAATAGCAGTGTATTCCCTTCACCAGTACCTTAGAACTTCAAATTATTGGCATCTGTAAGGAAAGCATAGAAGCTGTATGCAAATCACTATAAATATACTTCAATTGGAGAATAAGACATCAATTAATATGGCAATTATATATTATTTCATGTAATCAAATTCATAATTGCATAAAATTGAAAAATATAGATATAGCTATACTTTTTAAAAGCTGAAATCAATGTTAGTTTATTCCTGAAACAGACATATGAGCAGTATCAGTCCAAACAAACTATGAAGTTCTGATTTTAATTAAAGATTAATTGAAACTATTGAGATTCAAAGAAGTCCTGCATAGCAATAAATATCTGTGCCTATTTAAAAAGAAAATGGTCCCTCCTTTCTTATTTTTTCTTTATCTTCTGATGACTGGATCTCCTGAGTTGCGTTTTAACTCCTGCTGGGCGGACCCACTCCTGTAGTAAAGAGTTGATAGGGTGTTCTTTTGTATGTCTATAGAACTCTGAATAAGACACAAAATTATAAGCCTTACACTATTCTAAAGCAATCTAAATGAAAGCCATACATACCCAATTTGAGGTAACTGTTTGCTTTTAAATGAATATAGAAGTCTTATAACATATATCCTTTGAACCAGTAATTCAAATTCTAAGAAGCTACAATAAGGAGATAAGAGACAAAATGAGGCCCAGATAATTTCATTCAGAAAGATGTTGACTCAATAGTATTTATAGTATCAAAAACTTAAAAACAGATGAAAGCGCTCAACATCAGGAAAACAAATATAAATACTTATTAACAATAATCTTATTAACAATAATGTGCACAAAGAATATTCACAGCAAAGGAAAAATTCAGAATACAGTATCTAATGAAAAAAGTAGAACACAAAGTTGTATGTAGAATATAACCACATCTGTTTAAAAGAATATTCACAGAAGAGGAAAAAATAAGGGATCCAGTTCCCAGAACAAGCAAACTATCTATTAACTAACTACTGTTGAATATAAACAAGGAAAGGAAGGAAAGAAAGAAAAGAAACTTGTCCATAGCAGTAGTTTCTGAGTAGAAAAATCAAGGAAGATAATTTTTTGTGTCCATTTCTCCATACTTTTCAAATTCTGTACATTAACAAAGTATAATCAAGTTCAGTAAGTGGAGAAATTACTATATAATAACATAGCAACATAATAAAGACAAAACCAATTACTTCTTGAAACCTCAGTCCATTCCAATATCTTCTCACAACTACTACTATCTCTCTGTAAACTAACATTCATATTAAAGAAATAAATAAGCATTCAATAGTTAATGAATGAAATTTAACTCTTATAATAAAGGATATTCATGGATAAAAGAACACCAGAAATAACTCTCAAAATCCCAAGACAGTGTGTTTCTAAATAAACCAAGAGTCAAAGAATAAATCTCTAGGGATATTAGAAAATATTTTAACACAATGAAAATGAAAACAAAATATATAAAAATCTTCGTCACTCAGCATAAACACCACCCAGAGGGACATTTATAGATTTAAATAGGTATATCAGAAAAGAAGGGTCTTAAATCAATAACTTAAACTTCTGACCTAATCCATTAAGTCCCACATTTTCAGTTCTGAGAACACTTGAAAAAAACTGACAGTATATTAAAATAGGTTAAAATCATAATCTATAGAATATATATAAATATTAATTAATATTTCCATAGTTAGTATCATATAACTATGTTATATTTGTATATTACATTTAAGTTTGATAGGTGTTCCACATTTGGGATCAGGCATTCCACATCCAGGATTACAGGACAAAAATGGGATGAGAAGCCAGAAAAAAATCAAATGAAAACTAAAGTAAAAAAAAAGAGAAATAATAGAGATGGGGGAAGTAAATTAAAAACTCAAGAAAAAATAAAACAAGATAAACAGTAAAAACATAAAACAAAAACTAGTTCTTTGAAAAGATCACCCAAATCATTAACAAATTGCCAAAATTAGGAGTGAAAGAAGGGATATCAGTACCAACCACACAAAAATTAAAAAATTATAGGTGATACTATGAATAGCTTTTTTGTCAACAAATTACAAATTACTTAAATGAAATTGACAAATTTCTTGAAAAAATAACTGACTGACAAAAGACAAAATCTAAATAGATACTACATTATCAAGTAAAGAAGTATTATCCTTATACAAAAACTATTAAGGAAAATGTTAGCAAACCAAATCCAGTAGTCTATAAAGAGTTAAACATCATGAATATTTGAAAGAAACTCACAGTGAATCATGACAGGGGGATTTATTTATTTTAGGAATTCAAGGTTGATTTAATAATTGAAAATAAATTAAAATTATGTGCCATATTAATAAAATTAATGACAAATTTACAGGATTATATGGATCGATACAAAAAAACATTTGACAAAATTTAATGTTCATTATCATTTTGAGAGCTATAGAAATTCTCAAAAAAATAGAAATAGGAGACTACCTCAATGTCATTAAAAGAATTCCCAGTTCATATCATATGTAATAGTAAAAGAGTGCAAATTTTCCTCCTAAGATCAAAAACAAGGCAAGTATGTATATATTTTAGTTACTTTATTCCATTATCAATGATATGAGATAAAATAATAAATAGATCAATTAATTGTGTATATTATTATGTAACATGCATTATTCAAAAAGAATAAGATAACCAAAAATAAATTTAACAAAAGAAGGAAAAGAGTTTTATACAGAGTAAGTGCTGAGGGATAGTTAGTAAATCTCAATGAATGGAGAGAGACTCCATGTCTATGGACTGGGCTTGGGAATTAGCTGCACAGAGCACAAGGTAACTTTGGGGTGGTAGAAATACTCTAATATTATAATGGCTGTATAACTCTCTCAATTCTAGTCATTTTGTAATGGCTTCTGGTAATGGTAATAAAACTCTGTCGATTTATTTTGAAAATCATTGAACTGTACATTTTAAATAAATACATTTTATGGCATAAATAATATACTCCAATAAATGTTTAACTCTCTAAAAAAGAATAATCCATAGAATAACCCATTGACATTTGATTACAGAGGGCCAAACATTCACACACGTACATATATAGTTGGTAGAAGCAGTGATTTTTACCCCATGGGGACTATGACAGGAATGATCTAGCCCTAACATTTCTTTTATGTCAGGAAGGAATATTTTGTCACTCATTTTGCTTAGAATTGACAGTTTACTGTAACAGGGGTTACAAAGCTAACTTTTAGTCTGTTTTATTATTGTTTTAAATTATCTTTAGAAAATCCACCCTCTAATTGCCTGAATCACCATACAGTGCTCCTATAGCTTCCATCCTTCTTTGCCACTTGGTAGAGGCATAAATAGGTGAACCATCAGAGATTGCTAATTTTTTTTCTCATTTTTAACTTATAAAAAACATCAATTTCATCAGATTCAATTAATATAATCCTTATAGAAGGCAATTAGACAGCACTTGTCATAATTAAAATCTATCTATCCTTTAGTCAAACAATTCTATTTCTATGAATTTATCATGTAGATATATTTTCTCATGTGTAAAATCACTTTTATAAAAGAATATTCATCCTAGCTTTTATTATAATGGTAAATATTGAAAACAATTATACTTAAAATCCATATGCAAAAAGACTAGTTAAATTAATTATAATACATTTCTAAAATAAAATATTATGCAATTATAAAAATAAAGCAGATCTCTTTTACATACATATTGTAATGGAGAAGTAATGGTTGAGAGCAAATACTCTAGAACCAGATTATCACTATGTGAACCCAATATTACCACTAACTGCGTGATCTGTGGCAAATTATATAAACTTTCTGTTCCTGCCTTCATTTGTAAAATGGAGATAAAACATTACATGTCTCATGTAGCTATAATAATTAAAAGTATTTTCACACATAAAATTTTTCCGAGTGGAAGACATGTAGTATTCTAAAAATATTACTTATCATTATTCTCTCCAATATGCTTGTTTCAAAAAAGCAAGGTTCAAAATAAAATATGAAGTATACTAACATTAAAACATTGGAAAAATACATGATATACATGCTTAGATATAAGTATGTTTGGAAGACTATATAAGAAACTAATATCATTGGTTACCTCCAGGGAGGAAAACCAGACAGATGACAGGGGAAGGAGGAAACTGGCTTTTCCTCATATGTTATTTTTTTACCTTTTGAATTTTGTTCAATGTTCATATTTTAAATAAATGATATATTCATTTTAAAAATATGAACAGTAAAGTTGCCTTTTTAACTGTTTAAAGTTGCATTTCCTCAGCTGATTTGTCTATGAAACACTTTTCTCAAGGTAACACCTAAAAATCATCTAGAGTTCCAAAGAATAGCATTTTAGAAACATTTCAGTAGCTATCAAGAGCCATTGAAATTTACAAAAAGAAATGACATATTCAGAACACAGATTTGTGGGGCTTTTTTAAATTATATTTTCTTTTAGACATGATAGGTGACTTCTCATTAGATATCCAACTCTGAAATGCAATTATTTTATATCATGAATAAGCACTTGAGAGTACACTTGAGAATAAATCCAAAGACACAAATAGAATTTTTGTCAACAAGAAGATACTAACTCTGTAATATGTCACAGTTCTTGCAGGATCACATAGTCATGTTTTGCTTCCCCAAATCTAACTCTTCTTTCCCAGAGCAGCTCAGCCTAGGGGAGTTAATGCATGATCCTCATTTCCCAGACAGACAGTGCCTTAGTATGATCCTGGCCAGAACTTTCATCCCTCTTCTCTGTACTTGCAAGCTACCACTCTAGCTGGGATTCTTATTACATGAGGAAGGCAACTGCCAAGCACAGAAAGAATACAAATTTAAGCAAAGTCGCACATGTATTAAGTTGTGGAGCCAAAATTTTTCCCAAGCAGTCTTCCTTGATGAGATTGGAATGAAACCATCATAGTACATGCTGCAGAAAATGTTGGTATTCTCATCTTTATGTGCTTAGCAGTGATATGACACAACAACTTTGTGGCCTTCAAGGATCTTCTAATATAAAAATCTTAATCATTCTAGAATTGTAAGAGTAGGTACCTGAGAGGCATTTACTTTCTGTTTAGTTAAAAGTTTTGAATTTTTAAATATCCTTGCTAGATATTTTACAATTTAAAATGAAAAAAAAAAGTGTGATAGTCCAACATTTCCTATACATTTTATATTATACAAAATGTTTACAGATTTTTCAAACAAAAAGGATATCGATGATCAAACACATTTTGTAAATTCTGGATTAAGCAAGCAACACTGGTCTGTTTTCATTATTAGCAGACTTCTCAAAATTTTAAAAATGCTCATGCTAATTTTGACTCTTCCACTGAGACACAGAGTATAAAGAGCTTCTCATAAACATTCACAACTCTCAGACGAGTGTTCTGTAGCCAGCAAGGTGATAAATAAAATTTCCTAATGGAACAATAAGAGCTTTAAAAATGAAAAGCAAGTGTGCACATTAAAGTGCATGTACTCCTGCTTTTCTCAGTAACAGACTTAAATCATTAATTAGCAAGTATTTATTAGGTAGAAACTATTATAATAAACATTTAATGTCCCTAGATTCACTCTATTCAGTAACACCAATATTTAGTTTGGTCAAATAATGTTAAAAAATAAATCAGCTAAGAAATCTAGGCACTGTACTTGGCATTTAAGATCCAATTAACAAAATGGATATAATCTTTGCCTCAAATAGCTTACATGCATATAATAAACATAGATCTGAAATAAATAATTTCAATTAATCAAATGATTAAAAGGTTGAAAAATGTTGAAAAGGAACCTACAGGACACAAAGAAAGCATGACATGGGTTCCTAACTTAGTTTGGGGAGTCACTGAATGCTTTTTGGAAAAAGAGTCATCTAAGCTAATACTTGATAAATGAGTTAAAATTTGCCAGGAAAAAGAAAAAGAAAAACAACATGCTCAAAGCGGAAAAAAATCACATCAGGGAGGACCCAGTGGAAAGAGAGAATACAGCACATTCAACAAGTTGGACTAAGTCCAATATGACTGGAATACATAGAAAGAAAGAGAAAGTGACATGATATGCAAAATAGGACTGGGTGCCCAGTCCTTTTTGTGGATAGGCTTGGTGCCAGGTGCTCCAAAAAGGACAAAGACAAGAGAGTGGCATCACCTGTCTTTAAGATGCTCAGGAAACAATATAAAAATCTAAATGCAGAAAAAGTCGAATGAGCTAAGTTTACTAAATACCTAAAAAGGGTCTAGTCTTGTACTGAGTATTTTAAATACATTAACTCGTTTAATTCTTGTGAGAATTCTTTAAAGGTAGACTCATTGCCCCATTTTATAAATTAGGAATTAGACGATTAAAAACATTATCAAGATGACTTTCCCAAGAATATGTAGGGAGTCAGCAATAGAACCAGTAGGTGACTCCAGATGAGCCTTCTAAATCCCTGCTCTAGTAGATACTTGCTGAGCTACAGGTAAAGAGAATGGGAATCTGGTTGAGACACAGAGTGAAAGAAGATGATGGCACAGCTAAGAGACAATGGGAAGGAATTGTTCACTGGGGATCCATCTACAAGAAATGAAGAGATCATCCTGACCCTATAGATTGGGATGTTCTTAAAGAAATAAAAACAAGAAACATCTGACCCTGGAAAAGGAAAACATTTTCTAGAAAGTAGTTGCTTCATTATACAGTCCTTTAAGCCCTGGAGGATGCAAGACATTAAAAATGGCCATCATGACCATAAACCAGATGTTACCTGAGGACTTCCTATCCCCTAAAGATTAGATAGACTGAACAACATTTTCCCAACGTGATGCCTCCAGGTTCAGACTAGGTAATTATGCATGCTTCTTCTCTGAATTCTCAGAGGATTCAGTATGTGATACCTCTGACTAGTTTTAGTCTAGCCTATGCCAATCAGAGTGTCATACCCCTTACCACTTTTTTTTTCCTATCTCACACACACAGAGACATACTTCATTTTTACAAACCATTTTATGTATTTGTCCAATAATATTGCTGGAATGGATTGTGTCAGGAGTGCATAGAATTGCTCCATCTCACTGGCTTAAACTGCTCTCTCTCTCTCTCCTCCATTCCCTCTCTGTTTAATTTTATTCCCTTTTAGTGGAGGAGGAGGAGGAGGAGGAGGAGAAAGAAAAAGAGCAAATTTCTCTTTTCCCCTCAAGAATAATATGGTACCCTTAGAGTTTCAGTCTTTATGTCCAGAAGACTATAAGATTTAAACAGACACAGCACTTTCATATTTTCTCAAACTCATTACATAGACTACTGTTATTATTATAATAGGTTTAGTGACCTACTATTTATTGAGCAGATATCTTATATTGAGAACCTTATAAGCATTGTTTTTAATCCTCACAAAAGTCCTGTGACAAAGGTGTTATTTTATCTCTACTACAAAATTCTGGGTCAAGATGGTTAAATGATTTGCCCAAGTCATTGAATTAGGGAGTAGTGAAGTCTGCATTTACTCCAGGATGGACTAGGGAAACTTTTTCCATCAGGGTGACAAACTTTTCAGTCTTATGGAGAAATAGAGTGAAATGATTAGAGAATGAACAAGAGTAAAGAAGGAAATGATAAACTTCTATCAGAGTAGGGGGACAGCTGAATTTCTAGGCAGGACAAGGAGTTTTCCAAAATCTTTTTTTGAATTCTTAGATTGACAAGATTGATCTCCTGTGTGGCAGTTTCCTAAATTGCATGTCACCCAGTTGAAATGTATAGTTTGAAGGGTCCATAGAAAAGGGGACTAAGGAGGAGGAAAGAAGAAAAACCATTCAAAGAAGCACAAAATTTAATTAAGGAAAACATTAGATCAATTAAGAATAAATGGTGGTATGAAACGTTAAAGTAAAACATGTATTAGTGTGACATTTGCATTTTTATAAAGTATGAATCACAAAGAAATAATATATGCAGCTAAATTTCAGTTAACTTCCTTTTAAAAGTCTTGTTACCATGGCAATGCCAAGAATGAGTTTTCACAGGATGTAAGATATGGATTTTTTGATTTCTTAAAAGCAGTTTAAATAAAATCTACCAACAGCATGGTATCTTTTCATTTCTCTTATATGACCAGGGCCACTGAAAATAAGAATCACCTATCTATTCCAAAAATTATACAGAAGAAAAAACATTAAAAAAAGAAATGCATTTCCCTGTTAGATTTCTTTATTTCTTTATTTATTTATAGCCTCGGTATATTTTTAATAGGTTCATTCAGAAATCTATGCCTAGGAAAACATTCTAAAAACATTTTAATTTTTAGAGAAACAAAGAAGACTATTGTCTTCTTGGCATTCTCTATAATCCTATGTCTGCTGATTCAATTAAGGAATTTTTTAATAATAGTTACTCTCATTATTGAGACAAGTTAAAATTCTACTATTAAGGCTATCTTTGACACCAGCAGCTAAATGGTTCACCTTCTGAATTCCAGATCTAAGAAAAGTTGCCCTAGTCTCTAATGAGTAATAGGGGATTGAGGTTTCTAGGCTACAAAAATCCTGTTGTGGCAAAAAAAGGCAGAAACCTAACTCTGAAATCAATACTGTATTACTCTCTCCACAGGCGAGAGCTGCTGGGTCAGGGGAATCATGAAAAATTCATAGCAGAGGTGGCCAAGTCATCCATAAGATAGAGAAAATGATGCTATATCTAAAGATCCCCTGAGCAATCGAAAGTACTTTATAGATTTTGCTGTGGATAAGTGCTGGTGTGTTTCATCTGGGTGCCTTAATGCTGCTGCAATCTTATTTTTGACAGTCAATGAGGTTGTTTTGATCTATATTTACAGGGTCCTATTTACGTTAGTTCCTAGCTTTTTTTATAGTTCTTGGATTATAGTGGTCACAGGGAAGCTGTGGGAAGCTATTTCAGTCTTGAAGACTCCCCTTGACTAGACCTGTCCTGATTCAGTTTTTGTTCCCCTAACTGTTCAGTGGAACAAAACTTTGAGTATGAGATTCTTTATAAATGAATTTAATTCACATAATATACCTGTAAATTAAGCATTATTATCTTTATTTCATTCTTATATATTGGGGAATAAAGTTCAGAGAGGTAAAATGACATATCTAAGTCATACAGAAAGTAAGAACATGAATCAGGATTGTGACCCAATAATTTCTGAATCCAAATACCTCAAGAACTTGCTTGCCCCAAAGTCCTTAATTTTCTTTCTATGTCTTTTCACTTAAGGATATTTAATTATACCTGGTAAATTAACTACATTCCTGGCATCATAGCAGTCAAAGATATTTATATTTACACACACACACACACACACACACAGAGGTGCCTAGGTTATGAGGTATTTGGACCTTCCAATCAATTTCACAGTTTCTTATCCTTATCTGTTTCCCATAAACTACCTATAAGGTTAAGCATAAATTTCTTCAGCTGACCTCCTACTCATAACTCAAAACTCAGTTCAAATGATATTTTCTCTATGATAATCAAATAGAAAATTAAGATGATTATAAACTTTCCCTAATATGTCCACACTCTCTGCCCTTAACAGCCAGTATGCTCTTGAGAGGGGCTGAAGCATCGCTGTGATCCTGGTTTCTGGCTGACCCACTACCTCCCAAACAATTATGATATCCAGAAACCAGATTTGCTTTGATAAGCTATCTCTCAAAGTCTGCTATTTAGGATAAACCCCAAATTCCTTTACTTGAATTCAACCCTCAGTCTTCCTTTATAATTTTATTTTTCCATTTTCTGCAGCATTTTTTTCCCACCATGCTAGAGATCAATCCCAGGGCCTCATAAATGCTAGGTAAGCTCTCTATCACTGAATTATACTGCCAGCCCTCTACTGCTCTCTTAAATGATTCATTTGTTCCAGATAGTTAGGTTGTCACACACTTCTCAAAATGAGCTCTTTGTATTCATCAACATTCCTTTGCACATACCCTTCT
Source organism: Marmota monax (assembly GCF_021218885.2). Classification (NCBI taxonomy): domain Eukaryota; kingdom Metazoa; phylum Chordata; class Mammalia; order Rodentia; family Sciuridae; genus Marmota; species Marmota monax. The sequence continues at coordinate 1,060,334 of NW_026694432.1, read as the reverse complement.
CTTCGCCATAGTTTTCTGCCCTTGGTCTCCTGAGTATCCTTTAAAGTTTTGTGGGATTCTTACTTCTACAAGGAATTTTCTGGCCTCTCTGGCTCTGGTAATCACTTCTTGTCCTACAAGCCTACCGCAACTACATCTCTTTCAGGCCTTAATTAAATACAGTCTACTTTTCATTGTCTCTTTAGTCTATAGCAAGACTATCATCTCCATAAGGTCAAGATCAGCTAGGTTCATTCATCTCTAAGGTTAAAGAAGGGCCAGGGCCTGTGTCTGCTTCATATTCAGATCTCATTTGGTTTGACTTCTCCAGTCCATATGACATTTCTCCTTTCTAAATTCCCTTCACATTTTGAGAATTTAGCACATTTTGTTGCTTTTTACTTGTATTTTAACAAATGATAATTTTAATCAGATATCTAGAATAGTCCTTTATGAAATCAGTAGATACTGTCATGAATTACATGGGAGAAGTAAGACTATCTTCAAATATTTTGGGAATATCTGAGCTAGATTTATTCATTCATCAAACGCCTTCAACATGTCAGGCTCAGTATTAGTGGGACAGATAAAAAGATGAAAAAATAGCCCTGCCTTTCCAGGGGCTCACAGTCTAATGAGAAAGCTTCAATATAAATATTGGAGTGGGTTATTTAAAGAGTAGTAGGAATTCATGAGGTAGAGGGGTAAAAAGGAAAATATCAACGTGAGTCCAGATTCGGGATTTAGGAGGGCATTATTCATTCTAATGTACTGTCCCTAGTACTTAAATGCAAATTTCTTTAAACCTTATTTCACTATATATTTTTCCATCCTATTCCGAATTTATTTTTTATTTACTTCCACGAAAGAAATGAATTAATAAGTAACTGGTTCTAGAAATTCCTCATCCATGACATGGTGTTTAGGATTTAGTGTTCTTTGTAAAAAGGACCTAGAGAGCCTAGATCAGTTGTTAGGTAAGTCTCAATCTCCATGGGAGAAAAATCACATTGTTACTAGACTCATCCAGGCTTCAGCCTGCGATAAAACACTGAAAGACTTAATTCTACAAATTGTCTTAAAATAGTCAGTGGCACCAACAAAGCATAAAGCATTGTGGATGAAAAGGAAAACCACACAAAAAGAACAAAGGAGATTTTTCACACTGGGCACCTGTAAGATGCTGTGCCTTTGACATCTGTTGGGCAATGGCTTGACCAAATTCCAAATAAGGTAATTATTCTTTCTATTCGTCACTAAATGCATACAGTGGCCTGAACAAGAACTAAAAAAATAGGAGTCTTTTGTGTCCATACTAATAATAACCATAGTAATAATGGTAATATAATGACTATTTATTAAAAATTTATAATGTGATATGACATACACACAAACACCCACACACACACACAATCAAAAATCCAACTTCAAAGTCTCCTCTGAGACTCAAGGCAAACTCTTAGCTGTGAACCCCTGTAAAATCAAAAAGAAAGGTATATATTTTTTGTGACACAATGACGCAGGATAAAAATTCCCATTCCAAAGAAAAGGAATACTAAAATAGGAAGAGTCAGACCAAAGCAAGACCAAAACTCAACAGTGTAAACATAAAATCATATAGCCCCATGTATGGCACCCTGGTTACATGGTGCCATGATATGAGCTCCAAATGACTCCATCAGTCTTGACCCTATGGCATTACTGACTTCAGCCCATATAACCTTTCTTCTGGAGTGGCTCTGCTCACTGCCCACACCTTCTTCTCTTGCAAGCATTCCATGTTCCTGGCATCTCCAACTTCCTGAGGTCTCCTATGCAATGTCAGCTTCATTGTCCCAGTTTGTAGTGATTTGTTTTCAGGGACTTAAACTCTGCTGCACACTACCTGCTCCCCAGGCTTTCCTTTGAAATCTCAGTGAAAGCCTCCATGACCCCATAACTATTGAATTCTGCATGTCTGAAAAACTAGTCTGCCACAGTGGGACCAGTATCCAGGCCCTTTTAGGTCACAGCAACACTAGCCTCTGAATGCCTGGACAGCTGAACCAGAGAAACAAAATCCAAAGAAATAATTTCCTAAGCATCCCTGTGAGAGAAGGGCATCCTGATGCTCTTTTTAAAACAGTCTTTCTGACAAATTTACACATTTATATCCTTGAGCCTGCCATGGGGGTCTTGCACAATTCCTGTGATGTCTTTAAGGTATCTTTCCTAATGTTCTAGTGTAAAGTAATCAGCTCTTTTAATATTACTAATAATCTCTTTCACACCCTTGTTGGCTTCAACTTTAAAAAGTGTTCCTTTTCTGGTAAAACTTCCACAGTTTTCAAATCTTTCCACTCTGATTTTTGCTCCTAATTCTCACTATAAATCTCATTTTTAGTCAGACTTGGCAATCACCAATACTCATATCACTACCTGAATGCTGTGCTGCCTTGAAATTTCCACTTCCACTTGGTTCATCACTTTAAACTCATTTTTACACAACATCTCAAGACATGGGCAAATATCAAAAAGTTCCTTGCCAAAAGTTAACACAATAATAATAGCCTCTAGTCCAATTCCCAACACTGTATTTGGAATATATGGAGTACTCATTTCCATCTGAAACCTCATGAGCATAGCCTTTACTGTCTATGCTCTTATCAGTCTTCTGGTTTTCTCAATCCCATTAGAATTGCCCACTAAGCTCTTTTTAAGATTTATCTAGTCTGCTTCTCTAAACTTTTACAAATTGCTTCTATAAGTCAATTTCAATGGGTTCAAACCACATCATCAGGTACATCACAGCTACAACCCCACTACTCAGTGCCAGTTTTCCATGTTAGGTTGTTTCATTGTGACAAAATAGCTATGATAAATAATTTAAAATGATAAAATATTTATTTTGTTTCCAGTGTCTTTCTTTTTTTAAAAAAAAAAAAAGAGAGAGAGAGAATTTTTAAAAAATATTTATTTATTTTTCTTTTTTAGTTCTCGGCGGACACAACATCTTTGTTTGTATGTGGTGCTTAGGAACAAACCCGGCTGCACGCATGCCAGGCGAGCGCGCTACCCCTTGAGCCACATCCCCAGCCCCATTTCCAATGTCTTTCAATAGCAACATCAGTTTAGAATCAACTCATGAGCTTTTGAGGGACATTTAAGATACAAACCACAACAAATGTCTTTTCTAATCTCACCTAAGGAATTCTTATTTATTTTGTCTCGCTGTTTTAATACATGGTCAGCTAGTTCCAGAGCTTTTGGGCCTTGGTACATCATCATGGTGGGTGAGGGAGCCAAACCACAAGCAATGCTGCTCACTCCATGGTAGCCAGGAAGCAGAGGAGGGACAGGGTCCTAATATACCTTCAAAAGCCATACCCCCAATGCCTTACTTCTTCTAACTAGGCTCCATTCCCTAAAGTTTCTACTGTCTCTCAACAGCACCATTAATTTGGAACAAAGTCTTCAAAACGTGGGCATTTGAGGGACATTTAAGATCCAAACCACAACAAATGTCCTTTCTTATGTCACCTAAGGATTTCTTATTTTTCCTCTAATCCATTTAGTGGAATCTCATTTTTAATCACCTTTCAGTACTTCCTCTACCTTCCTCTGCAGCATTTCAGTCAGTTACAGTTTGGCAGAAAATTCCCACATACATCTATCTAAAACTGATCATTTATTTGTTTATTTATTTATTAGTTGCTGATTTAATTATTGAAGGATACAAAACAGTTTAAGTATGGAGTACACACAAGGCAAAAGCAATAAAAGCTATATATCTTTCTCATCTTTTCTTTGGCCTTTTGGTTTCCTGACTTGTGCAGTTGTTGGGGATACTTCTACAGAAGTTCAGCCCTGCCAGAAATAAAGAAACATCCAAATTACTGCTGTATTGCTGCTTTTATATATTTACTTACATTGCAATTTTGAAATAATGACAATGTAAGTGAATATAACACACAAACACACACACACACACACACACACACACACTCTCTTTCTTTCTCTCTCTCTCTCTCTCACACACACACACAGCAAGCACTTCAATTATGAGAACATTTTTTGACCAAACTCTGGTTCCAAAATCAGAATGTAGTCTGAGAAGTCATTAAATAATATCTTTATTCTCAAGTGTCTTGGAAGTTACTTCCCTAGCATTTTGCTTCTTTTTTTGAGCTACATTTTGCCTGTTTACTCACCAATAGATTAACAGGTTAAAATCTGAATGTTTACTAATACGGCTGTTACAATCTCTTTTATCTGAGTGGTTCTGCTACAAAATTTGGTCCAAGGACCAAGGCTATAACTCCATTTACTTTGAACACTTCAGTTAAATTCTATGATCTTATTAACACCTGAAAAACCTAAAATATAGTATTGGGAATTGACAGTGAGATTGTTTATATAATATATATAACTGTCAACTGACTATATTGTGAGCTCTTCAAGGACAAGGACTAGGACTATCACTTTTTAAAAAATATTTCTAGTTATAGATGGACACAATAACTTTGTTTTTTTATTTATTTTTATGTGCTGCTGAGGCTTGAACCCAGTTACTCACATGTGCTAGGCAAGTGTTCTATTACTGAGCTACAACCCTAGCCCTAGGAATATCACTTTTAGACTCTCTATCCCTATGACTTATGCAGGACTGAAAACATAGCACAATGGTTAAAAGAAAGATCTTAGTCATAAACAGGTTTAATGATAATTTGGTTCTGTCACTGATTTGCTATGATTTTGTGGTAATTTACTCACATGGCCTAAGATTCATTTTACTCACATGAAAGTAAAAACAATGAAATATCCATTTAATGTGATTTTGATGAATTTTAGCATGTGGGTGGGGATGGAGTGTGAACTTAAAAACCCTTAGTACAATAAAAAACACATTATAAGTGTCAAATAAATGTGAGCCATTTTAATTAACATTATCTTCAATACCATCATTATCATAAATTTTAACAGAGTAAATTTATTTAATATTTCTTCTACAGATAAATAAAGACCCCTTTATAAGGTTAGTTTATTAAACCCTTAAAATATTTAACAGAGTGCCTGTCACATTCACATCATAAATGTTTAAAGTGTTACTTCATATTATTTCTTAATCTTAAAAGTGCTGACAGGAATCTCAAGAAGCAAACTAAAAGGTCCCATGCTGCAGTAGGGACTACTAGTTACATATTAAATGTCTCTTTTTTTCTGAGTAATACAGTACTGATTATGTGGAGAGTAACACTGTGTCCAGCTAAAATATGAAACAACTCCAAAGACCAGATATGACTAGCCAATCAAATATAATAAAAACCACTGAATAAAATTTCTAGATAAAACCTCTTTAAGGCAGCTGCCTGTGGTGAAAAGTATGCCCTTTTTCTTCTCCTTTCTCCTTTCTGCTGCCTAAAATTGCGGGGTGGGGGGGTGTCTAGAGCTGCTGCATTCCCCTTTAAACTATGAAGTGACATTTGAGGATATGGCTGTGAAGTATGGATAGTAGATCAGAAAACCAGGAGCCTGGATCACTAGTGACTTCATAAGGTACCCAGAGCATTCCTGTATCACACACTAATAAATGTTTTTATTAGTGCATTATTTATATACATAACAGTGGGGTTGATTTTGATATATTTATAGATGCGTGGGATGTAATTTGGTCCATTTCAATCCCCAGTATTTCCACTCTCTCTCCCTTATTCCCTCTGTCTGTTCTTCCTCTAAACTGCTGGTCTTCCTGCTATTTTTATTGGTGCTTTATGGATACACATCCATGTAGAATTCACTGTTGTATATTCATTTATGTACATAGCATAATTTGGTCAATTTTATTATACAGTTCTTCACTTTTCTCATCTCTCCTCCCACCCCTGTGAGCCTCTTCCTCATCTCCACTGATCTCCCTTTGACTTTCATGGGACTCCCCTCTGTTTATCTTATTTTACTTTAATTTCCCTATAAGACAGAAAACATTCACACTTTGAATTTCTGAGTCTAACTTATTTCACTTAACATAATATTCCCCAGTTGACCCATTTACCAAAAAATATGCCATAATTTCTTTCTTCTTTATGGCTTTGTCAAACTTCATTGTGTATATATACCACTGTACTTTATCGATTCTTCTAATGGGCATCTAGCTGATTCCATCACTTAGCTATTGTGAATTGGGCTGCTATAAACCATGTTCATATATAACTGTAGTATGCTGATTTTAGTTCTTTTAGATAAATATCAAGGAGTGGTGTAGCTGGACAATATATTGATTGCATTGCTAGTTATTTTATAATTCTCCATACTGCTTTCCAAAGTAGTTGTACTTATTTGCAGTACCACCAGCAATGTATGAGTGTATCTTTTTCCCAAAATCCTCACTAGCATTTATTATTATTTGTATTCTTGATGATTGTAATTTTAAGTGGAGTAAGATGAAATCTCAATGTAGTTCTAATTTACATTTCCATGATTACTAAGGATGTTAAACATTTTTTTCATAAAATTATTGGCCATTTTTAATTATTCTTTTGAGAAATTTCATTTTAGTTCCTTTATTGTTTTATTGTGTTAGGTTTCTTTTAGTTATATATACATTCTGGATACTAATACCCTGTTGGAGGAGTAGCCAGCAAAGATTTTTCTCCCATTCTCTAGGCTCTCTCTTCACATTCTTAATTGTTTATTTTGCTGTACAGAAGCTGTTTTATTTGATGCCATCCATGTATTGGTTCTTAGTTTTCTTTACTTTAGCAGTCTTGTTAAGGAAGTTGGTGCCTATGCCAATATATTGGATTGCTAAGCCTATGTTTTCTTCTAGCAGTTGCAAAGTTTCTAGTCTAATTTCTAAGCCTTGATATATTTTGAGTTGACTTTTGTGCAGAGTGAGAGATAAGGATCTAGATTCATTCTTCTACATATTGCTCTCCATTTGTTTAAAAGGCTATCTTTTGTCCAAAGTATGTTTTTGGTACCTTTGGTGAACATATCTATGTGGTGTGTCTCTGTGTTTTCTATTATATTCCATTGCTCATCATGTTTGTTTTTATGACAATTCCATACTGTTTTTGTTGCTATAGTTATGTAGTATATTGTGAAATCAGGTGTTATGATTCCTCTAGCATTGTTTTCCTTGCTTAGTATTGCTTTGGCTATTCTGGCTTTTTTATTCTGTCATATGAACTTTAGGATATGTCTTTTTTCATGTCTTTGAATAATGTCATTGGTATTTTGATGGGTTTTGCATTTAATCTGGATATAGCCTTAGATAATATGGTGATTTTGACAATATTTATTCTACCTATCCAGGAATAATGGGAAGACCTTTTATGTTCCAACATCTTCTTCAATTTCTTTCTTCATTGTTCTAAAGTTTTCATTGTAGTTTTTTTTGGTGTGTCCTAGATATAACATCTTGTCATCAGCAAAAAGATAATTTGACTTCCTCTTTCCCTACTTGACCTTCAGTTTCCAGCTCTTGCTCAATTGCTCTAGCTAGAGTTTCAATAATTATATTGAATAGGAGTGGTGAGAGTGGAATCTTTGTCTTGTACCTTATTTTAGAGGAAATGCTTTTAATTTTTCTCCATTAAGTATAAGGTTGGCTTTGGGTTTGTCATATACAGTGCTACAAATATACAGTTACTACAAATTCCTTCTATCCCTTTCCTCAACATTTTTAACACAAATGAGTGCTGAATATCATTGAAGGCTTTTCATGCATCAATTGAGAAAAAAATTGTGATTCTTGTCTTTAAGTCTATTTATGTGCTGAATTACATTTATTGACTTGTATATGTTGAATCAACCTTGCTTCCCCGGGATGAAACTTATTTGGTCATGATGTACAGTCTTTTAATGTGTTTTTTATGTTATTTACCAATGCTTTAGTACAGGTTTTTGCATCTATTTTCACCAGGAATATTGGTATATAGTTTTTCTTGCCTTGATATGTCTTTGGTTTTGGTATTGGGATGATACCAGCTTCATAAAATGAGTTTAAGAGTGTTCCCTCCCTTTCCATTTTTTGGAATAATTTGAGGAAATCTGATGTTATTTCTTCTTAATTAAGCTGAGAATCCAGCCAGTTTCAAGATTATCTTTGTTCGAAAGATTTTAATTGCTACTTCAATCACATTGATTATTTTCAATATTCTCTTGGTTCAATTTGGGTAGTTCATGTGTGTTTATAATTTTTTCAATATCTTCTTTTTCTCTTTTATAATGTCAGCCACTGCACAGAAAATTCTCGAACATGCATTGTAGACAACTTATTTGCCAGACTATAATATAAATGCTATCTAGTTCAATTTATAATAGAGTCCTCCTCTCCTGTGAAACCTCATGAGGCCAGATGTTATTCCCCACAGTTCTATGGGCAGCCTAGTATTTGAGCTCCCACCAAAATTACCACTTAGCTCTGCTTACATACAATATTCTAAACCTTTTCCAGATTGTATCTCTAAACTTTTCAAAATTCCTCCTCCCACAAATCAGGTCCAAAGGCTTCTAAATCACATGGTGAGGTTAGTCACAGCAATGACTCCATTTCTCAGTACCAATTTCTGTTTTAATCAGCTTTTTCATCACTGTGGCCAAAAGACCTCAGAAGAACAATTGGAGGAGGAAAAATTTATTTTGGCTTGTGGTTTCAGAGGTCTAAGTCCATAGACAGCTGGTTCTATAGCTCTGTGCCTGAGGTCGAGCAAAATATCATGGCAAAAGTGCATGATGGAGGAAAGCGGCTCAGGTTAAAGACACTAGAAAGAAGAAGAAAGAAGGTGGAGTGTTCTGCTCACCAGAGACAAAACATATACCCCAAAGACATCCCCACTGATCTACCTGTTCCACCCACATCCTACCTGCCTACAGTTACCACCCAGTTAATTCATATTGGTGTATTAAACCACTGATTCGGTTACAACTCTCAGAATCTAATCATTTTATCTCTGAATGTTCTTGCAATATCTCACACATGAGATTCTTGGGAACCTGACACATCCAAACCTTACTCAACATCCCACTTTGTACTTATCTATGAGTACCTGGTTCTAGGCTATAGAGTCAACATCCTTCTCTAATGTATATGATGCCAGGTATGATACACCACCAGGGATGAAAATGTTGGAGGTCTCCAGGGAACTGTTGCCTTTAAAATCTGGACTAGAAGCTTCACTAGACCTCACAATCCAGATCCTCAGAATTCATCTTCATCAAACACCTGATATAAACTCAGTCACCCAATAAAAAGTGGACAATGGTGATCTCTTAAAAAGCCTTTCACACTTTACATGAGATTGAAAAAACAGACCATTATGCTTGTTAAGTAACTATTTTTTGTTATATGTAGAAAACTTAATCTTAACTTATATAATTGCCTTTAGTCCTACAGTAATAGAGAGGAGATGTTTTTCCCTATTAGTTTATATCCCACATAAGGCAACTACTCAGTTACCTTGGTGCTATGGTCCAGTCTCTTGTGCTTACAGAAAAAGGCCTAATGAATTTACCTAGGTACAAACAATTTCCCTGTAATGTTTAGTCCAGTAGGGCCAAGATTAATAATATCTGACACCAAGTCCAGGCTTTTCCATTTCATCAACTGTTTATGTTTATCTCCGTTCCTTAACTACTGTGGCCTTCCCCCTAAGCTACATTATTTAATGTTCCATTTAAAAATGTTTCTAATTTTCTTTACCGTCTGTGTGTGTGTGTGTGTGTGTGTGTGTATATATATATATATATATATATATATATATATATATATATATATATATTCTTTTAGCTTAAATGAAACATAATTTCTGTAGGGTAAGGGAGTCAGAAAGAGATGGGTACTAAGATGGCTTTGGATATACTACCTCTGAAACTTCAGTTTCTTATCAGTAAACTGTAATAATGTCTCCCATCAAGGCATACGTGGAAGTTAAATTAGAAAATATGTGTAATTCATATAAAGCAGCTAGCAGAGTCATTCATATAAAAATAGGCAAATATTAAATGTTAACTTTTTTCTCTTCTCTTATATTCACCTACTGTTGAATCCAAGATTTTAGAAAGAAAAATAATTCTCTGAAAAGCATCATTATGTCTCTGTTTCTCTTTCCTTGACTATTTAGACTAAAGGCATAGCTCACATTAGTAAGTTCTAAAAGGAAAGCAATTGTTAGCAGATGTTCATCTCCTTGTTGACTTATTGAAGAAGCATGTTGTAGGAGGCCTAAAGAGTATCCCACAGGAACTCATTGAAAATTTCCTGAACATGTTCAGGCATTAGATCTCTATTACTGGACTCAAAGGAACACAAATCATATCTTATACAGAGACTTAGGAAGCTAATAGTTCATTATCAACATAGCTCTGGAGAGCTAAGCTTTCAGAAGAAAGAAAATCTGTGTTTTCTCTTCTGTTGCTTTGAAACTGCTGTAAGATTAGTAAAGAATCAGAACTTGAAAAGTCAGAGCATTCAAACTTTCTCCTTTTCTCAAAGTGTTCATCTTGAAGGTAAGAGAAAACACAAACCAGATAATAGTGATATGTTATAACTATTGGAAATTGGACTTCCATTTATTAAGTATTTTTTATGTTACCAGACTCCAAAGAGACACAATATGCATATATCTCATTAGTCCACATTACAAACCTATATAAGAACTATGGTTTGTATTCTGTAGCTGAAGCCAAAATCGAGGTCATACTGTGAACACATAGGAAATAAACATTAAAGCCAATACTAACATATATCTATGTTAGTATAAAGTTGTGCTCTTTCTAAAACCACTGGGATGAAAAGGTAATAACCAAGATATGATCTACCACATGCCTAAACGAAAAAAATATTGAATCCTAAAAATATCTAGAAGATTTGAAAGCTCTATCATGGACACAAAATAGCAAAAACTATTATAGGTGTTATATGAGGTCATTATTTAATGTGTATTCACGGACATTTACTGAGAACATATTCATTTGTGTTAGTTTGAACTTGAGAGGCAAACATCAAGATGAAATCAGACATGCTAGAAATCTGTTGAGGGAAATGTAAAGGATTACAGGGTGAATAAGAAGTGACTGATATCTGTTAAAAGGAGGGAAGAAGAAAAGAGGATTAGGTAAGAATCTCAGACCAAGACTATAACCCTTGCTGTGCTCAGTCACTGGGTGGTGCAATGGTTAATGTCAGATGTCAATCTGATTGGATTAAGGAATACCTAGAGAAGTGGTATATCTGTGAGGATGTTTCCAGAGCAATGTGAGTCCATGGCCTCAGTGGGAAAGATCTTCCCTCAATGGGGATGGACACCATGCAATTAGAAGCCCAGGAACAACAAAAAGAGTAGAAGAAAGATAAATTTCTTCTCTTTCCTGGAGCTACGACACCCTTATTCTGTCCTCAGAAATCAGAACTGCAAATCTGGGGGCCTTTGGATTCTAGTACATTTACTAGTGACACCCTGGGTTCTCAGGCTTTAGCCTCAAAGTAAAGGTTTAAGATTATCTACATCCATGATTCTGAAGCTTTCAAATTTGGACTGAACCACACCACTGGCTTGCAAGGGTCCCTAGCATGCAAACAGTCTGTCTTAGGCTCCATAATTATGTAAACCAATTCCCTGAATAAATCCCCTTCCTTCCTTCCTTCCTTCCTTCCTTCCTTCTTTCTTTCTATCTATCTTTATTCCTTCTCCTACAGAACCCTAATATATGTGATAATAGACTGAAAGAAAGATGGCCTTAGTATGAACTGATGGAAACCAGTGAATTCTCTCTCATGGATCCAGAGGGACAGCAGTTGGGGCTGTCTATCAAAATTATATTTGAATAGTAGAAGATATGAGTAGCACTTTTCTGTGGCTATCACAGTACAACCCTGATCTTCATAGATATATTTTTCTACAGGTTTAGAAAGTAAGTCCTTTATCGTCCCTGTGAACTTACTTACAAAAACGTAGAAGAAAGAGGTTAGTGCAATAACTCCTCCCCACCCCATCACTGCAGTTGGTCTTGGGGATTTAATTGGTATCAATCCTCTCCTTCCTCTAGTAGGCATTCTAAATTCTCCTCATCTGAGTTCCTCAAACATTACTTTAGGAGATCATGCTGTATTACATGATGGTATGCCCAAAACTTCATTCTTGAGTCCATACTGTTGGAACAACATTTAGTTGCCTATGGCTACTCCCTCCATTCATGTACCCATCCTTATCATACCAGGGTATCTCATAATGAAGGCTGGGGATGTCAATTGATTAGTCATTTCTGTCTCCTGAATTTAGAGCCTTTTCCATGGTAGAGTCTTCCTAAAGGGCATTAACAGCTTCAAAAATCTTTTTTCTAAGATAGATTTACTAAAACAGTCTTACAACCCAGATGTACTATACCCCTATATTATTCGGTGAGGTTATTGTGGTACTCAACACTGTTGTAAGACTGTTTTAGTAAATCAGTATTGCAAACAACTACATGTCAAAAGTTGTTATTTGATGATTTTGCTCATGACCAGGCATGAAGCCTGGTGATGTCTAGAATACTACGAAGGTTTCCTCCAAAATATGTTCCAATGTAGTTCAATAACATTCTGATTTTGCCTGCTCCCATTTGTCTAACAATATGCCTCCATGTTTCTAATCTTTCATTCTTTTACCTTCCAGGGTCCTAATAAATGGTAAAGCCATAGAGAATATAGATGCATTCTTACATCAGGTCACTTCTTCTCTGTACAAAGTAGATAGCCACGTACACTGCTTATAACCTCACCTATTTAAGATTGTTTTCCATCCCCTGCTTTCATGGCTATCCTGTATATGGCTAAAGTACAGGTACCATAAATTTTTGGCTTTCAGTCACATACTGAATTGACCTATACATAAACCTAGTCCAGGCCTTTTCTTCCTTCTTCAGGTGGTCACATAGAATTAGGTCAGAGGTGAGAGCTAGAGGTGGGGAACATATGCAACAGTGATGGATGAAACAGATTAGGCCACATGTTTATACATTTATTTTTGGCCTCTGGTCTTGCTTTAATTCACTTCCAGATGTTTAACTTTCTTTTGATATAATAGTATTAGACCTGTCCAATTTTATGACTTTGTGGATCCAGAAGATCCCAGTTTACAATTAAGAGTTCCAGATGCATGGTCAGTTGGTGCCTCACTGTAAAGCATTCCATCTCTATCAGGACCCACTTCTCAAAAGGCACATAATTCTCTGCTGAAATAATCTCATCTAGAATCCCTGTGGTCTGAGTAGTGATTCTACCATAGGCTCCATATTATATCTTTTACCTGTGTTGACACCTCTAACACTGTACAATCTGCCAAATTATATGACCCAAAGGACAGGAATACTTTCCCACATCCTGAACCTGTTGAATGTCAGACCAAAATCTGGAAACTTTCATTGTAAACCAGTGTATATGCCAGAGCAGTTAACCGAGATATGGAATGTGTTACCTGCAGAACTCAACAAAGCCCACCAGGTCCTATGCTTCCTTCTCTATGATAAATAGTTAAAGATTCAGCAATTTATCTTTTACTTTGAAGCAAAAACTGATTATGAAGATTCTCAGACTATAACATGTTCTAAGACAAGTTAACCAGAGTCAATAGGGAGTTCTGTAATCAAAGTCAGCCATGGGAAAAGTTCTTGCAAGCAGAGTCCCAGTATTCCTGCCATGCCTAGTAATTGACTGGAAGCAATCTACAGGATATAGGGTCTTAGGGTGAGTGTGATGGTGGATCCAAAGGAGCAGAATTCTAGATATAATTCACTTATTGCTCCATACTGCAGGAAATCTAAGAGACAGTGTTTTCATAGCTGCCCCATGTATGTAGTACTTGGAATACTGGGATGTTTTAACCTGATTCACATCACCAAGAAGATTAGTCTGAGTGGAGGATATGAAGCAAAATATTAAATGAGGGACAGATTGGAATTTGAAATTGAGAGAGTATGCTGGATTTTATTAAAACAGCATATTAAATTTTAATATTTCAGAGGCAGTCTGGGAAGATGATGACATAAAAATATACAAATTATTTTAGTCTCTCCAATTTTCTTGCTATGTTTATCCAATTACTACAAAGGGTCAAAAGCCTTTCTCACTACCACCTCCAAAATAGAAAGGGAATTCACACAGATGCCTGAGGTTTTGAAATCCTACCAAGATTTTATAGGTAAAAGTGGGTAGAAAGTCGCTAATGAGCCCAGCCTAATACAGACAGATGCTTATATATGCCCCCAGATAACATATGGCCCAGGAGGGACGATTCTGTCTTGGAAGTTCATCAGACCTCCTGATTTTTGCCTTTTTACTTGGTCCAGGGAAAAACAGTCTCTGCAGCTCAGAGAGTCATTCAGAAGAATCATCCTTAAACATCTCTATAATGGAAATATTCCTATTCTCTTCACTCTGCAAGTGAAACCACTCAGCCTGGCTACACATAAGCAGTCTGGCTTCTGCAACTACTTCATGTAACTATAAAACTGCCTTTGTCGTAGTGGAAAAAAATGTTTACCATTGGCCCCTTCTTTACATGAGGAAATAGGCAGCAACCCTCTTGCTGGCCTATTCATCTTTGCTCGTCTTTGGCCACTATAAAGCAATCTTAGGTAAATAAAAATATGCCACTCACCAAACAAAAAGTAAAAATCCAGAAATAAAATGCCAAAAACTACCAGTCAAGAGAGAAAACACATCAGCTAACAGTATTAATTAAGCTTGACCAGTGGTTCTCAAAGAATGAGCCCTGGATGGTTAGCAACAGATAAATCTTGGAACTTATTTTATATTCATACTTGTAATTTTTAAAATTGATATCTGTTTCCTTCACTAGCCTGCAAAAACTAAAAAGCAGCAATTATGTCTACTTAGCAATTTTGTGCAGACTAACATATAGGAAAGGCTTAATAAAGATTTGCTAAAATATGAACCTTGAATACTAATAACAACAAAACTTCCCAGAAAGATTCAAATTAGATATATGTTAATTAAAGATATAATACAGTAAAGAAATCATGAGAGATTAGTAGGGAAATAATAAATCAGTAAATGAAGTAGATAAAATGTTTCCTTATAGAAATAGTTATGTTTTGTGATCACATTATAAAGTCTGAGAAAAAAATTAATATTTCATCATATGTGTAAGTTTCTTTAAATATTTTATGTTATAAGCAAAACATAAGTTACAAAGAATTATAGTCATGTATCAATGATGGGGATGCATTATGAGAAATATACCATTAGGTGATTTTATTGTTAAATAAACATGATAGGGTGTATTTATAGAAACCTAGATGGTAATAGCCTATTAACATATCTAGAATATATGTTGTAGCCTATTGCTTCCAAGCTATAAAACCTGCACAGCATGTTAGTGTACTGAATACTACAGGAAATAGTAACACAGTTGCATGTCTAATCATATCTAAACATAGAAAAGGTACAGTAAAAATAATAGGTGGTAGGAATTGTTCAGCTCCATTATGAAACATGGTCCATCATTGACCAAAATGTTCTGTGGCACATGACTATATTTCATAAACACATATTACATAATATAATTGCATGTATATATATTTATTATAATGTGTACTAATATATTTGAACATTTATAGTATTTTATACATTTTATAAAATTACAATATCATATAAGATAAACATATATTCCCCAATAAACATAGTGGATTGAATCAGTTCAATGTTCTTAATGCACAAATGAGAAAAAGAGGGATAAATTATATCAGTAATATTTTTAAAGCATCAGACATGTGAAAGCAAAGAAAATTTAATGATCTAAAATTCCAAAAAATACACAGACTTTCTGTGGTGAACTAAATATTATCAGTACTTTTTATTAATTTTTTTCCCTTGGGAGGATCTTTGGATTTTAGATATAGGTTAAGGATCAGGCTTAGCCCAAGAAGGTAGCTCCTAAATGAAAATCTGCAGAATTTTTAACATTAATCAATGTTTTGAAGGAGAAAATGTAAACTACTCATTTCTCTCACACATTAGCTAAATTTTAGCCAATTAAATTTTATGTATTTCTCTCTTAAGTCATATTTCATATTGTACAGAAAAATCAATTTAGATTTCAGATAAAAGCACGACAGATAAAACCAGACAACTTTTAAAGGAAAACATGGGCAAATATTTTCATTACCTTGGAACAACTCACATTTCTTAAACAGGACACAAGAAGAGCTAACCTTCAGAGAAAGGTAATTGATTAATTGTATTATATAAGAATTAAGAATATATACTATCAAAAGATACCATTTAAAGAAAGCAAAAGCAATGTACAGCATTAACTGTTATTTGCAATTCATATAATTAACAATGGCCTTACAGAATACACAAAGAACTCCCCAAATCAGTGAGAAAATGACAGACACACCTAATAGAAAAATTGGAAAAAAAAATTGAAGAGGTACTCCACAGAAAAAGATATCCATCAAACCAAACATACTACATAAGTGATGCTTAAATTATTTAATCATTGGAGAAATGCAAGAGAAAACAACGAGATATCTCTTCCTACTTCTCAGAAGTTCTGAAATGAAAATGATGAAACAAACCAAGTATTAGGTAGAGAGAGACCTCTCATATACTGCTGGATTAAGTATAAATTGATACAACTACTCAGCAATTGGAAATCTCCCAAATGCCTATGAACAGTAAAATGGATAACTGCTAAAACAAAGTATCAGAAACAGGGTAGCTTAAACATTTCTTTCTCTCACTTCAGGAGAAGTGATGTCTAGAGTCTCATAAGGACCCACTTTCTGATTTTCTTTCTTTCTTTCTTTCTTTTGTGTGTGTGTGGTGCTGGGAATTGAACCTAGGGCCTTGTGTATGCAAAGTAAGCACATTACCAACTGAACTATATCCTCAGCCCTCTGATTTTCAAATGGCTGTCTTTTCACTGTGTCCTCACATGGTAGAGAGCAGAGAGATGCAAACTCTCTTGTGTTTCTTCTTATGCAGGTACTAATTCCATTTATAAGGGCTCCAATTTCATAACTTAAGACTACACCTCCAAATAACATCACATTATGGGTTAGGCTGTGAAGTTTGAGGGGACACACTCTGTTTGAAGTAGTGATATAGTAACACAATAAAATGATATATAGCAATAAGAATGAACAAAATTCTATTATATTAAATAAGAATAAACAAAGTGTCTTAACTGGTATATTATGGGTCCCAATACAAACCTAATCACACAGGTTGCATCAAGGAGTTAATAGCAGTGTCCACCTATTCAGCTGGGATTCAGAATGTAATTTCACTCCTGTGATGAGACCTCACCACCCAGAAAGGTACCAGAACAAAAATTAGAAAACAAAAAATACCAGGCATAAGACCAAAAACATAAACTGACTCACATAAAAGTCATGATAATGCATTCTGAAAGATACCCTGTTATCAGAATGAAAAGAGGATATGAACTTGGAAAGGGAGAAGAGGGGAATTTAGGAAATAATAATGGTGGTATTTTAGTCAGCTTTTTCTCTGCGGTGACCAAAAGACCTGACAATAACAATTTCAGAGGAGAAAGTTTATTTGGGGGAGTCACCAGTTTCAGAGGTACCAGTACATAGATGGCCAGTTCTGTTGTTCTGGGTGAGAGGGGAAGCAGAACATCATGGTGTGTCAGAGGAAAGCAGCTGGAAATACATCACCAGGAAGCAGAAAGAGCTCCACTCAAGGAGGACAAAATACATACCCAAAGGCATGCTCCTAGGGACTCACATCTTCCAACCACACCCCAACTGCTTGAAGTTATCATCCAGTTAATCCTTATCAGGGGATTAATATACTGATTAAGTTAAAACTATAATAACCCAGCCATTTCACCTCTAAACTTTCTTACATTGTCTCACACATGATCTTTTGGAGAACACTATATATCTAAACCATAACAGGTTTAAATAAATAAACATTCATTACATGTCTTGCAGTATTATACATAACTAACATATATTAAATCCTCAAAACTACCTGATAAAGAAGATATTTTACTATCCTACTTTTTCAAATGAGAAATATAAAATGTGAGGATTTGTAAAAGGCCAAGTTATCTGGGGGCTCATAGTTTAAGAGGTCTCAGTCTATAGATAGCAAACTCCATTCTTCAGGGCTTGAGGTGAAGCAGAATATCATGGCAAAAGGGTGTTGTGTAGGAACATGGCACAGAAACCAGAAAGACACTAAGCTCAGCTCAGAAAATATATACCAAAGGCACACCCCCAATTACCCACCTCCTCCACCCACAACTACCTACCTACTGTCACCACTCAGTTAATCCCTATTGGAATTAACACACTGATTGGGTTAAAGCTCTCATTACCAATCACTTCATTGCTAAACCTTCTTTCACTATCCCAGGCATAAACTTTTGGGGCACACCTAATATCTAAATTAACACCTTCCGAATGCTAGGCATTGGAATGAAGACTGTATACAACATGAATAAAGGAGCCTCTGCCTTCAGAGTCACAGAATAGGGGAGCAGGTGTATAAAACACAGTAAATGTTAAAACAGGGGAACCGGCCAGCTAATACTCAAAGATATTTTTCTGGAGGAGACCAAAAAAGTTTTTATCAATAGCATTTGAATTCAGCTTTGAAAAATAAACGACAAAGGCAACCTGAAAATACAAAGTGCATTTTAGGCAAAAGTTTCAATATGAGCAAAGATATGCAAGTCTGGATGTATGAAAAATACCATAAAAAGATTTTAGTTATACATGACTAAAGGAATGGGATCTATTAGAGAAAGAGGCAAAAAAAGAAAAAAGAAAGAAAGCCAGCCTTTCTCCTAAAACATCAATGTGGCCATCTCCACTGAAAGAACTAACCCTGTGGAGCATAGTTCTTCCAAGGTTGTGGAAAAACTAAAGCATTTTAGTCATTTGCTTAAACTTCCAATAAAATTATATGTTTTGAAAAACAGCAGAATTGAAGCTTTACTCATTAGACAACTCACTTTAAGGTAGCTTTTAATAAGATTTTGGTGTTATTCTTATAATAGAACACTGTGGCCAAGGTGATAGAGACCTAAACAGTGAAATAAATATAATTGCAATAAACACATTCTGAGGAGAACACCAACAGCAACTTCCCTCTGAAAAAGGAACTTAGGGCATTCAAAACAGATGAACAATCTCCTTAACATAACTACGAACTCTCACACCATAGAAAAGAGGATGTAAGCTCTTCAGATCCCTCTGCCTCAAAGGGTTTCTTATTTTTAGAGAGCACTGATTATAGTTTAGTGTGCAGTTTTGCTGAATATACTGCTTACTACAATGTTCATTTTTATATAGCAGAAACGTAAAACAACAATTGACATTCTAAAGATGGAAAAGCCGTATGTTCTACCAAAGGATAATACAATATCATGCTCTACCATATGGTCTCCTTCCATGAATTTACTCTAGGGAGTTGCCTAGTCCCCAAAGATTTCCATAGGAGGCTTGGGAGGGAACTGTTTTTATACTAGGAAAGAAGATAAAAACATTCACCCCTTACATATACTTGTGTTTTCTAGAGAATTTTCCATACTCTTTTCTCTTTTTTGTTAGAAAGAATGTATAATATGATGTATAAATTTTGTGTATGACCCAGCATATGATACAGTACTTAAAACAATAGCACTATATGGTTCTTTAGACTTTACCAAACTTTTACATGTACTGCCTTATGTAATCATAATAACAACACTATTTTTTTATAAACACTATTTCAAAAATAATGGAAATGAGATTCCTGGATGTTAAGTAATTTACTCAGGGCCACAAACCTATTTATTTGCCAGAACCAAGCTTTGAGCCTATACTATGTAGAAGGACTTCAAGTTCAAATTTCTTTCCACTAAAGTAGAATATTCCTTCTATGACATAATGCTTATTAGACCAAATGAGAAAAATATGGATTTCACTTCCAATCTTAAGGTTGAATAGTCTTGGTCAAGTCATATAATATTACATCATTTCTTTTTTAGCAGGGAAGCAGGTATAACAACAACAGTGTGCTAAGAAGATGGAAATTTATTCCCATCTATTTCTCCATTACACATTCTAGTGAAGGAATGTCACTGCAGATGATCCAACAACCACACTATTTGGCTTTAGATTATATTAAATAATTCTTTCAAAATGAAATACTCATTATAAACTTGTTAAGTGTGGTTACTATTAAAATATAGTATAATGTAATAAAAATAAGATGGTTTTAATCACATAATCCAGTCATAATCTCAATTCTGATTCTAACATTTAATGAGTAACTTGTCATAAGTGCCAAACCTTCTAATATCATTCCTTTATTTAACAATAATATGTATTTTACAAGTTTGTGTGAGAATTATATAACATGAATAATATATAAGGTTTTTTGAATAATCCTTGAAATGATATTCAATAAACGGCATTCATTTTACCTATTTCATTTTTTTAGTTTTTATTATTGCTATTATTTTTCAAATAATTTCCTTTATACTTCCAGTCAATGAAAACAACTAAAGTTTCTAAATAGTAAAGAAGAAAAACAGTCTAGGACTAAATTTGAGACACATCAAGGTAAAAACAATTGATAAATTAAGAGTTAATATTTTCATCTATGTTTTACTTTCATAATGTTTTTTTTAATAAAAACCACTGCAATAACCTTGCACCAAGAAGAATCCATACTGCTAAATAATTCAGGGACTTAAATGGGCACTCTCAAATATTATCATCACAAAATGAGATAACCTTTGTAAATGTGAGGTTCCCAAAATTAGAAAGTGAAATATTATCACATGAGCCTGAAACATTTCTCTCTCATGTTACAACTGATAGGACCTGAATGTCCATAGCTATGTTTTTGTTGTTGTTGTTGTTGTTTTTGTTGCTGTTGTTGTGTTCTGGTAGAGGCTTCCATTTGATGATTTAAGTACATTTTCACCATAGTTGTATTTTAAATGACAAATAAGACTAGCACAGATTATCTTTTTTGTTAATTTTATTTTGGAGTCATTTATTGTTAACAATGGCTATATGGTCAGATGAGTGGTGGCTAAATGTATTTTTGTTCTCTGAAAAAAGAGTCTTTTACTCCCTGTTTTATAATTTATTGCTTTTCATCTAGCCACTGCCTAATAAGCATATAACATTTAACTTTCCAGTGATTTAACTCTTTTTGCTGTTAATGATGCTATTATTGCTGCAAAACCAGTTGTTACTATTTTTTATTACGTCTATGTGCCAGCTTATTTATCATCATTAATTAATTTGATTCTAATATGTAAACTGAATAGGGAATACTATTTTTGAAGCTTTGAGAAGAAACTTTTCTAAAACTTTTGTGATGTTGATGCCAAAACTATTTCCAAATTTCAAAGGGTTTTGGTATCATGTGTTACATTTAAATGCCTACAAATAAATTACTAAGAACTTTTTAAATAGAAAAATAGAAAGAAGCAACTTTAGCAATCACATTGACATATTAGCAGTAATATAGGAAAACTTCTTATAGAAAATTCTTAAAATTTCAGAATGGGAAAGACATTTTCCAATAAAGACAACAACAGAAACTGGATTTTACCTTCTTACATGAGACAAATAAAAAATTAAAAACAGTTTTAAAGGCATGGGAAGTCAGGCGACAAGGAAAATGATTCTAAGAGATAAGAAACAAATAAAGTGAGACCTACAATTGTCCCTCCTTATGGCCTGAAGTTTCCAGGCTACAGCATACGTGGAAGAAAATCTAAGAAGTTCCCTGCAGTCTCTATGAGTTAAGAAGACACTGAAAGCTCAGTAATGCCAAAACAGTGAGAGTTATCAAGGCAGAGCAGTAAAGAGGAAAGAGATAACACAAAAAATAGAGTTCTGATGGTCAGTAGATGGTTTCTCTTTGAGTTTTCAACTGAGTATTGATTAGTGCCAATGTATATGTGGAAATAACCTTTAGGAAAAAAAACACCAAAAAGATTACAGGGTACAAAACTTGGTATTCTCACAAGTCCAGGAACAAAAATCTATTCTCAGTCAGAATAGTAAACTTTATATAATTCATGGGGTACTATATAAAGTACTCAAAAGAGTAAAATCAAAACTTTTGCCTTTAATAAGGGGAAAAGAGCCCCAAAATAAATCTGGTGGTAACAGTTCAAATAGTTTATAAGAAAAATCTGAAAAGATTACCTGCTTGTTTCAAAGTAAAACTTAACTGTATTCTAAAACAAAAGTAAAAAATATCTATTTAAATGTAAAAATAACCAGGATCTAACAAGGTAAAATATATAAGGTATGGAATCTAATAAAAAAAAAACTATTAAGCATACAAATAAACAGAAAAACCATCCACAATGAGGAAAAAAGTCAATTGATGAAAACTGACCAGGCAATGATTCCAATTATTAAATTAGTAAATAAGGATAGTGAAATAGTTAGCTGTATTCCTGTGTTCAAGAAACTAAAGATTATGAACAGTAATATGCTCTCTGGAGATTAAAAATAAAAAAATCAGAACGCTAGAGGTGAAAATTGCAATGTCTGAGATGAAAAACACACTGGATGAAATTAAAGGAATTGTATGCACTGCTGTGGAAAGATTAGTGATCTTAAACAAACAGAAAAAGAAATCATTTAATTCAAACAAAAAGAGAAAAGACAGTAAAAAAGGAAAAGAGCATTAATGAACTGTGGGACAACTACATGTGGTCTAATACTTAATTACTTTGAGTTCAGAGGAAATAAAAGGAGGATAGGAGAAATATGTAAAGAAATAATGAGTGAAAATTATATAAATTCAATAAAATGAATGTTATAAATCTAAGATGTTCAACAAACTCCAACAAAAAATGCAGAAAAAACTACAAAAATCATAACAAATCACATTGCTTAAAAAATGGCAAAGAAGTACCTTAAAAGTAATACCAGAGAAAAATAATTATGTACATAATAACAAATATAAGAATGACAGAAAACTGCTTGTTGGAAACAATGCAAGTCAAAACCATGTGGAACACACATTTTAAAACACTGGAGAAACAATGTAATTTACCAATTTATCAAAAGAAAAATGAGTATATAATTATCTAAATAGATACAAAAAAGCATCATCTAAATTCTACATTAATAACAACCCTCAATAAACTAGAAACAAATTACTCAGCCACAATGGGCATCTACAAAACACTTATAGCTAACATCAAATTTAATAATGAAAAAAAGCTTTCCTCCTAAAATCAAGAGCAGACTGTTATTTATTTATTCAACATTGTATAAGAGGTTCTAGCCTGTAAAATAAGGCAAGTCAAATAAATAAAATGCATAGAGATTGAAAGTAAAGAATAAATAAATGTCAGGCTATTTTCAGTTGACATGTTCTCTATGCAGAAAATCCTGTGGCATTTATGTAGAAAGTTACCAGTGAGTTTAGAAAGATTGTAGAAAATAAAAGCAATACATATAAATCAACTATATTTTTATAATACAAGCAACAAATAATTAGAAATTGAAATTTAAAACACAATGTCTACAATAGTAGCATCAAAAATATGAAATAGCATGGTGTATTGGTGGTGGCATATACCTGTAATCCCAGTGATTTAGGAGGCTGAGGCAGGAGGATCACAAGTTTGAGGCCAGCTTCAGCAACTTAGCAAGGTCCTTGCATCATAGACTATTTCTCAAAATAAAAAGTTAAAGGGGTTGGGGATGCAGTTCAGTAGTAAAGCACCCCGAGTCAATTCCCAGCAACAACAACAACAAAACTCTGACAAATGATATGCAAGTCCTCTATGTTGAAAAATGCAAATAGTTCCCTAGAGAAATTTGTTATTTCTGTCTAAATTGATCTGTAGTTCAAATGCATCCCAAAAATGTCTAAATAGACTTGTGCAAAAATAGATAAGCGAACTTTAAAACTCATATAGAAGCAAAAGAATTGAGAATAGCAAAATATCTTATAAAATGAAAAACAAATTTGGGGGAAGAATGCTATCAGATTTCAAGGCATACAAAGCTGTAATATTCAAGAGGTATGGTATTTGCATTGAGAGAGAAACAAAATACATCAAAAGAACAGAAAGAAAATCCAGAAATAGGTCCACATGTATATGGCCTTCAACAGAGGTACAGAGTCAATTCAATGAGAAAAAAAATAATCTTTGTAACGTATTGTACCAAAACAATAGATTCCCATTTGTAAACCAAACCTTTCCCTCTCAATAACTGAACCATAAACAAAAATCAACTCAAAATAAAACAAATAAGTAAATGTACAACCTAAAAGTAAAACAAACTTATAGAAAAGAGTAAATATTTTTTACCTTGATCTAGGCAATGATTTCTTAAATATGGCACCAAAATCACAATCCATAAAATTAAGTTAATAACATGAACCTCATCAAAACAAAACATGAAAAGGCAAGCCAAGACTTCCAGGCCAGGATGTAGTAAGCTTCAAAAATACTACTGCATGAAAATGAAAATTAAAAAGCTAAACAAACTTAAAAAAACTCTTCCTAAATTCATAAAAGAAGTGGGATCACAAGGTAAACCACTGTCCCCAAACTGGAGAGAAAGACAAATGTTACAAAGAATTATAACTATTCAGTGAAGAGGCCCACAAACAAACACCTCTACTGGGACAAGTAGGGAGACCTAAACTGTAAACATGCATTGTTTGAGGCTCAATGTGGACAATTCTGAGAATTAAAATCCCCAGGGGAACCCAGCAATACCTGGAACCCACAGTTTTGTGAGTTTTACCTTCAGGAGCTCTACCATGTACTCACAGTGAAGACTAGATAAAAATCTAGTGCTTCAGGTAGGGGAGAAGAAAATAACCATTTTGAAACACATCAAAGCATTCACAGTGTTTGTCCTTCCAGGACACTATTTAGCCAGAGCCTAACCTACTGAGGTTTATCAGAGTCTTAAATGACTTGAGAGAAGGAGAAACATCAACTCTATCCCTACTGTCCCACCTAAGAGGGTACTGAGAAACACAAAGGAAGTTCACAAGCAAGGGCTGACTAAAATGCTTATATCTAATCATAGGACCCTCCCCAACACCTTACCACTATCTTACTAAAAGCCTATTTATAGCAGTTCTTTTTTACCTATTGCATCATGTCTACTATCAGGAAAACGTTATAAGACATACTAAAAGGCAAAACACAAATTTTGAAGAGACAGGGCAAGCATCAAAAACAGACTCATCTGTGTCAGGGATGTTGAAATTATCAGACCAGGAATTTTAAAAAATAATTAGTTCTGTCTTATCTGAGGGGAATATGTTTCAAGACCCTCAGAAGATGCCTACAAGCACAGATGTTACCAAACCATGTAAGTTTTTTCCTATATGCCCTGCAGCACTGCCCATAATGTCAGAGTTGATCTATTCTTCCATGTTTTATGCCCTGGTGTCTCCTTTGAGTTTGGGAGAAATTATTAAAGAAAATAAGGGTAACTGGAAAACAAGCATTGTGAAATTGCAGCAATTAATCTGATAAACATGAATGACAGTAAGGGGCACCAGATTTCATCACACTACTCGGAATGCTGTGCAACTTAAAACTTATACTTATTTCCAGAATTTTCCACTTACCATTTTTAGAGTGAAGTTGATTACAAGAGACTGAAATCATGGAAAACAAAATCATGGATAAGATGGGAATATTGTATGATTAATACATGAAAAACTCTACTTGGCAAAGGAGATAAGAATTGAGAGGCAATGTAAATATATAGATGGAAATTGTGAGAGAAAAAAAGAAATGTTAGGGGTTAAAATGCTGTATCATAAATGGAGTATGCTTTTGATGGAATTGTTAGACACCGGACATGGATGAGAAAATAATTTCTAAGCTTGAAGATATCTCAATAGATATTTCCAAAACTAAAAAAGAAAAAAAAAAGGCTGAAAAGAGAGAAAAAAAACATAGAATATCCACAAACTGTAAAACAACTTAAAAAGCATAAAATATACATAACAGGAATATCAGAAGAAAAAGGAATCAAATATGTGAAATAATGATGAATGAGAATTTACCTAAATTAATGTCAGACACAATAATAACACAATAATCATCCAAGAAGCTCAGAGAACATCAAGCAGGATAATTTACAAACAAGGAAGTACAAATTAAAACAATATTATACTACTATATACCTATTATAATGGCCAAGATGCAGAATACTGTCAACACTAAAGGCCAGAAAGACGTAAAGCAATGGGAACTCTCATTCATTGCTGGTGGCAATACAAAATGGTATAGTCACTTTGGAAGACAGTTTGGCAGTTTCTTAAAAAACTAAACATACTCTTAAAATATAATCCAGCAGTCATGATCTTTGATATTTACCCAAAGGAAATGAAAATTTATGTCTACACAAAAGCCTGCACACAAATGTTTATACCAGCTTTATTCATAATTGCCACAATTTGGAAGCAATCAAAATGTTCTTCAGGGAGTGAATGGGTAAACAAACTATAGTACATCTAAACAATATGATATTATTCACCATTTTAAGAAAGATATCAAGGAATGAAAAGACATAGAGGAAACATGCATATTACTAAGTGAAAGAATGATTCTACATGTATGACATTCTGGAAAAGACAAAACTATCAAGACAAGAGAAATACTAGAAGTTTCCAGGATTTAGCAGGGAGGTAAGGATGAATCCTTCATGGAACACAAAGAATTTTTAAGACTATGAAATTATATGATGCTATTATGGTGGACACATGTTATTATGCATTTGTCCAAACCGATAGAATATACAGCACCAAAAGGGAATACAACATAAGCTATAGATCTGCATTCAGGAACTTTGAAATAATGATAATAACATGATAATCTACAATGAAGGTTCATTAATTACTACAAAAATACCAGTCTGGTGGAAAATGGTTGATAACTGGGGAGGCTATGCATGTGTGGGGCATGGGGTAATGTACAAAATCTTCAGGTATTCAGCTTAATTTTTCTAAGAATTTAAAACATCTTTTAAAGTCATGCCTGAAACTCCTGCAATTTGGGAGGGTGAGGCAGGAGGATCATAATTGGAGGCCAGTCTTAGCAACTTAGTGAGACTCTGTCTCCAAATAAAAAGTAAAAAACAAAAACAAAAGTAAATATATATATATATTTGATATGTATTTGAGTGGTAAAACACCCTTGGGTTAAATCCCCAGTACCTAAATAAATAAAGTAAATTTAAAATCAAGCAACAGATGGGAAGCAAGTATTTAAAAATCATACATCTGATAAAGGGCTTGTATCTAGACTATATGAAGAAATCTCAAGATGCAATATTAAGAAAATAAACATCCATGTTGAAAATGTCCAAAGGGTTTGTAATAAGAACTTCACCAAGAAAGATATACAGATGGTAAATAACTACATGAAAAAAATTCAGCATAATTAGTCATTAGGGAAATAGATATTAAAATCTCAGAGAGACACAACTACATATCTATAAAAATATCTAAGATTAAAAAGAGAATTATACTGTCATGTATAACAGCAACAACAAAAAATACAATAAAAGAAGACTAGACCTTCAAGTATTAGTTAGCACATGTGCAACCATGTACTCTACTGGTAGGAATGTAAAACACACCACTTTGGAAAACTCTTTAGAAGATTTTTAAAAATCTATAAATTTATCTATCGCATGCTAGCCACTCCATTGCTGGGTATTTAGCGAAGAAAATATCAAAGGAATTTGTACCAAATGTTAATAACAGCTTTATTTGTGGACTCCAAACTGGAAACAACACAAATGTCTATCGACAGATGAAGGGATAAATGAAATGTGCTTTACCCATACAATTAAACTAAATGGCAATAAAGAAAAAGGTATTATTGATACATACAATGACATGGATAAATCTCAAAGTAATCATGCTAACTAAAAGAAGTTGCACAAAAGGAGTAAATGGTATATTTATTTACAATATACAAAATGAAAATTATAGTGTTAGAATGTAGATCAATGGTTGCCTGAGACAGGGGTGACGGACATAGAGGAGTTGCAGGAAGGGATTTACAGAGCAGAATGAGGAAACCTTTGGGCTGATAAATACTTTGTCTTGATTGTGATCATGGTAGCACAGATCAGACATATATATTTATATTTAACAAAGTATACACTTTAAATGTATACAGTTGCAGGTTGTCAATTATACATAAATACAAATCCTAAATGCTTAGAAGTTGAAAATGGAGTACATGGGTTTAAAACATCATCTACATAGCAGTCTTTCACTCAACTTCTTCAAATATTCCCCCCTCAAAAATTATAAAAGACCAGAAAATAAGCAATCTTTTCACCCAACAAGGAATATATTTTGCAGAGACCATATTGACAGACCTTTCCATTTGTTAAACAACAAAAAGAGGAATAAGTGAAGGCCAACATGTTTTGCCACTTGAAATAGGGAAAAGTTGCAGTTGAGAAAGGTAAGGAGTGATATTGTCCCTCCACCTCTGTCTGCCAGGGGCTTGGAAAGCTGAAATCTATGATAATCCAAATACCAAGAAGAGATACAATGGATTATACCTCAAATTCTACATAGATTCAAATACTTTCACCCCTAAAAAGTACAATGATACACTATACCCTAACTTCTAACTCCATAGAACTTGGTAGAGATAGAAAAATTCTTGTGTATTATCCTCATTTGGAAAGTGAGAGAATAATGCAGTTAAAGTTCTTACCTTTATCCAGAAAAGCTCATAATATCAATATGAAATCAGGATAAGTATGCACATCAATTTTCCAACTGCAAATCTGTGTAGAAGCTTCTACACAATATAAATGGCAATGAACAGGATCAAAGGCATACCACAAATGATGCCTCTTGGCAATACTGGATTTGAATAAATCTTTCTTTGTTCCATGTGAAAGAAAACTGTCAACGTGAAACTTGTGAAAGAAAATGGAAAAAAAAAAGAAGATAACCCCAAAAGCTCATTAGAAGACTATAACTGAAAATTATTTACTAAAGCATACAGACAAAATTGAAAATGTCTATCATTAACAATGAAATGAAAGAAGACACAATAGGACAGACCGTTACTGTCTACCCAAATTTCATGTTCCCTTTCAGAAAATAAGAGATTTTGCTCCCCAGCTAGAACCTTCTGTATCACTTTGTTAGCATACATCTAATTATTTTATTCTTTTTTTAAAAAATTGTTCTTTTTAGATATTCAAGACAGTAGAGTATATTTTGACATATTATACACACATGGAGTGTAATTTATTCTAATTAAGATCCCATTTTTGTGATTGTATATGATTCGGGGTTTCACTGTTGTATCCATATGTGAACATAGGAAAGTTATGTCTAATTCATTCCACTCTTTTTTCTCGACAATGGAATATGAGTACATGTAATGTGTGTCACTTTTAGCCTAGAACTTAAAAACAAAACCAAAAAAAAAAAAAAAACAGGTTGACTTTCTCTATTTTCTACCCTCCTTCCATTAGGTGGATGCAGAGTGCTGAACCCTTTATGAGATGGCAGAGCCACAAAATTAAAATCATCTGATTCTTGCAATCAACATGTAGAAAATAGCCACCTGTCAACCAGGAATCTCTACTGGATTACTGTATGAGTGAGAAATAGAATTCTACTGCATTCAGCCACTAAAATTTTTTAAGTTAGTTTATTGCAAATAGTGGTACCTTAATAAACATACGTGGTCTCTAAAAAACTTTAATAAAACGCCACTAATATAAGATAACCTAATGG
This sequence comes from Marmota monax, assembly GCF_021218885.2. Classification (NCBI taxonomy): domain Eukaryota; kingdom Metazoa; phylum Chordata; class Mammalia; order Rodentia; family Sciuridae; genus Marmota; species Marmota monax. The sequence continues at coordinate 1,030,600 of NW_026694432.1, read as the reverse complement.
GAAATGATAACAGAATAAGAATAGAAATGAAAAAAAATAAAGAAATTTGGTGCCAACAGTGTTAAAATATCCTTTTGGAAAAATAAGAAAAAGAAGAGATGAAGAGGGGAAAAGAGGAAGAAGAGAAGACATAGATGGAAAGAGAGGTAATACTGATTAGAGATGTAAGCAGTAAGATGGAGTAGAAAATTGAGAATGGACTTTCCAAATGAAGAATAAAAGAGTAAAAAATAATAATTTGAAGCAATGAAAGAGAATATGATATTGTGGGACAAAGAATAGAACTGGAATTATAGATCACTCCAAGAAAGACAATCAGAATCATTCAAACAAAAGTAATAATAAAGACATAATTAAAGAAAATTTACATAGAAGAAAATAAACAAATTGTATTTCTCTTTTCTTCTCTCCTCCTCGCTTCTCTCTCTGTATCTCTTTTTCCCTTCCTCCCTTTTCTCCCTCCTTTTCTTCTTTTCTCCTTTCCTTATTGTGTTATGAAACAAGGGATCAAACCTAGGGGTTTATGTACTTTAGGAAAAGACTCTGCCCTGAGCTATATCTCTAGTCCTATGAATTATTTTGATACAATTAATGAAATGAGACATGGAAACATATTCTGGCAAATTATTTGAACAACAGCAATGAAAGGGAAAAGTTTACAAGCAGTTTAGAAGGGAAACACAATAGGTTATTTACAAAAAAATGAAAAGTCAGAAAATAACGGAGTAAGAAATAATATTTTTAAAATATTCATCTCCTATTTTCCTCTCTATGCCATGCTGACTTATCTAGAACTATAATATTTTTACAGCATAGGTGTATACGTTCTTCAATACACAACATATTTATAATATTTTCAATTTAGTTTTCTAAAGCCAGTAGATACTTTCACAAAATGGTTTTAATTTGATAATAATTTTCCAATTGTAAAAGTATTTGCATATAAGGATATTTCTTGGCCTGATTGATATTTCAAGAACATATCTAATCTATTATTATTGCTAATAAAGAATTAGCAGAATGCCTATTGTCAATGTTTTTTATTTCCTGATCAACTCAAGGGAATATGTTAATGAGAAAACCTAGCAGTGCATAGTAACATGTTTCTGCAAAATCTCTTTTTGAGATTGATATCTTTGGCTCACATTCAGTGTGTCCCACATTTATGACAGCTTACTAGAGGAAAAAAACAATACAGCTTTTAGTTAACAATATTACCCAAGTGTATATATATATATATATATATATATATATATATATATATATATATATATATATATATATATATTTATATTAACAAGATTTTCACTGCAAATTTGATGCCAATATAATGCAAAGCAAACAGCATTTAGTACATTGGAATACTTAGGGAAATGATGGAGTTTCAAACAAAATTACAGCAATAGGTGCTGAATGCTAAATCTAATGAAAATGTAAATTGAGAAGCACCTCCTTCATGGCAAAGTAAATATTTTGGTGAACTGATGACATAAAACAAGTGTAAGGCAGTAAAAGTGATTTGCAAATTGTTACTTATAATATTTTAAAATGAGGGTTAATTTATTTTTAGAACTTGTCATATATTTTTTCAAATATATTATGGATTTCCAAACAGAATGTCAAAAAATATAGTCATGTTACCTTGTTCAAGATTCAGTATTGTAATTAACTACATTTAACTCTAATCCAATCCAATGGCAACCCTTCTTCCTAAAATAACTATGGCTCCAACAAAATATAGTTTTATATTTAAACACAATGAAGCAAGACTCAAGATTAAATCTGGGATGCAAAAGGCCAAATGTTTTTCAAATTCTACCATAGGGTTTGGAGATAGGCAATCCTGAGCTTAAATCCCAGGTCTACAAAATTGTATGCTGCAAGCAAGATATTTCTCCTATAAAAGTTCCAATTCCTTAATACATTAAATAGAAATAATACCATTTAACTCATAGTATTTATGAAGACTTATAATACCTACAAAGTTTCTCATATTGTGTGTGGCACGTCAATCACTTAATAAATTTCCACATAGTCTAATTCTGTAATTGTTGATTCTCTACTCTGCATTTTTCTAAAAGGAGACCAAGGAAATCTTTATCTCCATGCAAAAGATTTCAATTTATTGAACCAGAAATTTTATATGTATCTCAAATTTTGTTATAAGATTTCTAAAAGGAAACTCTCCAAATATATACAATAATTCTTTAAGTAAAAGACTTTTAGTAATCATAATAAAAACCTAGTATCAGTTTTTATGTCAGTTTTTAAGCTTACCTTTTTTGGAGCAAAGTCAATATACATGTCAATCAAGAAGTCAAAAAAATTGGTCTTCCTGTCATCTATGTTTTAAATTTTTTCTTAAAATAAATTCACTTCTTGAGGGAAAGGACTATTATCTTATATACCCCTGTGTCCCTATGCCTATCAAATATCATACTCAGCACCAAGCTCTTGGCCGGTTAGCTCAGTTGGTTAGAGCCTGGTGCTGATAACGCCAAGGTCGCGGGTTCGTTCCCCGTATGGGCCACCAAATGCCGAAGTCTGGCTGGGCACAATCAGGAGCCACTTGTCAAAAGAAACTAACTTTATTTTTAGAACCACACACACCAAACAAAACAGCCTCTCAGGAAAAACCCTCAGAGCCTCAACTGCCACCACCGGCTTTCCACAAGCCTCTCTCTCCCACCCAAGCTTCTCTCCACCTCCCACAATCCTCCTGCTCTTGAGGCCGATTGGCTGGGTCACGTGGGTGGAGCCAAAAAAGTCCCCCAATGAGCAGCTCCGTGGTCTGAAAGGGCAGGGAAACAGCCCAATGAGCATCACCGCAGAGGAGCCAATCAGCTAGATGTTGCTGGGGCCGCTGTGAGCCAATCATCAGCCGGCAGCTGGAAGTTTGCTGGGGCCCCTTCGGCTGTTGCTCTCAACATCTCCCCCTCTCTGTTTAAACAACAAGCATGTGGCTTAGGGACCGTGCCTGCCTTAGGTTGTCCAATAGTACATATGGTCCTTACCCGTTAGGTTGGTACCATAGCAATTGGATCTTACCCGTCACTGACTACCGGTCCAGTATACAGCCACACCTGTGGAGAGGTCTTTGTACCAGCGGGGGGGTGAGGTTCTTTGCCTCACCTCTGTTGGCCCCCAAATTTTAGCTGGACGATCATGACAAGCAGAAGGGAGGAAGATACACCAAGCCAATTGACGGCTCCTTTTGGAAAAATTGTACCACCAATGACATCATCAGCAAAAATACCCCAACACTACCACAAGTCGCTGCACCAACAGATAGTTCACAATGCATACAGGTGAGCTCACAATGTGTCCAGGCAAGTTCTACAAGCAGTTCAGTGATGGCTATTGTAGAAGCTGTAGATTGGTTTTATCTTTGACTTCACCAGCACTGGGATGAAGATAGGAATTCTGGCAATAATGGCTAAAGAAAAAATTATGTAACATTACAGAAGGCACTAAAAGAAAACAATTTTCTTAACAATTTACATTGTCTTCACCGGCACTGGGATGAAGATAGGAATTCTGGCAATAATGGCTAAAGAAAAAATTATGTAACATTACAGAAGGCACTAAAAGAAAACTATTTTCTTAACAATTTACATTGTCTTCAAGAGAATTATTAAATATAATGAAAAGGAAAGGTGAAAGTAAACAAACAGATCTGTTAACCTTCTTTTTTGTTTACATATTAAAACAATCCTCAACAGTTGTTTACCCAATTTAAATTAAACCATATAAATCACGTGAAAAAAAAATTTTTGGATCCATTTTATCATGAGCGCTCATCATATATGATATATGGACATACGTACATTCAAACATATAACACAAAACACAAGTGTGCACACATAATATAATACATACAACACATAACATTATAGTAAAGGCCTTATAACTTTTTACAGGTGAAATCTCCATTGCAATGTTTAAAAACTCTATAGTCAAAAAATAGAACTGATCAGCAAAACATTAACCTAGGTCTGTATGAGCTCAAAAAACAAAATAGAACTTCAAGATATGGCAAAGGGCAATAATAAAATAGATATTGAAAAAAGCATCCTGGTTCTGTTGCAGATGTAAGAATAGCCAAACTGGAGTTTTGGATATCAGTTGTTATGGATTTGAGCCAAATCATCTTCTTTTTGGTCTGTAGAAATCGCTTTAGTTAATCTTTCTGGAATCCAAATCGGCTGCTGTTCTCCCTGTGGAAACACATAAACAGACCCCCGACTCCAGACAATCACTGGGTCAGGACCTTGGTTAATCTCTCTGGAATCCAAATCGGCTGCTGTTCTCCCTGTGGAAACACACAAACAGACCCCCAACTCCAGACAATTACTGGGTCAGGACCTTTCCATTGTCCTGTTAGAATATCCTTCCAAAGTACCTTGGGCTTATGCACATTTTTTGGACACATATGCCTTTCCGCAGCACTAAGTCCTGATGAATCCAAATTTAAAAAGTTTAGAGTAAAAAGGGTTATTTTAAGTTTATCTTTGGGGAATATATACCCCTTCCCAATTCCTTCTTTTTGCTTTAATAAGTACATTTTAATAGTTTGATGAGCTCTTTCAACTATGCCTTGTCCCTGTGGATTGTATGGGATTCCTGTTATATGAGTAATGCCAAATGTTGAGCAAAATTGTTTAAAAGAGGTAGAAGTATAACCAGGGGCATTATCTGTTTTTAACTGTTTTGGAACACCCACAGTAGCAAAATTTTGTAAGCAATGAGCTATAACATCTTTAGTTTTTTCTCCGGCATGAAGGGAGCCCATCAAAAATCCAGAAGAAGTATCAACTGTAACATGCAAATATTTTAATTTTCCAAATTCTGGCAAGTGTGTGACGTCCATCTGCCAAATATGGTTAGGTATCAATCCTCTAGGATTGACTCCAAGATTAACTTGTGGTAAAAAGGTCACACAATTTTGACATTGTTTTATTATTTGTCTAGCTTGTTCCTTAGTTATTTTAAAACGCTTTTGTAAAGTATTAGCATTGACATGGAACTTTTTATGAAAATTTATAGCTTCTTCTAGTGTAGAGAAAATATGTATGTCATGTGTAGTTTTATCTGCTAAATCATTGCCCAAACTAAGGGCTCCAGGCAATCCTGTATGTGCCCTGATATGTCCTATAAAGAATGGATCTTTTCTGTCCCAGATTAGACTTTGTATAGTGGAAAGCAAAGAGAAAACAGTAGAAGAAGGGGAAATCCTACCAGCATCTTCAAGAGATACTATAGCATTAACTACATACTGACTATCAGAAAATAAATTAAATACAGAATCTTTAAACATCACAAAAGCTTGTAAAACTGCATTAAGCTCTACCTTTTGAGCGGATTGTTTGGGTACTAAAAATGTAAAAGTTTGATCAGGGGTAACTACTGCTGCTGTACCATTATTTGACCCGTCAGTGAATATATTTGGAGCATTCATGATAGGTGTTTTTCTTGTCATTTTTGGAAAAATTACAGGATGCAATGACCAAAAAGACAATAAAGGATTAGATGGTAAGTGGTTATCAAATGAAACATTAGATTTGCACATGATTATTGTCCAAGTATTTAACTCATTAGCTAACTCATCAATTTGATTCATAGTATATGGAGTAATAATTTTATTGGGAGAAATTCCAAACACTCCCTTTGCTGCTTTTATTCCTTTGAGTATTAATTGTCCTACAGCCTCAGGATACCTAGTAAGAATAGTGTTAGGAGAATAAGATAAATGTATCCATAATAATGGACCTTCTTGCCAAAATACTCCTGTAGGAATATTTTTTGTTGGTAGTACAATAAATAATAAAGGCAAACTTATATCAATTCTATCCAAATGCATATTTTCCATATATGTTTCAATGATTTTTAATGCCTTTCTTGCTTCAGGCGTTAACATTCGGGGTGAATTTGGATCTGATGGACCTTTTAGGATATCAAATAAAGGTCCCAACTCTCCTGTTGGTATACCTAAATAAGGCCTTATCCAATTTATGTCTCCTAATAACTTTTGAAAGTCATTAAGTGATTTGAGTTGATCTACTCGTATTTGAATTTTTGGTGGACGGACCATGGTTGAGGATAATAGAACTCCTAAATAATTAATTGGAAAATTTAATTGTATTTTATCTATTGCTATCTCTAGATTATAATTTTTTAATAAGTTTGTAAGTGTGGCATAACATTCTAGCAATGTGTTTTTATCTTTGTGTGCTAATAATACATCATCCATATAGTGAAATATTTGTAGTTCAGGATTTTGATTTCTAAGTGGCTGGATTGCTTTGTTAACATAAATTTGACACATAGTTAATGCCGCAGTCTGGCTGGGCACAATCAGGAGCCACTTGTCAAAAGAAACTAACTTTATTTTTAGAACCACACACGCCAAACAAAACAGCCTCTCAGGAAAAACCCTCAGAGCCTCAACTGCCACCACCAGCTTTCCACAAGCCTCTCTCCCACCCAAGCTTCTCTCCACCTCCCACAATCCTCCTGCTCTTGAGGCCGATTGGCTGGGTCACGTGGGCGGAGCCAAAAAAGTTCCCCAATGAGCAGCTCCGTGGTCTGAAAGGGCAGGGAAACAGCCCAATGAGCATCACCGCAGAGGAGCCAATCAGCTAGATGTTGCTGGGGCCGCTGTGAGCCAATCATCAGCCTGCAGCTGGAAGTTTGCTGGCAGCTGGAAGTTTGCTGGGGCCCCTTCGGCTGTGGCTCTCAACACATAGGAATTATATAGGTGTCAATTAAGTTAATGAGCTAAAAATTTATTTACTTTAAATGATTTTACAGATGGGATGTGTCATCATATGATTAGAATTTATTATATTAAACCAATGCTCAAAAATGCTGATAAGCAAACTCTATTCAGTGCTTACTATGTATTAGTCACTTGTTAAATATATCATTTAATACTCATAATAACTCTATTCAAATAGATACTCTTCTTTTTTATGGGGGTGGCTACCGGGGATTATACTCTTATAATTTTCTAGATTAGTAATCAGTTATCAAGAAGATAAATAACTAAACCAAGTCATATACTTGTAGCCAAAATTTGAATTAAACAAGTGTAACTCAGGAATTTGTTGGAATAACCAATATATTAATTGTCTCCAAAACTCAGTTTTGGTATTGAATGCACCCCACACTTGGAATATGAAGACCTAGGTTCTTGACCTTTTGCTATAATGTGTTTTGTGAATTCAGGAATGCCTCTCTAAGCTCCAGTTTCTTCATCTATAAGGTGGGACTAAAGATACTTATTTCTTAATTATCAAAACAAGAAGATAATTGTAAGAAATAATATAATGCATGCTAAAATGATTTGCAGACTGGATATTCAGATATTGCTAACAAATCTTCCCATTCACATATAAATTTTTCTGTAAAATATTTGAAAGTAGAAGTGGGGACAATATAATCAATGTTATAAGAAACAATAGTAAATAATATGATTTTGTAGGCCTAATAGGAAAAAATATCATTCAGAAAAGTTTCATAAATAAGTTTTTTAAATATGCACAAGTCTTCAAAAGTTTTGAGTTTCTCCTCTCAACAGGACTAGTAAACATTCCATGCCAATTATGTGATACCAAATTGAAAAAGAAATAAAAATAGGGATGCCTTAAATTTGTATGCATAAAATCTCTTTCAATTTCATTATTTTAATATTATAACTCTGTAAAATAGAGTACTAATCTCAGAGAAATTAAACAAAAGGAGAAGAATGAAGAAAAAAGAACAGAGACATGAAAGACAAAAAGACATGGATTTGGTCCTTCTCTGCCTTTTACTCCCTTTATATGGCCTTGAGCAAGTAAGTTACTTTTCTGAATACCAATTTCCTTGTATATGAAATGGAAAAAATATTAGTAACTAATATGCTAGAAAAAGGCAATGACATAATTTATATTAGGCATATTGTAGAACAAAACCCACTATAAGGATTCAATAAACTAATAATAATGATAACAACCTGGTAAGGTTGTTATCATTATTATTAGTTTATACAGCAGAGTAAATTGAAACCCTAACTAGTCATAATTTATTCAAGGTCCCACAATTAATATACAGAAAAAACAAGGATATAACTTTCATTATTTAGTTCTTGGCCAGCATTTTTTATTTCATCAAAATAATGTTCTCTCTACCTGCTAACAGGAAACAGGTAGTAATAGTGTGTCAGAAATATCACTATCTGCATAATGTTCCCCTTAAACAGAAAGCTACTATCTGTAATAGCATCAGCAGTTGTCAAAAGTTTATCATAATGAGGAGCAGAATACTGAACTGGCTCTGCTATGATAACCTGATGCGCTCACTTGATATTCCATTTCTGTATTGACTAGAAGCACAATTATCAGTCCCCATGTTGTAGGAATCCAAGACTAAATCTCAATTTTGCCAAGCTAGAAACCAAAACATATATTATTTCTCTAAATCCCCTAATAGGTGAGAAGGAATACAGTACTTCCTCTGCTAAACACAGTTGAGGGTTTTTTTTTTTCAGATTAAAGAACTATGGATTGGGGCTTTAGAAAATTATTAAGTCAAAACTCCAAGGCCACATTAGGATGGTTGGTGCAGTTATCCCACCTCTCATCTTTTTATCTGAGTAGAACCAGGCTCTTTCCATTTTGTTCAAGAAATCTATGATCAATGCAATAGAGATTCACATATTAAATAAAATAATGTTTTTGTTCACAAGTAGCTCTCAGTCCAATGGAAAAGACAGATACACGATAATCTTTACAACATAATGTGCTGGGAAGATTGGCTCATAAAGGGAAAACCAATAGAAAATTATGAAGTGATAAGTATAGAATTCTTGAATACATGCCAAGGAAGTTATATGAGCAAATACAGTGTAATAATGAAATAGCCAAGCATAGTCAGAGAAATAAAGGAGTAACAGCATGGTTAAAATCTAGCAGGAGTAGGGACAATGGAGGGGACAAAGATATAGACAGCCCAACTCATGAAAGAATGTTATTTTGAGAAAACTGAACTTTATCCTGAAGGCTGAATAGAAGCTAGGAAGTGATATGAAAAGTTTTCACATCAGTTGATTCATAAAAAAGAAGTTAAAAGGCCAATGTGTGGGCTAATAAACATGACCAATACTCTACAACCCCAAAATGTGCAGCATGATATTGTATTTCTATATAAACATTCATTAAAGGGGAAATAGACCTTTTTTATTCATATGACTATTGATAAACCTTTGACTATAAATTAACAAAGAGGAAAATATACATTTCTAAAATGAGTAATGAAAGCCAGAACACTATAGAATTTTTAAAAATATAGGAAAGATACACTGGGTTTGGTGGTATCATTTCTCAAACACAGCTGAAAGAGTTCAATTACCCAGTTTTCATAAATAAATAAAAACTAAACTAAATCACCATTAAAAGGTATAGTTACATTCTTTACAAGATAGTGTGGTGTCATTGCAAGATTTGATCAATCACAACTTGATACAATGAAAATATGTCAAGAAGTAACCAGACATAATGTCAAGTCACACAACAGTGCTGCATATTCAGTTAATATCATGATATTCCTCACTAAACACTGATTTTGTTTATGACATCTATAACAAGGTTTTGACATTTGAGTGATAGCTATATTAAGATAAGAAATCGGAACACCTGGGTATCAGCTTTTTAAAAGCAATAGGTACTCCTGAAACTGGAATTACAAAGTATTGACAACTAAAATGCTTTTAAATGTTTCAGAGACTTTATTTTTCAGAGATGTGGAGGCTGGATCATCTATTACAGTGTTTGTTCTGTTTCTCACCCAAGGAACAAGACATTCTTATGTGCATGAGATGAGTCTATCCTTTGACTGGTATGGGCTGAAACCTACCCAAGATAATTGGACTAGAAAAGAGGTCATCTTGTCATCTTTCATGAACCTCTTTGAAAAATCATTAAAGAAACTTTGAAATTAAATGCTAATAATTCAGAAAAACAGTATTAAGTCTAACTTACTCTAAACAAACAATTCAGAAAAGGCCGTCTTGGTTGCCCTATCCACAGGATGTATTTGTCTGTACGGTAACTTTAACAATAATTCTTAACATTGGGACTACGACTGAAAAGAGTATATCAAACTCTTCACAGGGATGAAGAACATGAGATTTGAAAAGCATCCTCCAGGGGGCATCCACTTTCCAGTTGAAGAACACTAATTTAAAAGAAGTACTTAATCTCACAGGTTAAGAAATCAAGATTTAGAAGAAAGAAGTGATATACACAAATTCCTATTGCAAATTAGCAACAGAGCTGGCTAAGGGCCCAAGTTTCTTGAGTATATATTAAGTGTGAGTATTGTCAGTGAAAATAAATGCTGCACAACTGTAACTTTGGCTAGTACAAAAGCATTTCCATGTCCATAATCTCATTTGATACACATAATAATTCTGAGATGTGAGCATACTAAGGATTATTATTCTTATTTTATAGATGTAAAAACAAAGACACCCCCGCCCCAGAAAAGTAAAAAGAAAAGTAAAACCCAAGATCATATGGACAGTTTACCAAAGTTTAGTCATCAAACAGGAGACAATGACTCCAAGTTTCCCAATATTTTTGAACCTGAATCAACTGTTGTTATCTATGCCAAGAGATTAAGGAAATAATTCACAAATTCATGGTGTACTGATTATTATGTCATGGTTCTTGCTGCTCTGTCTTTTACTATGCATCTTCCTAGAATACTATTTCCTTCTTTGTTTACATAATACCTGCTTTGATTGAGTAGACTTGTTCCCACCAAAATTCATGTTGAGGTTTAGTTCCCAATGCAGCAGTGTTGGGAGATGGGGGTCAAATAGGAGGTGTCTGTGTTTTGTTTAATGTCTTTCTCCAATCTGTGAGTTCTTACTCTCTGAAGAAGGTTAGTCACCCTGAGAGCAAATTGTTATAATCCGAGTCTTTAGCTTATGTTCTCCCTCTTTAGCACAAATATCCTTACTCTTCACTTTACCCCATGATTTGAATGAAGCAGTCTCAGTCCTTTAGCCACCCAATCTTGAATTTCCCATCTTTCAGGACTATGAGCCAAAATAAACACCTCTCCTCTATAAGTTATCCAGTTTCATGCATTCTATTATTGCAATAAAAAACAAACTAGGACTCTTAGTATTTATCTTTCTAAACCAAAATAACACTTTAGGAAGTATTCCTGAAATCTCCCAAAATAAGCCATTGCTCTCTTCTTCTCACATATTCACATTGTACACCCAATATCTAATATCTCTTGCAACTGATCTGAATTCCTTAAAGAGAGAAATTACACCTTTATAATCTCTGTAATTCCCATGCCTAGTCTAATGTCTACCCTAGGCAGGGTTAACCTCCATTCCTATTTTTTTGGAGAATTTATTTATTATTAATATGCATTGAATTTTGCCAATGCTTTTTCTGCGTTAATTGACATTATCATGTTATTTTATCTTTATAGCCTGTTCATATAAGAGTTATAATCCTCAATTTTTAAATATTGAATCAGCTTTGTATCACTAGACTAATACACACTTGGTCTTGGTGTATAATTATTTTATATATTGCTGAATTCTCTATGCCAATATTTTGTCAATAATTTTTGCATCTAGTTTCATGAGGCATGTTTATCTATAGTTTTGTTTTGGTTTGGTCTTGTCCAAGGTCAATTGGTCCCAACACTTGGAACTGTGGGAGGCAGAACATTATGGTGGGAAGCATGATGGAGCATGATGGCAAGGTATAACAAAGATACTCATTTCATGGCAGACAGGAAGAAAAAAGAGAGGGATGGGCCTGGGTCCAAATATCACCTTCATGGCCTTGCCCCTAATGACCTAACTTCCTTCCACTAGGCCCCACCTCTTAAATGTTCCACCATCTTCCAATAGTGCCACCCTAGGGAAATGTTTCAACATTTGGGCCTCTGAGCAAAATATCAGAATAAAACTATAGCAGCTATGGACTAAATTATCACACACACCCTTACCCAAAAATTTAATTTTGTGAAGCCCTAACCTCTATTGTGATGATACTTGAAGATAAGACCTTTGGAAGACGTATTATTCAGCTTTCTATTACTGGAGCAAATACCTGAGATAATCAACTTATAAAGATAAAAGATTTATACTTTATCAAAATTTCATAGTTTCAGTCCATGACCAGTTGACCTTGTTGCTTTGGGCCTATGGGAGGACATGCTGGAGGAAAACAGTCACCTCATGGTCAGGAAACAAAAAAGAGCAAGAGGAAGGGTCTGGGCTCACACCATCTCCTTCCAGGGCATCTCCATACCAATGACCCAAAGACCACCATTAGGCCCCACCTCTTAAAATTCCATCACTTCCAATAGAACTAAGCCACAGACCAAGTCCCTAAAACATGGGTTTTTGTGGGATATCCACAATCTAAACCATAGCATTAGGTTTAAATGAGTGAGGCCCTCATGTTGGAATTAGGATCACTAAAAGAAGAAACACATAAAAACTTGCTATATCTTTCCTCCATGCAATGACACAGAAAGAAGGCATCTAAGAGGCAACCCTTAACAGAATTTGAGCATGCTGGTACACTGATCTCAGATTTCACAGGCTTAAAGTGTATTTAAGCCACCTAGTCTGTGATAGTTTGATATTTCACCCTGAGAAGACTAGGAAAGTGTAGAACTGGTGTTAATTCTTCTTTAAACATTTGGTAGAATACTCTGGTGAAATAATGTGGGCCTGGTTATTTCCTTTGGGAGAGTGTTTTGAATCTTTTTTTTAATAACAATTATATTTCCTTAAAAGTTATGAAGCTATTCAAATTATATACTTGCATACTTAGTGAGTTGTAGTTGTTTTTACTTTTCAAGAAATAATTGTTGAGGGAAGGAAGATGGCGGCGAGGGGAGTGCATTGCCCCCGTGTGCTGCTTCACTGTGTGGGAGTATGACAAGTCAGGACAGCTAAAGGATATCTTGTTAGGAATTTCCAGCAATAGTGGGGTGCTCCGGAACCTGGAGGAAGGATTTCCATCGCACGAGGATCGGCTACGGGGACTCAAACGCGAGAGGTTTGTCGCACGGAGGGTAACACTGCTTATTCAGCAAATCACCCCACGGCTAGAGTCTGCAGCACACGCTGGGAAACGAGGAGATAGCGACGCAGGGATACAGGGCTGCAGTTTCTGCCAGCCGTGCAAGCACCGTATTCAGGGCTGAATTCTGGGTTCGAGACGGGGGAAGGAAGCGGTCCATCTCGGTTCTCCACACCGGTCAGACCACAGAGGAGGCCAGCAGCCACCATGTTGGAAAGCTGACGTCACCATCCCTGTTTTCGACTGACCGCAGCTCATTCAGCCATAGAACAGGTAATTTCAGGCTGCAATTCACCTGCGGCTTGCAGACAGATTGCTAGGGTTCAGTGCCTGGGTGATTCTTAGAACCTGATCTTATCGGAGCAAACACCGAGCGAGGGGCGGCTGAGTTCCGGCTCCCGGAACCGTCCCGGAACCACCCTGCTGCGGAGCCTGCGGAGGCTGCTTCTTGGACCCTGCTCCTATCAGAGCATACACCAAGCACTAAGCAGCCAAATTCTGGCTCCCGGAACTGAGCCCACGGGGACTGCTTCTTGGAGCCTACACTTATAGGAGCTTACACCAAGCACGGAGCGGCTGAGTTCCGGCTCCCGGAACTTCCCTGGCCGGGGGCTAGGAGCCCGCGGAAACTGCTTCTCGGTCCGGGTCCTGCTGAGGGCCGGTCAGGACTCACCCGTTGCTTTGGTTGCCCGGCAAGGGGAACGAAATGCTGCCATTCGCATAGGATACCAACATGGCAGAGATCTGATGTCATCAGAAAGCGGCGGAGGAGAGAACTTCATCAATACCAGCGGCGACAGAAACAGTTGATCTCCTGGTAGGGGGCGTGAGGCACAGACACCCGAGTCTCTCTCGATTTGTCATCGAGCCAGAGGGGAGGAGCCGGGCCGCTGCCAGCGCCCTGAGCAGACCCAGCGGCTCGCCGTCGACGTGGTGACCGCGTGACCCCAACTGGAGAGGGGGCAGAGCGGAGCCACCACCTGCGCCCGCAATGTGGGCAGACCCGCGACCCAGTGGTACACGGGCGTGGTAGGAAGGGCAGGGCAGAGCCAACGCCCGCACTTGCAAGGTAAGCAGACCTGTGACAGCCTGGCGGGTCAGGCCCAGTGGCCTGCCAGTGTGGTACACACGTCACTCCAACTGGAGTAGGGGCAGAGCAGATCCTTCTCCCACACCCGGATCAGGCCCTGCCGGTGTGGTGGTCACGTGACCCCAATTGGAGTGGGGGCGGAGCGGAACCGCCACCCGTGCCCGCAGGGTGAGAAGACCTGTGACCAACCTGCAGATCAGGTCCAGGGGTCCGGAGGCGTGGTAGGAGGGGCAGGGCAGATCCGCCGCCCGCGCCTCCAAGGTAGGCAGACCTGCAACAGACCGGCGGATCAGGCCCAGGAGCCTGCCGGCGTGGTACACACACCACCCTAATTGGAGTAGGGGCAGAGCAGAGTTGCCGCCCGTGCCAGGAACAGGCCCAGCGTCCTGCAGGTGGGGTAGTCACGACACCCCAATTGGAGTAGGGGCAGAGCAGAGCCTCCACTCGTGCCCGAAAGGTGGGCAGATCTGCGACCGACCAGCGGGACAGGCCCAGTGGCCTGCCGGTATGACAGACACGTCACCCCATTTGGAGTAGGGGCAGAGTAGAGCCGCCGCCCGCGCCTGCAGGGTAGGCAAACCTGCAACCGACCGGCGGATCAGGCCTGGTGGCCTGCCAGCGTGGTACACTCGTCACCCCAATTGGAGTAGGGGCAGAACAGAGCCGCCGCCAGCGCCAAGAACAGGCCCAGTGACCTGCCTGCGTGGTAGCCACAACACCCCAATTGGAATAAGGAGAGAGCAGAGCCGCCGCCCGCGCCTGCAGGAAAGATACGCAAGCAGTATGAAAAGACAAGGAAAGAAAGGACCACAAGCAATGCAGGTCAACACAACTTTAGAAGAGGTAATAGCTGCAGCAGATGGAATGTCAGATAAAGAATTCAGGATATACATGCTTCAGATGATCTGGAGTATCAAGGAAGACATTAAACAGCAAAATCAGACAATGAAAGATCACTTCGACAACGAATTACGCAAACAAATCCAGGAAGCAAAGGATCAATTATACAGGGAGATAGAGGTTATAAAAAAGAAACAAACAGAAATCCTAGAAATGCAGGAAGCAATAAACCAACTTAAAAACTCAATGGAGAATACTACCAGCAGAGTAGAACACTTAGAAGATAGAACATCAGACAATGAAGACAAAGTATTTCAACTGGAAAAGAACATAGACAGCTCAGCAAGACTGTTAAGAAACCATGAGCAGAACATCCAAGAAATATGGGATAACATTAAGAGACCAAACTTAAGAGTCATTGGGATACAGGAAGGGACAGAGCTCCAAACCAAAGGAATGAGCAGTCTATTCAATGAAATAATATGAGAAAACTTCCCAGACTTGAAGAATGAGACAGAATCCCAAATCCTAGAAGCCTACAGGACGCCGAATGTGCAAAATCATAAGATATCCACATCTAGACACATTATAATGAAGATGCCCAACATACAGAATAAGGAGAGAATTTTAAAAGCTACAAGAGAAAAGAAGCAGATTACATTTAGGGGTAAACCAATCAGGATAACAGCTGATCTTTCAACATAGACTCTGAAAGCTAGAAGATCCTGGAATAACATATTTCAAACACTGAAAGAAAATGGGTTCCAACCAAGAATTGTGTATTCAGCGAAATTAAGCTTCAGGATGGAAGATGAAATTAAAACCTTCCACGATAAACAAAAGTTTAAAGAATTTGCAGCTAGAAAACCATCTCTTCAAAACGTCCTCGCCAAAACATTACAGGAAGAGAAAATGGAAAATAACAATGAAAACCAACACTGGGAGGTAGGACAGTAAAGGGGGGGAAATAATCAAAGAGGAAAACAAACCATGTTTAGTATCAGAAATAAATATGGCTGGAAGAACAACCCATATCTCAATAATAACCCTAAATGTTAATGGCTTAAACTCACCAATTAAGAGACACAGGCTAGTAGAATGGATCACAAAACAAGACCCAACAATATGCTGCCTACAGGAGACGCATTTGATAGGAAAAGACATACATAGGCTGAAGGTGAAAGGTTGGTTAAAATCATATCACTCATTTGGACTTCGTAAACAAGCAGGAGTGTCCATACTCATATCAAATAAAATAGATTTCAAGCCAAAGTTAATCAAAAGGGATAAAGAGGGACACTACATACTGCTTAAGGGAACCATACACCAACAAGACATAACAATCATAAATATTTATGCCCCAAACAATGGTGCAGCTATGTTCCTCAAACAAACTCTTCTCAAGTTCAAGAGTCTAATAGACCACCATACCATAATCATGGGAGACTTCAATACACCTCTCTCGCCACTGGACAGATCTTCCAAACACAAGTTGAATAAGGAAACTATAGAACTCAATAACACTATTAATAACCTAGACCTAATTGACATATATAGAGTATACCACCCAACATCAAGCAGTTACACTTTTTTCTCAGCAGCACATGGATCCGTCTCAAAAATAGATGATATATTATGTCACAGGACAGCTCTTAGACAAAATAAAGGAGTAGAGATAATACCATGCATCTTATCTGATCATAATGGAATGAAACTGAAAATCAACGATAAAAGAAGGAAGGAAAAAGCATACATCACTTGGAGAATGAACAATAGGTTACTGAATGATCAATGGGTTATAGAAGACATGAAGGATGAAATTAAAAAATTCTTAGAGATAAATGAAAACACAGACACAACATATCGGAATCTATGGGACACATTGAAAGCAGTTCTAAGAGGAAAATTCATTGCGTGGAGTTCATTCCTTAAAAAAAGAAAAAACCAACAAATAAATGATCTCATACTTCATCTCAAAATCCTTGAAAAAGAAGAGCAAAACAACAGCAAAAGAAGTAGAAGGCAAGAAATAATTAAAATCAGAGCTGAAATTAATGAAATCGAAACAAAAGAAACAATTGAAAAAATTGACAAAACTAAAAGTTGGTTCTTTGAAAAAATAAACAAAATCGACAGACCCTTAGTGATGCTAGCGAAGAGAAGAAGAGAGAGAACTCAAATTACTAGCATACGGGATGAAAAAGGCAATATCACAACAGACACTTCAGAAATACAGAAGATAATCAAAAACTACTTTGAATCCTTATACTCCAATAAATTAGAAGATAGTGAAGGCATAGATACATTTCTTAAGTCATATGATCTGCCCAGATTGAGTCAGGAGGATATAGAAAACCTAAACAGACCAATATCAATTGAGGAAATAGAAGAAACCATCAAAAGACTACCAACTAAGAAAAGCCCAGGACCGGATGGGTATACAGCAGAATTTTACAAAACCTTTAAAGAAGAACTACTACCAATACTTTTCAAGCTACTTCAGGAAATAGAAAAGGAGGGAGAACTTCCAAATTCATTCTATGAGGCCAACATCACCCTGATACCTAAACCAGACAAAGACACTTCAAAGAAAGAAAACTACAGACCAATATCTCTAATGAACCTAGATGCAAAAATCCTCAATAAAATTCTGGCGAATCGGATACAAAAACATATCAAAAAAATTGTACACCATGATCAAGTAGGATTCATCCCTGGGATGCAAGGCTGGTTCAATATACGGAAATCAGTAAATGTTATTCACCATATCAATAGACTTAAAAATAAGAACCATATGATCATCTCGATAGATGCGGAAAAAGCATTTGACAAAGTACACCATCCCTTTATGTTCAAAACTCTAGAAAAACTAGGGATAACAGGAACATACCTCAATATTGTAAAAGCAATCTATGCTAAGCCACAGGCTAGCATCATTCTGAATGGAGAAAAACTGAAGGCATTCCCTCTAAAATCTGGAATAAGACAGGGATGCCCTCTCTCACCACTTCTGTTCAACATAGTTCTCGAAACACTGGCCAGAGCAATTAGACAGACGAAAGAAATTAAAGGCATCAAAATAGGAAAAGAAGAACTTAAATTATCACTATTTGCAGAGGATATGATTCTATACCTAGCAGACCCAAAAGGCTCTACAAAGAAACTATTAGAGCTAATAAATGAATTCAGCAAAGTGGCAGGATATAAAATCAACACGCATAAATCAAAGGCATTCCTGTATATTAGCGACAAATCCTCTGAAATGGAAATGAGGACAACCACTCCATTCAAAATATCTTCAAAAAAAATAAAATACTTGGGAATCAACCTAACAAAAGAGGTGAAAGACTTATACAATGAAAACTACAGAACCCTAAAGAGAGAAATAGAAGAAGATCTTAGAAGATGGAAAAATATACCCTGTTCATGGATAGGCAGAACTAACATCATCAAAATGGCGATATTACCAAAAGTTCTCTATAGGTTTAATGCAATGCCAATCAAAATCCCAACGGCATTTCTTGTAGAAATAGAGAAAGCAATCATGAAATTCATATGGAAAAATAAAAGACCCAGAATAGCAAAAACAATGCTAAGCAGGAAGTGTGAATCAGGCGGTATAGCGATACCAGACTTCAAACTATACTACAGAGCAATAGTAACAAAAACAGCATGATACTGGTACCAAAACAGGCGGGTGGACCAATGGTACAGAATAGAGGACACAGAAACCAATCCACAAAACTACAACTATCTTATATTTGATAAAGGGTATAAAAGCATGCAATGGAGGAAGGATAGCATCTTCAACAAATGGTGCTGGGAAAACTGGAAATCCATATGCAACAAAATGAAACTGAATCCCTTTCTCTCGCCATGCACAAAAGTGAATTCAAAATGGATCAAGGAGCTTGACATCAAATCAGAGATGCGCCGTCTGATAGAAGAAAAAGTTGGCTACGATCTACAGTCGGTGGGGTCGGGCTCCAAATTCCTCAATAGGACACCCATAGCACAAAAGTTAATAACTAGAATCAACAAATGGGACTTACTCAAACTAAAAAGTTTTTTCTCAGCAAAAGAAACAATGAGAGGTAAATAGGGAGCCTACACCCTGCGAACAAATCTTTACTCCTCACACTTCAGATAGAGCCCTACTATCCAGAGTATACAAAGAACTCAAAAAATTAGACAATAAGAGAACAAACAACCCAATCAACAAATGGGCCAAGGACCTGAACAGACACTTCTCAGAGGAGGACATACAGTCAATCAACAAGTACATGAAAAAATGCTCAACATCTCTAGCTGTCAGAGAAATGCAAATCAAAACCACCCTAAGATACCATCTCACTCCAGTAAGATTGGCAGCCATTAGGAAGTCAAACAACAACAAGTGCTGGCGAGGATGTGGGGAAAAGGGTACACTTGTACATTGCTGGTGGGACTGCAGATTGGTGCAGCCAATTTGGAAAGCAGTATGGAGATTTCTTGGAAAGCTGGGAATGGAGCCACCATTTGACCCAGCTATTCCCCTTCTTGGTCTATTCCCTAAAGACCTAAAAAGAGCATGCTACAGGGACACTGCTACATCGATGTTCATAGCAGCACAATTCACAATAGCAAGACTGTGGAACCAACCTAGATGCCCTTCAATAGACGAATGGATTAAAAAAATGTGGCATTTATACACAATGGAGTATTACTCTGCATTAAAAAATGACAAAATCATAGAATTTACAGGGAAATGGATGGCATTAGAGCAGATTATGCTAAGTGAAGCTAGCCAATCCCTAAAAAACAAATGCCAAATGTCTTCTTTGATATAAGGAGAGTAACTAAGATCAGAGTAGGGACGAAGAGCAGGAGAAGAAGATTAACATTTAACAGGGATGAGAGGTGGGAGGGAAAGGGAGAGAGAAGGGAAATTGCATGGTAATGGAAGGAGACCCTCAGGGTTATACAGTGGAGGGGGTAGAGAGAGAGGAGGGGAGGGGGTGGGAGAGGTGGGGAGGGGGGAGGGGGGAGGATGGGAAAGGCAGCGGAGCACAACAGACACTAGTATGTAAATCAATGGATGTGTAACTGATGTGATTCTGCAATCTGTGTATGGGGTGAAGGTGGGAGTTCATAACCCACTTGAATCAAAGTGTGGAATATGATATGTCAAGAAATTTGTAATGTTTTGAACAACCCACAATAAAAAATTTAAAAAAAAAGAAATAATTGTTTTAACTAAATTGCCACGGTTACATGTGTAGAGTTCCTCATAGTATTCCTTTTTTATATTATTGATGTCTTCAAGGCCTTTCATTCAGTTCAGTATGTGTAAGTATATATGTGTGTGTGCGTATGTATGTGCGCATGAGTGGTATGTGTTTATTTTTGTTTGTTCATTTGTTTTTAAACTCACAAATCATTTAGAAGTGTATTTTGAGTTTAAAAACAAATGAACAAACAAAATTTTGTTTTTTCCAAGAATTCTAAATGCTTGGAACTTTTGTTGTTGTTGTTGTTGTTATATTATTGTTGATCTCTGGTTCCATGCACTACAGTCAGAAAATGTACTCTGTATGTTTGTAATTATTTGAAATTTGTTGAAGTATGTGTTATGTACCAGGACATAGTCTATCTGGATATATGTGCCTTAGGCACTTTAAAAACATAGGTAGAGTGTTTTATAAATGTTAACTACTGTTGATTAATGATACTGTTAGGTTTTTATTTAATTTATTGTATTTCTAATTTCAAAGCTTCCATGTGCTTTTTCTTTATATTTTCTAATACTTTACTGAATTTTTTTTCATTTAAGTATATCTGTAATGGCTTTTTGAAGTATTTTTATGACAGCTCCTTTAAAAACTTTGTCAGATAATTCTAACACCTGTATCACCTCTGTTGGTGTCAACTGATTTTGATTATCTTTCACATTTGGATTTTCATGGATCTTGATAAGACAAGTGGTTTTTAAATGAACCTCAATATTTTTGTATTATGAGATTCTAAATCTTACACAAATATTGTTTTAACAATCCTCTTCTAACATTGTCCTGGTGGGGAGTAGTAGGATGCTACCCTTTCTATCCAGGTATGGGTAGAAGTCCAAGTCCCTCACTTATCTTTTATTAATACCCAGAGGAAAGAGGGGATTCCATTACTTCTGAGTAAAGGTGGGAACTGACCTCCATACCCTACTATACTCCAGTGCCTTATCCTTCTTCACATCCCAAGTCTGTCTTCTTTATCCAAGGTATACTTTTGTTTCCATTCTACACAAATATCCAGGGGTTTAGTTCTATTTTGTGGGAGACAGAGGGAAAATACATGTAGAACATCTTTCTGGAAGCAGAATCATAGACAATCTGCTTTAACAAGACAAAGCCATATAAAAATATGTGTATACATTGGAAGTTTAGGAGAGTTCTGTGTTTCTAATATGATGTGCCTGTAAACCTCTATGAAAGATCATTTTTCCCTATGTCATCATAAATACCTTTATGTTTGGCTTTGAAAAACAAAAGAGTAAATTTCATGTCTATTACAAAATACATTTTCCCAATTTTCCAGAAATTGTGATGGTGAGAAGACTGTGCCTACCATTAAGGGACAATTCCACTTAAATCAAAGATGGCTTTTTTAAATTTGACCTCTATTAAAAGAGGTATAGTAAACTATTTCTTCCCCAAAAAAGCCTTCTGGAATCAAGAATTTATATATGATTATTTAGTAACTTAGGAGTCTAGATATTTTTTTCTCAGTTAAAAAAATAAGCTGGGGTGTTGGGGTTGTGGCTCAGTGGTAGAGCGCTTACCTAACACATCGTGGGAGGTCCTGAGTTCAATCCTTGACACCACATAGAAATAAATAAGTAAAACAAAGGTATTGTATCCAACTACAACTAAAACATGAATATTTAAAAAATAAAAAATAAATAAACAGGACTGGGGTTGTGGCTTAGTGGTGGAGTGCTTGCCTAGAACATGTGAGGCGCTAGATTTGATCCTCAGCACCCATAAAAATAAATAAAATAAAGGTATTGTATCCAACTACAACTAAAAAATATTTTCAAAAAATAAATAAACATAGATAGGATATAAAATCATGGATTACACAGATTCATCAATGATCACTTTTAAAAAAAAACCTATCTACTAAACCTATCTGCTTATTCATTTTAAGCAACTGATATTGCACCATCTTATTACAGATTGTCAATATCTTGGATTTTAATACTTTATTCATTTATCCAACAAATACATACCAGGGCAAATAACTGGGTCCTTGGGAAGAGCCAAGTTTATAGATATGTGACTTCTACAGCTACATAAGGTCCCATACTCAGAGTGCTCCAGATTAATTTAATGCTTTAATGTCATCATCTTGCAATTCTTCATAATAGTTAACATGTTCTCTACATTTTCATTTTTCATGTGCCCCACAAATTATGTTGTTCATCCTATTCTATGGAGACAAAAAGAAAATTTACCCTGAGAGGCTCATAGTCTCATAAACAGAATATTCCATCAAGGTATGTTAAGTAATGACTGATAATGATAAAGAGAGCTACAGGAGCACAGAGTAAGTACCAAACACAGTCAATGGGGTGAATAAAAAGCTTCTACTTCATCATGTTTATGCTGAGTTCTAAAATCTATAGCAAGTTTTCAATTGATATTTGTTCTATATTGTCAATGATTAGCCATTCTCTTTGCTACTGATTTAGAAATCTGCCCTCCTATCTACATACAAATATAATTTATCAGTTCCAAGACCCCTAAATACTTTTGGATTGAAAAAAGAAGAAATAAATGTATCAGTCCTCTGTGTTCAGATACAAATTCTGGAATACAAGGCACTGGATATAGAATCAGATCCATTTGGGTAGAATATCTGGCTATTCACGAAAAGCTGAATATTGATCTCAGAAAGGAGTCAGTACCAGATTGCCACAGAAGAGACAGGGTTAAACATACTCATTTTATCAAAATATTTTTTAAAAGCAAGGGATAGTGTTAAGTATTGAGGAAACCAAAGTTGATGATGATGATGATGATAATGGTACCAAATAGTTGAAGTGCTTATTATACCCTAGTACTAGGTAATTCAATCCTTAAAACAAGCTTCATTTTATAGAAATTAAAAGTCTTAATCTCTAATATAAAGTTGCTAAAAACCTAGGAGATGAGGAGTGATATACAAGCCATCACTCACAACATGATATAGTAATCATACTATGTTAATCAGCAAAGGTAGCTAGCTAGCTATGAGAACACAGAGTGGAAGTTAGGAGAAGCTTCTCAGAAAAAGAGAAAAAGAGTACCCATATCTTAAAGGTTTTGTGAGGTAAGTATGTTAGTCAGTTTTTTTGTTTCTGTGACTAAAATACTGAATAATAAGTACTTAGGGGCGGAAAATTAATCTGGGGCTCGTGATTTCAGAGATCTAGTCCATGGCTGGCTGACTCCACACTCTCCATCTGAAGTGAGGTGGAGAATCATACCCAAGGGGCATGGTGAAAGAAAGCTTTTCAACTCAAGGCAACTAGGAAGCAGAAAGAGAGAAGATGGAGCCAGGGTGCTAAGAAATAATCCCTAAGGGCATGCCCCAATGACCCATCTTCTCTAGCCATGCAGCACCTGCCTGTAGTTAAAATCTAGTTAGTCCTTTCAAACTATCAATCCTTAAAATGGATTAATCCACTGATAAGATTACAGCTTTCATAATCTAATCATGTCATCTCCTGCATTAACACAGGAACTCTTCAGGGACACTTCATATCCAAATGATAAAAGTAAGTAAAGTAAGAAATACAGAAGACCTTTCAGAGAGAGGAGACAATATGAATATTGAATGTATGATCAAGAATGAATCCCAAATTTCTAGTTTGTGCAATTAAGTACACTCTTAATGTGTATAATAAATTAAAATAAAGACTACAAGGAAAGCATACAAGCTTGAGGAAAAGTTGCTGTTCAGTATTGATATGAAAGTGTCTGGCAAGTAATTGGAAAGATGGATCATGGTGAAACTAGAGTTCAAAACTAAGGACTCAGGGAGGAGGAAGATGGCAGCGGGTAGGAAGATAGCACCCCCGTGACCTGCGCCCCTGTGCCAGCAGTGAGTGAGTTTAGAACGGCCAGATGCTGTCTTTTCAGGAATATTCAGCGAAGTTCGTCCACAATGAAACCTAAGGGAAGGGTTTGAGCATCTGAGGGGCAACAATGTGGCTCAGAAGTGAGTGAACCCGAACCACCCGGTGTGCGGAGGTACTGGCTAGCTGAAAAGCAACCCGCCACAGCTGGAGGCAATTGATCACTGCAGAGACCTGCCAGTAGCACAGAGAAACCGAACTTCGAATCCTGTGAAGATATGCCAACCGTGCCTCCACAGGGCACCAGACTGAGATCTGAAGTTGGGACTTAGGAGAGAAACGGCCCAGATCTACCCTCCTTACCGGACACCCCGGCAAGGAAACCAGTGGCCACCATATTGGAGAACTGACGTCATCAGCGTTCTGCAGATCGGATGGCACCACAGCAAATTTGGCAACAGAAGAGGTGTGTGACCCACAGCCCCCACCCCATACAGCTGGGATAACTCAAAGAATCTCTCTGTGGGCATGAATATCAGAGCAGAGGGAAACAGAAAAGGCACCTGACCTCCAACCCCCCCTCCCACCAGGGGCGAAAACCAAAACCTTTCTTGCCAGCTCTCGGGGGCTTGGCTATCAGAGGGAATCAGACAGAATAGGCTGCTGGTTTCCAACTCCTATGCTCCACAACCATGAGGTCTGGGTGAACAACAAAGAGAGCACCCAGTCATTAAAGAGAGCAGGGCATCCAGGAAACTGCATGCCCAGAGTGTAGCTAGAACTGTGGAGAAGTGCCCCAGTAAGTGGGACCTGGCGGGCAGAAAAAGCGAGGGGGCTAGAGACCAGGAGCAACCCTAAGCGACTGGGATTAGAGAGACACGCCTGGGGAGGGAAAGCCGCCTCACACAGATTGCTTCCTAGATCCTGAGGGCAGAGACTTAGTGTGGAAAGCACAGCTCCACCTACTGGAAGAGAAGAAAATAGAATATAAGAGTGCATTTTTAAAAATATTTACTTTTCTTTTCTTTTTCTTTTTTTTTTCTCATTCTATTTCTTGTTTTCTTCCTTCCCTTTCCCCTACCTTTCCTCCCAAGCATTACTACTTCTATTACATGTAATTTACTAAATGCAAATAGGTGAATGTTCCGAGGCTGTCTGTAGTGCTCCTAAGTACTTAGCTACCCCCCAAATACTCCTGTCTATTCTCCTGTTAATATCCCCCTTCATTAGAGCAATCCTCCAAAGTAGCTAAAATATACTAACCCCCATACCATCACATCTTTTGACCTAAACATAAGGTCCTAAGACCAAACTTCAGTTCTCTATACACCATCAGAATCTATATGACTTTTATGAAACTAGTGAATTTACTTTAAATTACAATTAAACCCAACATCTCTAGACATTGTCTCCCATCACAAAGGAGAGATCTTGGAGCTCTACAAAGCCAAAACAAATTTATAGAAGAAAATATAACACAGCAGTCACACAGAACTGGGAAGAAACACGAGCATCATGAAAAAACAAGGAAGAAAAGGAACATATACATTGCAGGACAGCTTAAATTTATGGGAGATGCTAGAGGCAGCAGAGAGATGGTCAGCTAAATATTTCAAGACATACTTGATTCAGATGGTATGGAGTCTTAAAGAGGACATTAGACAGCAAATGCAAACAATGAAAGATCACTTCGACAATGAATTACATAAACAAATCCAAGAAACAAAAGAACAACTCTACAGGGAGATAGAGATTATAAAAAAGCTCAAAAGAAATCCTGGAAATGAAGGAAATTATAAAGCAAATTAAAAACTGAAATGAGAGTATTACCAGTAGAGTAGACCAAGTAGAAGTCAGAACATCAGACAATGAAGACAAAATATATCATCTCGAAAAGAGTCTAGTCAACTCAGAAAGGCTGGTAAGAAACCAGGAACAAAACATCCAAGAGATATGGGATATCATAAAAAAACCAAACTAAGAGTCATTGGGATAGAGGAAGGTATAGAGGTCCAAAACAAAGGAATGAACAACTATTAAATGAAATAATTTCAGAAAACTTTCCAGACATGAAGAATGAAATGGAAGTCCAAATCCAAGAAGCCTACAGGACGCCGAATATACAAAACCACAAGAGACACACACCAAGACACATTATTATGAATATATCCAACATACAGAACAAGGAGAGAATATTAAAAGCTACAAGATAAAGGAGGCAGATTACATTTAGGGGTAAACCAATTAGGTTAACGGCTGATTTTTCATCACAGACACTGAAAGCGAGAAGATCCTAGAACAACGTATTTCAAATACTGAAAGATAATGGTTGCCAACCAAGAATATTGTATACAGCAAAATTAAGCTTCAGGTTTGACAATAAAATAAAAACCTTCCACAATAAACAAAAGTTAAAGAATTCACAGCCAGAAAACCAGCACTGCAAAGCATTTTGGGCAAAACACTACACAAAGAGGAAATGAAAAACAATAACCAAAATCAAGAGTGGGAAGTAGCTCAGTAAAGGGAAAAAACTAATCAAAGAGGAAAAATAAACCAAATTAAAAAAAATAAACAAACATGACTAGAAGTACAGATCATATATCAATAGTAACCTTAAACGTTAAACTCACCAATTAAGCGACAGAGGCTAGTAACCTGGACTAAAAAAACAGATCCAACAATAAGCTACCTTCAGGAGACATATCTGATAGGAAAAGACATACACAGGCTGAAGGTGAAAGGTTGGGAAAAATCATACCATGGACCTCAGAAGCAAGCAGGGGTGGCCATACTCATATCAAATAAAATGGACTTCAAGCCTAAGTTAATCAAAAGGGATAAAGAAGGACACTATATACTGTTAAAGGGAACCATTCACCAACAACACATAACAATCATCAATATATATGCCCCAAACAATGGTGCTTCTATGTTCATAAAACAAACTCTCCTCAAGTTCAAGAGACAAATAGACCACGACACAATAATTATGGGTGACTTTAACACACCTCTCTCACCACTGGACAGATCTTCCAAAGAAAAGTTGAATAAAGAAACTATAGAACTCAATAACACAATTAATAACCTAGACTTAACTGACATACATATAGAATATATCAACCATCATCAAGCGGATATGCTTTTTCTCAGAAGCACATGGATCCTTCTCAAAAATAGATCATATATTTTGCCATAGGGCAACTCTTAGCAATTATAAAGGAGTAGAGATAATACCATGCATCTTATCCGATCAGAATGGAATGAAACTGGAAATCAATGATAAAAGAAGGAAGAAAAACTCCTACATCACTTGGAGAATGAACAATATGTTACTGAATGAATAATGGGTTACAGAAGACATCAAGGAGGAAATTAAAAATTCTTAGAGATAAATGAAAACATAGACACAACATATTGGAATCTATGGGACACTATGAAAGCAGTACTAAGAGGAAAATTCATTGCTTGGAGTTCATTCCTCAAAAAAAGAAAAAAAACAACAAATAAATGATCTCACACTTCATCTCAAAGCCCTAGAAAAAGAAGAGCAAATCAACAGCAAATGCAGTAAAAGGCAACAAATAAAAAAATCAGAGCTGAAATCAATGAAATCAAAATAAAAGAAACAATTGAAAAATTGACAAAACTGAAAGTTGGTTCTTTGAAACAATAAATAAGATCGATAGACCCTTAGCCATGCTAACAAAGAGAAGAAGAGAGAGAACTCAAATACAGACACAACAGAAATACGGAAGATAATTAGAAATTATTTTGAAACTTTATACTCCAATAAAATATAATATAGTGAAGGCATCGATAAATTTCTTAAGTCATATGATCTGCCCAGATTTAGTCAGGAGGAATATACACAACTTAAATAGACCAATATCAATTGAGAAAATAGAAGAAGCCATCAAAAGACTATCAACCAAGAAAAGCCCAATACCGGATGGGTATACAGCGGAGTTTTACAAAACCTTTAAAGAAGAACTAATATCAATACTTTTCAGGCTATTTCAGGAAATACAAAAAGAGGGAGTACTTCCAAATTCATTCAACGAGGCCAACATCACCCTTATTCCTAAACCAGACAAAGACACTTAAAAGAAAGAAAACTGCAGACCAATATCTCTAATGAACATAGATGAAAAATCCTCAATAAAATTCTGGCAAATCGGATACAAAACATACCAAAAAGATCGTGCACCATGATCAAGTAGGATTCACCCCTGGGATGCAAAGCTGGTTCAATATATGGAAATCAATAAATGTAATTCATCACATCAATAGACTTAAAGATAAGAACCATATGATCATCTCAATAGATGTAGAAAAAGCATTTGACAAAATAAAGCATCCCTTTATGTTCAAAACTCTAGAAAAACTAAGGATAACAGGAATTTACCTCAACATTGTAAAAACTATTTATGCTAAGCCTCAGGCTAGCATCATTCTAAACGGAGAAAAATTGAAGGCATTCCCTCTAAAATCTGGAACAAGACAGGGATGCCCTCTCTCACCACTTCTATTCAACATAGTTCTTGAAACACTGGCCAGAGCAATTAGATGAAAGAAATTAAAGGCATAAAGATAGGAAAAGAAGAACTTAAATTAGCACTATTTGCAGATGACATGATCCTATACCTAGCAGACCCAAAAGGGTCTACCAAGAAACTTCTAGAACTAGTAAATGAATTCAGCAAAGTGGCAGAAATAAAATCAACACACATAAATCAAAGGCATTCCTGTATATCAGTGACAAATCCTCTGAAATGGAAATGAGGACAACCACCCCATTCAAAATATCCTAAAAAAAATACTTGGGAATCAACCTAACAAAAGAGGTGAAAGGTCTATACAATGAAAACTACTGAACCCTAAAGACAGAAATATAAGAAGACCTTAGAAGATGGAAAGATATACCTTGCTCATGGATAGGCAGAATTAATATCATTAAAATGGCCATATTACCAAAAGTACTCTATAGGTTTAATGCAATGCCAATCAAAATCCCAGTGGCATTTCTCGAAGAAATAGAAAAAGCAATCATGAAATTCATTTGGAAAAATAAGAGACCCAGAATAGCTAAAGCAATTCTAAGCAGGAAGAATGAAACAGGTGGTATAGCAATACCAGATTTTAAACTATACTACAGAGCAATAGTAACTAAAACAGCATGGCACTGGTACCAAAACAGGCTGGTAGACCAATGGTACAGATTAGAGGACACAGCAACCAATCCACAAAATTACAACTACCTTATAGTAGACAAAGGTGCTAAAAGCATGCAATGGAGAAAGGAGAGCATCTTCAATAAATGGTGCTGGGAGAATTGAAAAAAATGCAACAAAATGAAATTGAATCCCTTTATTTCACCATGCATAAAAATTAACTCAAAATGGATCAAGGAGCTAGGAATCAAACCAGAGACTCTGCGTCTAATAGAAAAAAAGTTGGCCCTAATCTCTGTCTCATGGGGTTGGGCTCCAAATTCCTTAATAGGACACCTATAGCACAAGAATTAAAATCAAGAATCAACAAATGGGATGTATTCAAACTAAAAAGTTTTTTCTCAGCAAGAGAAATAATAAGTGAGGTAAATAGGGAGCCTACATCCTGGGAATAAATTTTTACCCCTCACACTTCAGATAGAGCTCTAATCTCTACAGTATACAAAGAACTCAAAAAGTTAAACAACAAAAAAATAAATAACCCAATCAATAAATGGGCCAAGGACCTAAACAGACACTTCTCAGAGGAGGATATACAATCAATCAACAAATACACAAACAAAATTCTCACCATCTCTAGCAATCAGAGAAATGCAAATTAAAACTACTCTAAGATATCATCTCACTCCAGTAAGAATGGCAGCCATTATGAGGTCAAACAATAACAAGTGCTGGCGGGGATGTGGGGAAAAGGGTACACTTGTACATTGCTGGTGGGACTGCAAATTGGTGCAGCCAATTTGGAAAGCAATATGGAGATGCCTTGGAAAGCTGGGAATGGAACCACCATTTGACCCAGGTATTGCCCTTCTTGGACTATCATGGCATTTGCAGGGAAATGGATGGCATTAGAGCAGATTATGCTAAGTGAAGTTAGCCAATCCCTACAAAACAAATGCCGGATGTCTTCTCTGATATAAGGGGGGTGACTCAAAATAGAATAGGGAGGAAGAGCATGAGAAGAAGATTACCACTAAATAGGGAAGAGAGGTGGGAAGGAATGGGAGGGAGAAGGGGAATTGCACGAAGATGGAAGGCGACCCTCATCGTTATACAAAATACATGTATGATGATGTGAGGGGGAAGAAAAAAAAAGAGAGAGAAAGTTGTCACAGTAGATTGGGTAGAGAGAGGTGATGGGAGGGGAGGAGAGGGAAGGGAAGGGGGGATAGGAAGGACAGCAGAATACAGTAGACACTAGTATTGCTATATGTATATACGTGGCCGTATAACCAATGTGTTCCTGCAACCTGTACACTTGGAAAAATAAGAATCCATACCCCATTTGAATCAAATGTGTGATATGTGAAGATCATGTATTGTCATGAGCAACTAATAAAAAAAAAAACTAAGGACTCATCAGCATTTAGCTTGTCACCCTGAAAAATGATATAAAAACGGTAGATGAAGGCTCCAAGCAGTTTTGACCATTCTAGATTTGTGTGTGTGTGTGTGTGTGTGTACGGTGGTGCTAGGGGTTGAACCCAGCACCTTGTGCATGAAAGGCAAACCCTCTACCAACTGAGCTATATCCCCAGCCCCCATTCTAGATTCTTAAGGAAATATGTGAGCATCTGACCGTTAATCTACTTAAACTCCAAAGATTTTCCCCATACAGTCAGTAAAGCAAAGCCTATGAAAGTTTCAATGCCATTTTCTTATGATTTTATTGCTTTTGTTCTGCCAAAGAAAGGCTTAGACTACCCATGAAATTTTGCATAAAATTTAAATATCAATCTCTCATTCTTTTGGCAGTAGATCAGCCAAAAACCCATAGCTTTAAGATTCCTTCAGCCTAAGATGTTCTGTTTCTAGTACCCAGAGTTTCATTTGCATAAAGATCTTTTTCACTTTCTACATCTGTGTTTTATTTATATTGCAACAGCAATATTTATAAGTTTGTGTCACAATAAGTTTCCAGTCTAAATTTGGGTCTTTTTTTTAATTGTTCAGCAGCAAAAAAAAAAACACACACACACACACAAAAGTAAAAACTCCAGCATAGAATACCTCAATGTGAAGTTGATCTCAGTTTTCCTCATGAACAAGTAGCTATGTCATGTCACATGATTTAATGTTGATGATAAAGTAAAATAAATGGTGAAATGTGGCAAATCTGTTCTGAGATTAATTTTGCAATCTTAATAAAAATGCAAAACTACATTTTACTTTACATAAATTGGCATCATTATGGGATTTGATTGTGTTTAACCACTTTTTTACTGTTTCATGGAAGGTTTTGGCTATCATAACAGGTTTATGATACTTATTTGACTAAAATGAATTTTTCCTATAACAAGACTAGCTTCAAGTCTTCAGGTACTGTGTTCCCTCTGAAACCTTCAATTCTCTCTTACCTGATACCCAGCCCAACTAAAAGTGTTAAGCTGTCATAATAATTTTGTTCTTTATCTACCACTAAAATTAGTATTTTGTACATTGGTTTATAGGTTTTGTGTACTTAATTCATCCTATTTGCTAGACTGTATGCTCTACAAGTGCAAAAAGGCCAAACAATTGCAATACCTTGATTTCATAGTGAATATCTAAAATATTTAATGAATAAATAAATTAATCTCCCTAACCACAGTCTAGTTTTCATCAACATTGAATTATTATTCCATAAACAACATTACAACAATGTTGTCTAGTGATTTTTCATTTGAACTTGACTATACGTGTAAGATTTAGACAGTATTACTACCATCCTATCAAAAATTCTAATTTAATTAGTTAGAAGGTTTAATCACCCCATAAAGCTTAACACTAAAACAAATAATTATTTTTTATGTTTATCTGCTTATCCCTCTACTTTTCCACAGAAATATAAGGGCTGTGAAGCATAAGGACGACATCCTTCTTTGTCAATAAATTTTAGGGCCTTACATATATTGGGTGTTTACTAAATATCTCTTGAATCAATTTAGCAAATATTTTATAAAATTAACCCATATACCAGGAACCTTACTACATGCTTATTATTTCATTTTAAACTTATTAATAAACATAATTACATATTTAACTTAAACAATTTGAAGTACTATTCATATTCAAACTAAGACTCAGAATTTTCATTACTAGCTAAAAGTCAAAACCTAGTAATAGCTAAGCTTGAATATAAAATCAACATTATTTGATTCTATTCTCTCTTATATACTGCAGCTTAAACACTGATTAGAGACTCAGATACATTCAGTGAGTGTAAGTAGCATATACTCCTTGCTCCCAACTTCTTCCTATCTTTGTTACTAGAAATTAGGTAATCAAGTGCAAACAATCAACTAATCAAGATAATTTTTAAAGATGAACTCAATTAATATTGACATGCAAGAGTAAGTAAAATACCCTGAATTAAACAGGTATTTGTTTATGCATGCTTTTGTAACACAATACAATAAATATTGTTGGATTAAACATTAGTAGATAAATGAAACCTTTTACTTTAAATGAAAATGAAAAAGATAATTAAAAGGAAGAGGAAATGCTTCCCTATTTAGTTGTTATTTATTCTTTGTATTTATACACTAATATTTTTACTTAATGACATAAAGCTAATAATGCAATATTTCCATAGGTTGAAGAAAAAAAGTTCTGCATTGTGTTAAATCTTTTAGATATGACAAATTAAAATTTCTGGATTAGATTAACATCTGAGTTTTTTTATGTATTATGAAAAAATAATTTAGAAAAAATATATTCAATTATTTTGCTAACATATAACAGGGATCAACACCAAATATAGTTATTATGCACTGTTCTTGTAAAATAATTCTCTTTAGCAACATCAATTAATGAGATGAGAACGATTTGGTGTATAAAACTGAATTTAATGTGATAAATTTTAAAAGTAAAAATTATAAAAAACTCTATTTGGGACATTACCAGGCAAAGGCTAGCAAGGTCTCTATATGTATGAATTTTCAGACAAAAATAATAATAGAAAATGAAGGCTATATTTTCAATGAAAATCAGTGCATATATTAATGAAGTGGCAAAAAAATTATCATTAATGTCAAGGGGCCTGGTCTATGAGATTAGCTCTGCCATAAATGAGATATATGTCCTTAAGTGAATCACTTTATCATTCTGAAACTCAGATATTTCATCTAAAATAAATTGTACAAATTTTTCTAAAATCAAGAGTATAAAGGCACTCTCTGAAACATGAATACATAGACTAATAGGTTAAAATAGTACGTATACTATAAGAATGTAAAATTTTCATTAGTGGCTAGATTCCTAGCTTTCCACTAATTACTTATCCTTTATAAGTCTCATTTTTCTTACTACTAATAATATTTACTTCACAGAATTATTGTTTAGATTAATGACATGATCAAACAAATGAGATTATTGTAAAGACTCTATGCCACATCATATTTTCAGTAAAAGAAAATCATCACGTTACTCAAAGAACACAATTTTCAGGTGATAAAAAATGTGCAGGCCTTGGATTTTTTGAAGGGACAGATGTCAATGAAAGACTTTCTAGTACTCTTCCCTCACCAGAAACATAAATTCAAAAAAAAAAAACTATCTATGAACAAAAATACCTATAAAAGAGCTATGTAAACCATGTGAGAGATTATGGTACTCTGACATAACACAGAAATAAGAAAAGATTCATAGGAAGGATAGATATACATTACTCACGTCATACCTCTCCCAAACTTAGGCAGCAGATAATATCCTTCATTAGGGGTAAAGAGAGGCAAAGGATAGACTTTGTCTTAGTTCCCATTACTGGATGTGCCCAAGTAAAACCCAGTGCCAAATAGCTTCCCACATCCCCACATACCAGCACACAATCTGAGGATTGAGCCTCAAAGCTTTTTCTGATGCCAGCAGTATCCACAGCCCAAACTCCTGGTCTATTCAGACATGGTCTCTTGGACTGTTTTCCCAAAAGGCTGACTCGAGTAGCCCTAGGTTCTAAACTGCCTCCAATACTAGGCCAACTTCCAAAGCACTCTAGGCCCACCCAACACCCAGGCCAGACTCTGTGGAGCCGGGTTCCAAGGCTTCCCCAGGTTCCAACTAATCTAGACCTCCAGCAAGCCACAGTTTCAAAAGCTCCAGCAGAGCCAGGATCCAGTCCATTCCAGTAGACCTGGAGCCATGACCCCTACCCTCCCCGACACCCACAAAAAATGAGCTACAAATCCATTTCTGAAGACCTAGAACTCAACCCTGTTCTCTTGTATTTAGGTCCCAGGCTTAGTGTAGTGTCAGACTAACTCATTCTCTATGTCTATCCAAGTGGGTTCAGGTACCAGGCCCTCTCCAGCACCTGGCTAGCCACTGAAGACTCAGGCTTAAAGCTCAACCCAGTGCTTGATCATCCCCCATGGACTCAGGTTCCACACATATCCCCACAAAACTCAATCAATAGGTACTCACAATAAAACTAGGCTCTAGGCCCAAACCCATAGACCCAGGTGCCAGGCCCTCTCACTGATAACTCAGGCTCCAATCCAGTCTATTTAAAGATTGAAGAAACAAGCTTACCCATGAATCACATCTCTGCTTGCTCCAAATCTCTGGTTGGTCTGACTAGTGAAAGACTTCCCCCCAAAAGGCCAGTCTTCAAAGACCAGGGTAAGTCTTTACTTCTTTAAATGTACAGATATCATTGCAACATAATAATTTCCCAGTAACTGACTGCAAAGAAATTGAGATATACAAACTATGTGACAAAGAATTCACACTAATTGAATTAAAGAAGCTCAGTGAATTTTAAGATGTACACAGAAATGACTCAATGAAATCATAAAAATAATAAATGACCCAAATGAAAACTTAATAGAGATTGGAATTATTTTTAAGAATCAAAACAGAAATTCTTAAGCCAAAAAATACAATGAATGAAATTAAAAATGCATACACAATATCAACAGACTTTATTATGCAAAAGAAAGACTCTGTGAACTCAAAGACAGATTATTTGAAATATACAGTTATAGGAGAAAAAAGGTTGTGATGGAAAAGAAAGCTTATGGCAATCACAGGAAAGCATCAAATGAACAAATATTTCAGTTACAGGGGTTAAGAAGAAGACAAAGTTTTAGAAAGCTTAAGAAATAACAGCAGAAAACTTTCAAATCTGAAAAAGACACAAATGTATAGGTTTAAGAAGGTTAAGTCTCTAACTGAATTCAATTCAAAGAGGATGACTCAAAGACATACTAAACTGTTAAAGAAAAACAGCCTCCTGAAAACATCAAGAAAGAAGAAAGTTTACATATAAAGGAATTCTAGGGCTATGGCTATAGCTCAGTAACAGAGTGCCTGCCTCACACATGTGATGCACAGGTGCACAGGGTTCAATTCTCAGCACCACATAAATATAAACAAATAAAGACATTCTGTTCATCTACAACTACAATTTTTTTTAAAAAAAAAAAGGAATTCTAACATGATTAGCAGCTGACTGCTCAGCAGAAAACTTAAGGCCAATAGATGATATATAATCAACTTGCTGGAGGAAAAAACTACAAACCAGTAATAAGCTACCTGGCAGAACTGTGCCTCAGAAATGAAGAAGGGAGCTGGATCTGGAATTACACACATGTAATTCCTGTAGCTCAGAAGGCTGGGACAGGAGGGTTACAAATTTGAAAGCCAGCCTGGATAAGTTAGCCAGACCTTTTTCCAAATTAAAAAGGGCCAGGGGTGTAGCTCAGTGCTCAGTGGTAGAGTGCCCCCTAGTTTCAACCCCCAGTACAGAAAGAAAAAGAGAGAGAGAGAGAGAGAGAGAGAGAGAGAGAGAGAGAGAGAGAGAGAGAGAGAGAGAGAGAGAGAGAAAACATGACAAAGAGAGGGAGAAAGACGGGGTGGGAGGGAGAGAGAGAGAATGAAGAGATAAAACTTTCCCAGACAAACAAAAACAAAAGTTGCTGAGGCACTACCAGATCTGTATTACAAGAAATGCTGAAATAATTTCTTCAAGCTGAAAGAAAAGATGCTGATTAATAACACAAAATCAAATAAAAATATAGGACACACTGGTGAAATCAAATTGGGAATACTTAGTGTAACCGGATATTAAATTCAAAGGTAAAAAGAAAAAAAATAGTATAATACTATAGTATAATAATAATAATATAATAATAGGTAGAATAATTTGGCAAGGTATGTACACTACAAGAAACATAAAGGCTGGGTCGTGGCTCAGTGGTAGAGCACTTGACTCACATGTGTGAGGAACTGGGTTCAATTCTCAGCACCACATATAAATAAACGAATAATAAAGGTCCATCAACAACTAAAACAATATTTTTTAAAAAGTATAAACTTGGGGCCTGGGGTTGTGGCTCAGTGGTAGAGTGTTCGCCTAGCATGCACAAGGCACTGAGTTTGATCCTCAGCACCACATAAATGTAAAACAAAGATGTTGTATCCACTTAAAAACTTAAGAATAAATATTTTTTTAAAAGTGTAAACTATGACATCAAAAATGAAATTGATTATAGGATAAAATAATATTTATGCAACAAATTTATGTTATTATTAGATACAACCATATACAATAATTACAAGATGTTTTATGTAGGCTTCATGATAGCCACTAAGCAATATCCTACTGTAGATACACAAAGGATAAAAGTAAGTAATCACCAATGATCCTTTTTAATTGGGAATGAAACCACCATTCGACCCAGCTATCCCTCTCCTCGGTCTATACCCAAAGGACTTTAAAACAGCATACTACAGGGACACAGCCACATCAAAGTTTGTAGCAGCATAATAAACAATAGCTAAGCTGTGGAACCAACCTAGATACCCTTCAGTAGATGAATGGATAAAAAAAATGTGGCACATAAAAACAATAGAATATTACTCAGCAATAAAAGAGAATAAAATCATGGCATTTGCAGGTAAATGGGTGGAGTGGAGAAGATAATGCTAAGTGAAGTTAGCCAATCCCAAAAAAAACAAATGCCAAATGTTTTCTTTGACATAAGGAGACTGATTTATAGTGGGGTAGGGAGGGGGAACGTGGGAGGAATAGACAAACTCTAGAGAAGGTAGAGGGGTGGGAGGGAAAGGAAGGGGGTATGGTATTAGAAATGATGGTGAAATGTAATGGACATTATTATCCAAAGTACATGTATAAAGAAATGGTTTAGTGTGTATTTAGTTTGTATACAACCAGAGAT
This sequence comes from Marmota monax, assembly GCF_021218885.2. NCBI lineage: Eukaryota > Metazoa > Chordata > Mammalia > Rodentia > Sciuridae > Marmota > Marmota monax. Next base: position 993,077 of record NW_026694432.1, on the reverse strand, counting down.
ATGAAAAAAAAAATGTGCTCTATTTGTGTAATAAGAATTGTAATGCATTCTGCTGTCATATATAAATAAAAAATTAATAAAAATAGTAAGTAATCAAAGAATACTACTAGAGACAATCACAAGACAGTCGGAAAAGAGGGAAAAAATAAAGGCTTTTTAAATAACTAGAAAACAAAACTAAATGGCAGCATTGGTGATCAATAAATGGTATAACATTAATATGCCAGAAAATATCATGATTACTATTTTTAGATAAGGATCCACAAAGGAGGCACATTTCTGGTCTAAATGGCTTCATGGATAGTAGTAATATTCACTGGAATACAGAATATGGAGGCAGTTTTATAGGGCAAGATAAGGAACATTAAGTAGTAATACCATATAGGCAGCTGACTCCAGGAGAGACTTTCAAGCAAAGATACGGTTGGAATTATGGAAAAGTTTTAAGATGTAAGACATAATTATATGATATAGAATTATTTTGAGTATCAATGTTTAAGAAATTTGTGGGACAGAAAAATCCTACAAAGGACAAACAGAAGAAATAGACAGAAAGGAGGAGAATCAGAAAAGAATATTATGAAAGCCAAGATAACAGAATTTCTTAAAGTGAAATATACTAATGATATTTCAGTACCAAATTCAAGATAAATTAAGAATGTAGCACAATATGTCCATTGAGTTTAACAATAATGGGAATCATTCATAACTATTATAATGGTGAAATGCCTATTTAATAAATACTACAAAGTTTAATGCCAGCTAAGTTTATATTTGGTTTATATCTTATTTTCCTTTTTTTTTTTGGTATTTTCTTTAGAGACAGGATCTCTCTGAGTTGTAAGGACCTCACTAAGTTGCTGAGGCTGGCTTTAAACTCTCCATCCTCCTGCCTCAGCCTTCCAAGCTGCTGGGATTACAGGCATAAACCACTATGCCTGGATGATTCATTTCATTTTAAATTTTGTTAAGAGTATCTAGTATAACTGATGTCATAAGAATACATATCATGCTAAGTGAAATAAGTCAGTCCTCAAAAGCCAAAGGAGTGAGAGGAAGAATACGAATTCAGAATAGACTAAAGGAGGGAGGAGGAAGGGGATCCAAAAAGGAAAGGCAGTGAAATGAATGTGACATAATTTTCCATGTACACATATGAAAACAACACAGTGAATCCCACCATCATATACAAACACAAGAATGGGAATATTAACTAGAATAAGATATATTCCATGCTTGTATGATTATATAGAAATGGATTCTGCTGTTATATGTAACTAAAAAGACCAATAAATTTTAAAAAGAGCATACAAACATTGGAAACACAAATGTTTCTTTTTTTAAAATTTTTTTAGTTCAACATTGAAATAATACCTTTGTTTTACTTATTTATTTATATTATGTGGTGCTAAGGATAGAACCGTCATGTGTGCAAGGCAAGCACTCTACCACTGAGCCACAACTCCAGCCCCACAAATGTGTTTCTTTACTTATTTCATGATTATAAATATACAGGCAAATAATTTCAGGTAGTGCCTTGTTATATGTTCCAAGAAACTAAAACTAATTTCCATAAAATAATAGAAATCATTGTGAAAGACTGAAAATGATTCACATATGCAGCATTTAGCCTAAAATGGAATTAATATGGTTGATATGCAGACTTTTAAAAATTTCCATATCTTCTATATATTTAATAGTATCCTGTCTTTTGAATGGCACTGTAATTGAGAGATTTTACCTCTTTCCTTTCTTTTTTTATTGCCAAGAAAATTTCTCCTCTTTGCCCAGACTTTATGAGAACAATTCTACTTGTTTTATCACCTAGCCTTCTCTGAGTTGCCTATTTATTTCCTTGACTTGTTTGATTTTCTTTTCTTTCTTTTTCCTATTGGCTTGTTTTCTTTTTCTTTTTTCATTTGTTATTCTAGCACTAAGTAACCCTTCATTCCAAAACAGAATACAGGTAGAACAGAGCAAAAGAGGTTGTTTTGCTGTTGTCGTTATTTTCTCCTCTTCCTCCTCCTCACCCCTACCCCTCCTGCCCCCACTCTCAATTTTGAGACAGAGTCAAACTAAATTGCCCAGGCTACCTTCGAACTCATGAGCCTCCTGCCTCAGCCTACCAAGTAGTTGGGATTACAGGTGCACACCACTACACACAGCTTATTTTTTGTGTGTTTGTTTGCTTTCTTTATCTTGTTTTTAAATTTTTTCTTTCAGATCTGTTTATTAAGAATTCTTTGTATACTTTGAATATCAATCATTTCTCTATGTAAACATATTTTTCCAGGATAATACATATCTTTCAAATTTGAATCTTTTGTCATACTATATTTTAACAAACACACAAAAACAGTCTATTTATAAATTATTTAGTTTTTTTGTATCTTGTATAAGAAATTAAATTCTGTTTTCAAAGACAGTAAAAATTTTATATACTTTTCATAGTATAATTTTTAATTTCTTTTAATATTTAAGTCTTAATCTATCTGTAATATTTTCAAAAAGCAGTGTGTTAACGGTATTTTACTACACATACATCATGGTACTCCTATTTTATAATACAGTTTCTGTCACATATGAGATCCTTATATAAAATGCCTTGATTCTCATTTTTATTCTGTTCATTTAAACTATCTATTCTAATGACAGTACCATGATATTTTTATTACTATTGCTATAAACAAAAATGGTTACCTGAAATATAAGTTTCAAAAATAAACACGTACAAATTCATTGGTTTTTTTCAAAATTGACTTGGCTAGTAATGAATGTTTGTTTGCTATTCTTCATAAATTATTTTGTCAAACCTATTGAAAATTTGGAGGGTGAAATCTGATTAGAATTGTATTAAAATTATAGGTTGATTTTGAGAAAACTGATGTCTTTATAATATTGAGAATTTAATACCATAAATACAGTTTTATCTCATTTCTTCACATTATTTCTCCACTGCCTCTCATTTATTAATGTCAACTCTCTATTCCTTCATTATTCCTCCTCATTTCTCAATGATTATTGCTCAGGCTTCTCTGTCATTTTTCCAAAATATATTGAGATAATCTTTCCAACACTTGGCCACTTTAGGTTCTTACTCTGCAATGATTTTGTTCTCTGTTTTGTTTTAATTAGCTTGCTGTTGTTGTGATAATTTACACTTTGTGATTACCAATATTGGTAATAACTAATTCCTTCAACTTTCATTCATCCTACTCTAGCAACCTCCTCTTCTCTGTGCAACTTAATACGCTGACTCCCAAACTCCTATGACTTCATCAGAAAATGAAGTCCAACAAAAATAAATGAAATTGCAGTGTTTATAAATTGAATTGTTTATTACTTTTTCCAGTTGTAATTAGTAGAGGGTCTTTTCACTTTCAAAACTGGTCATATTTGGATGATGTGGTCATTCTATCTTCAGTGCACTTATCTATCATATTTTCACCACCCCTCATCTTTTCACTACTCCTGTTCCCTTCACATATTCTCTCCTTTCCCAGATTTACTGCATATACCTCATACTGTCTCATCCCTCTCTCACTGTGTGGTACACATTGATAAAAACCAAATCATAGTCTACTTCCAAACATAATATTGTACTGAATTGATTCTCCCACTACAAATAAAATGAACAATGGGGAAAATACATAAAATAGCTGTTTATAGACAATGGACAGCAGGCAACTCATGATTAAACCCCAAGAAGAGGAAAACAAATAAAATAAACCCTATGATAACTAAGGTTTTCTATCTGGAGGCTCATTCTGAACAATGATACAAGGAAAAGGAACTTGTGTAAAATATGGACATCACATTAAGGTGAAGAAACAGAAGCTGGAGTCCAAGGATTGGGGGAAGGCATGTTGTTGCTGATAGTACAGAGTAACAAAGGAGAAAAAATGTGGCATGGAAAAAAGTTCCAGAAGTCTGTATGGGTTCTAGGCAATTTTGTGGCTAAGTTCAAAGTTACGTATGCATAAGTAAGAATCCATAAAAATAAGCAAAGAACAATTCCTAGAAAGTTGTTCTAGATATAACAATTCCCAGAACTCACCAAGAGATGAAAGACATTCAAATAAAAAAAATCAGAGCAGAAAACTTCAAAAAACACTTCAGTAGAGATTCCAAAGGGATCATACCTTATTAACATAGCCCTAAAATAAAGGCTACTTTACACCCACTTTAGCAATACTTAAGAAGCCAGCCTGATGACTAAGTCAAAGTAACTGGTTCCATACCTACCATCCTACCCAAATGACTAAAAGTAAATACAATAACTTAAAATACAATAAAATATATGACATCCACTTTTTCAAATGTTGGACAGTAGCCATAAAAATGCTGGGATTCCCTAAGAAAAGGGAAATAAATGAAATCATTCCTATATTCAACCTGGCTTCCCAGATACAGAGCTGGGATATGTTTAGGTTATAATCAGATAGGAAAGAGAACCTCCAACAAACATCTGAAACATTCAGTAGATAATCCAGAGGGTTCTGTCTATGCAGTAGGGCCAAACTGTCTTCCCTACACTAAGCCTGTCCTAAAAAGCTTTTAAGAAACTCTCAAAAGGATCAAGATACTCACAAGTAACTTAACAGCCTGCCAGGGGAAAAAAATCTCAACAATTTTTAAAGAAATAAAACAAAATCTAAACACTTCATAATGTAACAATCACAATTTCCAGCTCCAACAAAAAATTAATAGATATGCAAACAAGAAAAAAGTGTGACTTATAACCAGGAGAAAAATCAATCTATAGAATACCTAGAAATAAAAAAAAGAATTATCTGACAAGGTTTCTATGTGGCTATTAAAAATATATTCAAGGTTTTCATTAATATATTCATGGATTCAATAGAAAATATAAACATAATGATATAAATTAGAGATATATATTAAAAAAGAACCAACTAGAAACTCTCATATATTGGTGGTGGTAATTTAAAAGGATACATCCATTTGGTAAAAGAGTAAAGTGGTATAAAAGACCTTTTAGAATTATAACTTTGTAGGATTTTTAAAATCCAATTGCTTGAAAATTATATCCCAACAAGTTGATTAAAAAAATAAAAGTAAAATTACAAAATAAAATCCTACTTTTTCAGAAAAAGTAAAAATACAACTATGGTTAAATCAAACTTTCTCCTACTCTGCATCTGAAGCATTATAGCTAAAGAGAATAGATGAAAACACACGTAGTCACACTAGTTTTGTGCCTTAAAATTTGTGTTTATGTATCTCAGTGTCACCTCTATTATTTGTCAGGAATTATTGCACCTTAGTTCATTTACTTTTCTGTCCTCCTTGATGACTATGTTATACTTTGTTTTACTTCAAGTCTCCATAGCCTCCATCAATATCAGCTGATAACCTTGCCTTCTACTTCAAGAGAGAATTGAAAATTGAAGCAATGAGAAAACTTCCAAAGAAAACTTTTACTACACCTATCCACTTACTAGCATCTGCTCCAAATTTCCCTTCCTTCCAACCTATTGTGATACAAGAAATTTCTGTGCTTCTATCTAAAATTAATCCTTCAATTCATAAGCTACCTTTTCTTGATACGTAAGAATATCACTCCAAAATTTATCCCTATTTTCTCGTTTATCATCTGATATGTACTAGATCATACTAATCAGGATACAAACATGCATTTCCCCTGTCTAATCAGTTTTTCTTCTGCCTACTTTGTCTATCAGTTACCATTATATTTCTTTGCTCCCTTTGAGGCAAACTTATTTTTAAAAATGTTACCCGCATTACATGTTTCTAATCCTCTCTTCCCATTCTCTCTTATGTCTACTCTAGCACGCTACCAAAACTGCTCTTGTCAAAGATACCAATGACCTTTACATTCCCAGCACAATAATCAACCTTGAGTCCACAACTTATTTCCTTGACTGATCACAGTATGTTGGTTTCTTCTCCATCATAAACTTTCTCCTACCAACAATCTGGTCTCTCTCAGGTTCCTTTGCTGGTTGCTTGTTTAGAGCACTCTTAGGATCATTCCTTAGTCCTCTTCTCATCTCTTCTCTTCTTGATCTATATTACTTTTTTGGTAATATTGTCATGTTTCATGGCTTTAAATATTATCTATATGCCAACAATTTCTAAATGTGTATCTCCAATTCTGATTTCTGTCTCTCTAGACCCATATATCCATTTAGTAGCTGATTTGAATATCTGATAGGTACTTCACATATAATCTAAAATTAAATCTCTTGTCTTCCCTTGAAAACCTGCTCCTCTAGCAGCTACCTTTATCTGTAGATAAGATAGCTTTACCCTTGCAGACACTTATGTCAAAATTCTGAAGTGATCACTGACACTTGTATTGCACATCTACAATCCATCAGAATGTTCTCTGGCTGTATTTTCACACCATTCTTACTACATAAATTGCTATTGTAATGATTCAAACCACTAACTTTCACTTAGTTTACTACAAAAGTTTCCTAAATGCGTTCCTATTAGAATCTTTGGCCCATCCAGCCCTTAAGTCTATTCTCAACAGGGAAACCAGAATAATTTTATGATATGATATATCATGTGATTACTCTGTTAAAAGTCTTTAATGTTTTTGAACTTCAGAGTCAAAAACAATGTGTTTACAGTAGCGAACCAGATATCACAAAACTATCATTCCAATCCACCCACCTCTATCCTGACATATACAATTCTTTTTTAAAAAATATTTTTTAGTTGTTGATGGACCTTTATTTTATTTATTTGCATGTGATGCTGAGAATCAAACCCAGTGCCTCATACATTCTAGGCAAGTGCGTTACCACTGAGTCACAACTCCAGCCACACATACACAATTTTTTGACCTCAGTCTCTACGGCCCTTTGCTACTCTGCTTACTCAGCTCTAATAACACAGTCTTTTCTGTTGTACCTCTAAAAATCAGGAATGTTTCCAAGGTTTCAGTCTTAGGACAATGGCTATTCTCTGTTGCAGAAACATTCTTCCATATATTTATATAGCCAATTTCCTTACCTTCTTTGCCTTTGATCAAAATGCAGCCTTCTCAATGGGGCCTACCATGATGACTATTCAATTTGTTCTCCTTCATATACATCCCTCTTATTTTCCTCTACTTCTTTTCTATAGCAATTATAAAATTCTGATATCTGACTTAATTTACTTATGTATTGACTTATACTATGTTTGTCTTTCTCCTTGCCTCCAGCCACATACTTAGAATACAAACTTCTCAAATGCTATCATGTTTTTACGTCTTGATTACTATACACCTAGTACTTAATAGAGAGGCATCCATTAAATATCTTGGATAAACAACATATCATTCCTAACTATTAGGTCTATCAGGTCTTGATGTATTTTAATAAAGTTTTATAACTTTTCTCAGAAATGTTATATCCCTATTACTCTTGGGTATCTTAGCTGTTTTTTGTTCTCATAACACATGGAATTTTTATTGTATTTTCTAATTTATTATTGCTGATAAATATGAAAAATTTAAATTATACATTGTATTATTCTGATCAAAATTAATTCTGTAATAAAATACCACAGACATGGAAGCTTATAAACAACAGAAATTCATTTCTTATAGTCCTGTAGGATATGAAGTCCAAAATCAAGGATCCAGCAGATTCCACAGCTGTTTTCCACATCTATTTCCTAGTTCATAGATGGCATCTCTGTACTGTGTCCTACTATAATGAAACAGGAAAAGCAGGTATCTTGGATCTCTTTTTTATAAAGTAACTCAATCAATAAACGGGATCTTTTTAAAAAGAATTCTAATCCTTTAGGAGGGCTCCATCCTCATGACCTAATCCCTTGCCAAAGGCCCAATCCCCTAATGCCATGACTTTGGAGTTAAGATTACAAAAAATGAATTCTGGGGAGATTTAATCTGAGATATAAGATACATATTGACTATTGACATTGTATCTTGGAACATTGCTCAGTTCTGTATTCTAATATTTTGTCTAGATTCTTTTAGATTTTATTTTAGCCAATCATGTAACTGCAAGTAATTATAATTATGCATCTTTCTTTCTAATCATTATACCACTTATCTAATGACCATGTCATATTGCATTGGAGACTTCACTTCAAATCTGAAAAGTGAGTTCATCCTTTTCTTTTTCTTAATTTTAAAGTGAATGATTTTAAAGTTTCATCATTATGTATAATATTTGCTCAATCTCTTGGAAGAGATTCCTCATTGGATTAAGAAGCTTCTTTCTCACCCTAGTTTTCTATGGGTTTTAGTTTGAATGGGAAGTAAATTTTAGCTATTTGTTTTTATACAGCTATTAGGATGATGTTTTGAAAGGTGGAAGAGAGCAAAAGATTAAGAGAGCAATCTTTGGAACAACAAAATATAAATAAAAAATAAGTAAACATAAGAGTAAATATGTTTAAATTAAATTTGAATTTAAAATTGTAGTACTGGAAAGCTACTACTGTTTTCTATTTTATTCCTTATTCTCTTCCTTTTCAAGGAAGGTTTACAGTAATTTCTTCTAAGTACTAGGATTATGGTTTTGAGTGTATTATTTTTTCCTTTTTTCCAATATTTCTCTATGTATTCCAAATTTCCTCCAGTGACAATTTCTACAATGACTACCTAGGTAAAACTACTGTTACCTTGAGTAAGTTATGCTATTTGTCCTTTCTATTCTCAGTTTCTTTGTCTGTAAACAGGGTGGGTGGTAAAATAGTATTTACTCAAAAAATTGTTTTAAGGATTGAATTAATTAATTAAAATAAATTATGAGAAAAGTACCTATAATATGAAAGTATTCAGTAAATGTTAGCTATTACTACAACTTGAATGACAGAAAAAATAATAAGCAATTTTCTGTTTTGTAGAAGTATCATTACAAATACATTACTAATAAGTGATAACATTTATTGAGCACTACTTATGTATTACTACATGCACTAAGCACTAAATTTGGTTTTCATATGCATTGTTACTTATAATTCTTATGTCAATCCTATTAATTACTACTATTAACATCATTCAGTAATGTAGAAACTGATAATATTGCTAGATAAATAGATTGAAGATTTTCCCAATGTCACAAAGATTGTAAGTTGCAGAGCTAGGCCTACAACACACCTTGGTCTAATAGAGTTCACTACATTTTGCCCTGTAATGATTAGGACAATTAGTAATAGACTTTGAATGAAAGAGGAAAAAAGGATAAGTAAGAGGAAAAGGAAAAAATTTAAACACATGTACATAAAATGTGTGTGTGTGTTTAAACTGTATTATAGCTAATAGAAATCCAGGAAATGCCTTTTTAAAGAAACAGTCTCACTAAATTTCCAGGAAGCACTGAACTGCTAGGATGAAGCAATTCTCCACCCTCAGCCTCTCTCTCAGGTAGCTGTAACTTCAGGTGCATGCCACCACACCTGAAACAAAATATGTATGCTTCATTATTCTGTTTTTCATACCTCATAGGACATTCTCTTGACATACTCAGATAAAACATGATTGATGAGTTGAGAAAAAAGTGAAAATAAAGTGGATCTGTTTTGCTATCTCATGTAATTGCTAGAATGCAATTAATTTTTTTTATGAATAGAGGTCTGAGATCATAACCCATTTATCTGTGAGGTTTCAAAGTGAGAAAAAGAAACGATTTTCTCTGGATGTGTGAACATCTAAGTTCTTAAACAATTCACAGCAAAATATTCAGGAAAAGTCATCTCATTCACTGCTATATCCAGGAGAAAAAAAAAGTGGTATTAACTTTTGGGCAGCAATTTAGAAATATGCATAAAGGTCTTCAAAATATACATATCCTTGACCATCAGTTCCCCTCTTAGGAATTTCTCCTAAAGGAGGAAAACAAATTTTGGTAATATCATTTGAATAAAGATGTTCACTACTGTATTATTCATAACATCATTTAATAGAAAATAATCTTTACACCCAAGAGTATAAAAGTAGACCAATAATAAATAGCTATTGGAGAGCCAAGTTTATCAAGTTTTTTAGAATTTTTTATTTGTTCTATTGAGTTATATTGACAGTAGTATGTATTTTGACACATTACATATACATTATCAAGTTTTTAATGATAGAAAATTGCTGTGATATGTTAAGTTTCTTTAGAAGTAAGACATTATGTGTATATACACACATATTCATACACATATAATTAAACTATATTATATATAATTAAAGTTGAACTACACATATATGTGTGTGTATAGTTTAATTTTGATTATGCTCCAAAAAGAAAACAAAATAAATAAGACTAGAAATAAATGTGGTAAAAATTAATAGTATTTGCTTCTAGCCAGTAAGATCATGGGTGTGTGTGCTTTTTCTCTGCTTCTAATAATTATATTTTCCAAATCACTACACTGATCATTGGCTACTTTTTAAATGGAAATTAAATGCAAATAGATAAAAATACTATCAAGAAAACAGAGTTTAGTCCATGTATACCACTTTATTTCCTCTTACTGGTTAAAATTTTATGATAAGTATAATAAATTTCAAAGATTTGCTTTCACATCACACAAATGTTCTACTGCATCAGTAATAAATTTCCACATAAGAATATTTAAAATCAGTTTTTTTCAGAGAGAAAATGACTGTTTCATAAAGGTTTCCAGACGTTCATTGACTCTTACAAATGCCCTATTTAGCAACTATTTTGGAGGGATTAATACATTGGTCCTGAGATAGAGTACCACAGGTTCCAAGCTTTTATTGCTTCTTAAAAACATCAAAGAAATTAATCCCAAAGCTATACCTGTGTATACAATGTACTTCATGCTTCAATTTTTAACATTCATTTAATGGAGTCAGCCTGTGATGACTAATATTTTTTTTCTCTGCCACTACCAAGCCATAAATAAGTTTCTGGACTAGATTACATTCATGCAGCTCTCATTTTAAAGGAAATTGAAGAGAGATGAAAAAGATTATAGGAAGATACATTATAAAAACAGACCTCACAAGTCAAAGTTAATAGTAAAACCATTCTCTTTCATGTAGACACCATGAAAACAAATATCCTGTGAGCTAGGCATATATATTGTATCTATTCAGTAGATCTTATGCCTTCTTGAGACAGATTTCCATAACTATATAATATGATTACAGTTGATGAAGCAGTGGCCCACAGAAAGAGTCTGAAAAGGCATCAGGATCCTGGAAATCAGATGAACATGTTTATGATTTCTAATGGTAACACAGTAGGATAGCACTGGGTATGTAGATAGAACCCAGAAAAACAGAGAAGATATTATCTCCAACAACTTTAAAAATATGCATCCAGAAAACATACTCAACTCCCTTATTAGAATAACCCTTGGAACACATTCATGTCTCTTGCTATTTAATTGATAGACAAGATCGCCATAAAGGCTGTGTAGTTTTAACAGGTAATGTGCAAGTTACAACACTATGACTGTGACATTATAAACAATAAAAATAATATCCCTATAAGCACATTATAAGAGTAAATAAGAAAATTTTAAATGCATGAGGAGTTTGTCTAAATAACTGTCTCAGATGTTATAACTAAAGAAACACATTTCCCTCAACCCCCTAATCACTGCATCCTCTACTCCCCTCCTTACAAGAATAAGATGTAGAAAAACAATCTTTATAGAGATTACAGTGAAAGAAAACCTAGACCAGTAATGAATGTGACTCAAAGTTAAAGAAATAGTATAATTTCAGAGCTTCAACTAAGTTTATATTTAATAAAGGGCATAATGATGCTAGATAATTCTGTTGTTAAAAAGTAATCAGCCCCATTCTTAGGCATTAGTGGGTTCCCTGGATGCAGTAGGCCAGCTGAACAATGTACATAGGTTGTGAAAAAAGAAGAAAACAGCAATCTCTTTTACAAATTTAGAAATCTTTGCAGATTATACTGACTTTAAGAAAATGTTGTCCTTCATTCACATGAATTAACTATACTCCAGAGTTATGTTTTCTTTTTTTTCAGAGATGTGTGTATCTGACACCTATAAGTTACTGACACTAAGCAGGAATACCAATGGTAGATTGAGAAAGCACATTTTTACCTCATGATAACAAGAGGTTTTTATAAGGCCCAATTTTGAAATGTGAAAACTCAATCTAGTACATGTGGCTAACACCTCCTATTGTAATTTATAGTCTAGACACAGCAGCATGGACTTTCGGAAATACACTTTGAAGATTATTGATTATTTTGTTGAAACTGAAGGACATGCTAGGGTCAGGCAAACTAATATAGGTAAAATGTGGGTTTTCTCAAAGTCAGGAGAGAGGAGAAATATGATTTCTTTTTAATTGTGAAAAATGGAAAAAGAAACTTTGTCATTGGAGACTAAGTAAAACTAAGAAGCACACCTAGGAACTAAATTTGTCCTTGAGGGGGTCTCTATATAGAATTTAACTCTTTATTTCTACCACTGATCCTAAAATTCTGAGATAAGTCATACATGGCAAGCAATATACAGGGATCTCTCTGAAGTTTGATTCCTTCCAATTAGCCCCTAAACTTCAGTAACTGCATAATCTCCATTCCTGTGGCAGTGGTGTTGTAGAGAATTACAATAATTAGTAGCACATTGAAATGGCTATACCCATCTTTTGCTGAAGCCAGTATGCCAATAACAGAATTATGTCCAGGAAGACTCAGAGTTTATAAATTCTGACACTGACAATGCCTGATACCCAATTCAAGTTACAGCTGAGAGAAATGGAGAGAAGCAGCCAACCAGGTAAATGGCAAGCAGGATGGATTTACATGAGAGGAAATTAAACAAACTCATGAATTTCTCCCAAACACACTACAAAGACAACCTGAACTAAGAAGGTAAATGTTGGTTTATAAAGCTATGATTTCATCTACTTAAAAGAAACATAAAATCACTATATGTGCAACGTTTGTAGTTTTTCATGATTGATTATCTCAATATAACAGAATGAGAACTGATTCTTAGGGTTACATTTTTCAAAAAAAAATTAGTTGTAGATGGAGACAATAACTTTATTTCATTTATTAATTTTTATGTGGTGCTGATGATCGAACCCAGTGCCTCACATGTGCTAGGCAAGCGCTCTACCACTGAGGTACAACCCCAGCTCCTTAGCATTAGATTTTTACTAATTTTTTTATTCAAATCACGTGTTTATCTCTCCATTTTCATTCATATTCTCATGTAAAACAAGATTTGAAATGGGTTATAAAAACATGCACCACTAGAAACAAGCTGAAGAAATCAGGGTTACTTGCAGATTAACGCATTCGGAATTTTTAAAAAGTTAGTACGGAGAAACACAACAAAAATATTTTCCATTATCACTAAGAGAGGGGCTATAAAATATGTTCTGAGTTTCCCAGAAGTCAAAGCAAAAGGAAAATGGCATCAGGTACAAGAATCATATTGTCCAAAAAATATAAACTTGCTGTTGTACATGAAAAGAACAGCTTTTTCTGAAACTGAGGCCTATGAGAAATGCCTTTCATAGGTATTTAAAAGAAGAAATAATAAACAATAGCATTGTCTATAAAAATAATAGCAAGTCACCTCCCATGTTTCTTTATAGTGTCCCTTAAGGAATCCTAGCATATGTTAATGGTTCAATCAATAATAACACTTAAAATATTTGTATTATTTTAGAAAACATCAGATAACAAAAGTCAGCATACCTTCCCTATTTCTCTTTATCTCCTGGGGTGGGGGGGGGCACTATCATTGCTAAAGATATCCAAGAACATAGTCTAATATTGACTTAGTATTTTGATATTCCTAAAACAAAACAAAATATACTCTTCTTACCAAAAATACATTGAAATTATCCACTACTTCTCTCACCTGTGATTCTTTCACATTTTCAACAGTAAAGTTGAACCAGACTCGGAAGCGCGGATTACAGGTATCTGGCCTAATGAACAGATCATACTCGAACTCGGAGACCTGCTCCACCCTTCCAAGGTTACCTGGTAAAAAAAAATTAAGACAACTTTAATAGAAGTTCATGCAAATCAATGTTATATACGTTTAAATACTGTGTGCTCTGATATTAGCATTCATCATCATCCAGTACTTGTAAGTTCAGTATTCACAGTCTGTGATGCCACCAACTCTGAATGCAGCCCTGAGTAAGGAGAACTTTAAGCTTTAAGAAATCAGGATTACTGGCAGATTAATACATTCAGAATTTTTAAAAAGTTAGTACAGGGAAACACAAACAAAAATATTTTCCAGAATCACTAAGAGAGGGGCTATAAAATATGTTCTGAGTTTCCCTGAAGTCAAAGCAAAAGGAAAGTGAAATCAGTTACAAGACTCATATTGTCTTAAAAATATAAACTATATAAAAATATAAATATATTTTTATATAAATCATAAAAATATAATATAAGCTAGTCCAGGCTATGGTAAAAGCAGCACTTGCTGGCAATTATCTACAAGAAAACTCTCTTATGCAACAAGTGTCCTTGATAGATTGGGGTGGTACATGGAGCCTGTGGTAAGCCCCAATAAACCAAGAGATAAGAACAAACTTCAGTTTCCTAATTAGAAAAATAAGAATCACAGTTTCTTATGTATATCATATTAAGCTTTATGGCATACAAATTACCTCTAAAATATTTGGTCTTGTTTAATTATAACAGGAATATTATTTAGTCTATACTGTTCTTGTTTTATCATAAACTTCTATCATAATGTTAAATAATATGTAGAATAAGGTTTTAAACAAAAATTAAAAGTAGGTGCTACATAATAATGATAAATTTACAACCATGAAATTAACTTCCATTTTCTCCACCAACAGTGGAAACATAGAATATATATGAATATGTTATATATAATGAATGTACTAACTTAAATGTTACCTTCATTCTTTGTTTTCTTCTCTCTGATTTTAAAGAGCAGTGAATTGTCTAAAACGTTAGCAATAGGATGAGATAAAAATAATCGCAAAGCATCTGATGAATTACCAAACCAGATGATCAATAGCATCAAAACGATTGACTGAGAAGTTGGTTTTGTACAGCTCTTGAAGAGCACAACAATGTTTTGCTTTAAAACGAGCTTTAATGAGTTTGCTTTCAAAAGAACACCCAGAATTAAATTTTAACCTTATATGTACCAACATTTTAAATTACTTCCTTTGGTAGTTCTATTGGCATGCCACCTGTTGTTATGAGCATCAATTGGCCAACAATAGATAGAGAACAAGTCTGGGAATCAGAAGACCTGAGTTCCAATTCAACAGGTTTACTATGTGATAATAAGTAAGTTATTCACCTTCTCAGGGTCTCATCTGCAAAATGAAGAAGATATTGAATTATATAACCTCTAAGGTTCTTTCAGGAGTAACCTTCTTTAACTGCATGATTTTAGGGTTGATCAGACAGGGATCTAAGATAATAACATAACCCTTCAAAACCACACCAATTAACTTTAGGTTATTTTATCTCTTCTCATTATTTATATATTGCACTCTGCAGGACCAGAACAGTTAGGTCCAGCTAAGTATACACATATTGAAAACTTGCCTTGATATCAAAGTATAAACATGAGCAAATTAGAACCAAAGACTATCATCTTATTTTATCTACTTTAATTGTATTCAGAATACCAAGGGAGATTCCTCAATTAAATTGATTCTTTCAACTAATTCCACCCCAAAACATTTACTAAACCTTCTGTTGTCAAAGGCATAGTATTTACTACACAATGACTATACATATGGAGTCAGAAGATTTGGGTTGGTTTTAGTTTTGTCGCTCACTGGATGACCTTCTTTGGTCACTTCTGTTTCCTCAAAGTGAGAATCAGATTAATTAAGTATGAACATTTTATACTCATATTAAACACAATTGGTTTTAATCATTTTGTAGTTACTATCAACATTAAATTTAGTACAAAAACAACATTTTCTGAGAATTTCTGTTATAAACTGTCCTAAACACTAGTGTACTAGGCTATTTAATCCTTAATTATTTTGATAATTCTGTTGTTAAAAAGATAATTCTGTTGTTAAAAAGTAATCAGCCCCATTCTTAGGCATTAGTTGGTTACAGATTACAGAATTCCCTGTTGCTATTCCCAATTTACATACAAGGCATAGATAAATAAAATAACTTGTTCAAAATTGTACAGCAAGTAATGAAGTAAAAGTCATAGTTGGGTTTTGAATTCAGGCAATATAATGCTGACCACTAGACAGAGCTGATATAAATAATAAAGAGATATATAAATTAAAAATACATTATAAGTTACAATGTTTAATAAAATTACTATCCTTAAATAAACAAGTAGAAAAGGTAATATTTTTCCCTCTAAAAGTTCATGATCGAAAAATTAAATATTGGCTGCCCTAGACACCCCTGCCCAGTCCAGAGGTCTCTTCTCTGGGCACAGCCTTGGTTACTACAGATGCTGCTTCTGATTCTACCTCAGTGGAACTGGAAGTCTCCTGTCAATCAACTGCCACCTACACCACTGCCACCCTTGCTGCTGCCTTTGATTCCACTACTGCCAGCCTGAAGTCACCTGGAGGTCTCTTTCTGGGTGCTGCTTGCACAGAAGACACCACTACCCCTGATGCAACTGAAGCTGACACTGCTGCTGACCCCCAGAGACCTCCTGATGAAGCCGCCCCCACGACTATAGTTGTAGCTGCTGGTGCTATAGCCACCGCTGCCTGCTGCCAAAAACCACCACCACTACTGCTACTACCATAGCCTAAAAGACTTCTTTGGGGTAGATTCCAGGTTTGGTTGCACATGGTTGCACCCATCTGGGGACACCAACCAGGGCCTGGGGCCTGGGTGCCAGCAGGTTTAGCACCACAAAGCCTTTGTCTGGGGACTCTAGCTGGGACCTGCAGGTCCAGTGTGAAGGTGCCTGCAGGTTTGAAGGAGCCTGGGGTCTTCTTGTTGAGAGGGCTGGTGGCCCTTGTCTTGCTGCTGCATCTCGGGGTTGCTCCTTTACATGAGTGTATCCCTGGTGGTCTCTCTGCAAGTAGCAGCAGCATTGAGATCTTGGGACTGCAGTGTGGCCTATCCTGAAGTATGTGAAGCCCAGATGGGTGGGATAGAGACTGGGTTTATGAGGGCTGATCTGGGTTTGGTGATCCCAAGAGACATCAGAGACAGGGCTAAGAAACTGTTGAACACTAACAGAGACAGTTCAACTTTCCGGGAAGATTTATTTTATTTTATTTTTCTATTCACTAATCTCTGTACCATATTTGGAACAGGATGTTGTTTATGCATCAGTATGTGGAAGACAATGATATATGAATGGTGTTTTGCACTTTTATTGTATTCTTATGTCTTTGATTTTTTCCTCTTTGAGTACTTCCTCTCTCTTATCTATTTTCTTGGATTTTCTTTCCCACTTTTCTCCAACCAACAGCCAATCTCTGTTGGCTCCTCTTCCACTCTTCCTGTGAATTTTTACTTCTAGCTTCTCTCTTCCTCCCAAAAGAATATTGCATACTACCCTACCTCTGTTCTCTCATCCACCATTTGAAATTGTAAACCATTTTAACAAATTTTCTCTTTGTACTATAGATAGATATTGAACTCACTATTTTGGTTTAATGCAAGAAAGCAGTAGATGTCTTAGTGGGAGCTATTAGGCTTAGGCTATGTATTGTTTACACTGGGTGCTATTGATATTGGTCTTACCATTAAAGGTGAGGTGCTAGAAACCTTCAGGGACACTATAGGTCTACAGGGTAGAATTTATGCTGGCTTAGATTCATACTTCTAGATGGGAAAACACACTAACAACATGAAAAAAAAACAAGGGAATAAAGTGCCCAAAACAAATCAAAATGCTTTCATCAACAGAAGCCACTGATAACACAGTAGAAGAAATGACCAACAAGGAGTTCAGATTGTACATAGTTAAATTGATATGTGAAGTAAAGAATAGTATTAGGAGTGAAATCAAAGAAAAAAATATAGGAAGAGAAATAACACTTCAATAAAGAGTTAGAGATCATGAAAAAATATCAGAAATCCCGAAATAAAGGAATAAATAAATCAAATTATAAATTCAATAAAAAGCATCACCAACAGACTAGACCACTTGGAAGACAAAACCTCAGACAATGAAGACAAAATATATAATTTCAAAAGTAGAGTTGAACATATGGAGAAGATGTTAAGAAACCATGAACAGAACACCCAAGAATTATGGGATAACATGAAAAGACCAAATTTAAGAGTTATCGGAATAGATGAAGGAGCAGAGATACAATCCAAAGAGATGCACAATCTTTACAATGATATAATAGCAGAAAATTTCCCAAAACTAAAGAATGGAATGGAAAATCAAATACAAGAAACTTACAGGACACCAAATGTACAAAATTACAGCAGAGTCACACCAAAACACATTATTATGAGAATGACTAACACAGAGAATGAAGATGAAATCTTAAAGGCTGTGAGGGGGAAAAAAATCGAATTATATAGGGGGAAACCAACTCGGATCTCAACTGATTTCTCAACCCAGATCCTCAAAGTTAGGAGGTCCTAGAATAATATATTTCAAGCTCTAAAAGAAAAAGAATTTTATATCCAGCAAAATTAAGTTTCAGATAATGAAATTAAAACCTTCTATCATAAACAAAAAATAAAAGAATTCAAAACTAGAAAGCGTACACTACGAAGCATTCTCAACAAAATATTTCATGAGGATGAAGTAAATAAAAAGTAAAAAACAGAAAAGGGAGGATCTACACTAAAGGGACAATCAACCAAATGAGAAACTAAGACAAATGAAAAAACCAGAAATAAATCAAAATGACAGGGAATACAAATAATATCTCAATAATAACCTTGAATATTAATGGCCTAAACTCATCAATCAAAAAAACACAGATTGGCAGATTGGATTAAAAAGCAAGACCCAACAATATGCTGTCTTCAAGAGACTCAGATTATGGGCAGACTTCTACAGGCTGAAAAAGAAAGGATGGGAAAAAAACTTATCACTCATAATGATTGCATAAACAAGCAAGGGTTTTCATTCTCATTTCAGATAAAGTAGACTTCAAACCAAAGTTAATCAGAAGAGAAAGAAGAACATTTCACACTTCTTAAGGAAGTATATATAAGCAGGACATAAAAATCATAAATATTTATGCCTCAAACAATGGAGCATCTTTGTACATCAAACAAACCCTTCTCAATTTCAAATAGACCACAATACAATAATACTTTGGCACACCTCTCTCACTACTAGATGGATCTTCCAAACAAAAACTAGATAAGAAAATTATAGAACTAAATAACATACTCAATAATTTAGACTTAACAAATATATATATAGAATATTTCATCCATCAATGAGCAAATATACTTTTTTCTCAGGAGAATATGGTTCCTTCTCTAAAACAGACCATATCTTATGCCACAAAGCAACTCTTAGTGAATACAGAAAAACAGAGATAATACCCTAGATTTTATCAGACCACATGAAACGAAATAAGAAATCAATGATAAAATAAAAAAATATAAGCTATTGTAAAAAAAAGGAGACTAGATAATACACTATTGGATGATGAATGGATAGTAAAAGAAATAAAAAATTAAACAAAAAAATCTTAGAGATAAATGAGAACACTAATACAACATATCAAAATCTCTGGGACAATATAAAGGCAGTATTAAAAGGAAAGTTCATTGCATTGAGTGCATTCATTAAAAGAATAAAAAGAAAACAAATAAATGACCTAACACTACATCTTAAGGCCCTACAAAAAGAAGAACAAGTCAACACCAAAAGCAGTAAAAGACAAGAAATATTTATATGAGAGCTGAAATCAATGACATCAAAATCAATGATAAAACAAAAGAAACAATTGAAAAAATTGACAAAAAAATTGGTTCTTTGAAAAACTAAATACAATTGATAAATCAATGGTCATGCTAATGAAGAGAAAAAGAGGGAAAACTCAAATTACTAAAATATGAGATGAAGAAAAATATAAAACAATGGATACATATCAAATACAGAAGATAATTAGAAACTATTTTGAAATTTATACTCCAATAAAATAGGAAATATTAAAGATATTGACAAATTTCTAGAGACATATGACCTATCCAAACTGAATAAAGAGGGCATAAGCTATTTAAACAGATCAATTTCAAGTAATGAAGTAGAAAGCAAAGCCCAGGACCAGATAGTTTATCAACCGAGTTCTACAAGACATTCAAAGAAGAATTAACACCATTCATCTCAAAGTATTCCATGAAATAAAAAAGGATTTCCAAACACATGCTATGGGGCTAATATCACTCTAATACCAAAACCACACAAAGAAACATTTCAAGAAAAGAAAACTTCAGACCAATATCCCTGATGAACATAGAGGCAAAAATTCTCAATTAAATTCTGGCACAAACCATACAAAAATATTAAAAAGATAATACACCACGATCAAGTGGGGTTCATCCCAGGGATACAGGGTTGGTGCAACTGCAGAAATCAATAAGTGTAATTCATCATATTAATAGACTTAAAAACAAGAATCATATGATCATCTCAATAGATGCCAAAAAATCATTTGACAAAATAGAGCACACCTTCATGTTCAAAAGACTAGAAAAACTAGGGATAGTAGGAACATACCTCAACATTGTAAAAGCTCTGTATACTAAATCTAAGGCCAGCAACATTCTACATGGAGAAAAATTGAAAGCATTCCTTCTGAAAACTGGAACAAGATAAGGATGTCCTCTTTCACCACTTTCATTCAACATCATCCTTGAAACTCTAGCCAAAGTAATTAAACAAAAGAAAGAAATTAAAGGAATACAAATATGAGAAGAAGAGCTCAAACTATCACTATTTGTTGATGACATGATTTTATATCTAGAAAACCCAAAAAAAATTCCACCAGAAAACTTCTAGAACTAATATCTGAATTCAGCAAAGTAGCATGATATAAAATCAACACCCATAAAGCAAACACATTCCTATATATCAGCAATGATGAAAGAGAAATTAGGAAAACTACTCCATTCACAATAGCCTCAAAAAAATACCTGGGAGTCAATCTAACAAAAGAGGTGAAAGACCTCTACGATGAAAACTACAGAATACTAAAGAAAGAAATTGAAGAAAACCGCAGAAGATAAAAAGATCTCCCGTGCTCCTGGAGAGGCTATATTGTCAAAATTGGCCATATTCCAAATTGGCCATATTACCAAAAACATTATACAGATTTAATGCAATTCCTATTAAAATCCCAATGACATTCTTCATAGAAATAAAAAAGCAATCATAAAATGTTTTTGAAAAATAAGAGACCCAGAACAGCTAAAACAATCCTTAGCAAGAAAAGTGAAGCAGGAGGCATCACAATACCAGACCCTTAAACTATACTACAGAACTATAGTAACAAAAATAGCATGGTATTGGCACCAAAATAGACTTGTAGACCAATGGTACAGAATAGAGGACACAGAGACAAACTCATATAAATGTGTTTATGTCACACTAGACAAAGGTGTCAAAAACACTCACTGAAGAAAAGGTAGCCTATTCAAGAAATGGTGCTGGCAAAACTGAAAATCCATATGTAACAAAATGAAATTAAACCACTATCTCTCACCCTGCACAAAAATCAACTCAAAGTGGATCAAAGACATAGGCACTAGAATAGAGACCCTGTGCCTAATAGAAGAAAAAATAGGCCCAAATCTTCACGTCAGCCTAGGATCTGAATTCCTTAAAAGACTGCTAAGGCACAAAAAGTAAAATAAAGAATCAATAAATGAAATGGCTTCAAATTAAAAAGCTTCTTCTTAGCAAAGGAAACAATAATGTGAGGAGAGAGCCTACAAATTGGGAGAATATCTTTACCACTTGCATCTCTTATAAAGAATTAATCTCTAGGATATATAAACAACTGAAAATACTTAACATCCAAAAACAAATAACACAATCAATATATGGGCAAAGGTACTGAACGGACACTTCACACAAGAAGAAATTCAATTGATCAACAAAATATATGAAAAAGTGTTCAACACCTCTAGCAATTATAAAAATGCAAGTCAAAACTAATCCACGATTTCATCTCACTCCTGTCAGAATGGCAATCATAAAGAATACAGGTAACAATAAATGTTAGCGAGGATGTGGGGGAAAAGGTACACTCATACATTCCTGGTAGAACTGCAAATTGGTATAACCACTATGGAAAGCAGTATGGAGATTCCTCAGAAAATTTGGACTGGAACCACCATTTGACCCAGTGATCCCACTCATCGATTTATATCGAAAGACTTAAAATCAGCATACTACAATAATGCAGCTATGCAAATATTTATAGTAGCTCAATTCACAATAGCTAAACTATGGAACCATCCTCGGTGTCCCTTAATAAATGAATGTATAAAGAAAATGTGGTATATATACTCAATGTAATATTACTCAGCTTCAAGAAAGAGTGAAATTATGGCATTTGCTAGTAAGTGGATGAAGTTGGAGAATATCATGCTAAGTGAAATAAGAAAATCCCACAAAACCAAAGGCTGAATGTTTTCTCTAATACGGAAATGCTAATTCACAATAAATTGGGCACACTAGAGAAGGATAGCATTAAATTACATTAGGTAGAGAGAAGTGATGTAATGGGAGTGGAGGGGATGTGGGGATAGGAAAGATAGTAGAATGAAATAGTCATTATTACTTTATGTACATATGTGACTACATGACCAATATGATTCTGCAACATACACACTCAAAAAATGAGATATTATATCCCCTCTATGTATGATGTATCAAAGTGTATAAATGCATTCTATTGTAATGTATAACTAATTAAAACAAATAAAAAATTAAAAAATTAAATATTTACATATATTTGAATATTCAAGACAGAAGGTTTTTACTTTATTTTTAATACTGGAACAGTATAAATAAGTTCTAACAAATACCATATCTTAAAATTGCTGTTGCATATAGTATCTATAACAATACAGCAGACATGTCCAGAAATGTACACTTTTAAAATAATTTGACACAATTTATATTATTAAACACTTGTCAGGAACCAATGATGAATAAACTGAAACCCAGAAATGTTTAGTACTCTCTTTATTACATGTTTTAAAACATCACAAAAAAAAACCTTAAAAACTTTTGACTCCAAAATGTTGCTCTTTCAAATATATCATAATTGTAGCCAGTTCATTTATTCATCCATTTAATGAGTTATTCATCAAAAAATTACTATACTATGTGCTATTAAATAAGCCAGAGAATAAATGAATGAGATATTATCTTTGTGCTCACTGAGCTTACACTCTAAAAGAATAAGCATTTGATCTTTGATTTTCTATAAATAAGTTGAAGTTTTCCACCATTTCTGTGAGGAATATTCTCTGTGTTATGTGTAAGTGTATAAACAACACTTTCCTCATATTTTCTGAAATATTTCAGCGAAGTATCAGGTTATAACAATCCAGAAATATCTACATGAAAGTAAGCTAACATTATCATGAATTTCCCTTCCATGTAGATGAAAGGCAATGAAAGAAAGCAAAGAACAATCTAAAACAAATAAAAAATTCAACAAAATACAGGATATAAATTTTAAACCCAAATATAGCACTAAATATCTTAAATGTAAATTGGTTAAACATTATAATTAATACAAAATGGATAAACCTGGAGCACATTATGCTAAGTACAATAAACCAGTCTCAGAAAGAAAACCACTATATGATACCACTTATATGTGCAATCTTTTTGGAAAAAAGGCAAATATATAAAAATAGAGAGGTGGTTACCATAAGTCTCAGGCTGAGAGAGAAAATGGGGGAAATAAGTTAAAAGGTATAAAGTTACAGAAGTGTAGTTAAGTAGGTCCAGATATGCAATATACATCATTATGATGATAGTCAATATTGCACAGCATACTGGAAATTTTCTAGGGGTAGATTTTAGATGCTTTTACAACACAAACACATATGAGAGTGAGAAACTACGTGATATGATGGATATGTTAATATGCTCAACTATGTAGAAATATTTCAAAACATCATGTGATCCATCCTAAATACTTACAATAAAACGGTTTTAAGTAAAAGGCAAATGTTTTATTGTGGATATGTTGCTTATAATATAAACTATACATTACATGCACAAAAAGACTGAAAAAAAATGAAAAGTTATAGCAAAAAAACACTATCAATAAGAAATATACCAGAGAGATAAATTTTAAGAAATATTACTAAAAATGAGCAAGAATGTTTCCTGTTTTAAGAAAGATTTACTCAAGAATCAATAAATGGGATGGTATCAAGCTAAAAAAAGCTCCTTTACAGCAAAGGGAACAATCAAGAATGTGAAGAGAGAGCCTAAGGAATGAAAGAAAATATTTGCACCTCAGAGCATTAATCTCTGGGATATACAAAGAACTCAAAAAACTTAACACACATAACACACAAAACCAAATAACCTGATCAATAAATGTATAAAGGAACTGAACAGACACTTCACAGAAGAAGAATACAAACAGCCAACAAGTATATGGAAAAAAGTTCAACATCTCTAGCAATTAGAGAAATTAAAATCACAACTACAATGAGATTCCATCTCACTCCAGTCAGAATGGCAATTATCAATAATAAGAACAATAGTAAGTGTTGGCAAGGATGTAGAAGAAAAGGCTTACTCATACACTGCTGGTGGGACTGCATACTGGTGCAACCACTATGGAAAGCAGTATGGAGATTCCTCAGAAAACATGGAGTGGAACCACTATTTGATATTCTTATCCCACTCCTCAGTATATACCCAAAGAACTTAAAATCAGCATACACATCAATGTTTATAGCATCTCAATTCACCATATCTAAGCTATGCCAACCTAGATGCCATAAATTAATATTACTCAGCCATAAAAAGAATGACTTAATAATATTTATCAATACATGGATGGAACTATGTACTATTGTGCTAAGTAAAATAAGTCAATTCCCCCAAAAAACAAAGGCTGAATGTTCTCTCTGATATATCAATACTAACACATACATGTGTGGGGCAGGGTAGAACAGAAGTTCATTGAATTAGACAAAAGGGAATGGTAAGGTAAAAGATGGGAATAAGAAAGACAATAGAATGAGTAGGACAAAACTTTCTTATGTTCATATATGAATACATGACCAATGAATCTCCACATCATGTACAACTGCAAAAATGGGATCCTAATTAAAATAAATTATATTCCATTTATGTATAATATGTCAAAATATACTCTACAATCATGTACATCTAAAAAGAAAAAATTTTCCTTAACTTCAAAAGAAAGAGTAATTTCAGTAACAACCTATAAAAATACTTAAAAGTAAATATCCATAATAATAGGTATTTAAGACATATCACCAAAATTTGACAAGATTAAAAAATGGAATAATCTAGAATCCTGGTGAGAAATTTAATATACCAATGCCACTAAATTAAAAAAAACAAATTTTTTCAATAAAAAGAGACAATTTGAAAATATGACTTTATAATCTATCCACATTTAATTATTGAATACTTGACATTTATAAAACTAAACAATATAAATTCATTTCAAATGCACATTCTACTACACTTCTCAAAAATGATTATATGCTGGTCCATGAAGCAAGTCTCTACAAATTTCAAAGGTCTTATACTGTGTATGTTCTTTTATCATAGTAATATTTTTAACTAAATTATGTTCAATATTCAACAGACAAAATTTGTGGGGTGCAGCTAAATCCTTTATAAGATGTATATTCATAGTGATATAGACAGATAGATATGATTGATTTTCTTAGATTTCTGCATCTTGCTTAGAGTGAGTGAATCATGCCTCTATTTTTTTTTTTTTTTTTTTTGGTACCAGGGATTGAATTCAGAGGCATTTGACCACTGAGCCACATATCCCTCCCTACTTTTTGTATGTTATTTAGAGACAAGATCTCACTGAGTTGCTTATTAGCACTTTGCTATTGCTGAGACTGACTTTGAACTCGCAATCCTCCTGCCTCAACCTCCCAAGCTTTGGGGATTACAGGTGTGTCTACTGCACCAAGATTATTTTAAATATTTTACTTTGAAAAATAAAAAAAAGCATTTTCAAAATTAAACAAACAAAAAAGCAGAAGCAAGCAAATAGAAAAGAACAGAAAAGTTTAACTCACAGAAATTGAAAATATAAAAGAAATTAAAAATGTAAAAATTGGCTATTTTAATCATACTTTTAATATTGACAAACTCTATCAAATTTCACAGACAAAAAAGAAGAAACTAATTTTTAAAAAAATTTAAGTGACATCAGCAAGATGGTAGAATAATAGGTTCTAGCTTGCGTCCCCAAAGAAACATTGATTTAGCAAACATCTTTGGACAACTATTCCTTTACGAGAACTCCAGAATCCAAATGAGAGGTTGCAGCATAATTCTAGGAAAGCACAGAATTGAGAATAGAAGTATTCAAAAGGTAAAAAGTATATTTTACTTTACCCTATTACCCTTACTCCAGATTAGCACAGTAGAGGGCAGAGAAAGATCCTGTTAGCCTGTAATTTTTCCAATGGAGAAATAAAGAGTGAAATGAGCATCTGACTCATGAGTCTGTGGAGGCACTTAGTGAGGGATCATCTTCTGACATGTCTAATCTAGAGCACTGAGGGAATCAAAATAACTAGATAAGTTGGGCATTATCTACAATTTTAAAAAAAGGGTTGGGGGCTCTCAAAAGCACTGCCTGGACCTCAACAACTAGCCTGCAAATGTTGGTAGCAGCTCCCCCCTCTTGAACACCACAGCACAATGTCTGCCCACCTATAGTAGATCCACTGAAGAACATGGAATTCTCAGATACCTGACAACTGTAGGGATTTCTCTAACAGAGCCAGCCTATAGACTAGAAGAAGTGACTACTTCTTCAAATGCAGAAACCAACACAAGGCTACTAGGATCAAATTTTTTTTTTTTTTTTTTTTTTTTTACGGAAACATGAACCACCTCCAAACAAAAATTCATGCATATATAAAACTTCAGTAATCAACCCTAAAGAAATTGAAATCTATGAACTACCTGAAAAAGGATAAAAATAATTATCTTTGGGCTGGGGATGTGGCTCAAGTGGTAACGTGCTCGCCTGGCATGTGTGGAACGTTCGATTCAATCCTCAGCACCATATAAAATAAAATAAAAATATTGTGTCCACCAAAAACTGAAAAATAAATATTTTTAAAAATTCTCTCTCTCTCTCTCTCTCTCTCTCTCTCTCTCTCTCTCTCTCTCTCAAAAAAAAAATATATAATTATCTTAAAGTTCAGTGAGTAACAAAAGGACACAAGTTGACAAATAATATCTGAACAATGAAAGGTGAACAAAAATTAGAAGTTGAACAGGAAAAAAATCATAAGAAAGAACCAAGCAAATTTTGGAGATGAAGAATACAATGACTCAATTGAAAAGCTCAACAGAGAGAGTCAACAGCAGTGTCAATCTAGCAAAACAATGAACTAGCAAACCTGAAGACAGATCCTTTGAAATTATACAGTTAGACTAGGAAAAAAAAGAATGAAGAAAACCTAGAAATTTATAAAATATAATCAATCAAACCATTGTATTAAAAATATGGATCTCAGAAGGAGAATAAGGGGAAAAAGGAGTATGGGAAAGCTTATTTAAAGAAATAAAAGTTAAAATTCTCATAAATCTGAAAAGAAAAATGGACATCCATATTTCTGAAGCCTGAAGGACCTCAAATAGGTAGAAAATAAACAAGGCTTTACCATGATATATTATAGTTAAATATTAAAAAATTAAAGACAATGAATATTGGAAAGCAAGAAGAAACAACAACAACAACGAAAAAAATACATCACATACAAAGAAACCCTCAAAAGATTGTCAGTGGATTTTTCACAAAAACCTTGGAGGTTAGGAGATAACAGGATCATATATCTCAAAATGCTGAAAGAAAAAACTAGCAAGCAAGAATACTATAGTTGACAAAATTGTGCTTTAAAAATGAAGGAGGAATAAAGATATTCTCAGGCAAAAAAGAAGAAAGAAAGAAAGAGAGAGAGAGAGAGAGAGAGAGAGAGAGAGAGAGAGAGAAAGAGAGAGAGTTCATTACAATAAGGGCTAAACTGCATGAAATGCTAAAGGACATTAAAGTGAACTGAAATGATGGCAAGAGCAACAAACAATAATACAATGGGTTAAATATCAGGGATAGTAAAGTGAAAGAAAAAGTCAAGTTATTTCTTTTTGCAGATGAAATGATTCTAAACCTAGAAGGATCCACAAAAAGACTCCTAGAACTGATAAACAAATTCAGCAACATAGTGGGATATAAAATCCACATGGAAAAATCAGTAGCTTTTCTAGGCTATATCCAGATATATATTCCAGATATAGTTCAGTTGGTAGAGTGCTTGCCTCAAGGCCCTGGGTTCAATCCCCAGCACCACAAGAAAAGAAAGATCAGTAGCTTTTCCATTCAAGAGAAACAAACTCTGAGAAAGAAATCAGGAAAAAAATTCCATTAACAACAGTCTTTTAAAAATATCTAGGAATAAACCTAACAAAGAAGGTAAAAGATCTCTGCAACAAAAATTATAAAATGATTAAAAAACCAAAGCCTTTAAATACTCTGAAATATAAAAGACCTCCCAAATAGAAAGACCTCTCATATTCATGAATTTGGAGAACTGATATTTTTAAAAGGGCCATATTACCAAAAGCAATCTATAGATTCAGTGCAATCACCATTAAAGGCCTTCAGTTTACATAGGCTCCATCCACTAACTGAAGCAGAGAATAGTTTCACTTCAAATTCAGGTTTCACTAACAAAATAAACAGGGCAAAACAACAGAACAAAACAAAAATGCTGGCCAGAATGTGGAAAAAAGGAAACACTATACACTGTTGTTGGGAATGTAAACTAGTATAGTCAGTACAGAAAAGAGAATGGAGGATCCTCAAAAGTACTAAAAAACAGAACTACCCATGTGACCCAGATAGACCACTTCTTAGTATATGGTCAAAAGGAAATGAAGCCAGCATACCAAAGAGATACCTAAAGAATTGTTTTTATTGGAGCTCTATTTATAATCACCAGTATATGGAATCAGTCTAAGTGTCTGTCAACTGGTGAGTGAATTCTATCTGTAAATCACTTTTTGTAAGTGTACATTTTAACAATATTAATTATTCCAATTCATGAACATGAGATGTCTTCCTATTTATATGTGTCCTCTATAATTTCTTTTATCAGTGTTTTATAATTTTAATTGTAGAAGTGTTTCCTCCTTATTTAAGTTTATTTCTAGACACACACACATACACACATGTATAATTAATTTTATATAAATGTATATATATGCTATTATTTCTAAGATATATACACACACACACACACACACACACACACACATATATACACAGACACATATTCTTTATTGTAAATGGGATTACTTTCTTTATTTCTTTTTAAATAATTCATTATTGGCATGTTTTGAGATATAATATTTGTATATCTAATTTATTATTTTATCTTAAAAGAATGTTGAATTTTATCAAGTCTTTTTTCTGAATGTATTGATATGCTCATATGTTTTGTTGTCAAGAATCAATTAATGGAATGGTATCAAACTTATTAATAAGCTTCTTCACTGCAAATGAAACAATCAAGAATGTGAAGAGATAACCTACAGAATGGGAGAAAATTTTTGCCACCTGTACCTCAGATAGAGCATTAATGTCCAGGATATAAAAAGAACTTAAAAAATGCCAAACCCCCCCAAATAACCCAATCAATAAATGGGCAAAGGAATTGAACAGGCACTTCAAAGAAGAAATATAAATGGTCAACAAATATATGTTCAACATCACTAGTAATTAGAGAAATGCAAATTAAAACTACACTGTAGTTCCATCTCATGCAAGCTAGAATGACAATTATAAAGAATACAAATAACAAACAAATTTTGTCAAGGATGAGGGGGAAACGCTCACTCATTCATTGCCAGTGGGACTGCAAATTGGTGCAACCACTCTGGAAAGCAATATGGAGATTCCTCAGAAAACTTGGTATTGAACCAACAATCCCACTCCTTGGTCTACCCCTAAAGGACTTTAAATCAGCATATTATGAACCATATTAATGTTTGTAGCATCTCAATTCACAGAAGTTAAGCTATGGAACCTATGTGCCCTTTAATGGATGAATGGATAAAGAAAATGTGGTATACATACACAATGGAGTATTACTCAGCCATAAAGAGAAATAGAATTATGGCATTTGCATGTAAATGGATGGAACTGGAGACTATCCTGCTAAGTGAAATAAGCCAATCCCAAAATACAAAGGTCAAATTTTCTCTCTGATGTTCTGATGCTGACTCACAATAGGCAGGGGAGTGGGGGAGGAAGATGGGAGGTTCACCAGATTGGGCAGTGGGGGTTGGGGAAGACAGCAGGGATGAGAATGCAAAAAAAAAGAGTACAATAAATCAGACATAACTTTCCTATGTTCATATATGAATACATGACCAGTGTAACTCCATATCATATACAACCACAAGAATGGGAAGTTATACTACATATATGTATAATATTTCAAATCACATTCTACTGTCATATATCACTAAAAAGAACAAATTAAAAAAATTTAAAGAAGAGTATAAGGAGCTCTCACAAAAAAAGCCTCTCTACAAAAATGTGTAATTTTTTTCCTATTTTCAGAAAAGAAAAGCTACAAACTAATATATTTCCCTTTATATTTTCTAAAGAGTTCTGTTTTATTAATCTTTTTTAACATATCTTACCCAAGAGCTTTTGATCTGAAAACTATCTTAAATTATCTAAGAAGAAGACAAGGAACAGGATATAAGATAATCTAAATTAAAATATCCATTGGAACTGGTAAATTGGGTTGGGGGTTTCCTTGCAATTGGCCCCCTGCAACTACTTTCAGTTACAGTTTATTGTGGAAGAAGAAAACCCAAATCAAATGAGGGATAATCATTGGAATGTGAATTAAAGAGAAGGAGCTTCTGGAAATAAGGAAGAAAAATAAACACCTCATTGGGCTAAAAATCTAGTGAAGAGTATGACTTTCCCTTCCTTTGCAGCATATTCATTTCCAAAATCTCACCTGATTTATGAAAATAACTACACTGATTGAAATTCTTGGATAGGATAGATCCTCTCAGAAAATAAAGTACTCATCTATGTGAGAGAAATAGATAAATAATAATTTAGATTTCTGGATAATTTACCAAATTGTTCCTACTTCCCCTGTGTGTGTGTATCTGTGTGTGTGCACGTGCGCACACACACACAGCTTCTTGGAAACAAATTTGTAATCTTGGATCACCTTAAAAAGAAGCCTTTAAATCTGTATATTTGCTTGATCAAGAGACTAGCAAAGAAAACAAATAAAAATTAATTTAGTCATCTTTCATCATTGTTGCATTGTAGTCTATTTACTTGAATAATGAGCAGTAATGCAGAATTGTAATTAGGCCTTCCTCCAGGAAAAGCTGAAAGTGAGAGAAAACTTGAGAATTGTATATTATTATGTGACTATCCTCAAAAATACACATGCTCTAAGAATAAAACCAAAAGAAATATTGACTCAGCATTAAATATCTCTAGATATCCAGCTATAGCAATACAGTAATATATTTTAGCTATCAAAAGAAGCTAAAGACATCTTTTGTCCCTTGGTTCAATCACCAGATGTTTATTGAGGACTTGCTATATAACAGGAATTTTGCTACTCAGTAGATATTCTATTTTTGATGCAGAATAACTATTAAAAGCTTATAATCCAGAATAAGACTGCCTGGCTTCATATCAGCTCTATTCCTTAGTAGTTTTGTGTCCTTGGACTAGATACTGCATCTTAGTATTCCAAATGATGAACTCATGAAGTTCTAAGGATTAAATTAGATGATGCATGGGTGAGGATATTTCCCAGTGGATAAAAGAAGTGAATATGCATAAAAGAAGCTCGAAATCAATGGAGAGAAACAATCAAATTATAATAAAAAGAGGGTAAGAATCATAGTCATGATATGTAGAAAGTGAAAGTGTTACAGGGACATACAAGTGAAAAGTCAAACCATTGATTGATCTATAATGCAACAGAAATGGTAAGTTATGCTTGAAGGATGAGTAGGTATCTTCCAGATGGCAAATGAAAGAAGGTTAAAAAGATCATCTGTGAAAGAACCCTAAGTAACAAGACAGGAAAGTCAAACTAGAAAATCATTGGTATGTCCAGGGTTCAAAAATGTAAGGAAATCTAGGACATGAAGCTAAAGAAGAAGATGGGAATAAAGAAACAAGGAGCCATTAGAGGATTATAAGCAAATGAGTAACACTTAAAATTTAAGTTTTAAAAGTTTTCTCCAGTAGCTATAAAGATAAAATGAGGGACTTAAAGAAGCCGGAGAGAAAAGTGGCAATCAACTACATAGCAATATAATGCAATGGGTCAAGGAAGAATTCATGAAGACTTTCAAAATCAAACTCTTCTTTCAACTTTATAACTTTATTTCAATACTTGACTTTCATGGAAAACCAATAATTGTTATGAAAAATAGTAATACTGAAATTTCTGAACTTGAAGAAAAGGGTAAATGATGTTTTGGCAGATTTGACTTAGAAAATCAAGGGTAGATGAACTGAGACGCAAAGGAAATTTAAGCCTTAAAGTTCTTCACTTATAAGAGCACTTGTGAGGGCTAAGGGTAGTAGAGAGTTAGGAATATGAAGTTTGAAAAGCAAGACTGCACTTTTTCAAAGCAGTTCTGGTAAGTAACCTAAATAAATTTCAATAGAAAATAACTTGAAACTCCAAGGTGCCAGTAATCGATTGTGATCTTTCTTGTTTTCAAGATGTTTTATGGAAATAATTTTATGTAATATGTCATTAAAAGGACCATTTGAAGTTACATAAACTTTAGGTCACAGAAAACATTAAATGGACTTTAAATCCAGCCTGGGACTTCTATGGCACTAAGATATAGAGAAAGATATGTCAGGGTTTTTAGTCCTCATTCCCTCCCGACCTGCAGGAGAGATAGGGAGAACACTCCCTGGCCAGGAACAGCCAAGAAAGGAGAGGGCCGACTGACCTCCTGCACCCAGCCCTCCCTCGATGGAGGACAATCAGGCGCCTCAGGGAGACTAGTCAAGGCTGGAGCTCCTTTACTGAGGAAACACACACAGCTAATATAAGGCACAGGAGCCAATCAGGATAAAGGTCAGCAGGGTGAGGAGAGTTCACGTGTACACCCATTCTACAGGCAGTAAGGGGAGACACAAGCTGTCCATGAGGGTGGAAGGGTTCTGAGCCTATCCTAGAGGTGGCCCGATTTTTCGTCACAACCCACAGTAATGCCTTCTGGCTGATCGCCAGGTGCCATCTTATCCATGTGCAGCCCCAAGACCAGGAAGAGAGCATCAGTCTGCAAGTTAGGTTTCCTTTTCTCCATCACAGGTTTCTATTTCTCTGATGTGATGTGCCCTACACTCCTAGAATTTTCATCTTAATCTATAGAAATTTATTCTCTAAGTAAACAAACAAGTGGGGGCATTCCTTAAATATATATTAAGAAATATTAATCAGTAAGCAAACATTAAATACATGGTGAATAATTGATGTTGTACGTTTCATTATATTATAACTAAAAATGAGATTAGAAGGTTGTGTGACATTTTCAAAATCATTCTTTAAAGATTAAAAATGCTTTCTGGCACATATTTTAAGTGGTGTGGTATTGACTGGAATGGTAATCAGAAGACCTTGTTGTAGCTCTGGATCTATCACTGATAACCTTTGTGACCTTGAGCCTGTGATAGTATTAGCATCTTTTCTAACTCTGAAAAGATTCTCATATCAACTGTAGTTCCTTCCCAATTAATCTTCTCCCATTCAATCTGTAGTAACAAATTCAACTTGGTCTTCATGCTCTCATTTTTAGCCCCATCAAATCCTCTAATCTCTTTTAATCCAATTTTCACTGAGTTGCCTTTGATGGTTTTTTATTTACTATTTCTCCATACTAACTTGATACACTTATTCAAGCCATTACCATAGTTTGGAGCCCTCTCACCAGCTATGTCTGGTCATCAAAGCCTTTGAGACTTCCACCCATCCCAAAATGACTTTCAGAATTAATCTTTCCCCATTAATTCCAGGGTCTGAACTCAGGGGTGCTTAACAACCAACAAGGCACATCCCCAGCTTCTTTTCATTGAGACAGGTTCTCCCTAAGTTGCTTAGGGTCTTAATAAGTTGCTGAGACTGGCTTTAAATTTGTGATCCTTCTACCTCAGCCTGGGATTACAGGTATAAAACACCATATCTAGTTCATTTTACTTTTTTAATCCCTCAATTATAATGCCCATTGCATAGCAAAGTGGTTAAGGACTATAGCAATGAGTCAGAAAAACAGGGTTTCAACTCTTAGCTCTACCACTCACTAATGTATATAAATCTGGGCAAATTTAATTAACTTTTATGAAATATTCATTTCATTTACTAACGGGGAACAAGTGCATATGGTACATGTTATATGCATGGAAACCAGAAGAAATTAAATGAAGAGGAAGTAGAATCAGGTTTTCAGGCCTAAGATTCATATTCAATAGTGCTTACCAGAGAAGTCCAATTTTTATTAGTCAATGGATTAAAAGCAGAGTAGGAATTGAAAGAATTCCCCACGCAAAGACACTTCGCCAGGAGAATTCCAATTTTATTGCAAAAAGCTGTGTGCTTATATAGAACTAAGGGGGAGATGGTAGGGCTTAGATAAATGACAGGCAACCTGTTTATTGGCAAGTTCTTCCAGATATCAGCTCCGGAGCCCAGGAATTAGTTCTCATTGGGGCTAAGGTTCCCCACCAGCGAGATTTGAAATTGGCGCCGGTGGGAGAGTTCACACGGGCGGGAACTTTTCGCGCCACTGCAGAAAAGAAGAAGGTAGGAAGAGGTCCTTAGGTGCCATCTTGGGGTTTTTTCTCTGGGGTATGGCTGCCGTTTATACTTTTCCCAACATTCCTCCCTTTTTGTTTTCTTAGGAAGTGGGGCGTCGTTGGTCAGATCTGGCTGCTTCCTGCTGTGTGGGGGCGCTGTGGGGCCTAGAAAGGGAAGTGGAGGAATGCTCCAGGGGGCATGTCTGGGGATATCATGGCAGCCAGAAATAAAACCCAGTGGCTATAGACAGCTACTTCCATAGGGGTGAAGTCTATGAAAGTTCCCTGAAGCCACAAGTTGTTGATGGCATGGAACCAGTCCTGGATGGAGGAGATTGTTGGTATCAGCCACTGGTCCTGTAACAGAGACTCTAGGAAATACTGGAAGCGTTGCCTGGACGTGGCGTCACCAGCACCTGAAGAATATCAGGGCGAATAAAAACAGAATGAAGATAAAAATTAAAGCAAAGGTCAATTTTTGGCAGAAGTTCCATGTTGGGGGACTGACAGAGAAGAGGCCAAGGGCCATGAGGAGGCTTAAAAGGACATAAAGACTCATGAATCCAGGATGGCAGATTAAGAGGTTCTCCGAGCTCGTTGTCTCCCACTGTCTGATGTCTGCTGCATTCCATCGTGCCTGGTAGTGAGCTTCAGCACTGAGTGAACTGTTCTCTTGGAGATTTTGGGGGTTCACCGGTCATCAGAGGCTGGTAGTGCCTAAGCAGAAGCTGGTTGAAAGTTTGATTAGAAATTTTTTGCATTTGGGTTTGAAGGAACTTCATTATGCAGGGCAAGAGAGCACAAAAAAGGAGCATCCCAATAAGGGGCCCCAAGATAGGTAGTAAGTACGTGGCAAGAGATGATTGGAAGAACCCCGTTATGGGATTAGAGGAGGTGGGTTTGAGCAATTGGGTCGATAATTCCTACAATTTAACAACATTTTTTTCTACTAGCCCAGACTCATTAACATAGTAGCAACATTCCTCTCTGAGGAACAGGCATGTACCCCCTTTTTCTGCAGTGAGAAGATCAATTGCCCTTCGGTTCTGTAAAGCCACTTGTGCCAATGAAGTAACCTGCCGCTGCAAGGAGCCCAGAGACTCAGCAGTGGTATTGAGTGCTTCCTGCAGTTTTTGTTGCAGGTCATTGGATGCCCATAGAGCATGACCTATAGCTCCACCAGAGAGTCCGAGACTCACCACTGAGGTTGTTAAAGTGAGGCCTACCAGAACCGGCAGAAAGACTGCCCTATGGGTGCAGGAAGGTAGGGCCAACTGTCGGAATTCGGTGGGAGTATACAAAGACAGCTGAGGAACTACAGTAACCAAGAAACAGGTGCCAGAGACATTGATCATTGAGGTACTTAAAGACCCGTTACACCAGAGGAAATGTCCAGGTTGCATAAACGCAGGGCTCGATGGGGTGCTATAGCTCAAGGAACAAATGGGTAAAGGATTCATTGTTGGCAGGTGGAAACAGATGAAAGGAAATGAAGTATTGGTGGAATAACTTTCCCATAGTGGGATATGTGTCACATGTAGGGGTTGTCCGTTCTTAGAGAAATTGTAGGTTTTTGCTGAAATATTTCCTACCCCTAATGGGACCACTGCTAGAAGTGGACGACTAAGTGAAGCACAGAGAAAGCACTGAGAAGTAGGCACAGAAATAGGGGTGGAGTTTAATAATCGAAGAGTTTGGTGTAGCAAATTGAGCCATGTGGGAGAGGGACCTGAGGGGGTTGAAGGCTCTGAATCCTCTTTGGATGGGCTATGGATAAGATCTTGAAGTTTTGATTCTGACTCCTTGATGTGTTCGACTACCTGGATGGTTGCCTTAGGTGGCATAATCAGGGTGTGGCCAACAGTCATCCACCCTGTGGGTCTGACTGAGGTTGTCGGAGCATAGACAGCAAACTCAACATAGTCCCAATGTTTGGCCTTGGGGTCAGGTATATCTAAAGTATACCATCCATTGTTATCAGATGAAGAGCCTTTATGCCATTTTAGGTAACTAGAAGTCCACCCTTCAGGGTAACCAAGTGAGTGGTAAGAATAGCTACCACGTTCATCATGGAACCTGCATGACCAATAGGGGTACCCATTATATATCTCAGGCCACCAATGGCAATAGCCTTTGGTTTGATCAAAAAGGAAGCAAATGAAAGGCCAGTTCCAGCTACCAGGGACGAAGGTCCTAGAAGGTGACAATTTTAGGGAAATAGAGGTGCAGTTGTGGATGAAGCAAGTAGTTGCATCCACTGCGCGGACCTTCTGCATGCCATGTTCTGAGTATCGTTCCTGAAGAGTGAATAAATACATGGTAGGAGAGGAGGGTAAAGACCAGTCCCAACAGAGCACAGAAAATAAACAGAGCACAAAAAACAAACACAGAGAGAAGACTAGGGTGTTGGGAGAGCTCATTGTGCCTTCTTTAAGAGGAATTGGGCTGCGAGGAACACCGTGTGAGCCGCAACTTAAAGGGGTGAGATGGGTGTGGAGAGCAGGAGTAAAGGGGAGGTTCAGGAGGTGATTCTTGGAGTTCCTCTGGGGTGGTCCTGTAGTCAGCAGGTGGGCCTCCTGGTGATATGGCTTCAACCTAGAAATGTGAATCCAGGGAGTGAGACGGTTGTCTGGTAAGGAGAGTTTGGCGGCGGTGGGGGTACAGAGAATGACAGGATAGGGGCCTTCCCATTTTGGGGCAAGAGGCCCTTTCTCCTCTGGGGTATTATAATAGACTAGACTCCCAGGTGTTAAGGGAGGAGTGTTTGGAGAGGAGACTGGGTCCGGAAGAAGCCAGTCCTGATATTTCCAGAGTTCCGAGCGGAGATGAAACAAGAGAGGCAAAGACAAATCTCGGGTGAGAGGTCCTTGTGAAACGACCAACCCAGGGGATATAAGAGGTCTTCCATACATTATCTCAAAGGGAGACAGTAAAGATGGTTTCTTAGGGAGAGGTCTGATTCGAAGCAAAGCCAAGGGAAGGAATTTGACCCAGTCTAAGTTTAATTCCATTGTCAATTTGGTAAGGACTTCCTTTAGAGTACGATTTACCTTTCCACTTTCCCTGAAGCCTGGGGGCGATATGGACAGTGGAAATGCCACTTGAAGGAGAGGGCTTGAGAGACCTTTTGTGTGATCCTAGAAATAAACTCAGGGCCATTGTCAGATTGTAAGGAAGTGGGCATACCAAACCTGGGGATGATGTCTGTCAGTAAGATTGAAGCTACAGTGGAAGCCTTTTTATTGGAAGTGAGAAATGCCTCAACCCAACCAGAGAAAGTGTCCACAAAGACAAGGAGGTATTTAGTGTGCCGTACTGTGGGCATGTTGGTGAGGTCTACCTGCCAGTAAGCAGCAGGAATGTGTCCCCGGGCTTGGTGGGAAGGGAAAGGTTTGGGCCTTAAAGGAGTATGAGGGTTGGTCTGCTGACAGATCTGACAATTAGAGGCTATATTTTGTAGCATGGCTTTGTCAGAGGGGGTGAGGGAGAAGAAGCTCTGCAAAAAGAGGGTCAAAGACTGAGAATTGGAATGGAATAGAGTATGAAGGAACTTGAAAAGATCCTTCTTCTTACTGGAAGAAGTAGGGGCTTCAGATGAGCTGTCTAAAGTGGCCATTATATGTCCCCCAGGGGGGCCATAATTGGAAGTGGTAGCAGCCATTCGTGCCGCCTGGTCAGCTTTGGCGTTGCCCTCAGTGATAAGAGAGCCGTCCTTCTGATGGGACCTACAATGGACAACTCCCAACTGGGTGGGTAAGTGGGAGGCCTCTATCAGATTGGTTATAAGAGCTGAATTAGTGACCGCATTACCTTTGGTGGTAAGTAGGCCTCGCTCCTTCCATATTGCAGCATGGGATAATAAAATATGGAAAACATATTTTGAGTCAGTATAAAGGGTGAGGGATTTGCCTTGTGCTAGAAGGCAGGCACGAGTGGCTGCTATAAGTTCAGCCTGCTGGTTGGTAGTTCCTGAAGGCAGAGCTTTGGCCTCTATAATCTCAGTGGCTGAAACTACAGCGTATCCAGAGTAATGAGTGCCGTTCTGCCTAAAGGAACTGCCGTCAGTGAACCAGATAAGGTCAGGTTTGTTGAGTGGTCCCTCAGAAATGGAAGAATGACAGGGGAGGAAATCATCTAAGGTTTCCAAGCAATTATGAGTTGGTGTGTCAGACATGGGAGTCGTTGGGAGCAGTGAGGCAGGGTTCAGTGCAGAGCAGGGGAGGAACGTAATATTAGGGTTTTCCAGAAAGGAAGTGAGGAGCGACAGAACTCTGGATGGAGGAAGAGTTTGAAGGCCCTTATAAGCTAAAAGATCCTTCAAGTGATGTGGGGAGTGGATAGTTAAAGGGGCCCCAAAAGTCAGCTTAGAGGCTTCTTTGTGTAAAATTTGTCTAGCAGCCAGAGCTCTTAAGCAAGGGGTCCACCCACGGATGGTAGGGTCTAGTTGCTTGGACAAATATGCCACAGGTGCAAATGTAGGCCCATAGTTTTGACCTAAGACCCCAAGTGCTTGCCCCCATTTTTCATGGACATATAGATGAAATGGTCTTGAAAGATCAGGAAGGTAAAGGGCAGGTGCCTTTAAGAGGAGTTGCTGAAGCCTGCGAAAGTGGTAGTTGGGGGAGGAGGCAAGAGATTCACTAGGGGGTCCCTTTGCTAGGTCATACAGGGGTTTGGCTAGAAGAGAATAATTTGGGATCCAGGCCCTAAAATAACCTGCTAGTCCTAGGAATGATAGTATTTCGGCTTTCGTATGGGGCACTGGAAGATTAGAGAGGAGTTGCCTCCTATCCAGTGTTATTTCCTTTTTCCCAGGTGTAAGGCGAAAACCAAGATAGGTGACAGAAGACTGGGAAACCTGGGCCTTGTGGGGAGACACCCTATATCCCTTGTCTGCTAGGAAATTAAGAAGCT
This sequence comes from Marmota monax, assembly GCF_021218885.2. Lineage (NCBI taxonomy): Eukaryota > Metazoa > Chordata > Mammalia > Rodentia > Sciuridae > Marmota > Marmota monax. The sequence goes on along the minus strand of NW_026694432.1, from coordinate 953,173 downwards.
GGGCGGTGTGGGATTGAGAGTGTTCCCAAGAGGGACTACACAGAAGAAGGTCATCGACATATTGAAGGAGAGTAGAGTCAGGACAGGTGGGGTGAAAGGATGTGAGGTCCTGGGCAAGAACTTGGCCAAAGAGATGGGGGCTATCCCTGAATCCCTGTGGGAGGACAGTCCAGGTAAGCTGACGAGAATGGCGGGTGTGAGGGTCAGTCCACGTAAAAGCAAAGATATCCTGAGATTCTGAGGACAAGGGAATAGAAAAGAATGCATCTTTCAAATTTAGGACCGAGAAGTGGGTAGTAGTGGCAGGGATCGGAGAGAGAAAGGGTGTAAGGGTTGGGCACTAGCAGGTGGATGGGGACCACAGAGGAGTTGACAAGGCGAAGGTCTTGAACCAGCCTGTAGGACCCGTTAGGTTTCTTAACTGCCAGAATGGGGGTGTTGAAAGGAGAGTGTGTAGGCCTAAGATACCCCTTTCATAATAAATCCTGGATGATGGGTTCTAATCCGAGGAGGGCTGTGGTTGTGAGTGGATATTGTGGTTGACTAATATATCTTGAAGGGTCCCGTAAGACAATATGAATAGGACTGCATTTAGCCATAGAGGGTGTAGTTGTGTCCCAAACCTCAGGGTTAACTGGTTTAGATAGTTGTGGAAGAGTGCGTGAAGGAGGTGTATCTGCCCCTAGGAACATCATGAGGAAATGAGAGGTAGGAGAGGTGTGGGGTGAAATGTGAATGGTGACTTTCAATAGTGAGAGTATGTCCCTTCCCAGAAGAGGAATGGGGCAATGGCTCATAATGAGAAAGGAGTATGTGAAGGACAAAAGGGATCCCTCCATATAACATGATAAAGGGGGGGGGGGTGTTTCGAGGGAAAATCTGTTTACCTCCTACCCCGACAATAGGAGTTTTTGAGGGTGTGGTAGGACCCCAATACTACCTCAAGACCGAAAAAGCAGCACCAGTATCTAAGAGGAAGGTAATGAAGCGTCCATCCACCAGGAAGGTGACCTTAGGCTCTTGCTTCTTGATGGTAATAGTCGGGAGGGAAGGCCCAGGGCTCCGTCAATCCTCCTCTGCCAAGCCCAGGAGAGGCTGGGGTTGCCAGGCGGCTGACCAACCTCCCTTCCGGGTTGTTGGGCAGTCTGCCCCCCAGTGTCCCCTTTTGGGCAGGGGGTGGAGGATGTCCTCGGCGAAGGCCTGGCCCAATGTCCCTCCTTACCACATTTGAAGCAAGCTCCAGGGGGTGTCTTATTGGGACGGCGTGGTGATGGCCTTCTCTGAATGACCTGGGCCAACATTTGGAATTTGGCGTTTTCAGCCCTCTGCCTACAGCGTTCGCTTTCATCCTCTCTACCATGAAAAGCCTTGAAAGCGACAGCGAGGATTTCGGTTTGAGGAGTAGCAGGGCCCCGTTCAAGCTTTTTAAGCCTGGCTTTAATGTCAGGGTAGCTTCGGTCCAGAAAATATGTCATTAAGACATAATGGCCATCAGGGGTTTCTGGGTCGAGGTTTGTGTACTGTTGAAGGGACTTGGTTAGTCTATCCAGGAATTCTTAAGGTGTTTCCTCCTTCCTTTGAATGACCTCCTGTACCTTTTGAAAGTTAACAGCCTTGTGGGTGGCCTTTTTCAGGCCCGCCAAGAGGCAGGATGTAAAAAGGTCACGAGACTGTAAGCCTTCAGGGGTGTTGTAATCCCATAGGGGATCCTGCTCTGGGACAGCATGAGGGCCCGTGGGGTGGTTGGGATTGTTCCTATGATTTTCATCAGCATGGGCTTGGGCTAGCTCCCAGACCCGTCGCTTTTCCTCGGGAAGAAGTGTATTGGCCAAGAGCATGAAGATGTCATGATGAGTGAGGCTATATGCTTGCAGGATCCATTGAAACTCCCGAAGGTAAGTGGTGGGGTCAGTGGTGAATAAGCCTAACTTCCTCTCTAGCTGAGTAATGTCCGACATGGAGAAGGGCACGGGGACTCTGATGACACCCTCAGGACCAGCTACCTCACGAAGGGGTGCGATTGTCTTGGGGGTGGGATGGAGTCCCTTAGACCTGGTAACAGGAGGACTGAAAGAGGCAGGTGGCGGACAGGAAGGAGAGGGAGGGGAAGGGGGTGTCTCTGCGGAGGAGGAGGTGGAGTAGGCAGAAGCGGGCGGAGGGGAGGGGGATGAAACGGAAGGCTGAGGATCCGTGGAATCAGGCAGAGGAAGAGGAGGGTATAGCGGGAGAGAAGGGGCAGATGGGGCTGGGGGATAAGGTGGGGGTTCATCTGCTGGGTCGAATGAGGAAGAATCTGCGAAGTCAGGAGTAGAAGTGGGGGAAGAGAGGGGTTTGCAAGCAAGGAGGACCTGAGAGGGAGAGCAGGAGGAGCAGAGAGCAGGGTGCTGTGCGAGAAGGCTAAAACCTTCAATGCAGGGAATCTCCCTCCACTTTTTCAGATGCAGGCAATAGTTAAAAAGGTCCCGGAGGAGGTTTGGATCTAAGGAGCCTTCTGGAGGCCAATGATTGCCATTATCCAGTGGATATGTAGGCCAATCTTGGGTACAGAATTTGATTAGAAGTTTGGGCTTGATGTCTGGTGTGAGGGAGAGTGTGGCCAGATTTTTTATTAAACATTTGAGAGGTGAGGCTTCAGGTACAGACGAAGAGGTGCCCATAGTCACAGGGAGAGATGGAAGAGAGAGAAAGAGAGAGAGAGAGAGAGAGAGAGAGAGAAAATAAGAGTAAGCGAGAGAGACAAAGAGAAAACCCGGGCTGGAGCGGCTTCCAGGAAGCTCAGGGCGAACAGGGGTCAGGTGGGCGTCCCCAAAATGACCAGCCGTCGCGAGGAAATACAGAGGGCACTACCCGGTCGTCACCAGTGAAGTGCGATCTGTGAGACCCAATGGGGTCGGAGCCACGGGCAACCTGATGTCAGGAAAGTTTTCTACCGCAGCGGAAGAAGTCAGTAATGAAAACAGAACTCCGGCTCCGGCAGAACGCAGTTCCAGGCCGGGAGTTCAGTTTTCCCCGAGCAGAAAGGCAGCTTCAGCCAGACACAGCAGCCCCGCAGGAAACAGCAACTCTAGCCTGCAGCGGCAGCGGAGGAAGAAAAAACCACAGAGCCTCTCGTGTAAACTCAGAAGCCTCACGCCCCAAAGGGAAACGGATCACCAGAGGGTCCACTGCGGCCAGTAAAGGTCTTAGTGGCGTGAATTCTCTCCCCCCTACTGGGCATCTGGAGTGTGCCGGACAATCAGGGTCACAAAACCAGCGGTAGCCTGAAGGGAGTTGGCGAGCCGGGGTCAGGGGAAGCTTACCTAAGCCAGATCAGTGGTGAGTGCAGGAAGCCGGCGTCTGAAAAGAGCGGACCAGGGCGGAGTGTCTCGGCGGAGCAGGGGACGGGGCTCTTGTTGGAAAGAGCTCACCCGTATCCTCACATGGGGCACCAGAATGAAAGAATTCCCCACGAAAAGACACTTCTCCAGGAGAATTCCATTTTATTGCAAAAAGCTGTGTGCTTATATAGAACTAAGGGGGAGATGGTAGGGCTTAGATAAATGACAGGCAACCCGTTTATTGGCAAGTTCTTCCAGATATCAGCTCCGGAGCCCAGGAATTAGTTCTCATTGGGGCTAAGGTTCCCCACCAGTGAGATTTGAAATTGGCGCCGGCGGGAGAGTTCACACGGGCGGGAACTTTTCGCGCCACTGCAGAAAAGAAGAAGGTAGGAAGAAGAGGTCCTTAGGCGCCATCTTGGGGTTTTTTCTCTGGGGTATGGCTGCCGTTTATACTTTTCCCAACAGGAATGAGTAGGGGTAAAATGCCTCTAATTTGCTTGCCAAGGCTACATTTAATGTTTCAAACAACATTCTATGTATGAAACATTTAAGAACAGAGACTCTATCAGAGGCACCATTTTGTTCCAGGAATTCAGTGGGATATTTAATTTCATCTGTCATTTAGAGATCATCTTATCTGAAGCTTTCCATTCCTTACCACTTGGTGGGACTCTTTATGCTTATCAAATACTAATAAGTGATTGCTTAATTCATGTCAAAAATTCTAGTTATCAAATTTTTCCAAATCAATAAATTAATCAAGTTTCTGTACACTAATAACAAAATAAAGTTTTTTAAGGAACTACACCTAACCACCATGGGTTACAACAATACACATTTATTCTTAAACTTATAGGTTTTCAGGTTGTGCTTTGGTTGATATGTACTCCTCTAGGTAACTCTGCTTTAGACTGAAAGTAGGTCAGGCTGAGCTCTAGAATAAGGTTGAATCAAGGTGTGTTCAACATGTCTCTCATATACCAGTTCTCAAAGCAAATCACCAGCATGTTAAGGCCAAGTCAAATTACACAAAACATATTTAAAGCTTCTGTTGGAGTCATGACCCAAGAACATCATCTTATAAAGCCCAAGTCAAATGAGCAGGAATGCATATATATCATCTATAGTGGGAGAGTAAAAAGAATAAATATTTGCTGAAAAATAATCCACACCATTTAGAAAGCTTCAGACAAAATGATCTCTAAATGATAAAGGAAATTAAATATCCCACTGGATTCTTGAAACAAAAAGGTGCCTCTGATAGAGTCTCTGTTCTTAAATGTTTCATACTTTGGATGTTTTTTGAGGCTTAAGGGAGAGATGTATAAAGACATCACTATAAATACAATAATAACAATGATAGTGAATAAATAATCCTGTATAGAGAAACTTGAGCTTTAAAGGATAGAAATTCAGCAGATCAGTAAGATTGAAATTTAGGGATGGCAGAATTCTAGGCAAAGGGGGAAATGTGTGCAAAATCATAAACATGCAAACTAGAATGGCATAAGAAAAAGAAGCAATTTTATTTGGTATAGGTAGAGTGGAATATATAGGGGAAAATGTGTCAAAAGGTAGGAAATGAAAGACAAATCTTAAAGGGCATTATAACACAGGCCTAGAAATTTGAATTGTGGAGCCTTTAAGGAATTTTAAACAAGAAAATAACAGATTGACATGTTTAGAATTATAGTTCAATTGAATGTAAGAATGACTGGCAGGGTGGGGTTAGAGAATGGCAGGGAGGGTGCGAGCATAATACAATAAGGAATGAACCAAAGCAGTAGAAATTTGAATGAAAATAAGAGGATGTTAATGGATTTAGGAAATATAATCTCATCTTACTAAATGAATGCAGAGGTCAGGAATTATTTAGCTTCAAGTGACAGAACTTCAACTCAAGTTAGTGTAAGCCAAAACTAGAAGTTGTTAGGGCAAAAAAATTCAGGTACCAGCACAACTCTAAGGAATTCAGAATGTCATGGAGAATTTAAAATCTGTTTGCATTCTCTCTTGTCTTTCATTGATGTCTAATCACTTAATTCTCTCCTTCCACGCACAAATTTACTCTATATGAAGAACTATGCCCACAGAAAACCCTGAATCATTCTTCTAGTTTTATGACCCTGAAGGAAGAAAGTGTTTCTTCTTTATCAGTTTTTGAAACATAAAATATAAAAACTTTCAAGGAAGGTTCTGATTGACCTAACTAAAATCACATGCCCACCCCACAAACCAATCTACTAGACAGAACACCATGACTTACTCTTAGTATCTGCTGACCCCCTTAGTCAGAAAAATGTAATCTGTTATTGATCGGGAAATCAGATCAATTTCATCCAGGCAGCCATATCAATTTGTAGAATTGGAGAGTAGGAAAAAGATTAGTTGAAAATGACTAGTCAAAAGTTCAAGCTTGGTGACTAGAAGACTAATGTGTATTAATTGAATTAGGTGGTACAGGAAGAGAAGATGGTATGAAGAATTTTTTAAGAAATGTCAGGATTATGATTTCCATGGATCTCTAAAATGGCAATATTCAATAACCATTAAAATTTTTATTTACTTATTTTTATTATTTGTTTTATTTATTTTTTTTTTCATTGCAATACTTGGGATTGAACTCAGAAGTGTTCTGCTTCTGAGCTGCATTCCCAGCCCTTTTAAAAATCATTGTTATTTATTTCTTATTTATTTATTTATTTTGGGGATTGAACCCAGGGGTGCTCTATTTCTTAGCTATACCCCCATTCCTATTTTTTGTTTTATTTTTAGACAGTGTCTCACTAAGTTGCCTAGGCTTCTTTCATACTTGCAATTCTCCTGCTTCAGTCTCCTAAGTTGCTAGAATCATATAGGCTTGTGACAACTTACCTGGCAATAACCACTATTTTTTCCCATAAGATTGTATATATAGATGTCCTTCTGTCATGGTTTAGATATAAGGTGTAGCTCAAAAGCTCATGTGTGAGATAATGAAAAAATTTTCAGAGGTGAAATGATTAGATAAGGCAGCCTAATGAGTTCATTAATCCACTGTCATGGATTAACTGGGTCAAAATTGAAGACAGGTAGGGTGTGGCTGGAAGAAATAGGTCACTGGGGGTATGATTTTAATATTGATATTCTGTTACTGGTAAACAGAGTTCTCTCTCTTTCTGCTTCCTGCTTGACATGTCCTGAGCTGCTTTCCTCCTCTAAGCCCTTCAGCCATGATGTTCTCCATCAGCTTGGCTCAGAGATTGAGTCAGCCAACCATGGACTAAAATTCTGAATGAGCCAAAATAAATTTTAACTCCATTTAGTTGTTCTTGTCAGGTCCTTTGGTCAGAGCAACAACAATGCTGACTAAAATGCCCCCTTATTCATGAGGGATACAATCTAAGAACCCCACTAGATGTTTAAAACTTGTAGATGGTATTTACCATAAAATTTAATGCCTTTTCCATCATAACTAAGCACTTAACACACACTGTTGCCACAGCTTTTGCCATTTGAGGTATGAAGCAAAATGGCATGTACTTCCTTTTAGTTCTCCACAATTTCACAGATTCTTTTTTATCATAGATATTATGGTTTAGATTGCTCATGTGTGAGACAATGTAAGAAGGTTTAGAGGTAAAATGATTGGGTTATGAATGTCTTACCCAATCAGTGAATTCATTAATCCCCTGAAAGAATTAACTAAGGGGTAACTGAAGGCAGGTAGAGTGTGGATAGAGGAGGTGGGTCATTGGGGCATGCCTTTGAGGTATATAGTTTGAATTTGTAAGTGGAGTCAGTGTCTCTGTCTCTGTCTCTCTCTCTCTCTCTCTCTCTCTCTCTCTCTCTCTCTCTCTCTCTCCCCTTTCTGATCATCATGTGAATGGCTTCCCTCTACCACATACTTCCATCATGATGTTTTGCCTTACCTTAAGCCACCCAAAATGAAGCTGGCCTTCTATGGACTGAGACCTCTGAAACCATGAGCCCCTAAATAAACTTTTCCTCCTCTAAAATTGTTCTTCTCACATCTTTTGGTCACAGTAGCAAAAAGCTGACTGAAACAATAGATTTTAGCAACCTCAACACACAATTTTTTCCTTACTAAGTAAAGGTTTTTTACCTTTTCACTTAACAGAAACACTTTATGATTTCTCATTTGCATATCTGAATTGCCAGCATCACCACAGTTGTACTTTGGGCCATTATAAGAGAAGGTAACTTGAACACTGTTATACCTCAACAGTCAATCTGATAATAAAAAAGTCTATTAAATGACTAATAGGCAGAAAGCATATAAAGCCATAGATATTCTTGACACAGGGAGGATCCATAACCCTGTCAGGATAGAGCACAATGGTGTAAAATTTAATCACGCTATTCAGAATGCCATACAATTTAAAACTTATAGATTGTTTATTTCTGAAATTTTCCATTTAATATTTTCAGACATAAATTTGCCCTAGTAACTGAAACTTGCAAAAAGTAAAGCCACAGGAAAAGGGACACTAAGGTAGTAATAATAATTCATGATTTGGAAGAAAAAAGAAGTCTTGTTTCTTTATCAACAACAAAAGCATTAAATAGAGTGTTTCTTTCCACATAGTAAGAACAACCTGAAAATAATATATTAAGATTCTTTGAGGCCTGGATTGTGGCTCAGTGGTAGAGTGCTCGCCTAGCACGTGCAAGGCCCTGGTTGGATCCTCAGCATCACATAAAAATAAATGAATAAAATAAAGGTATTGTGTCCACCTACAATTAAAAAATAAATACTAAAAAATGGAATCTTTGAAGATCTTTTGGCAGAATTTTGCACCAGTTGGAAAGTTTGAAAATATCTCTTGAAATGCATATCAACAGTGGTTTGGGAGGCTAAGACAGGAGGATTGCAAGTTCAAAGTGAGGTCCTAATCAATTTATCAAGATACTGTCTCAAAATAAAGAGGGCTGGGCTGGGGATATTGCTCACTGGTTAAGTGTTTCTGAGTTCAATTCCAGGTACCAGAAGGAAGGAAGGGAGGGAGGGAGGGAGGGAGGGAGGGAGGGAGAAAGGAAGGAGAAAAAAAAGAAGGAAAGGAGAAAGGGGGAAGGAAAGGAGGAAGGTATATCAAAGGCATTACTTTTACAAAAGTTAGGTGAACACAACACAATGTGCATCTCCCAAACACAAGAAGGTTTGCTCTCCTGAAGACAACTTTAGTCACATAGACTAATTCTAAGTATATCTAAAAAACTGCTTATTAGCAGAAAATTTATTGGCATCCATCTTTGGAAACCAATACTTCAATTCTTCAGAATTTCAGAAACAATTTATAGGAAAAAAAAAAAAAAAAAATATATATATATATATATATATATATATATATATATATATATATATATAATTTGTGTATATATGTATACATATATAATATATTAATATAAATTATTGCTACAATAAACTATACACATATAAAATTATGATGAGCATCTAACACTATAGAGGTTCTAAGGTTCTAATGAGTAGACTTAAATATTTTGGCTTCTTAATTTCTGTGACTACATTCCCCAAGGTGAAATGATATTTCCTAAAACTCAACATTTCATTGTTATGTAAGATATTTATAGCAACAGAAAAAAAATAAAAAGGAAAAAAATTCCCAAAATATTTAAGAAGGGGTTTTATACAGCTATTCAAATTAAAGTTGATAATTACCTTGATATAATAATAAATAAGTAAGCTTAAGGGTTTTGTCAGGCTCAAAGTAATCTTCAGGTTTCATAAAATGTTCCTTGTCTCCATATATATGAAAGTACTTTACCTCTCCTGCCCTATATATTTAGTCTTCATAAAAAATTCAACATGTTGCTTCCCATGTCGATAAAAAGCATCTGTTAATGGAAGAAACAAAATCCGTTTTGCAAAATCATAAAGAGATTACCCAGCATAACTGTAACTATCACTTTTTAAAGACATAGAAAGAAAATAGAGACATGCCAAGCAATTTGAAGATATTCTTAGGCCACACACTGTGTTTCCTACAGAGGATTTTTAAGATGAGAAATAGACCTTGAGGGTCTTAGGCCTCAGGCAATATGAGAAAAGGTTAGATATTCTGCTAAAAAGCACTGCTATCTTCAGAACAACAACTTATCAGGCAGCTTGCAGTTCCTCCTTACACAGCTATTGGTCCCAGAGGAAGTACACTTGAGTGTGGGCCATGGGTACTTTGTAATGAGTTTGTCAGGAATGATACTGAAAACAAATGTGTGAAAATGTGCCATTCCCAGCTCAGAAATTGTAGTAGACTTTTACTTTTGCTGAGGTAGAAGGGGATGGGGAATGAGAGGGAGACACAAAGGAGAACATTAGGAAGCTATCTTCTAATATTTTCCTAAGAAGTAGCCAAGGCTTTCAGAAAGACTAAATGGCCAATATGGTGTGGTATGCTCAGGGATTACCTAGCTCACCTTTCCATTCCCTTACCCCAAGGTAGTTCCACAGAATGCTAGTCTCAAGGGTCAGTTTGCACTCTAGAATTAAAATTAAAATATTCAACACAAAAAGAGAATGAACAATACAAAAAGTCCTGCATCTGTCAGAGATTAGTAACAAAATGTCAAATGCTTCTCCTATACACTTAGGATGCCTCCATATTTTTTGTTCACTTATAGGTCTCTAATCTGCCTCTCCCCATGAAGAAATGCATATGCTATGATGAATGAGGGAGGATAAAGAATTAAACTTTGTTGTAGAGCTGTCAATAAATCTATTGTTGGAGATAAATGTGAATAGAAGTGTTAGAGGTAATCTTTGTCTTTTAAAGAGGTAGTTTTTCCAAAAAGAGAATTACACAAAATGCTGTTTTTGTCAATATGCTGCCAGGTTTTGAAATACTATTTTTCATCCAAACAATACAAATCTTGACAAGTAAACAACAGAAAATCACTAATATACTTGCAGCTGAATTTTAATCTATACAAATTCTTTAAACAAAAACAACCAATGAATAGGCTGGCCAATTAAAATTGCTTTATTTGGGCCTCAAGTTCAAGACAATTAAAAAACAGAATTTTCATAATTCCAAAAAAAATTGTTAACAAATCTTTAAATGAAAACAAATGAGAAAATATAAAAAAAGACCCACGTTATAACTTCAAGAGTGTAAATTTAAGAAGGATTTTTCTCAAAAATTGAAATTAACAAAAGAAAGAACCCCCAATTCTTTTATTTCTGAAAAGAGAACACAGGAAACTAGGATTGGCGAGGGTGATGTACAAAGAAAATTTTGATGTCAGAAAATCCCGGTATAAATTCCAGCTTAACTATAAGCAATATATATTTGATGGGGGTCTGAAAGGACAGAGATTGTTTGAAACAATCAAGAGATGATGAGACAAGAAATAATATAAAAGTTGAAGTGAGAATAAAAAATAATAAGATATATGTGATAAATTTTTGTACAAAGATTTAAGGAGATTATAAATTAATAAAGATGGTGTGCTAAATATTCTCCACTTGCCCCTCCAGGGTCATTCTCTACTCTCTTCTCCATAGTTGGGTCTCAGAAGGTTGACTTCTATGGTCTGCATCAGTGGATTCCCTTACTGAGTCAAAGATGAAGGAATGGGGAGTAAGGACAGAGTACTTATTCCCTTGATTCCTTCCCTGCTAAGTTGTTGGCTATTATTATTAAGTCCCAAGGGTCTGAGGAACGAAAGCTTCTGTCAAGTATCCTCTGTACATTCAGTTATCTCTATGTCTCTTAGTAACTACTTCCTCTCATTTAAATTTTGTCTGCCTTTCTAATGTTTTTAAGTGGGTAAACTTAAGAAAATTTCCACTCCCTCCCTCTCTTTTTCTTTCTCTGTTGTACTTCCCCTCCCCTTACCCTGTTTTAGGTTTGGGGTTGGGGAACTCTGTACTTCTTTTCTACTCTGGTAACTGAACTTCAAGTCAGTCCAGGTCTCAGAATTTGTGATATTGACTCTTAGAGCATTTACTTAGTCATCCACCTCTCAATTTTTCTTTTCTTTCACTGCCTCTTTCTGTGCTGTGAGGAGATCATAAGTCAATACCCAGCTCCCTTCCACCATCTTCTAAAAGCCAGCATTAATCCCCTAACCTTAACTGTGTGTAATTTATATTAATTAATCCAGCAGATATTTATTAGTAATCTGCTGTGTGCTAGGCATATCTCACATAATTGGTTCAACTAACAACGTAAATAAATGAGCCTTTTGTATAGTGTCTTATGGCCTATAAAATAATCTCAGTAAATGTCAGTAAAGATCCTAGCTAAAACAAATGGTCTACTTGAAATTGGGTAATTTGGGCCAAATTAATAAAGGAAAAATTTCCAAAGTTTTGAGTAAAATTTAGGGAACTTAGGCTGCTTACAATAGAGAGCTATTACCTCACCCAACTAGTCCTTAAATCAACATGGCATCTCCCCACATCCAAATGCATGCAAATTAGACCAGAGAGAAGTCCCCTGCAGTGGAACCTCTTAAGAATTTGGCCAGAAAGAACTTCTAGAAGGACCACTACTAGCAGAAATTTGCTGAAATTCTCTCCCTTCCCCCTCCATGTGAATAAGGGGAGTGAAGCAGAGTGGACCTGTGCCAGGAAGTGAGCTTTAACTCAACACTCTGTTCAGCCTCTACAATTCAGACAAAGGGCAAAGCTCTGAACAGTATCCACCAAACCAGGCAGTGACAGAACAGCAAACCAGATTTGGCTCTGAGCAGAGGAAAGCAGTTCCATAAGAGTCATATCAGCCCACACCAACCACTGACATTGAGGGGAGGCACTGTGCAAAGTCTAGGGACTATTCTTTTAATCACAAGGCTATATCTAAGGAAAGCTGCCTTAATAAGTCAGTCACATGGATATCTGGTTTCTGGATGGTGGCAGCCATTGGGCAGAAGCATGCTAGAAGTTTGCCGAATACCCCAGGAAACTTAAGTGTAACCATCTTCAAAAGATAGCCAGTGGGAGATCAGTTAAGGTACACAAAAAAAAAATGCCTGATCCAAGGCAACAGGAAATGGTAGCTCCCAGCTTTAATTACCTCCCAGATTCACCTGTGATCATAAGTGGCAAATAAAAATATATTATTTGGACTGGCTGAACCTTACATTAGTCAAATTCAATGGGAGGAATCAACACCTTCAATTCACAAGTTGGGAGAGTGGAAACTAGAACTGAGGTGAACTTGGAGAGTGGCATCCCCCTGGGGGATACTTTTGCACTTCAGAACACCTGTGGAAAATCCACAACCAGATATCCCATGCTCACAGACAGCCACCAGTATCTACACTACCATGAAGAGCATTCTGTAGAGGGGAGCATGGTACAGAGTGACCTATGCCAATCACAGGGACACTCCAGAGCCTATATACTGAATTGCTCTAAAACAACCAACATACAACACTGTACCTTCCAAGAAGTCAGCAACAGGCCTCTGAGCTGACAAACCAAACACAGCTGGTTCAAAGTCCAAAGGAACTAGGGAAGTTGTTCCTATGCCCCAGTAATTCTGGACCCACTGGCAAAGAATGATGGACATGTGCTAAATGTTATATCCACATGAAATCCAAGCCAATATTCTACAAGAATTTTCTTCACCTTGGCATGGTTTACTATAAATAATGCTAATGTCAACTTTGAACTCATTAATAACTCTTTAACCTGAATGCTAATGCGTACCCTAATATAACAAACATTATATTCAACCCATTTGAATGTATTTCATCTAAGAGTTTAAAGCACTAATTGAAACCACTCTTCCTATCTTTGTTTTCCTATCTTTGGTTTATGCTTGCTCCTCTTACACCTATTCATTCTCTTGCATTATCAGCTACTACCTCAAATACCCACCATCCATCCATTCTTCCTATCTACCCAGATATGAATTATTTTCCACCTTCTCTCTCTGTTTCTTTTTCCCTCTTCCAATTACCCAGTCTTTTCTCTTCCCCCTTTTTAGCCCTCATTATTTAGCCCTCATTATTTAGTAAAATTAATAACTAATTTTTTGACCAGTTCCAGAATTTGACTACAAGTTTATTTCGGAATTTGAGTAACTGTGAAGAAAATATCAACAAGTTTCATAAGGTTGAAAAGTACAAGGCTTGGCTCTGAAGTGATAATGATAAATACTATTTGGTGGCATCACTAAATGTGGTATTGATATTGGGATCAGCAGAGGTTACACGTTGACTTCTAGTACCAATATCTAGATATTCACCCAAACCAAGACTCTCAAAGAAAGAAGCTCACAAAGTAGTTATTTACTTAAAAGAGGAAGTTATAACTATTACAATAAATGGATAGACATAACAACCAATATAATAAAGCAAGGAATCAAATCATACCAAAGCGTCCACAATGCATAATGCTTCAACAATGGACTCCATTGACACGACAGAGAAAGAATTTAGAAAGTCAATAGTTAAAATTTTGTATGCACTACAAGAAAGTTTAAAGTGTGAAATCAGAGAGCAAAAACAGGAAGTAAAAGAACACTTCAATAAAGAGAGATTCTGAAAGAGAACCAAATGGGAAATCAGGAAATGAAAAACTCAATAAACCAAATTTAAAATTCAGAGGAAAGCATCACCAAAAGGTTAGACAACTTTAAAGGTAGATTTTTAGACAATGAAGACAAAGTATATAATCTTGAAAATAAAGTTGATCATGCGAAAAGATGTTAAGAGACTGTGACTGGAATATTCAAGAAATCTGGGATAACATCAAGAAGACAAATTTAAGAATTCTTGGAGTAGATGAAGGCTCTAATACACAAACTAGAGGGATGCACAATCTTTTCAATGAAATAATATCATAAAAATTTTCAAACCTTAAGAATGAGATGGAAATTCAAATATAAGAGACATATAGGGCTCCAAATATACAAAATCACAATAGATTCAGTGCAAGACACATTAAAATGAAAATGCCAGCAAACAGAATAAGGACAAAATTTTAAATGTTGCAAGAGAAAAATGGCTGGTTACATTAAGAGGTAAACCAATGCACATTTCAACTGCTTTTTCAGATAAGGCTCTAAAAGCTAGGAGGGCTTGGAATAATAAATACCAAACTTTGAAAGAAAATGGATGTGAAATAAGAATACTACATCCAGAAGAATTAAGCTTCAGAATTGAAGACAAAACAAAAACCTTCCATGATAAACTAAAATAACTCAAAACCAGAAAGCATGAACTATAAAACATACTCAATGAAATATTTCATGAAGAAGAAATAAAAAATATAAAGGAAACAAGCATAGGGAGGAACTATACTAGAACTAAAGGAGAATCGAGTCAGATTCAAATATTACAATAATCAAAATTGCAGGAAATAAAAATCACCTCTCTATAATACCATCCAATGTAAATGGTCTACACTCTTAAATCAAAAGATACAGGTTGGCAGAGAGGATTAAAAAACAAGATCCAAAAATATGATGTTTTCAAGAGATTCACCTCGAAAGCAACGACATCCACAGACTGAAGGTGAAAGAATGGAGAAAGAAATATCATTCAAATGGTACTTGTAAACAAGCAAGAATAGCTATTCTCATACCAGCTAAAATGGACATCAAGCCAAGATTAGAAGAGACAAAGGGTTCATTGCTTATGGTGTAAGAAAATCATACTTCAATATATAAAGATCATAAATATTTATGCCCCAAACAGTGGTGCATCTACATTATATAAAACAAACCCTCCTCGGTATTAAGAATCAAATAGACCACAATAGAATAATACTGGGTGAGTTTAATACACCTCACTAACCACTAAATAGATCAACCAAACTTAAACTAAGTAAAGATTTTACAAAACTAAAAACTACAACTAATAATGCAGACCTAACAGATGTCCACAAAATATTTCATCCATCAATGACTGAATTAATTTTCTTCTCAGTAGCATATGGAATATTTTCTAAGATAAACCATACTTTAGGTAACAAGAAAATCTTACTAAATATAAAAAAAATACTTGGGAATCAACCTAATAAAAGATATGAAGAACCCCTACAATGAAAACTATAGAATATTAAAGAAAGAAATTGAAAAAGACTTTAGAAGATGGAAAGACCACCCATGTTCCTGTATAAGCAGAATTAATATAGTCAAAATGGCCATACTACCAAAAGCACTACAAAGAGTCAATGCAATCCCCATCAAAATTCCAAAGACATGCTTCAAAGAATTAGAAAAAGCAGTTCTAAAAACTTATTTGGAAAAATAAGAGACCCAGAATAACTAAAGCAACTCTTAAAGAGAAAAGCAAAGTAGAAAGCATCTTAATCTCAGACCTTACATTACAGAGCCTAAAAAGGCATAAAGTTGAATGGAATAGAAGACACAGAGACAAACCCACATGAAAACAGTTATCTCATACTAGAAAAACATGCCAAAAACATAGGCTAGAGAAAAGATGGCCTTTCTAACAAATGGTGCTGGAAAAACTGGAAATCCAAAAGTAGTAAAATGAAATCAACCCTGTCTCTCACCCTGCACAAAATTCAACTTAAAGTGGATCAAAGACCTAAGAATTAGACTAGAAACTCTGAAATTGCTGAAGAAAATGTAAGCCCAACTCTCCAATATATTAAATAGTATCCAACATCCTTAAAAGACTCCTGAACACAAAGCAAAATAAAAAATCAATAAATTGAATGGTATTAAATTAAAAAGCTTCTTCACAGCAAAGGAAACAATTAAGAGCATGAAAAGAGAGCCTAAATAATGGGAAAACATCTTTGCCATCTGCAAAGTGGTAGATAAACCACATCGAAACCACAGGATCTAAACCACCATCTCAGATACAGCATTAACATCTAGACTATACAAAGAATTCAAAAACTTAACAACAACAACAATAAAAAAAAAACAGTAACCTGATCAAAAGCAAAAGAACTAAAAAAAACACTTCCCAAAAGAAGAAATACAAATGACTAACAAATGCATGAAAAATTTTCAACATCTCTAGCAATTAGAGAAATAAAAATAAAAACTACACTGAAGTTTGATCTCACTTCTGTCAGAATGATAATTACCAATAAAACAAACCATAATAAATGTTGGCAAGGATATGGGGGAAATGTACACTCATACATTGTTGCTGAGACTACAAACTAGTGCAACAACTCTGGAAAGCAGTATGGAGATTCCTCAAAAATCTAGGAATGGACCCAGCTATCCTACTCCTCAACATATATCCAAAGGTTTTAAAATGAACATAGTACAATGATACATCCACATCAATGTTTATTGCAGCACAATTCACTACAGAGAGGCTATGGAGCCAATTAGGTGCCCTTCAACAGATGAATGGATAAGGAAAATGTATGTATGTATGTGTATGTGTGTGTATATATATATATAATGGAGTATTACTCTGTCATAAAGAAGAATAACATTATAACATTTGCTAGTAAATGGATATAACTTGAGACTATTGTGTTAAGTGAAATGAACCAGTCCCAAAAAGTCAAAGGTTGAATGTTTTCTCCTACATGTGGAAGCTAATCCAAAATAATGGTGGAGGGATAAATAAAAATAGAAGAAAGATCAGTGGAGTAAACAAAAGGGAATGAAGGGAATAAAAGAGGGATGGGATAGGGAAAGAAAGTGGAATGAATCTGAGCTAACTTTCCTATGTACATATGTGAATATGTCACAGTGAATCTTACTATCATGTATATCCACCAGATCCTAATTTAAAAAAAATAAAAGTAGATAGCAGAAAGACCAGTAGAGTCAAGTGAATGGAACAGGAGGATGGAGGATAAGAGAGAAAGGAGAAGTACTGGGGTCTAAATTAGAACAAATTATATCCCATCCTGTAATTATGTCAAAATGAATCCAATTATCATGCATAATTAAGAAGATCCCATATAAATAAATGAAAAAGAATGTCACAATATAATAAATTTATGTTGATCTAAGTCATGAAATTTGTAAAATTAATGCATTTATCTGACCAGATACAGAAAAATTAATTTAAATGGATTATAGACATCCTGTGGTTTAGATGTGGTTTATCTACCAAGTATTCACATGTTAGAGGCTCGTCCCTCAGTTTGGTGATGAAGAATGCCATAATGGAAAACATTAAATCATTGGGTACTATCCTCAGAAGGGATAAGGTAGTTCTCATGTAACCCCTGAGCTAGTTGTTGTGAGAACAAGTTTTATAAAAGGGTAAGTCTGACCCCTAAGTCTCTGGATTCCTGTGTTGATATTGATCTCTTCCTCACACGCACTACCAACATTGTGACACCATCTGCCATGAGGTCATTACCAGTGCCAAACTATGCTTATTCTATGCCCTTGAATTTCCAGAACTGTGAGCTAAAAAAATAAAAAAAAAAAAAAAAAACTTTATCAAATTACTCAGATTTGGGTGTTTTTCTATAGTGGCAGAAAGGAATGATATAGGAAAAGTACAGAGGAGTTTGGTTATTCTAACAACTATATCTGAAAACATAGATGTAGCTTTGGAAATAGGTATGGACAGAGAGTTTGGAGGAACAGACTAGAAACAGCTTTGAATGCTATGAGCAGAACATTATAGATGCTTGTCGTGGGGGCTCAGAAGACAAAATTAACAAACTAGTCTTACATGGAAATGAAGATTCCATTGGCAACTGGAATATAATTGGAATATTGTTATATTGTTGCATAGAACCTAGCTACATTGTGTCTATGCCATAAGACTTTATAGAAGTCTGAAATTAAGAATGATGGAAGAGTTTACTTGGCAGAGGAGATTTCAAAACAACAAAGCATCCAGTCTGTGGCATGGACTTTTAGGCAGATTTACAGTGAGACTCTGGGTCAAAAGAAAGATAACAGAAACATTTGAAAAATTTCAGCCTGGCATAGCTAAGAGATCAATTTCAGGTTCTAATCATTACGACAATTGGGAAACAAGCTGTAAGGGCATTCCAGATATCTTCAAGGTTCCCCTCTAATCTCATATCCAAAGTGTGTCTAGGGCAGAACTGTTTCAGGTACTGAGTCTAGAGCATTCTCTACAGGCTTGGGATTTGTTTCCCTGCTTTGAGTCAGCAAATAAGTCCATAGATATTGTCTTAGTCAGCTTTTCATCACTATGACCAAAATACCTGACAAGATCAACTTAGACTAAGAAAACTTTATTTAGAGTTTATGGATTCAGAGGCTCAGTCCATTGTCAGCCAATTCTATTGCTCAGAGTCAAAGATGAGACAAAGAATCATGGCAGAAACTCCTGTCAGAGAAGGGCTTCTCAGCTCACAGTAGCCAAGAATACCACACTCACACACACACACACACAGAGAGAGAGAGAGAGAGAGAGGGAGAGAGGGGGGGAGGGGGGGAGAGAGAGAGGGAGGAAGGGAGGGGGAGAGAGAGAGACAGAGAGAGAGAGAGAGAGAAATGAGTCAGAGATAAGACATAGTCCAAGGCCATTCCCCCAATGCCCTATTTTCTCCAGCCATGTTCCACCTGCCTATAGTTACCACCCAGTAGACCATTCAAATTATTAAACCACCAAATGCACTGATGATGTTATAGGCACCATTATCTAATCATTGTCTAAGAGCCCTAATTATGAATGTTGCTATATTTGGGACCATGATTTTAAAACGAGTTTTTCATGGTGGAAGATCATCAAGTCATGCTAAAGTTTCTGGTTTTGCAGGCAAGCAAAATGCAAAAGTTAGGGAGTTGTGGTGGCCTCTACCAAGATTTCAAAGAAAGCCCTGGAAACCAGGCAGAAATCTGACACAGGATCAGAGTTGTTTATCAAAAGATTTTGGTGAGGAAATGTCTAGTGACGATAAGGAAGTAGAGTTGCCATAAGTTCCTAGAAAAATAGGAGAAAAAAATAACACATAATGCCTTCCAGGGAAAACTTCAGGCAGAATGCAAAAATCAGCCCAAGATAGCAACCAGTAATGTCCTAGTATCAGGTATGTCCAAGGCCTGCAGGACCCACACCTTGCCACAATGTACATAAGATTCCAGACATGGAGTTTTATAATTTAATGTCTGACATACTGGGTTTTGGTATTGCTTTAGGCTGATTGTTCCTTACTTCTCTATTCCTCCTTTTAGAATAGAAATATTTACCCTGCCCTTATTTTGCCATTGTATCTTGAAACTATGTAATTCTTTTTATTTTTGTAGAGCTAACAGCAGAATTTGCCTTGGTTCTCAGATGAGACTTTGGACTTAGATTTTTGAATTAGTTAAAATTTGGCGGGGGGGGGGGGGCTCCTAGAGAAAAATTAATATATTTTTCATTATGAGACTGACAAGAACCTTGGGGGCCAAGAGTAGAATTCTATAGTTTGGATGTGGTTAGTGCCCCAAGTGTTCATATGTTAGAGGCTTAGTCTTCAGATTAGCAGTATACATATGAAACTGTTAACAGGTAAGGCCTAGTAAGAGGACCTTAGGTCACTGGAAATGCTTCTTTGGAGAGATTAAGGAAATTTTTATACAACTCTTGAGACAGTTCTTATGAGAGTAAGTTGTTATGAAAGCCTAAGCCTGACTCCTGAATTGACCTCTGGCTTCCTGTCTCAAGCTGTGATTTCTTCCTCCTATAATATGATCTTGCCATTGTGATACCATCTGCCTTACGTCCTTACCAATGTCATGTCCTTGAACTTCTAGAACTTGACTAATAAAACCTTCTTTTCTTTTGTTTGTTTGTTTGTTTGCTTGTTTTGATACCGGGGTGAACCCAAAGGTACTTAACCTCTAAACAACATCCCCAGCCCATTTATTTTATTTTATTTTTATTTTGAGAAAGGGTCTTGATAAGTTACATAGGGCTTCTCTAAGCTGCTGAGGCCAGTTTTGCACTTGCAATCCCCCGACTCATCCCCCTGTGCTGCTTGGATTATAGGTGTATGCCACTACACCCAGCTAAAACCTCTTTTCTATATAAAGTTCCCCATATTTCAATATTTAATTATAGTAACGAAACATCATATAAATAAAAGACCTAATATAATAACTACAAAACTTTAAAGAGAAAATCTTTGTGATTCTATATTAGCCAAAGTGTTATTATTTATAAAGCCAAAAACAATCTGCAGAATCCATTAAAATTTAACACCAATTTTCAAGAGGGACTACAGGACTGAAGGTATAGCTTAGTTGTAGAGCTGCATAGCATGTGCAAGATTCTAGGTTCTATCGCAACCCTGTGGGGAGGAAAAAATCAAAACAAATACAAAAACAAAGGTGTGTTGAAAAAAATGATATAGAGATGTATGAAAAGACAGAATTGTTTTTAAAAAACAAATAGCAGTTCTCAAGTTTAAAAATATGACTAAAATGGGGGGACACTAGAAAGTATGAACAATGAACCAGGCAGAAGAAAGAAGCAGAAATCTGGAAAATAGAACAACTGAGATATCCAGTCTGAGGAGCAGGAAAAAAAAATAAAGAAATAAAAGTGAATGGAGCGTCAGATACCTTTGGGACATTACTAAGTATATGAGTATATACATAAGAGGAATCTCAAAAGGAACAGACATAGAAAAAAGAGAAGAAATAATATTTGAAGAAATAATACTGAAAACTTTTCGGTTAGAAAAAAAAATATACACCAAAGAAATTCAAAGTCCAGACATATAAACTCAGAGAGCCACACTTCAATACAATATAAGGAAATAATTAAAGGCTAAAATCAAGAGACAGGCTGAAAGGAAACCAAAAGAAAAGTGATTCATCACTTATAAAAAAAAAAACCTCAATAAAATTAACAATTGATTTCTCATCAGAAATCAAGCAAGCCTCAGAAGGCAGTAGTACCTCATATTCAGAGTGCTGAAAGAAAAGACTTTCAACCAAGAATTCTATATCCAACAAAACCAAAAGTCAAAGAACAAAGAAATTAAGACATCCTTAAGTAAAAGCACAGAATCTCTCACTGGGAAAACAATCTTATTGAGAGAAAGAGAGAGAGAGAGAGAGAGAAACAACATGATCCAATGATCTAACACTTCAGATTCAAAAGCATAAATAGTATAAAGTAAAACAGAATATTTCACACAAAAAAGAGAGTATAATGGCTATACTAATATCAGACAAAATAAATTTGAGAAAAAAGTCTTAATAGAGAAAGCATTTATTATAATTAAAAAATGATCAACCATCAGAAATATATAACAAATAAAAACATACGCACTTATCAAGAGAATCCAAAAATGCATGGAGCAACACTATTAGCACTAAAGGAAGAAAAAGAAAATTCACTGATAATTTAAATTTTAATATCCCACTTACAATAATGGTCAGAGAAAACAAAATAAGAATTAAATACAAGCCAGACATGGTGGCAATGCCTAGCATAATCCTAGCAGCCAGGAAAGCTGAGGCAGGCAGACCTTGAGTTCAAAGGGAACCTCAGCAACCACAAGGCACTAAGAAACTCAGTGACACCTGTCTCTAAATAAAATACAAAAAGGGCTGGGGATGTGGTTTAGTGGTTGAGTGTCCCTGAGTTCAATCCCTGGTACCCATCCTCCCAAAAAAGAAGTAAATAGAAGAGTTGGACAATATTAAAAAGCAACTAGACCAAATGAAACATTCTAGGACACTGTACTCCAAAACTGTAGCATGCATCATCAATCCAAGTAAACACAGCACATGGTCCAGGATAGACCACAATTAGGTATGAAAATAAAAGTTTAAAATAATACAAAATATGTTGTTTAAACACAATGAAATGTAATTACAAATTCTTAAAGAGAGAAATTTGGGTAATTAAAAAATATGTGACAACATACTTCTAAGAAACCAAATGATCAAAGAAGAAATAATAAGGGAAATTAGAATATATTTTACTTTAAATGAGAATGAAAACACGTTTTATTTAATTACATGGAAGTGAACTTTGCTTCTACCTATTGACTTGAATTAGGTTTTCAGAAATCATGCAGAAAAATTTTATGACTGCTTGTGCATGATAAATACTTACTGATAATCTATCATAGTCAATTGAAGTTCTCTCTTCTACAGACTTAATATCTCCAAACCTTCAGCTACTCTTTAAGTGTCCTCATCTTCTTCTGACACAGTACCCTGATCATCTTCTAGATAAGAGGTCTAGTTTACCCATGTCTAGAGCCAAGAATTATACTTATTACAGGTCTGATCAACATAGTATCCTGATCATTGTTTTACAAAGGATCATTAACAGCTTTTTCAATCCAAGTATTTTGGTTCTTTTATTTTTATCTTTAGCATAGATTTAAAAATGCTCTTCCACCTGCCCACCACCAGCTAGTGCTTCAACATTTCTTGGGAAGCTAGATAGAGGAGTCAGATATTTAGAGATATGCTAATATTAACTTTGAATATTGTGAAAGCAAAGTGAATAAACTACAATATTTCTAGTTGAGCCGATGACTAATGCAGTCCATACAAATGCTGTAGATGAAAACCAATTTTCACCAGTTCCTGCAGACCAGAAACACATTTGATTATAAATCAAACCAGTTACAACTATATGTCTCCAAGGAATTTTCCTAGCTCAAATAATTAATTGCTTTTAGATAAAATCATAAATTTTTCTAACATACTAAGGTAAACTAAGTGATATGTTAGAAAAACACTATCTACGATATAATCACAGTCAGCAGAAACTCACAGATAGGCCCAAGCACAATCCACTATTCCAGACAGCAAGGAAACATTTCTAGGATAATAAAATACTCTGCTCTTTTATCTCACTTGCCACTATAAAAAACAGGTCAGTTATTCTCATAATTGAGACCAAAACCTCAGTCTGTTAGTCAAAACCACTTTATGGCACATTGTTGTGAAATTATTCAAGGCTTTGATATTCAGAAAAAGTTAGCATGTTATTTTCTTATTCTTATCAATAATTTTTTCTTCCTCATTCCTTTCCCACTAGCTCCTATAAAGGAAAGAACACCAGAATTGAGTCCTAAAACTGTCGTTTGCTCACTGTTTACACAACTTTGCAAATAGCATACCCAAACTCAAGGTCCTCTTCCCGAATGAGAAAGAAAAGAAAACTATTCCAAGTTTACATATTAAAGTTATTTGGCTGTAGAACAATTATAACCACTGAGAAATTCTGACTAATACAGAGATACTAATACTGGATCTCACAAGAGCAATTGTGAAGATTCTCTAAGATTACATGTTAAAACTAATTCATACTGGCTTTTTTTCCTTTCTTAAGCTTTTCCTAACCCACAATTATCACAATGATCAATTATATTTAATAGCATTTAATTTGAAAACTAATATTTGTCAACTAATCAGAGACTTTATAATATTTTTCATGTTTTTTGATTATTAAGGTGTCTTCACAATTATATTCAAAATTTACTGAGGGTAGATACACTGCCTTATTTATTCACATGTCTTCCATAGTTCCTAGTATGGACACACATATTTAATAACAAGTTAATGTGAAACATTTTTTAAAAATTTCAATATGACATAAAAATTAATCTTTTATCTAGAAAATGCTCAGTAACTATTAGTCAAGTTTCTCTAGAGAAACAAATGAGAGAGAGAGAGAGAGAGAGAGAGAGAGAGAGACTGCATACACAGAACTCAGGGGAGGGGAGGGAGGGAAGAAGAGAGGTAGTGGGAAGGAAGAAACAATGGAAAAAGAGGGAGAGCACAACTTCAAGGAACTGGTATTGATTCATATGACTGTGGAGGCTAGAAGTCCTAATCTACAAGGTAGATGGTCAGGCTAGAGACCCAACAAATCCTTAATCAATGACTCAGCAAAGCTCTCCTTATCTAGTACCTCTATTTCTAACCTTATCCCCCACAATGCATCCAATATTCTCCTATGCTCTAGCCTATCCCCCCAAATTTACATTACTAGAAACATTTTATTACCCTGTTGTAACACAGGGTTGTATGAGCACTAGAGGGTAGTTATCTCATGTACCTTAAGAGTGAAGTACACAGACGACTAGAAGGTAAAGATTCGGGTTTAATAGAAGCAAGCAAGGAAAGATCCCATAGCAAGGGAGAAGTCCCAAAAAGGGTTCCATCAGTGACTCTCTGTATAGGCATTTTTATAGTGTTCTGTTGGAGAACTAATCTTTTATTGGCGAGTCCCCTTTAATCTCTGATTCAATTGAAAGTGTACAATTTTTATTTCTTATTTCCATAATGGGCTGGTTTAATGTGTTTGTTGACCTACATTATTCCTTAAAACAAAAGAATTGCTTGGGTTTAGGACAAATCTTTGGGGTTGACTAATGTTAGAGTAGTCAAGGAAATCTGGGCAACCATAGAATTTATGGACATCCAAGCATGAGTGGGGCCTTCCAGTCAGGCAGGCAAGAAAAAACAAAAAACAAACTCTACTCTAGGATTTTAATCTAGGATGGTCACCCTGCCTGGTGTTTCTCAATCTTTTGTGACTATTCCTCTTCTTTAAAATTATTTGAAATTTCCAAATAAATATTTTGGTAATATCACTACAATAGGATATTACATTGCTTTAAAATAAGAAATTTTGAATTCTTATCTAGAGAGTTCAGTGTCTTCATATTTCATATACCCACTCTGCTCCAAATATATACCAATGATAGATACAATCACACAGATAAAAAAAATATGAACATCTCTTTGAACTACAGTGAAAGAAACAGTTAAGAATGAGTAGAGGTAGAAGACGAGCATTTTGGGAAGTAGACCAAGGAGGCCAAGAGTTTTATTCTTATGTGCAACAAGGACTAAAATTGCTCAACCATGAATTAAAACTTAAAATTTCTCTTTCAAGTCTAACTCTAGAATGGTACTCAATGACTTGAAAGAAAACTGTTGCTCTCTTCTACCGCAGTTATCAGTAATAAGATGTTTTTCTAATTTAGTGTCCATATCTGTGATATTCCAATATCAATACAGGATAGGAAACTCAAAATACCCATTATAAGTTCAAACTGTAAAATCAGCTTGTAAAATCAGTTAGAGAGACATTGAAAAATACAAGGAGAACTAGTTTGGTAGCAGAGAGAAAGAATTAAACAGAACATAAAAATCTTACGACACAATCCAAAACTATGGAAAAATAAGAACACTCGTTCACAACTGGTGGGAGGTATGTTGCAATGGCTTACATGATCAATTAAAAAATAAACTATAAATTTTTCCTACTCTTGAATCAACAATTGTACCTGCAGAACTACACTATGGTATAAAACATGTAAATGAAGGAAAAATCAGTACTCATTGTAGCTTCATTAAAAAAAATACTATCTGCTAACAGAAGAATAAAAAGTTGTGGTACAGTTATATAATTCAATACCATTCAGTAGTATAAGAATTAATATATGTACTAATATAGACAAAATTTAAATATATAATTTTAAGAATAAATCCGTTATAGGATACTATATATAAAATAATGATAAAAATTGTTCATAATTACTAACGTAATAATAGTTAAAAGAGACATAAATATGCTAAACATAAAATTTAGGAGGGGGAGAGAAGAGATGTGGATTCAGTAATAGTAAATAGGGAACTACCTAAAAATTAATGTGAATATGGCAAAATTTGAAGATCGAGTGAGACTGATTAAAGAATAAAAATAAGAATATTTACTAATAAAGCTAAAAATATGTAGCTATTATATATTAAGTTGAAAATGTAAGCATATTTTTAAACCCATGGCAACAAAAATCAAAATTTTAAAAGTTTATTTTAAAATAACATCCTACTCAATTTCTTCTTTTTGCTTCACAAGCAAAAGTTTCTGCCTTAGCACTTTCTTCTGGTTCTATGTCACTAAAATGTTTTTCCATCCCTTTAAGGTCTTGCTGACAATCCCCTACTTCTTAAATATTCAAATGAAATGTCAGTTCTCTTAGATATTCTTTTTAATCTATCTCCAGGCCAGTTAGTTTTATGCTGTAACTCTTATAACTATGTTCTTGCTTTTTCCATATATTTTAATGATCCATTTAAGTACATACATGTCTATAATTCTGCAAAAGATCATATCTGACTCTTCTCCATTTAAAAAAAATAATAATAACAATCTAGAACATGCCTGGCACATAACAGGCACTCAGGAAATACTTGCTACATGGAAAAGAAACTCATTGCCTGTAGGCATAAAAATACAGGCAATAGAATAATAGAATGATGTCTTCACAAATTTTCATCAGAAAAGTATACACAGAGAGATTTTTCCTTGCCTCTTGCCTTATGTCTTTGTTTTCACCAGGCTACCTATATCTTCCCTCCTGAACTTTTGTAAGTACTTCTAAACTAGGACCTTAAAAGACCACAAAAATGTAGCAGAAAATTTCTCATAGCAATCCTATAATCTCTCACAGGCCAACCTATATGCCGGATATAGTATAGCCTTATGATCTAAAATTTGGGCCTCATGATCTCTTTCTCTTTATGTTACTGTCACAAACAATTTGGATTAAGTGGTGCCTTTGAGTTCAAAGACTTCACAACTAATGGAGCTGTGATTTCTCATGTAAGGAAGGCATGAGTTCTTCACCAAAACCACATGGAGGCTGACAATAAGGTTGCCACTAAAGTCTCTACTTGGTGAAGCTATCACTGTTTCTACTTCTGCTTCCTTGTCTCTCACATCATGTAGTCCATACGCTTCACATAATAATAGCTATTACATAGCTCTTTTATGTGAGATAGATATAGATGAAGATATATTAATTCAATCTTTACAACAGATAAATAATGTCAGTTCATTATTACACTATTTTGACTAATGAGGAAAGTGAATCAGGGAATTTTTTTTCAAAACTTTCCCCAAAAGGGAATTTAGATATGTTTTTGGAAAGGTAATAAACAGTGTCCAATTTATTTAAAGGTTATGACAATGTAGAACATAACATTTTGCTACTTTTTCCAAAAGGAAAAAAAAAAGTAGTTAAGAGGTATCAGCCTTTCTGTTCAATTCATGTTTCAGATGTAATATTGTGTTGTATCAACTGACAGATATTCAAATGGACTCAGGAAATAATGTATGATAACTTTGTAAAATGATATATTAAAAGAAGGCAAAAATCATGAGGCCCAAATTTTAGATCATAAGACTACACTATATTCCGGTTATAGGTTGGCCTGTGAGAGATTGTAGGATTGCTACCAGAAAGTTTCTGCTACATATTTGTGGTCAAAGTTTAGATCAAAAACTAAAACACTTTTAGATTTGTCAAGAGGCCAGCCGTAATTGAGATAAGGCTCTGCTTCCTACCCTACTCCATGTTAGGAGAGCTCCAAAGTAGACTAGAATTAAATTTATTTAAAGTTATGTTCAAAAGATTTTTGTTGACAAGGTGACTATTATATCAAGAGGGAATGTAATACAAAATTAAGTTAAATTTTGGGTAAAATATAAAAGGTATTTAAGAATTATAAAAGAGTTTTAAAACAAACCAAAATTTGTGAAGGGCATATGTGATTCAGTTGATAAACATATGGATCTTTAAGAATAAATATATGGGTCTTTGTATACACTAAATAGATAATGAAGATACATTAGTGTTATAAATTGTTTCTGGGTTCAAGGCTATTAAAAAATAAAGTATAGTTTCGCTCTTGCTGATTTAATTTCATTTTGTATTTTTCTTGTAAAACTTCGTAACTATTACCTGCTAGTGTTTTGCAGAAGTACTATTTCTAACAGAACAACCTGGGTTAATTTAATATAATAAGCCATCAACTACAGGACAGATAATATATAATGCTGACTTCTAGTACTAATATTTGAAGGTGGTGGAAACTTACAACCCCTTAGGGGAAAAATGAAACTGAGCACTCTGACCTTTTGCAATTTCCCTTATCTGCCAAAGTTCCCCTGCCTGCCAAAAGTAAACTCACCAAAAGTATCTGACAAACTCCTCTCCTAATGTGGCCCTGATAAATTCTAGAAAACTCAGACATTTGTTGTAGCCAGTTGCTATTTTCCCCATGAAAATGTGCCCTTTCCTTGCTTAATAAAGCATCACTGATCCATTGAGGTCTGTCTCCCTGTTTTTGTTTTTTGTTTATTTGCTTTTTGTTTTTGTTTTTTTTCTTTTTGCATTCTCTTTTATTAGCTTTTATTTAGTGCCAAAACTCAGGATGGGGTTTGGGTCTCTCTACCCCTCCTTATCCTAAGAAACCTGTACTGTCTTTTCTCTTCTCCCTTCTGTTTATTTCCTTTTTTCATCCTGGAAGAAGGAGGCTCTTAGGCTCTACAAGTCCACTGTAGCTCAACTACAGCTGGTATTCGACCTGAAACATGGGGGCTAACCAGTTCAACCCCGAGGACTCCCTCTTAGGTTGTCTCATTAAATTTTTTTTAAATCCTTTACTTCCAATCTGATCTCAAAAGTAAATGCCTTATTAGGCTGACTACAGAGATCTAGCTGCAATCTAAATTAGACAACCTAAGTTGATGACCCAAATATGGAATTCGGGATCTTTGACCCAAAATTCCTCTGAGACTTAGATAATTTTCTCCAACAAAATGGCTAATGGCCTGAGGTTTCTTACTTCCAAGCTTTCCTTTACCTTTGCTCAAGGTATATGCCAACCTTGCTCTGCTCTACAATTCTCAATTACTCCCCACTCCGTAAGTCCCCTAGATCAGGTCCTGAAACCCAGCCCTCTTCTTCATTTACTTCCCCCGAAATAGCAGATAAACCCGCACAAGAAGTAAGTAAAGCTGTAAGTTATTAAGGAAAGTTTCATATATAAGTATCAAAAGAGACTGTCAAGAGTTAAGCTTTTTTTTTCTGAGTCAATTTGAGACCTATAAATCTTCCTAACTTCCTACATAGGCAGGCTTGATCTACTTTTCTGTATTTGCTAGTATGATTACCTAGCCCCAATATTTATCCCTCATATTAGTCTAAAAGATGTAATGTGGCACATAAAACTCCTAAGAAAGCCCTAATTAACACAGATAAATGGATCTCTATTAAACACCGAAGTAATGCCAAAAGAAAGGTATTTTGCAAAAATCAAATGGCATTAGAGTGCCTAACTACAGCTTATGGGGACACCTGTGATTAAAAAAAAAAGCTAAATGTTATGGATAATAATTCTATTAAATAGGCCCACTGTGCTGACCCCCACATGATTTCTTTTCCAAGAAACAATTTACCTGCAGCCCTGCCTGCCCTCTGTGGACAGGATATGTCACATTCCTTAGAAAACTACCTATTTACTGCAGGAAAAATGCAGGCCCAAAATAATGTTCATAAAAGGAACCCAACTTTCCCTGAAGGAGAAGACTTCCATTACCAGTTCCTGAAACTCCAGAAGGTAAAGATAGTTCCCCCTAACCATAACACCTGTAAGAATATATGGTTAGGAATTCAATTAGAACTGATCAGCACAGGTCAAGGTCACCTAGAGTTGCCATGATGGTGAGGACTTGTGAAGCTGATGTCACCCTACTATCAGACGAAAGTCCAGAGGTGGGTTGGATTTCCCTTCACATAGGTGTCAGGAATGTTGGTCCTGACTTGCTTCAGTTCCTTTTCTGTGGAAGAAATGCAGTGCCTGGGACAGAGGAAGGCTTGAGGCAACTGAAGGCAGCTGGCTGGGCCATCCCTGGTGCTGCATGAAGGTCTTCATGTCCTGAACCTGACCCCAACAGCCTTCATGGGTACCAAACATCAATCACTATCTCTCTGTTTCTGATTGACTTGGCCTGATGGTGGAAGGCATCCTACCCAATGAACCTTGGAACCTGAGATGAAATCTCAGTCTGATCTGAGGTCTTTTGGAAAGAAGTGACCCATTAATTCCCAGAGGGTGAGTCAAGCAACCTTTCCCTCTTCAGAAATGCTTCTACCTCAATTCTGTCCATATTGTGTGCCTCTTACACAGAGGCACATTATGAGAGATTCTCAAGATAGAGCTTGTCTACCTTTAAAATCATACTACCTTCTCTAGATTCTCATAAGGCACATTTTCTTCTGTACTCCCCTCATCTGGAAAGAAAAAAAAAAACAGAAAATCTGTCTTAATTATTAGTAACACTACCTCTCATCTGTAATAGTTCAGGAATCCAAATTATTAATTTTCTCTACTGGAGATATCACCCAGAGCACTAACAGGTTTTCCTCCCACTTCTAATTGAAGAGCATACTATGAAATCATGGTTCTGTGAATATGAGAATCCAAAAGGACCAAAGAGAACATGTAAGAAATTTTAAGGGCACAACTAGCTGGAAAATTTCCTCCCTTAAATTAAAATAGTTATCAAGAATTTGGTTAGTATCCTCCATTATGATTGAGGTACCTACCAGATGTTATGGAAGAAAAGGCAGAAACTGCTAACCCCTAGAGGCTCCAGAATCAGGGAGATGTCCGCTAGACAAAGAGAAAGTTTTCTTGGCACTGGCACCATGTACTGTTTTCTCTTGTTTTAAAATTTTTGTTCATCCTCAAAAGTAATAGTAGAGGATGACATAGTCACAGTTGAGATAAATGAGATGCCTAACAATTTTGCACATTCAATGTAGCCTGATTACCAACTGGGGAATGAAAAAGGGCCTCTGGAGAAAACAAAAACTATAGAACCACACCTTAAGAGACTGATTTTACAAAAGAGAAAATGGTTAAAATGTGCTATGTATAGGGTTTTTCCTCTCAAGCTCAAAACAGCTTCTTCCCTTACTTCTTAGCTTCTGCCAGATATCTCTCTCTCTCTCTCTTAAAGGTATACAGAGCTTGCAGAAGTAATTGCCCAAAATTGGTTTGAAACAAAAAAGAAAAAAAGTGTCACTTTTAAATTCAAACCTAAATGTCTGGCTATCTTATCTGCTCTTGCACAATACCACCCTGCTTTATTAACAAGTTCCTCCTTACACACTTCAGCACAGAGACAGAAAAATAGAATGATCAAGTGTTCCTTACCTTGAAAATATTTTCCTAAGGATTTCAAGGCTCTCTCATTCTTTCAATATCTAAACTGACTCTAATATGAGCCACAAATGCACACATGCTCCTTTACTAATTATGGATGTGTCATTTTTTTCCCCGATTTTTAGAACTCTTTTTTTTAAACTATATTTTTGAGCTCATGGTTTTATGGTGAATTCACATTTGATCCTGCATGCCTAACTTAAAATATTTTTCTGGTGAGTCTTATTTTATCTAACTGTAGAGGTTTTTGCACTCTGCCTTTTTTTAGAGGTCGGACTAACTCTCAAATACATTGAGGAATCTTTCTTACAAAATCCTAAAAAATGAACATAGACAAAGTGATTCATTTGATTTTAGCATTTACAATTGCATTTCCAATTGCACAGGTTTCTGTAAATTTAAGTCATAATACAAATGTCTGATAAGCTGTATTTTAATTTCTAACAGTTTAAATCTAATAGAGGCTTTACAAAACATCTATAGTATTGTGTTGTTGTGTCCACAAATATGCTTGTGTCCACATGTCATGTACCTGGTATCAAAATTAACAGACAAATGGGCACTCATAAATTAAAATCTAAAAGAGAAATAGATCTAAATTCTTTTAGTTCACATGACTTAAAAAGTTCAATTTAAATTAGGTAAACAGAGGAGAGTAATGCTCTATTTAAAATTACACAAGTTTTTCTAGGTAGTCAAACAATTAACAGAGTGATGCTTTCTATGAAATATCTAGAATGTAATCTCCATTGTTTCTAGGATTTTTCTTCAACAGGGAAGATATTGCTAGTACTGTTAACTACACTTGTCTGGTATCGGGGTTTGGAGTTTTACCATTAAAAATGAGTAAATTAGATTTAACATCAATATCAATAGGATTAATCATAATTGTGTTTGCTAGAGGAGACATTTGATTAATTTACAAAGTTCAAATACTAAAACATCAACTGCTTCTTAAATTCCATAAGGTAATATATTTAAACATTAAATGTGTTTTTATAAACTGGTAAATGAAAAAAAGTGTAAGATTGCTTTGTTTCAGGGTGTTCACTAAAGCTAGGATACTAAAAACTAAAGTTCTAACAGGTATAATTCTATATGCAAAGGGTCCAAAAATTTTTCAGCTGTGTTTCAATTAAAGTGCTGTAAATAGCATAAAGTATCATTATTAAGAGTAGTAATTGGAAAAATTTCAGGCAGATTGTTTCAGAATGTGAATTTTAAAA
This sequence comes from Marmota monax, assembly GCF_021218885.2. NCBI lineage: Eukaryota > Metazoa > Chordata > Mammalia > Rodentia > Sciuridae > Marmota > Marmota monax. The sequence continues at coordinate 920,731 of NW_026694432.1, read as the reverse complement.
GGGATCAACAGCTAGGAAATAGATAAATTACAACTAAAAAATAAATATTAAAAAAAGAAAATTCTATGTATTGAAATATGTTTTAGTATAAACTGCCTCTGAATAAGAAAGTCTTTTGCATGTCAAAAACTTGTAGAATATCTAAGTTAGCGGCAGAAGGTTTGTGAAGGGTAAATTTCAAAAAGTTTGTGTATACATAAAGATGTTATATATAATCAGCACAATCAGTTAAAGTCATTTAAGACCTTTTCCCTAAGGTCAAATATACTGATATAAACCAAAGTTTAATCCTCTTTGGATTGAAGTAACAAGGATTTACTAAAACATTCATCTGCTCTTATCTATCAAGAAAATTTCTTGTGTCTGTTAAATTTTATTCTTTAGAGAAACTAATCTTAGAGAAATTAAGGTTTGTACAACTAGATAAACAACTGTTATTTTAGAGGATTATACTACATTATGATTCTGAACTTTTCTTTGAAAGCTAAACTTGGTTAATATAAGAACATCAGTGTAACCATGGGACGGTTATTGGCTTCTTTGTCATATCTTCCAAGTATGTAAGTCTTTTAAGTATAAGGTTTAGAAGAACATTTTACCAAGCTGGTATTCTTCAAACTAAAGTTTAAAGTAAAGGTTTGGGATTACAAAAATTATGTTTCTTGGTTGATAGCTATTATACAAACTAAACACGTTTGTACTGTTTTTGGTTTCATTTTGCATTTTTCTTGTAAATCTTAACTGTTATCTATTAGTGCCTTACAGAAGTATAATTCCTACTATAACAATCTAAGTTAATTTGAGATAAGAGGCCATCACCTACAGGACAGACAGGATGCTGTAAGGCTAACTTCAAGCACTAATACTGATCCCAATTAAACAGAAGTGGTAAATAACTGTAAAGTTATAGACATTAACATTAAAACCCAGTACTCTTACTTTAAAACTGGGTAAACTAGCTTGCTGGAGGTTTAAAACCAAAACTTGGAGACTAAAGTTAAGGAATTAAAAAAAAATAGCCAGTATTTGGCTCCTGCCTTCTGAGTCAGCCTGAACCCAGGAACAAATAGACTTTTCTAAGTGCTTTGTGACTCTTGAGCAACAAGACCTCCTGATCAAGGGGATCAATGAGACCCTGGAGAAAAGAAAGAAAACCAGTACACATGCTACCAAGAAGAATGTCATTGTAGAAGGAAATGTCCCTCATGCTTCCAAGGGCAACCTCCTAGTCAATGAAACCCTGACCTACTTTGGCAGGGCACAAAAGGAGCTAAGAAGTGGCTCTCAAGTTCCCAAATAAGATGCCCTAAGGGAACTCAGCTGATTCTTTAACAACAGATAAGAACAAGGTCAATTTGACCAGCTTGGTCTTAAATACCTAACAAAACATATAAAACCAAAGTATAGCCATACCTGAGCATTTGAAAGAAAAGACAATAGTTCTTTCAATGGAACTTAAGACAATTATATCAGCCCCATAGCCTTGGGTCCCCCCAAATTCTGAGGAATTTTTCCTTTGCAAGGCTCATATTTATCCCTGATTGTCAAAACATGGGCTGGCCTGTGTACCTTGGTCTTCCTCAAATTGATGTTTTACCTAAAAACCAAAGTTTGCTTATCTTAATAATGGAGCACACAACACACAAGAGTGCCCTTCAGTTTATTGCCTTACTCATAGGGTTAGAGATATCCACTGAGATTGGCACAAGAGCACCAGGATTAGGAACCTCTATTCACTACTATAAAAAGTTGTCAGAACAAGTTATTGAAGATATCCAACAGGTGGCTGATTCAGTATTGACTTTACAAAATCAATTGGATTCCTTGCATCTCTCATCCTGAAAAATAATCATGGCCTAGATCTTCTTACTACCAAATGAAGTAGCCTCTGTCTCTTCCTCAGGGAAGAATGTTCTTCTATTTCAATCAATCAGGACTGGCAAGGGATAAACTTAAACAACTACAGGATGAATTGGAACAGCTGAGATAAGAACTAGTTGACTTCTGGTAGGCCTCATTGGGATACTTAAAATAATGGACTTCTTGGCCTCTCCCTCTTTTAACCCATATAATACTCTTGTAATAACCTTTCTTTTCTGCTTTCTGAACTTTATACAGAAGCAATTTCTTGACAAGCTGATCCATCTAACCCAGACCACCTCACAAGAACATGCAAAAGCCATTCTGCTCCTCATTCACAATGTGAATCTCCTGAACCCCATAAGGAAGGAATCACACACAACAATGTTGAAATTCCCTCCCTCTGCACCCCCTCAAGCCACAATCACCAGGAGCCAAAAATACCACCTCATTATCCTCTTCCAGATCTCTGAATGGGTATCCCCTACTCAGCCCCTCTTTAGCAAGAGGTAGCCAGTTATGATGACTTCACCCCAACTCATTATATCCCTTTTACAGTCTGGAATGAAAGAAGTAGTAACTTACAATTCCTTGGGGGGAAAGGAAACTGAGGTGAACTCTGACCTTTTGCATTTTCCCTTATCTGCCAAAGTTCCCCTGCCTACCAAAAGTAATCCCACCAAAATTATCTTAGAAACTTCTCCCATAATGTGGCCCTGCTAAATCCTAGAAAACTCAGACCCTTGTGGTAGAGTTTGAAAATGTGCCCCTCCATTGCTTAATAAAGCATCACTGATTCATTGAGGTCTGTCTCCCTTTCTTTTTCTTTTGCATAATCTTTCATTTGCTTTCAATATTGATCCTAATTAAAGGAAAGGTGTAAATGTAAAATTATAGACAATTAAAGTTAAAGTCCATTACTACCATTTCAAGAATGGTGAAACTAGCCTGCTTGGAGACCAAAGCCAAAGAAGTAAAAGATCTAGAGAAAAAACAGCCAACACTTGGGCCCTTTCCTTCTAATGTCAGAAAGGAACCAGGGAAAAATGTGATGCCTCTTAGGGCCTGACAACTGGTTAGTCAACCAACCTCCAAATCAGGGGGATTGTGAGGACCCCAGAAAACTGTGTTGACCCTAGTCAACCAGGGTACATTCCACAAAGAGGAGTGTCAATGGAAAATAAAATGTCCCTGATACTTCCAAGAGAAGTCATGTATGGTCAGCAACAACCTGACCAATCCTGGCAGACAGTGTAACTGGTATAGGAAATCTAAAGAAAGCAAGAGGCTTCTCAGAAGTTCCCAACTGTGACCTCTGAGGAATCTCAGATTATCCTAACAATAGATTAAAAACAAGGTCTATTTTTGACCAACTTGGTCTTAAAAACCTGACAGGAAAGTATAACCAAAGCACCACTGTATATGGACATGGGAAAAAAAAGACCAACAGTTCTTTTAATGTAACCTGAGATTTATACTTGTGTCAGTCTTCCAAAGAGTAAGTAAGTGAAGGTGGGAGATTATAAACTGTTGTGTGTGACAGAGTTAAAAGTTTATCCAGAGTCAGCTTGAAACTAATCTCACAAACCTACAAATCTTCCTATCTTCTATATAGGCAGCTGTGATCTGTTTCTTCTTTTTGATATAGCCCTGAACACAATATCCATTAGAGCTAACTGGACAAAACAATAATAATTCATTTCCTGATAAGATTGAGAATAACAACTGAACACAGGGTTAGGAGGACTATTCACCTCCCACTCCTGTTCTCATGGTTTGTCTATGTCTCTGATGGAGGAAATAGCAAAAGGCATAAATTACCCTCCAGAACCAAATAGATTACTTGACAGTAGTCACTCTCCAGAAGAGGAAGGGACTAGCTTTGTTTACTGCAGAAAAGGGGGATTATATCTTTTACTGAAGGAAGGATGCTGCTTTTATGCTAACCATCATGAAATTGTAATGGATACAGCAAAGAAATTAACACATCATGCCTTCAAAAAATCTACAGCCATTGTCATGGACCCTTCTGATACTTCATCTGGCTTTGTTGTTTGGACACTGCCTGGTAAATCTTCTAGGTTTACTTCTTCTCATCTAGAAGCCATCAAACTCCAGCTGGGACTACAGAAGATTCTAAACCAATACCACAAATAGACCTGGTACCACACTGTCTCATCTTGAACAAATAGGGTGAGGGTTTCATTAATTCAAAATAGGTGGGTACCTGTCCACCTGAAGTAGCTATAAAAAGATGAGCTCTCCAGCACCTCAGCCACCTAAAAATAATTTGGGTGTTATGTCTCTCAGGGGGAAATATTAGATCAGAGTTTAAGGATTTCAAGATGGCAGAGGCAGTGTACAAGACTTTTTCCATATCAAATCAAATCTCCATCTTTGGATGTTTTAAGACATGAACCCTTTTATAGGAGAAAAGTAAGAACAGTGGCACAATGGGCAAAAAAAAAAATCATGTGCTGGACAGGGTCTTCATCATTCAGAGGTGTGTCTACTTTCCCTGTTTCCAATAAGTACTATTACCATTACAATTCCCACCATTGAGGGTTTATGGTCCATTGCAACTCCAGCCACTGATTCAGTATTCTAATTAGGTGAAAGTAAAGTAATCAATGGTGACAATAGTGGTGGTATTCTAATTAGGTATCATAAAATAACTAATGGGAAAAATGAAAAGGGTCTTCAATATGGTTGATTCGTGGAGGGGAACAACACACAGCTTAGCATATAAGACAAAAATACCCAGCTGTTATCAGTTCCTGAGCCTCTCCCCACTATCTCTCTCTGTTCCCATATGTGTCCTGCCTATTAAAAAAAAGTTAACAAACTTGCCCCAAGTAATATAGCTTTAGAATAAGGCAAGGTTGTCTATACTCTTTACCAAAATGCTTCCTATTAAATCCAAAGGACAGTCTTTCCTTCAATTGGTTGCGTACATATCTAAGTTTTCCTTTAAATACCAAAAATCAAAAATTGATGCTGCTTGTCACTCAACACAAGACTTTGGAGATAGAAGTCAATAAAAAAAACAGGTTTATTCAAGGCCTACTCTAAGGAAAATAAATTATATATTTTCCACATTAAATATCAATTTGGGGGATTTCAGTGCATGAGGGATTGTACAAAAGAAAAGAAGGTATAGTGGGACAATGGGGAAAAATCCATGTGCTGGGGAGGGTCTTCATCATTCACACGGGTTTTCTTCTTTCTTCTTTTTTTGGCAGGAGTATCTGCAGTGGACTTTAGCCTCCTGTGACTAGTTATATAAAATCTAAGGAAAGGCTTATTTTCAGGAAAAAATACTACAAAGAGACAGAAGCCAAAAGGGAAGGGAGGAAGAGCAAGGGACTGTTTTAAATAAACCACAATTACACTTTCTTCCCCAACAGGAAGAAAAGAGGGAGGGTCAAAATAAAAAAAAATCTGTTAAACAGGATGAGATTAATAGAAAGTCTATACAGTCCTTATATAGATGAAGAAATAAAGTCATGAATGGGAAAGTTGTCCAACCAAGGTGACACATGGTGAGAAGCCAAAAATCTTCAAATAAGTACACTGTCACCTAAGGACCTCCATTTGAAGTTCCCTCTACAACTGTAGTACGAGTTAGTTTTAAATTCTGATCTAAAAGTCCTTCCTACTATCAGTAAATGTCAATTCTGGGTAGCTGGAGAAGTTGCCTCTTTTAATCTAAATATTGGGGTTCAAATATTTCCATTATAAGCTATATAATGTGCAATGTAATAGCAACCACATTAAACTGCCTTCTCTCTAAAGCTGGGAGCAAAATGCTATTACTATATATAAAACCACTAGAGTTGATGAGTTAAAAGTTTTCTCTCCAAGGACTTATCCTGAGAAAACAGATATTCTAGAGAAAAATATCTTAAAAAATTGAAATGCTGTGCTGGGGTTGTGGCTCATATGAGGTGCTGGGTTCAATCCTCAGCACCACATAAAAATAAATAAATATTGTGTCCAACTACAACTAAAAAATAAATATTTTTCAAAAAGTTGAAATGCTATCAAACCCCATGGAACATTACAATACAAAGTGTGCACCTTTTTGCATGCAAACAAAATTTAATGAGATAAATCAAAGAACTAAATAAGTGGAGAGATATCCTCTATTTCTCTCCATCAATGCTCTCCTCAGCCTATCTATCTTCTGATCTCATGCAATAGTATCCCAACTATTTGCCTTAACAGTAGTCCTAATAACTTCTCCCCTATCTTTTCCATCAGTATCCAGGAACACCTTCAAATGTAAAAATGATAAACTCTATTCTTTGAAGAAACCTTCAATGCCTTCTCTCTAAAAAAATTTGAAAATCTCAAACAATCCAAAGTATTTAAACCTGCTATAAGAGCTTTATATGATAAGTACCCTGAATATTACTCTAGTTGCATCTTGGGTTAATACTTCCGTATCACAGTACACCTTAATGTCAAAAATCACCAAGTTCTTCCCATCTCAAAACTCTTGTGTCTCCCTCTTCCTGGGCTAATTTTCCTCATCATTATTCACACGACTAATTTCCATTTAGTCTTCAGATTCAGTTTAATTGTCATTCTTCAAAGAAAATGTTCTCTGACCTTCATTCATATTAGTGCTGCTCCTACAACACTGTGCTTTTTACACATAACACTGTTATCATTATTTTGTAGCCATACATTTATTTACTTGACTGTATATTCAGTATCTACTTAAAAAGACTATAAGCTTCATGAATGCTCAGACCATTTCTTGTCCGTACTGTATTTGTACAACTTAAACACAATATGTGCTCCAGATATGTGGTCATAAATGTTTAATGAATAAATGGATAGAGAATGGCATTTTAGTATAGATAACAGTGCCTATTAGCAAAGAAGCATTCAACAAATATGTATTGACTGCATTACTTGCTGAATAGAAAAAGAACAGAAGGTATGAAAAGTGTTTGAAAATAACATGAAGTTAAAATTGGTACAGCTTAGAGACTATGAGATGAATGTTGAGACATAAGGCTTAAAATGTTTTCTTTCCCCCAGCATTACAAAATGAGACACATAACAATCACTTCATAAAAGATATTTAATTAATTCTTCTGATTTAAAAAACCATAATAATTTAGTCTCCTAAATGTGTTAGAATTTGGCTTTGTAAAACTGTTTAAATTACTTGCAAACAACTATTTTTGTAGGAGTGCAGTATTCATTTTTCTAATCCAAGAGAGAGTTAAAATTTATTTTTAACTTTCATTTATTGTTTAATCACATATAATTTAAGGAATCATTTAAATTTGGTATATTAAAAATGTAGAAATCAGTAAAATATTTTAGGGTTTAAAGCATAAACTTTAATAGTACACCTTTTTCTCAAGTCTAGATCCCATAAATATACACATTTAAGAAATTAGGATTAAATGAGACTAGTAATTTTTAATTATGGCAGGCACATTTGAAAAGTCCAGGCTCACACTCCAAGGTTTATCTACCTTGAACTCCTCTGTACCAAGGAGAAACAAAAACAGAAAAAGGTGACAGAAGTAAAAAGGAGAAATGGGCAATTCAAGAGTAGTATTTAGGGCTGGAGTTGTTGCTCAGTGCTGGAGCTCTTGGCTTGCACATATGAAGCACTGGGTTTGATCCTCAGCACCACATTAAAAAAAAAAGGTATTGTGTTTATCTATAACTAAAAGAAAATATTTTTAAAAAGTACTATTTGGATACTTCAACACTCCATTTTCAATGATGGGTAGAACAAATAGGAAGAACATGAGAAAACATAAAGCCAACAGGCCTAAAAGACCACCTCACTGAGCAAGTAAACAGAACTTGCTCCAGCATGTAAGTCCTAACAAAAATTTAAAGTTTAAAATACTATAAAATGTGTTTTCTGGAAGTAATAAGATTAATTTAGCAATTAATTCAGAGAAGAATTTGGGAAAGTAAAAAATATATGAAGATTAAAAAAATAAATTTCTAAACAACTAGTCAAAAAAGGGATGAAAAATATTAGAAAATACTTTGAGTTGAATGAAAGAAAAAATGTAAATACTAAAAGTTGTGGAATGCAACTGAAACAATCCTTAAAGGAAAATTTATAACTATAAAATCCCATATTTTAAGAAAAGAAATATCTCAAAGCTATAACCTAACCATTACCTTGTGAAATGAGATAAAGAAGAATATGCAAAAACAAGAAACTAAAGAGGACTAGAATGCAAATGAATGAAACAGAGAACAGAAAAACAATAAAGAAAATCAAAAGTCAGCAAATTGAAAGGGTCAACAAAATAACTGCTATATTAAAGTGTCTCTGAAAAGTAGCTGAGGGGAGAAGGTGGAAAAGACTTAAAACATTGAAATACATACATCCAGGTTGCATTTAAATCCCAGCTCTGTCAAGTACTAGTATTATGGTCTGAGTTTACTCATCCATAATATAAACAGAGTTAGTTTGATAACATCCTATTTATTGATTCATGATTTTAGTACTTGTGCTTTATGAGTCTTGTTGAGGAAGTCATTTCCTTAGCCGACATGATAAAGAGTTGGGCCTACTTTTTCTTCTAATAGGCACAGGGTCTTTGGTCTAATGCCTACATCCTTGATACACTTTTGAGTTGAATTTTGTGCAGGGTGAGACATCATGGTTAAATTTCATTCTGTTACAGATGGATTTCTAATTTTTCCAGCACCAAGAGGTTATTTTTTCTATGATGTATATTTATGGTGCCTTTGTCTAGGATGAGATAACTGTATTTATGTGTGTTTGTCTTTGTCTTCTATTCTGTACCAATGGTGTTCATGTCTGTTTTGGTGCCAATACCATACCATTTTTGTTACTATGCCTCTGTAGTGTATTTCAGTTCTGGTATTATGATGCCTCCTGCTTCAATTTTCTTGCTAAGAATTGCTTTGGTATTCTGGGCCTTATTTTTCTATTTCTATGAAGAACATCATTGGAATTTAATAGGAAGTGCATTAAATCTGTATAGCACTTTTTGTATTATGGCCATTTGACAATATTAATTCTGCATATCCAAGAACATGGGAGATCTTTCCATCTTCTAAGGTCTTCTTCAATTTATTTCTTTAGAGTTCTGTAGTTCTAACTGTAGGGGTCTTTCACTTCTTTTGTTAGATTGATTTCAAAATATTTTTTGAAGCTTTTGTAAATGGAATAGTTTTCCTAATTTCTCTTTCAGATGATTCATCATTGATGTATAGGAATCCAATTGATTTATGAGTGTTAATTTCATATTCTGCTACCTTGATGAATTTGTTCGTGAGTTCTCAAAGTATTCTGGTAGACTTATTTTAAGTCTTATAAATCTAGAATCAGGTCACTGGCAAATAAGAATAGTTTGAGCTCATTTTTTCCTATTCATGTCCCTTTAATTTTTTCCATTTTTGCTATTTTCTCAGCCTAGGGTTTCTAGGACTATGTTGAATAGAAATGGAAAAAGAAACCATCCCTCTCTTGTTCCAGTATTTAGAGGTAATGCTTTCAATTACTCTCCATTTGAAATGAAGTTAGCCTTGGTTTAACATACATAGGCTTTATAATGTTGAGGCATATTCCTACTATCGCTACTTTTTCTAGTGTTTTGAACATGAACAGATGCTGTTTTTTGTCAAATGTTTTTTCTGAATCTATTGAGATAATCATCTGTATATGATGTTAAGTGAAATAAGACAATCCAAGAAAACCAAAGGCTGAAGGTTCTGACATGCAGATGCTAACAAAAAATACAGAGATAGAAGAATATAAGTTTATTGAGTCAGACAAAGGGGAGATATATGTAAGGAATGGGGAATGAAACAGAAAAGATGTAGAATAAATCAGAAATAACTTTTCTATTTTGATATATGAATACATGACCACTGTAACTCCATGTCATGTACAACCACAAGAATGAAAATTTATACTCCATGCATATATAATATATCAGAATATACTCTATTGTCATATATATCTAAAAAGAACAAATAAAAGAAGAAGAAAAAAGAATTAAAACTAATCTGCACTTTGGGAGTCTGGTTAAGAAAGTCAGTTCTAAACTGACAGGTGAAGATTAAGGCCTACACTTTCTTCTATTAGGCACAATGTTTCTATACTAGTGCCTAAGTCTTTGATCCACTTTGAGTTGAGTTTTGTGTGAGAGAGAGCGGTTTAATTTTATTTTGTTACTTATGGATTTCCAGTTTTCCTGAGCTAGCGCCATTTGTTGAGTAGGCTATCTTTTCTCCAGTGTATGCTTTTGAGACAACTCCAACACCGAGAGACTAAATAATATGTTATTGAATGAACAATGGATGGCAGAAGACATCAAAGATGAGGTTAAAAATTCTGAGAGGTAAATGAGAACATTGATGCAATATATAAAAATCTAGGACAATATGAAGGGAGTATTGAGAGGAAAGTTCATTGCATGGAGTTCATTCCTTAAAAGAAAAAAAAGTCAACAAATAAATAACCTAACATTACATCTGAAAGCCCTAGAAAAAGAAGAACAAATCAACACCCAAAGCAGTAGAAAACAGAAAATAATTAAAATCAAAGATGAAATCTATGAAGTCGAAAAAAAGAGAAAGCTGAAAAATTTTTCTAAAAGTTGGTTCTTTGAAAAAAAATGAATTGATAAATCCTTAGCCACGCTAATGAAGAGAAGGAGAGAAAAAAATCAAATTATTAAAATCTGTGATGAAAAGGAAATATCATGATAGACACTACAGAAATACAGAAGATAATTAGAAATTATTTTGAAAATTTGTATTCCAATAAAATATAAAATATCAAAGATTGACAAATTTCTAGGATCATATGATTTATCCAAACTGAGTCAGGATGATATACACAAATTAAACACATGAATTGAAGATGACATCAGAAGCCTGTAAACCAAGAAAATCTCAGGACCAGATGAATACAGGGTTGAGTTCTATAAGACCTTCAAAAATAATAATAATATCAATATTCCTCAAATTATTACAAAAATAAATGGAAAAAGAGGGAATATTTCCAAACTCATTCTCTGAGGTCAATATCACCCTGATTCCAAAACCAGAGTAAAATCAATTAAAGAAAAATTCAGACCAACATCTCGAATGAACATAGATGCAAAAATTCTCAATAAAATTCTAGCAAATTGAACACAAAAACATATCAAAATGATTGTGCACAATGATCAAGTGGGGTTCATTCCAGGGATTCAAGGTTGTTTCAATATATGGAAATCAATAAATGTAATTCATCATATCAATAGACTGAAAGATAAGAAATATACGATCATCTCAATAGATGTAGAAAAAGCATTCAACAATACAGCACCTCTTCATGGTCAAAATACTATAAAAATTAGAGAAACAGGAACATATCTCAACATTGTAAAATCTGTCTATGCTAAGCCCAAGGCCAACATCATTCGAAATGAAGAAAAATTGAAAGCATTCCCTCTAAAAACTGGAAGAAGACAGGGATGCCCTATTACACCAATTTTATTTAACATAGTTCTTGAAACTCTAGCCAGAGCAATTAGACAGATGAAAGAAATTAAAGAGATATGGATAGGAAAAGAAAAACTCAAAATATCTTTATTTGCCAATGACATAATTCTATACCTAGAGGATCAAAAAAATCCACCAGAAAACTTCTAGAACTATAAATGAATTCATCAAAATAGCAGGATATAAAATCAACACCAATAAATCAAAGGCATTTCTGTATGTCAGTGACAAATACTCTGAAAAGAAATTAGGAAACACACTGTATTTACACTAGTCTCAAAAAAAGATAAAATATCTTGGAATCAACAAAAGAGGTGAAAGACCTGTACAATGAAAACTACAGAACGCTAAAGAAAGAAATCAAAGAAGACCTTGGAAGATGGAAAGATCTCCCTTATTCTGGGATAGTAGAATTAATATTGTCAAAATGCCCATACTAACAAAAGCACTATACAAAACTGAAAACCAGCAAAGTGAGGAACTATACTACACTAGAAGAATAATTAATCAAAGGAAAAACTATTTCAAATTAAAAACCAGAAATAAATGAGTTTTCTTCTCTGTCATTTTGATTTATCAATAATAACACTGAATGTAGATGGCCTAAACTCATCAATCAAAAGACAAAGACTGGCAGATTGAATTAAAAAAACAATACCAAACACAAGCTGTCACCAAGACACTCACCTTCTTGGCAAACACATACACAGACTAAAGGAAAAGGGATGGGAAAAAAAAAAAAAAACATCATTCATATGGATCTCATAAACAATCAGGTGTTTCGTTCCTCATATCAAAAAAAGTGGACTTTAAGCTAAAGTCAATCAAAAGGGACAAAGAAAGACATTTCATATTGCTTAAGAAAATATACATCAACAAGACATAACAATCATAAATATATGTGCCCCAAACAATGGAGCTTCAGGAATCAAATACATCACAACACAATAATACTGGGTGACATTAACATGCCTTTCTCACCACTTGGTAAATATTCCAAATAAAAATTAAATAGAGAAGCCATAGAATTAAAAAAAAACATAATAATTTAGACTTAACAGACATCTATAGAGTATTTCATTCATCAATGACTGAATATACTTTCTTCTCGGCAGCACATAAATCCACTAACATACACAACATTGTAGGCCACAAAGCAACTCATAGCAAATACAAAAGAATGGCAATAGTACCTTATATTTTATTGGATCATAATGGAAGGAAATTATAAATCAATGACAAAATTAAAAAATAGAAGCTACTCTTAACACCAGGACACTAAATAATAAACTATTAAATGACCAATGGATAGCTGACAAAATCAGGGATGAAACAAAAATACTGAGAGTAAATGAGAATAGTGACACAACATATCAAAATCTCTGGGGCATTATGAAGGCAGTTCTAAGAGGAAAGTTCACTGCATTGAGCTCAATCATTAAAAGAATACAAAGTCACCTAATAAATAACCTAACTTTACATCTCAAAGCACTAGAAAAGAAGAACGAATCAAAAACAAAAGCAGTAGAAAATAGGAAATAATTAAAATGAGAGCCAAAATAAGTGATGTTGAAACAAAAAAAAATTCAAAATATCAAGGAAACAAAAAGTTGGTTCTTTGAAAAATAAAGAAATTTGATAAATCCTTAGCCAACCTAACAAAGAAAAAGAGAGAAAAAAACTCAAATTACTAAAATTTGTGATGAAAAGGCAATATCACCAAGGACACCACTGAAATATAGATGATAATCAGAAACTACTTTGAAAATCTACAAAAAAATAGGAAATCAGAAAGTCATTGACAAATTTCTAGTGACATATGACCTATCGAAATTTAATCAGAAAGACTTAGAAAAATTACACATGTCAATTGCAAGCAATGAAATTGAAGACACCATCAAAAGCCCACCAATCAAGAAAAGCCCAGGAACAGATGGCTTCTCTATCAAATTCTACCAGACCTTCAAAGAAGAACTTATGGAGACTCAACATGGCGGCGGGCGGGGAGGCAGTGCTTTCAGTACCTCCTCAGCCACACGGACAGAGAGACACATCAGAACATTTGGATTTTACCTGCTGAGAAACTCCCAGCAAAATTCCACTGAAGTAAGACCTAGGTGGGGAATTTGGGATTATTGGAGATGACAGCTTGTCCCAGACAGGTGAATCTCAGCCACCTGCGCGGAGGTCCCAGCCGCTACTGCCTGGCGACTGGCGCAGAAGGAGGTGTTTCAGCATTGCCAGATACTGTGTGCAGCGGAGACCCTTTGAAGAGGTTGCTAACCAAGCCTTCATGAAACAGCGGACCAGAACTGAAACCGAGTCTGGGACAGACCAGAGACAGGCCAGACCCACCCCTCCCATCAGACACTCCGGCAAGGAGTCTGGGGCCTGCCATAGCAGAGAGCTGACGTCACCAGATTTCGGCAGACGGGATCCGTTCCCAGCGAAATTGCATCAACAGGTGTGTGACTCCCATCCCCACCAGATGCATACAGCAGGGAAACCTCAAAAATCTCACCCCAGAGCTCCGTGGGCATGACTGTAGGGGCTGAGGAAAGCAAAGGGGACTCCCGACCCCCAACTCCCCCTACCACCAGCAGTGTGGGCATGACTGTAAGGGCCGAGGGAAGCAGAGGGGACTCCTGACCCCCAACTCCCCCTACCACCAGCAGCGACACCCAAGGCCTTAGCCACCAGTTAGCAGGGGCGTGGCCACCGAAGGGGTCCAGACAAATTAAACTGACAGTTCCCAGATCACCCGCTCTACAACCTTGGGGTCTGGATGAATGACAAACATAGAGAGTGCTCAGTCATTCGGGAAATAGGGCACTTAGGGGGGCTGCAAGTGTAACTTGATCCTTGGAGATAACCTCTGGTGAGCGGGGGCCGGGCTGGCTGGCAGGAGGAAGGGGGGGAGGGGTTGGAGAAGATAAATGGCTCTGGACAAAAAGGATTGGAGAGGCGCCCAGTAGGGGAAGAGGAGCCGCCTTACAGGGATTGCTGCCGGCACATAGAGGGCAGAAGCTCAGCTCCGATGGCACAGCTCCACCTACTGGAAGAGAAGAATATAGAACTCTAAGACTTCATTTATCATTTTTTTCCCTTTTCAATTTTTATTGTTCTTTCCATTCTCCTTTATTCTACCTATTTTTCTCTCCCTCTTTCTCTTTAAGGACTCCTTCCTTCCCCTTCCCCCTAACTTTCACCCCAAGCATTACAACTTTCATTACGTGTAATTTTATAAATGCAAATAGGTTAGTGTTCCGAGGCTGTCAATAGGGCTCCTAAGTACCTACCTATTACCAAATACCCTGATCCATTCACCTGTTAATATCCCCCTTCAGTAGAGAAATCTTCCAAAGTAGCTAAGACATACCAACCTTCATAGCATCATAGCACCCAACCTAAACATAAAGTCCTAAGACCAAAACAACAGATCACTATATGCCTACAGAATCCATAAGCCTTTTATGAATAGAATGAATCAGATTTAAATTACAATAAAGCCCAACATCTCTAGACATAGTCTCCCACCACAAAAAAGAGACCACAAAGATATGCAAAACCAAAAAAATTTATGAGAGAAAACAGAAACACAGCAGTTAAACAGAGTTGGAAAGTACATGAACACCATGAAAAAACAAGGGAAAAAAGGATTACAAACAATGCAGGACAACTTAAATTTACAGGAGAACCTAGAGGCATCAGAAAAACGGACAGAGAAAGAACTCAAGGCATACCTGACTCAGATGGAATGGAATCTTAAAGAAGTCATTAGACAGCAAGTCCAAACAATGAAAGAATACTTTGGAAATGAATTACATAAGCAGATTCAAGAAGCAAAAAATGAACTCTACGAGGAGATAAAGATTTTTTTTTTTAAATCAAACAGTAATCCTAGAAATGCAGGAAACCATAAACCAAATAAAAAACTCAAATGAGAACATTACAAATAGACTAGATCAAATAGAAGTCAGAACATCAGATAATGAAGACAAAGTTTATCAACTAGAAAAGAGTATAGTCAATGCAGAAAGGCTGGTAAGAAACCACGAGCAAAACATCCAAGAGATATGGGATGTCATAAAAAAACAAACTTAAGAGTCATTGGGATAGAGGAAGGTATACAGGTCCAAACCAAAGGAATGAGCAATCTGTTGAATGAAATAATTTTAGAACACTTCCCAGACATGAAAGATGGAATGGATTGCCAAATCCTGGAAGCCTACAGGACCCCAAACATACAAAACCGTAATAGACCAACTCCAAGACACATTATTATGAAGATATCCAACATACAGAACAAGGAGAGAATATTAAAAGCTACAAGAGAAAGGAGGCAGATTACATTCAGGAGTAAACCAATTAGGTTAATGGATGATTTTTCATCACAGACGTTTAAAGTGAGAAGATCCTGGAACAACGTATTTCAAATGCTGAAAAATAATGGATTCCAACCAAGAATATTGTATCCAGCAAAATTAAGCTTTGGGTTTGACAATGAAATTAAAATATTTCACAATAAACAAAAGTTAAAAGAATTCGCAGCCAGAAAACCAGCACTGCAAAGCATTTTGAGCAAAACACTACAAGAAGAGGAAATGAAAAACAACAACCAAAACCAACAGTGGGAGGTAACTCAGTAAAGGGGGGGGGGGGATAACCAAAGAGGAAAAACAAGCCTAATTAAAATAAATAAATAAATAAATAAATAAACATGACTGGAAGTACAAACCATATATCAATAGTAACCCTAAACGTTAATGGCTTAAACTCACCAATCAAGTGACATAGGCTAGTAACTTGGATTGAAAAAACAGATCCAACAATATGCTGCCTTCAGGAGACTCATATGATAGGAAAAGACATACACAGGCTGAAGGTGAAAGGTTGGGAAAAATCATACCACTCACATGGTCCTCGGAAGCATGCAGGAGTGGACATACTCATATCGAATAAAATCAACTTCAAACCTAAGTTAATCAAAAGGGATAAAGAAGGACACTATATACTGTTAAAAGGAACCATACACCAACAAGACATAACAATTATCAATATGTATGCACCAAATAATGGTGCTGCAACATTCATAAAACAAACTCTCCTCAAGTTCAAGAATAAAATAGACCACAACACAATAATTATGGGTGACTTCAACACACTGCTCTCACCATTGGGCAGATCCTCCAAACAAAAGTTGAATAAAGAAACTATAGAACTCAATAACACAATCAATAACCTAGACTTAACCGACATATATAGAATATATCAACCTTCATCAAGTGGATATAAGTTCTTCTCAGCAGCACATGGATGCTTCTCAAAGATAGACCATATATTATGCCATAGGGCAACCCTTAGTAAATATAAAGGTGTGGAGATAATACCATGCATCTTCTCTCATCATAATGGAATGAAACTGGAAATCAATGATAAAATAAGGAAGAAAAAATCCTGCATCACCTGGAAAATGAACAATATATTACTGAATGATCAATGGGTTACAGAAGACATAAAGGAGGAAATCAAAAAATTCTTAGAGATAAATGAAAATACAGACACAACATATAAGAATCTATGGGACACAATGAAAGCAGTTTTAAGACGGAAATTCATTGCCTGGAGTTCATTCCTCAAAAAAAGAAAAAACCAACAAATAAATGAGCTCACAATTCATCACAAAACCCTAGAAAAGGAAGAGCAAAACAACAGCAAATGTAGCAGAAGGCAAGAAATAATTAAAATCAGAGCAGAAATCAACAAAATTTAAACAAAAGTAACTATTGAAAAAATTAACAAAACTAAAAGTTGGTTCTTCGAAAAAATAAATAAGTTCGACAGACCCTTAGCCATGCTAATGAAGAGAAGAAGAGAGAGAACTCAAATTACTAACATACGGGATGAAAAAGGCAATATCACAACAGACACTACAGAAATATAGAAGATAATTAGAAATTATTTTGAAACCCTATATTCCAATAAAATAGAAGATAGTAAAGATATCAATAAATTTCTTAAGTCATATGATTTGCCCAGATTGAGTCAGGAAGATACACACAATTTAAAGAGACCAATAACAAAGGAGGAAATAGAAGAAGCCATCAAAAGACTACCAACCAAGAAAAGCCCTGGACCAGATGGGTATACAGCAGAGTTTTACAAAACCTTTAAAGAAGAATTAATAAAAATACTTTACAAGTTATTTCAGGAAATAGAAAAAGAAGGAGCTCTTCCAAATTCATTCTGATCCCGAAACCCTGATCCCAAAACCAGATAAAGACACTTCAAAGAAAGAAAACTACAGACCAATATCTCTAATGAACCTAGATGCAAAAATCCTCAATAAAATTCTGGCCACTCGGATACAAAAACTTATCAAAAAAATTGTGCACCATGATCAAGTAGGACTCATCCCTGGGATGCAAGGCTTGTTCAATATATGGAAATCAATAAACGTCATTCATCACATCAATAGACTTAAAGATAAGAACCATATGATCATCTCGATAGATGCAGAAAAAGCATTCGACAAAGTACAGCATCCCTTTATGTTCAAAACTCTAGAAAAACTAGGGATAACAGGAACTTACCTCAACATTGAAAGCTATCTATGCTAAGCCTTAGGCTAGCATCATTCTAAATGGAGAAAAACTGAAGGCATTCCCTCTAAAATCTGGAAGAAGACAGGGATGCCCTCTATCACCACTTCTATTCAATATAGTTCTCGAAATACTGGCCAGAGCAATTAGACAGACAAAAGAAATTAAAGGCATCAAAATAGGAAAAGAAGAACTTAAATTATCACTATTTGCGTAAGACGAGATTCTATACCTAGAAGACCAAAAAGGGTCTACAAAGAAACTATTAGAGCTAATAAATGAATTCAGCAAAGTGGCAGGACATAAAATCAACACTCATAAATCAAAGGCATTCCTGTATATCAGCGACAAATCCTCTGAAATGGAAATGAGTACAACCACCCCATTCACATTATCCTCAAAAAATAAAATAAAATACTTGGAAATCAACCTAACAAAAGAGGCGAAAGATTTATACAATGAAAACTACAGAACCCTAAAGAGAGTAATAGAAGAAGATCTTAGAAGATGGTAAAATATACCCTGTTCATGGATAGGCAGAACTAACATCATCAAAATGGCGAATTTACCAAAAGTACTCTATAGGTTTAATGCAATAGGTTTAATCAAATTCCCAATGGCTATTCTTGTAGAAATAGATAAAGCAATCATGAAATTCATATGGAAAAATAAAAGACCCAGAATAGCAAAAGCAATTCTAAGCAGGAAGAGTGAATCAGGCGGTATAGCGATACCAGACTTCAAACAATACTACAGAGCAATAGCAACAAAAACAGCAAGATACTGGTACCAAAACAGGTGGATGGACCAATGGTACAGAATAGAGGACACAGAGACCAACCCACAAAATTACAACTATTTTATTTTTGACAAAGGGGCTAAAAGCATGCAATGGAAGAAGGATAGTATCTTCAACAAATGGTGTTGGGAAAACTGCAAATCCATATGTAACAAAATGAATCTGAATCCCTTTCTCTCGCCATGCACAAAAGTTAACTCAAAATGGATCAAGGAGCTTGATATCTGCCGCAGTCTGGCTGGACACAATTCAGGAGCCACTTGTCAAAAGAAACTAACTTTATTTTTAGAACCACACACACCAAACAAAACAGCTCCTCAGGAAAAACCCTCAGAGCTCAACTGCCAAATTTTTACTCCTCACACTTCAGATACAGCCCTAATATCCAGAGTATACAAAGAACTCAAAAAATTAGACAATAAGATAACAAATAACCCAATCAACAAATGGGCCAAGGACCTGAACAGACACTTCTCAGAGGAGGACATACAATCAATCAACAAGTATATGAAAAAATGCTCACCATCTCTAGCAGTCAGAGAAATGCAAATCAAAACCACCCTAAGATACCATCTCACTCCAGTAAGATTGGCAGCCATTATGAAGTCAAACAACAACAAGTGCTGGCGAGGATGTGGGGAAAAGGGTACTCTTGTACATTGCTGGTGGGACTGCAAACTGGTGCGGCCAATTTATAAAGCAGTATGGAGATTCCTGGGAAAGCTAGGAATGGAACCACCATTTGACGCAGCTATTGCCCTTCTCGGACTATTCCCTAAAGACCTAAAAAGAGCGTACTACAGGGATACTGCCACATCGATGTTCATAGCAGCACAATTCACAATAGCTAGACTGTGGAACCAACCCAGATGCCCCTCAATAGATGAATGGATAAAAAAATGTGGCATTTATACACCATGGAGTTTTACGCAGCAGTAAAAAATGACAAAATCATGGCATTTGCAGGGAAATGGATGGCACTAGAGCAAATTATGCTAAGTGAAGCTAGCCAATCCCTAAAAAACAAATGCCAAATGTCTTCTTTGATATAAGGAGAGCAACTAAGAACAGAGCAGGGAGGAAAAGCATGAGAAGAAGATTAAAATTAAACAGGGATGAGAGGTGGGAGGGAAAGGGAGAGAGAAGGGAAATTGCATGGAAATGGAAGGAGACCCTCATTGTTATACAAAATTATATATAAGAGGAAGTGAGGGTAAGGGAAAAAAACAAGGGAGAGAAATGAATTACAGTAGAGGGGGTAGAGAGAGAAGATGGGAGAGGAGGGGAGGGGAGGGGGGATAGTAGAGGATAGGAAAGGCAGCAGAATACAACAGACACTAGTATGGCAGTATATAAAAACGTGGATGTGTAACCGATGTGATTCTGCAATCTGTATACGGGGGAAAAATGGGAGTTCATAACCCACTTCAATCAAATGTATGAAATATGATATGTCAAGAGCTATGTAATGATTTGAACAACTAATAATAAAATAAATAAATAAATAAATTCATTAGGCATATAAAAAAGAAGAAGAACTTATACCAGTCCCTCTAAAATTATTCCATGTAGTAAAAAAGAAGTACACCCTTCCAAGGTCATTTTATGAAGTTTACATCAGTCTGATAACAAACCAGACAAAAAAACATCAAGGAAAGAAAATTTCAGACTAATATCCCTAATGAACCTAGAGGCAAAAATTCTTAATAAAATACTGGCAAATTTCATACAAAAACACATGAAAAAGATAGTGCACCATAGTCACGTGTGATTCATCAAGAATATGAAAAGAAAGAGTCTACTAATGAGAAAAAAATCCTTATTACCTTGCACTTCATATAGAACTTTAATCTCCAGGATAAAAAAAAAACTAACACCATAATAACCAAATCAATATATGGGCAAAGGAACTGAACAGGCACTTCATAGAAGAAATATGAATGGTCAACAAATGTATGAAAAAATGTTCAACCTCTCTAGCAATTAGTGAAATGCAAATAAAAACTTCTCTGGTATTCCATCTCACTCCAATCATAATGGCAATAATCAAGAATATAAGCAACAATAAATGTTGGCAAAAAGGCTCTCTCATACATTTCTGGTTGGACTACAAATTGGTGCAACCACTCTGGAAATGAGTATGGAGATTCCTCAGAAAACTAGCAATGGAACCACTATTGATCCAGGTATCTCCTCCTCTGCATATAACCAAAGATTTAAAATCAGCACACTACAGTGATACAGTCACATCAATGTTCTTAGCATTTCAATTCACAATAGCTAAGCTATGGAAACAACCTAGGTGCCTTTCAACAAATGAATGCATAAAGAAAATGTGGTATATATAAACAATGGAGTATTACTCAGCCATAAAGAAGAATGAAATTAAGACATTTTCCCATTAAATGGATAGATATGGAGATTAACATACTAAGTGAAATAAGTCAATCCCCAAAACCCAAAGGACAAATGTTTTCTCTGATATGGGAATGCTAACACACACAATAAGGGGCATGGGAGAATCAAAGTTCATTGGATTAGACAAAGGGAAATAAAGGGAAGCATGGGAGCAGGGGCATAGGAAAGACAGTAGAAAAAATCCCACATAACTTTCTTATGTTCATATATGAACACACAACAGGGTAACTCCACACTGTGTACAACCACAAGAATGGGATCCTAATTAGATTATATTCCACATATGTATGTTAAAATAGACTCCACTGTCATGTATATCTAAAAAGAACAAATAAAAAATTAAAGAATGATTTTAAAAATTTTTTTAAAAACTTCTACCTTTGAGGTCTTCATTTAATAGGAAAATAAAGTTAAAAAATAAAAAGGGGAAATATGATAAACACACTACAAGAAGAAAGACAGGGATAAAAACAAATGAAATAAAATTGTATTGGAATACTGAATATTACATGTAGTCATATAAACTGACCTAAAATTAAACATTAAACTGAGATTTAAAAAAATAGCAGTATTATACTAAATATATGAGGATGTTTATTTAAATTGAAATCCTTTAAGTTTTTCTAAGATAAAAAAGCTACTAACCAGCAGAAAGTCATACTATATACCTAGATCAGAAGATGATAACAACATTTCCATGGCTTTACAAATTAATGTATGATTTGATGTAGTGCCCATTTGGGAATAAGTAAAAATATCTCTTTTATAGTTTTGAAATAAATTGACTCAAAAATTTATGTAGAAAGTTAAGTAAGTGAGGATGGTATAAAGTTTGTGGATTACAAATTATTGGTGTCTTGTGTATTCCTGAGGCGCATCTGCAGAGTTTCTATTTATTACAGAATTAGAGTCAAGAAATATATATTTTATTAAATAACCTACGTGAGTCTGATTAGAAGATCAAGGGAAAAAAAATATAATCAATAGACTAGGAAATTTGAGAGAGAGAGAGGGGGAGAGAGAGAGACAGACAGACAGACACATATAATAAAGGAAAAAATCACAAATTAGTAGTAAAGAGATGGATTCTTAAAAGCATAATTCATAAAAAATAACTATTCTGAGAATTTTAAGTTAGGATTTCAGATTACAATATATGCTAAAATAATTTTGATAAGAATTATGCTACAAAATTAATCTGGTCAAATTTTATTCATATATATATATAATATATATGAAGATAATAACCAATAAAATATGTGGGGGGAAAAACGAAATAAATGTGGAGCAAAAAAATAAAAAAGCTAGAAGCAAACTTAAGTAAACATTTTTCTGTTTTGGAAAAATCAAATATAAAAGCAAAAGAAGAAATTATAAAATGAAAAATTAATATATTTTAATATATAAAATTATGTAAATTCTAACATATCACAATTTTTCTTTCTTTGTGCAATGCTAGGGAGTAAGCCCAAAGATTCTCTATCACTGATCTATCTCCCCAGTCCTTTTTTTTTGTTTTGTTTTAATTTTTTATTGTTGGCTGTTCAAAACATTACATAGTTCTTGATATATCATATTTCACTATTTGATTCAAGTGGGTTATGAGCTCCCATTTTTACCCCATATACAGATTGCAGAATCACATCAGTTACACATCCATTGATTTACATATTGCCATACTAGTGTCTGTTGTATTCTGCTGCCTTTCCTATCCTCTACTATCCCCCCTCCCCTCCCCTCCCCTCCCCTCCCCTCCCCTCTTCTCTCTCTGCTCCCTCTACTGACATTCGTTTGTCCCCCTTATATTATTTTTCCCCTTCCCCTCACTTCCTCTTGTATGTACTTTTGTATAACTCTGAGGGTCTCCTTCCATTTCCATGCATTTTCCCTTCTCTCTCCCTTTCCCTCCCACCTCTCATCCCTGTTTAATGTTAATCTTCTTCTCATGCTCTTCGACCCTACTCTGTTCTTAGTTACTCTCCTTATATCAAAGAAGACATTTGGCATTTGTTTTTTAGGGATTGGCTAGCTTCACTTAGCATAATCTGCTCTAATGCCATCCATTTCCCTGTAAATTCTATGATTTTGTCATTTGTTAATGCAGAGTAATACTCCATTGTGTATAAATGCCACGTATTTTTTATCCATTCATCCATTGAAGGGCATCTAGGTTGGTTCCACAGTCTTGCTATTGTGAATTGTGCTGCTATGAACATCGATGTAGCAGTGTCCCTGTAGCATGCTCTTTTTAGGTCTTTAGGGAATAGACCGAGAAGGGGAATAGCTGGGTCAAATGGTGGCTCCATTCCCAGCTTTCCAAGAAATCTCCATACTGCTTTCCAAATTGGCTGCACCAATTTGCAGTCCCACCAGCAATGTACAAGTGTACCCTTTTCCCCACATCCTCGCCAGCACTTGTTGTTGTTTGACTTCATAATGGCTGCCAATCTAACTGGAGTGAGATGGTATCTTAGGGTGGTTTTGATTTGCATTTCTCTGACTGCTAGAGATGGTGAGCATTTTTTCATGTACTTGTTGATTGATTGTATGTCCTCCTCTGAGAAGTGTCTGTTCAGGTCCTTGGCCCATTTGTTGATTGGGTTGTTTGTTCTCTTATTGTCTAATTTTTTGAGTTCTTTGTATACTCGGGATATTAGGGCTCTATCTGAAGTGTGAGGAGTAAAGATTTGTTCCCAGGATGTAGGCTCTCTATTTACCTCTCTTATTGTATCTTTTGCTGAGAAAAAACTTTTTCGTTTGAGTAAGTCCCATTTGTTGATTCTAGTTATTAACTTTTGTGCTATGGGTGTCCTATTGAGGAATTTGGAGCCCGACCCCACAGTATGTAGATCGTAGCCAACTTTTTCTTCTATCAGACGGCGTGTCTCTGATTTGATATCAAGCTCCTTGATCCATTTTGAATTCACTTTTGTGCATGGCGAGAGAAAGGGATTCAGTTTCATTTTGTTGCATATGGATTTCCAGTTTTCCCAGCACCATTTGTTGAAGATGCTATCCTTCCTCCATTGCATTCTTTGAGACCCTTTATCAAATATAAGGTAGTTGTAGTTTTGTGGATTGGTTTCTGTGTCCTCTATTCTGTACCATTGGTCCACCCGCCTGTTTTGGTACCAGTACCATGCTGTTTTTCTTACTATTGCTCTGTAGTATAATTTGAGGTCTGATATCGCTATACCGCCTGATTCACACTTCCTGCTTAGCATTGTTTTTGCTATTCTGGGTCTTTTATTTTTCCATATGAATTTCATGATTGCTTTCTCTATTTCTACAAGAAATGCCGTTGGGATTTTGATTGGCATTGCATTAAACCTATAGAGAACTTTTGGTAATATCGCCATTTTGATGATGTTAGTTCTGCCTATCCATGAACAGGGTATATTTTTCCATCTTCTAAGATCTTCTTCTATTTCTCTCTTGAGGGGTCTGTAGTTTTCACTGTATAAGTCTTTCACCTCTTTTGTTAGGTTGATTCCCAAGTATTTTATTTTTTTTGAAGATATTGTGAATGGAGTGGTTGTCCTCATTTCCATTTCAGAGGATTTGTCACTGATATACAGGAATGCCTTTGATTTATGCGTGTTGATTTTATATCCTGCCACTTTGCTGAATTCATTTATTATGTCTAATAGTTTCTTTGTAGACCCTTTTCGGTCTGCTAGGTATAGAATCATGTCATCTGCAAATAGTGATAATTTAAGTTCTTCTTTTCCTATTTTGATGCCTTTAATTTCTTTCGTCTGTCTAATTGCTCTGGCCAGTGTTTTGAGAACTATGTTGAACAGAAGTGGTGAGAGAGGGCATCCCTGTCTTGTTCCAGATTTTAGAGGGAATGCCTTCAATTTTTCTCCATTCAGAATGATGCTAGCCTGAGGCTTAGCATAGATTGCTTTTACAATATTGAGGTATGTTCCTGTTATCCCTAGTTTTTCTAGAGTTTTGAACATAAAGGGATGGTGTACTTTGTCAAATGCTTTTTCCGCATCTATCGAGATGATCATATGGTTCTTATTTTTAAGTCTATTGATGTGGTGAATAACATTTATTGATTTCCGTATATTGAACCAGCCTTGCATCCCAGGGATGAATCCTACTTGATCATGGTGTACAATTTTTTTGATAAGTTTTTGTATCCAAGTGGCCAGAATTTTATTGAGGATTTTTGCATCTAGGTTCATTAGAGATATTGGTCTGTAGTTTTCTTTCTTTGAAGTGACTTTGTCTGGTTTAGGTATCAGGGTGATGTTGGCCTCGTAGAATGAATTTGGAAGTTCTCCCTCTTTTTCTATTTCCCGAAGTAGCTTGAAAAGTATTGGTATTACTTCCTCTTTAAAGGTTTTGTAAAACTCTGCTGTATACCCATCCGGTCCTGGGCTTTTCTTAGTTGGTAGTCTTTTGATGGTTTCTTCTATCTCCTCAATTGATATTGGTCTGTTTAGGTTTTCTATATCCTCCTGACTCAATCTGGGCAGATCATATGACTTAAGAAATTTATCTATGCCTTCACTATCTTCTAATTTATTGGAGTATAAGGATTCAAAATAATTTTTGATTATCTTCTGTATTTCTGAAGTGTCTGTTCTGATATTGCCTCTTTCATCCCGTATGTTAGTAATTTGAGTTCTCTCTCTTCTTCTCTTCGCTAGCATGGCTAAGGGTCTGTCGATTTTGTTTATTTTTTCAAAGAACCAACTTTTAGTTTTGTCAATTTTTTCAATTGTTTCTTTTGTTTCGATTTCATTAATTTCAGCTCTGATTTTAATTATTTCTTGCCTTCTACTTCTTTTGCTGTTGTTTTGCTCTTCTTTTTCTAGGATTTTGAGATGAAGTATGAGATCATTTATTTGTTGGTTTTTTCTTT
Source organism: Marmota monax (assembly GCF_021218885.2). NCBI lineage: Eukaryota > Metazoa > Chordata > Mammalia > Rodentia > Sciuridae > Marmota > Marmota monax. The sequence goes on along the minus strand of NW_026694432.1, from coordinate 894,657 downwards.
TTGTAAGGAATGAACTCCAAGCAATGGATTTTCCTCTTAGAACTGCTTTCAATGTGTCCCATAGATTCCGATATGTTGTGTCTGTGTTTTCATTAATCTCTAAGAATTTTTTAATTTCTTCCTTGATGTCTTCTATAACCCATTGATCATTCAGTAACCTATTGTTCATTCTCCAAGTGATGTATTCTTTTCCCTTCCTTCTTTTATCGTTGATTTTCAGTTCCATTCCATTATGATCAGATAGGATGCATATATTATCTCTACTCCTTTATATTGTCTAAGAGTTTCCCTGTGACATAATATATGATCTGTTTTTGAGAAGGATCCATGTGCTGCTGAGAAAAAAGTGCAACTGCTTGATGATGGGTGGTATATTCTATATATGTCAATTAAGTCTAGGTTATTAATTGTGTTATTGAGTTCTATAGTTTCCTTATTCAACTTTTGTTTGGAAGATCTGTCCAGTGGTGAGAGAGGTGTGTTGAAGTCTCCCATGATTATTGTATGGTGGTCTATTAGACTCTTGAACTTCAGAAGAGTTTGTTTGATGAACATAGCTGCACCATTGTTTGGGGCATATATATTTATGATTGTTATGTCTTATTGGTGTATGGTTCCCTTGAGCAGTATGTAGTGTCCCTCTTTATCCCTTTTGATTAACTTTGGCTTGAAATCTATTTTATTTGATATGAGTATGGATACTCCTGCTTGTTTCCGAAGTCCATATGAGTGATATGATTTTTCCCAACCTTTCACCTTCAGCCTATGTATGTATTTTCCTATCTAATGCGTCTCCTGTAGGCAGCATATTGTTGGGTCTTGTTTTGTGATCCATTCTACTAGCCTGTGTCTCTTAATTGGTGAGTTTAAGCCATTAACATTTAGGGTTATTATTGAGATATTGGTTGTTCTTCCAGCCATATTTGTTTATTTATGTTACTAAACATGGTTTGTTTTCCTCTTTGGTTATTTTCCCCCCTTTAGTGTCCTACCTCCCACTGTTGGTTTTCATTGTTATTTTCCATTTCCTCTCTCTGTTTTGTTTTGCCAAGGATGTTTTGAAGAGATGGTTTTCTAGGTGCGAATTCTTTTAACTTTTGTTTATCGTGGAAGGTTTTAATTTCATCTTCCATCCTGAAGCTTAATTTCGCTGGAAACACAATTCTTGGTTGGAACCCATTTTCTTTCAGTGTTTGAAATATGTTATTCCAGGATCTTCTAGCTTTCAGAGTCTGTGTTGAAAGATCAGCTGTTATCCTGATTGGCTTACCCCTAAATGTGATCTGCTTCCTTTCTCTTGTAGCTTTTAAAATTCTCTCCTTATTCTGTATGTTGGGCATCTTCATTATAATGTGTCTAGGTGTGGGTCTCTTATGATTTTGCACATTCGGCGTCCTGTAGGTTTCTAGGATTTGGGGTTCTGTCTCATTCTTCAAGTCTGGGAAGTTTTCTCGTATTATTTCATTGAATAGATTGCTCATTCCTTTGGTTTGAAACTCTGTCCCTTCCTGTATCCCAATGACTCTTAAATTTGGTCTCTTGATGTTATCCCATATTTCTTGGATGTTCTGCTCATGGTTTCTTAACAGTCTTGCTGAGCTGTCTATGTTCTTTTCAAGTTGAAATACTTTATCTTCATTGTCTGATGTTCTGTCTTCTAAGTGTTCTACTCTGCTGGTAGTATTCTCAATTGAGTTTTTAAGTTGGCTTATTGCTTCCTGCATTTCTAGGATTTCTGTTTGTTTGTTTTTTATAACCTCTATTTCCCTGTATAGTTGATCTTTTGCTTCTTGGATTTGTTTATGTAATTCATTGTTGAAGTGATCTTTCATTGTCTGATTTTGCTGTCTGATGTCTTCCTTGAGACTCCAGATCATCTGAAGCATGTATATCCTGAATTCTTTATCTGACATTCCATCTGCTGCAGCTATTACCTCTTCTAACGTTGAGTTGACCTGCAATGCTTGTGGTCCTTTCTTTCCTTGTCTCTTCATACTGTTCGCTTTCCTTTCTACTTGGTGAAACTGTTGTGCTATTGAATTTTCCCCCTATATATTTATATTGGTCTTGTATAGTTGCAAAGTCTCCCTCGCAGGCGCGGGCGGCGGCTCTGTCCCTCTGCGGGCCGCTAGGCTTGTTCTGTCGGTGGTCACAGTTCTGTCTACTTTGCAGGTGCAGGCAGCGGCACTGCCCCTCTGCAGGCCTCTGGGGCTGTACTGCCAGTGGGTCGCAGGTCCGCCTACCTTGCAGGCGCGGGGGAGGGGGGCGGCTCTACCCTTCCTCAGGCCACTGGGCCTGTTCTGTCTCTCGGTTGCAGGTCTGGCCTGTTCTGGTGGTGGTCACAGTTCCGTCTACCTTGCAGGCGCGGGGGGGAGGGGGCGGCACTGCCTCTCAGCAGGCCGCTGCTCCTCTTCTGCCGGTGGGTCGCAGGCCCGCCTACCTTGCAGGAGTGATTGGAAGCTCTGTCCCGCCGCGGGCCACTGGGCCTTTTCTGTCAGTGGTCACAGTTCCACCTACCTGGCAGGCGCGGGGACTCCCCAGTCCTTTTAATTGTTTTATTTTGAAGCAGGATCTTGCTAAGTTGCAAGATATTACAAAGATATTAAGAACAGCATTACTCATAAAAGCAACACTAAATACTAAATGTTTAACAATAAAGAAACCACTAATAATTGCCATTACAGCATAACATTCTGTCATATGGATTGTTAAAATTATCTATTAAATTGTTCATGTTGTAATGGAAGATAAAAAGCACAGAAAGTTTTTGCTCTTTATCTATCTATAATCTCAAGCATGTAAAAAATAATTGCATATTTTAGAGTTTTTCCATAAATTGGAAGTTAATGCACAAGGTGGTAGAATTATGGTTTTAAAATTATAGATCATTTTTATTTGCTTTGTTCTACCTTTTCTTTTATACTTTTCTAATATTTTTAGCATTTTAATATTTAAAAGTGACCTCAATGGTCATAATGATTCAGTTATGAATGAAAATGGAAATGAGGAAGTTCTAGAGATACATTATATAATATCATGCATATAGTTAACAATAGTGCATCAGCCTCTTGGACTGCACAGCTACTGGTTCCTCCAGATCTCCAGCCTTCATATAGCTATTGTGGACTATCCAGCTTCTGGTCATGTAAGCCAATCTAATAAATCCCCTTTTTATAATCATTATCCCTGTTGGTTCTGTTCCTCTTGAGAACCCTGACTAATAAAACACTCATATTTTTGTTAAAAGGGTAGATCTAACATGTTATTTCTCTAATGAAAATTTTAAAAATATATTTCACAGCCTGCCACTATGCCTTTATTAGAGATAGGAAAATTGTGTTGCTGTTTCTGATATTAGAATCTAATACATAGTCTAAATTGGTTACATAATCTCTAGCAAATATTTTTATCAACTTTCCTTCTATAAAAATAATGCAGTATTAGTAAATTCTGACAATCTCACAAGAATATTTTAAGAATTAATTAAATTTCAGCATTCTGAGGTTTGTAAAGTTCCTAAATTATCTTACCATTAATGTTGCACAAAATGATGATAGACTAGTGATCCCTTCGCATTCATTTAGTTAGTTTCTTCTGATATTAAAGTTTCTGAATCTCACAATATTAATGTTTATAGAAGCCAAGACTGTAACTGTGTATAATATAATTGAATGATTATGTTAATTATCTTAAAAGCTATTATCAAAGATAAAATGATAAGTCTACATGTAATTTTCTTTAAAATGTGCCTCCCTACTCTGGGAAGTGCTCTTGATCAACAAAATGATAAAAAGAGAATGTCACAGAGAGATGAAAACAGAATCTGATGGATGATCAAATTAAGTAATTAGGCAAAAGACAATGAAATTTTGGTTGTACTTAAATTACACTCTGTGATGGAAATGTCATTTTACTCTTTATCTTTAAAAATGATGATAACATAACTGTTCTGAGGGCTATTTTAAAGATTTAATTAGTTAAGCAATCTTCAGCACTTAAACCAGTGCTTTCGCATATAGTTAGTGTTCAATAAAAATGGTCAGTGATATTAGTAGTGAATAGTTCCCTTAATACTTCTCTTAGTAATATATAATGATTAATCACCAAAATGTTTAATTTACTCCACTAACACATGCCTTTAAATTTCTCTAATTATAGCTTTCTTTAAAATCTTTAGTTTATAAATTTTTCTTAATGGATAAAACATAAAATATCATTTTTATCATTTCATTGTCAAGTTTGATTGCTGAAGAATGTAACTATAATTCCAAATGTTTCCCCATGAAGCATCTATATCATCTACTGTCTGATATATTTAATGGTTAAGTTATTTTTATCTAAACTCAGATTACTTCCTTGATGTGGTTGAGACTGATAATTCAATATTGACATTTTAAATGCTACCGAAGAACTTTTTATGTGACAATTACAATATTATATTCAAAGGTCTTTGCACTAAATGTTTGTTATTTCACTTTATAAACCCAGGAAGCATTTTGTTTTATTCCAAAGATTTCTACCTTTTTCATAAATTAAATGTTAATCTCTCACAGAAAATGTCAACAGATATTTAAATGTTTTGTTGCAGATAAAATAATTCATATTAATCCTTCAAAATCATACCTACTTATCTTTTCTTTGACAGCTAAGAAACTAAGAATGCAGAAAAAAATAGTTCTGAAAACAGAGAATCTGTTAGTATACAATCCAATCTACATTAGCCTCAGGTAAATTAAAATAATAAAAATGGTGCTATGAAACAAAGGCCTCAGATTCTCAGTAAGAATATAAAATAAATTACTCTACCAGTGGTGCAGCATATGCATTGCAAATGTCTCACTAAAGTTAATTTTCATTAAAAGCACCCATTAGCCACACACACAGCTTTAAAATGTATGACTTCCTTTATCACTCTAATAATTAGCTCTTCTTCACTATGGGAAAATAAAATGTGATCAGAAGTTTGGAAGCCAAGGTTGTAAATCAAACAGAAAAATCCACAGACTCAACTTCACGAGATTTTCCAAAACACATAAATCTCAGAAATGAAGTACAGCAAATTGAGACTTTTTCAAAGAATTTCTGTACCTAAAATCAACAGTATCTGATCAATGTTTTTGATTTATCATTATAGAATATAGCTCCAAGAATAGTCTTGTTTGGAAATATAAGCAATTTTAATACTAAGGCCACATTCAAGTCTACTATGTTATAATATTTCAGTTTTAAATAAAGAAATGAGAACCAAAAAAAAGTCTACTGTGGAGATAATTTTCGACTCACCAACTTTCATATTTTTTATTCTGGAAAGTAATATCTAAATATAATCATAAAACCACAATAAATATAATAAAGCCATTCAGATTTAAGAATCATCTCTATTAATGTTTTACTAGGGAATTGAAATGATGGATGAGAAGAAAATTGTCAAAGAAACTAACATTTATCAAGCATACAACACATAAAACAATAAGGTACAGTCCTTTACACATATTACCTAATTTCATTCCCTAGAGTCATGTTTTAAATTAGTATTATAAAGCAAAAACTATGGTAGATGCAAGAGGGTAAGTATCATGGCCAACATCATATAAGTAAGTGTCAGAGCTAGTATTCAAGCAAAAATGTCTGTTTGAATATCTTTAAACACAAACTTATGCTAAGATAATGGTGAGTGCATGTTATATATACAATAAATATTTTCAAATAAATGTGTGCAAATATATTTACTTGGAACATAATTTTTGTCTCCTTAAAAAACGCCCTAAACAAGTTTCATTTCATTTCATTTCTTTCAGTAAACATTACTGAAGGCCACCTGTATGCAAGACACTACTAGACACTGGAAGGCAAAGGAAGATGGGTGTATAAAAAAGAGCATGTATTTTACCTTCAAAGAAGTTATAAACTAATAAGGGAGGAATACATGTAAATATGTGGCAGAAGAAGGCAAAATGAAAATACAAATATGTCAGGGTGTTTTAGCCCTCCTTCCCTCCTGACCTGTGGGAGAGATAGGGAAAGCACGCCCCGACAAGGATGAGCCAAGAAAGGAAAGGGCTGACTGACCGCCCGCACCCAGTCCTTGCTGGACAATCAGATGCGTCAGGGAGACCAGTCAAAGCAGGATCTCAGTTTATTGAGAAAACACACACAGCTAATATAATGTACAGGAGCCAATCAGGATAAAGGTCAGCAGGGTGGGGAGAGTTCACGTGTACACCCATCCTACAGGCAGTAATGGGAGACATGAGCTGTCCATGAGGGCGGAAATGTTCTGACCTATCCTAGAGGTGGTCCGGTTTTTCATCTCGGCAATGCCTTCTGGCTGATTGCCGGGTACTATCTTAGCCACATGTGGCCCTAGGACGGGGAAGCAGGTAACAGCCAGCAAGTTAGGTTTCCTCTTTTCTGATGCAACATGCCATACATGTTGCATGCCCCACATGTTACATCATGCCCTACACCAATACATATGCTAAATACCAATAGACAATTTTTCATAGGAAAAAAAGCATTTCAGACTGATAGACTTCAACACTCGTTTTGCCACAGAAAAGATGTGTGACATTAAACAAGTTGTATTTCCTCTTGAGCCTGAGTCTTCCCACATCTACAAAAGGAAAACAACAGCTAACTTGCAAAAGATTATACCACATATGTAGAACAGCTAGCACATGCTAAACCCATACCTGCCACTGTTGCATTGATATAAAGCTGTGAACAAGGAGTAGATGTGATCAACTTTCCTGCCAGGAGAATTGAATGGTAAGCTGAGGAGATTTTTCAAAGTTTTATACTAGAAATGGCTCATGTTTTAGATGTAAAAGACTTGTAGGATTTTTAAAGGTTGTTCATGATAAGGAAAGGAGGGAGAAAAGGATAATAGAAAGACAGGAAAGAAGATAAGTTTTAGGATGAAAGAAGTGAAGGAACATCTCAATGATATCAAGATACAATAAACAGGCCAGGTAAATGACATTATAAAGAATTCTGAACTACTAAGTCATGCTAAACCTCTCTCAAAAGAGTAATAGTGATCAATATACATTATTTCCTTGAGTTTCTAGTACATACAATGGTGTCCGCACATTGACCAATTTAGATAATGGTCTACTGGCTAAAAAAAGAGAACAAAATTATACTTTCTACCATTGATTTACAAATCTTTTTAAATGTGTAAAAAGTTGTGAAACTTTTAGGAAAAAAAGAAGAGAGAAAATGTGAGTAGAGAAAAAGGCAGCAATCCCCTTACTGTAAGTGACATAACAGATGTCACTTCCACAGTTTCTACCGTTGAATATCATTAATCTTCTTTAATTTGCTACTGTTTGTTTGGAATGTGTGACAAACAGACTCAAGGTGGCCTCTTTGATCCTCACCCTTTAGTATTCACAGCTTTGTGTGATCCTCTTCCCTTGAGAGTGGCTGGAATCTGTGACTTATTTCTAACAAAAAGAATATGACAAAAGTGACAAAATATAAATACATCATAACACGATGACATTACATAAATTAGAACACATCTCTCTCTCTCTCTCTCTGTCTTCCTTGATGCTTTGAGAAAGCAATTAGCTATATTAGAGCAGCTTGTATAATAAGAACTATGTATGGTCTCTGGAAGTTGAGAAAATACACCCATCAACATACAGAAAAAAACTGAATCTCTCAATTCTACAACCACATGGGACAGAATTCTGCCAACAGTCTGCATGAGCTTGGAAATTGATCTTTCCCCAGTCGAGACTCAGATGAAATTGCAACTCTGGTGGAAACCTTGATTGCAGCTTTATGAAACCTTAAAGGGAAGATTAAGATAAACCACGTCCAGAGTCCTGATCCACATACACATTCAGGGTATTCAATGACATATATGTTCAGAGTATTTAATATTTCCATTTCTGTTCCCAATTGATTATTCAGGAAAGCAACCCAGCTGAGACATTACCATACACATACCTGTACTAAGAAAAGTAAGATCTACATATTCGTGTGCAACAGGCAATTTTTTGGAAAGCATCATTTTAAAGCCACCCACGAACAACCCCTATCCATGAAAAACAAAATTTTTTCTTTAAGTGGCCTGTCAGTGTTTGAAATACCTCCATTACAGAATCATTCTTCTGGAGACAAAGATATGTATTCTTGGAGGTATCCTATTAGAATGAAAATATCCTAATGAAGAATAGCACATCAGATCATTATCCTCTACCATTACTTTAACCAATTTTGCTTTGCCCTAGAAAAGCTTTGAGAAAATGGGCACTAAAAATAAATTGAAATAAATGAAATACATTTATCATTCATAACTGAATAAATAAATCACATTTTCAGAATACAATATTCAAAGAACTTTCATAAGAAAATTATTTAATGAAGCTTTAATTGTAAAAGCTCTAGACTGTGACTGTCTATGGTTTTTGTTCAACAGTGTTTGTTCATTCTCTTCCCTTCAATCTTGAAAATATATGGATCCTATCTCTTTAATAAGGAGACTAAATGGCACAGAATAAAATAACTTGCCCAAGATTATAAACCTAGTTAAACTGAAACTTGAACTCAGATCTTCAAACTATGATACTCATGTGTTCTCTCCACTTTTGCCTCTAACACTTCAGAAAGGACTATTTACCCATCACTTAGTATATTAAAAATCCATAGGAAAAGTCTAAAAAAAATAACATTCTTCATTTTCTATAAAGATATTTTATTTATTTTAGTTATCAATTTCTTTGACATTTAAATGCATTGAGTATTTACTGGCATTAAAGAGAGATTTATAAGGATTTGGAGTCCTAGTCAAAGTTCTACCACTAGTCAGGTATATGTCCTAAGAAAAAAATCACTCTACTTAATCCAACCTACAGTTTCCTCAGGTCTAAAATGAGTGTGATAATAACGATGATGATGATAATCAAGTATTTGCTTCAAGTAATTACTAATATAATAAAATGAGTAAATCTGATAAATTTTTGAAGATACTATTGTATTTAACAAATAGGAATCATTGCTATTATTATAATAATTATAATTGACAAGGCTACAATAATTGTGCTATCTTGACTAACCCATTTTTTTCTAATCTCATGTTAACAGAAAGATTTGATAATTAATATTTGCAACATTTTGTTTGTTTTACCATATCTTTGAAGGAACAAAAGATACAGCTATTAAAAAGAAATTAATATAAATTGTTGACTGCTTATTCTAAGAAATGTGGTTTATATTTATGCTTCAAAGATTGCACCTTTGGATGCTCTTCAACTAAGTGTACTGTTAATCTCTAGAAATTTTGTGTTGAGAAGCCTTACATGTTTTTTTATACTTAAAACTTGGCAATTTACTTACACCTTCCCACAACACACTCCTTCAAATCTAAAACCACACATTCTTTTTCAAATTTTTTAAAGTATTTTTTAGTTGAAGGTGGACACAATACATTTATTTTATGTATTTATTTATACGTGGTGCTGAGGATCAAACCCAGTGCCTCACATGTGCCAAGCAAGTGCTCCACAACTGAGCCACAACCCTAGCCCCTATATGCTCTTTTGGTATTAAAACAAACTTTTTTTTAAACATTTATTTTTTTAGAAGTAGTTGGACACAATACCTTTATTTTATTTATTTATTTTTATGTGGTGCTGAGGATAGAACCCAGGGCCTTGCACGTGCGGGACAAGCACTCTACCACTGAGCCATAATCCCAGCTAAAACATAAACTTTTAAAAGCATTCTTTGTTCTCACATAAAGGGCTATCAATGTGTTTAAAAGACTTTCTCTAAATATCATACACATGCATGAAATTAAAAAGGAAAGACGATGAGTAAATTAAAATTATTTACTTAGGTATATTCAGTGTTTATTATGAAGTATAATTTCACCTATATATAAGTAATTCATACTATAATGGCTCAGATTTATGGAATAAAAAAGTGTGCTCAGTTTGCTTCATTTATTAGTTTTGAAAACACTAATAGTTTTGTTACATTACCAAAGACTGAACATGCTGAATGATTCATAAAATTGGTTCCACCTTGGTCATGAAATGTAGTAATGAACTAACAAATATAACTCTTTTCTCTTTCTGTAAGGAGACAATAAAATTGTTATTCTGATTTTTAATATTATATATCAGGAATAATAAACTCTTTTAGAGGAAAAAATACAAATTTCATTTTAATGAATCAATAGCATTTGTATTTGCAGATAAAACTGGAATCTATTAATATATCCTACAAATAAATCAAACATTTTGAATATCAGAATGTTCATATATTTAAATTAGTTTTCAGGATGATGAAGTCTACCTTTCCATTAGTGTATCCATAGCTTCATAATAAACCAAAATAAAACTTTAAGGTATTTAACAAAAATATTTTGCATTATTCCTTTCCATTTCAGGGTTAGCTGGGAGGCTCACTCTTAATACAGAGAAGACAAAAGAATAAGCAAGCCTTGAAACACTTCAGTTTTTAAAAGGTAAAGACCAACAAATATAAAGTGGACTTTCAAAGAAAAGAATATTAGGGAATTGATATGTAAAGACAAGGAAAGAAGTATATCAATGTGGAGAGAATGAAAATAGTCACCTGGGTCAAATCCTCCTGTTAGAAATATATATCAAGATTTAGCAAATAGGAAATCATCAATGGCCTGAGAACAATTTTGGAGGAGTGATATGGTTCATGAAAGCCTGACTGAATGAGTTCCAGGGTAAAAGAAGTTAGGGCCAGGCAACTCTTTCAATACTTTCTTTTTTTCCTGTCAACTGGAACAGAAAAAGGAAGTAGTAACTGGTGGGGCTATGTGGCAAACAGAAAGGTGTTTAAAGAAAGGAGATATTTATTATATTTCAGCATGCTTAGATGCTAGTGAAAATGATATAAAAAGAAAATAATAAAAAAGATAGAAGGTTCATAGAAGTGAAGTTTTGAGCAGGTAAAAGAAGATGGGGTCTGCTGCGTCTGAATATTTCTATCTCTCTCAAATTCATATGAAACCTAATCAGTAATGTGATGTAATTAAGAGGTGGGGCTTCTGGGAGGATATTAGGTCATAAGGGTAGAGCTCTTATGAATAGGACTACTACCTTAATAAGAGTCCTTAAAGAGAAGTCTTATTCTTTCCACAATGCAAGGACACAGGCAGAAGACCATCTATAAACCTAAACGGAACCTTCACCAGATACTAAATCTGCTGGATTGTTGATATTAGATTTCCCAAATTCTAAAACTGTAAGAAGTAAATTTTTTGCTATTTAAAAGCTAAATAAATTTTTTGGTGATGGTGCTGTGTTATAAAAACCATATAAATGGTTTATAGACACAAGGCATCCCCCAACAACATATATGTAAAGAATTTTCAGAGATGAAATACTACATCGTGATTGATGTAATCTAATCAGTCCATTCTAGTTTGAATAGACTGGGTGGTAACTATAAGCAGGTGCGGAGAGGCCAGAAGATGTGGATCATTTGGGGTGAATTCTGGAAGGGTTGTTCTTCCTATGGCTGCTTTTTCTCTCTTCTATTTCCCCCCTCTACCACTGCTTCCTGCCCCCCCCCACTCCCCATAAACTGAGCATCTTTCCTCCACTGAGGCCAGGGCCCAAAACAATGAAGTTGGCTGTCTATGGACTGAGATATCTGAAATCATGAGCCCTAAATAAACATTTCCTCCAAGCTGACTAAAATGCAACCCAACAGGCTAATAGAAAAATGGGTACCAAGAGTAAAGTGCTGCTATTAAAAAATACCTAAAATGTGGGAGCAGCTTTGAGTTATAGATAAAGGCTGGAAGAATTTGAAGGTACATATAGAAAAAGCCTACTGTTATGGTTTAAATATGAGGTACCACCCAAAAACTCATGAGTAAGACAATACAAGAAAACTATAGAGATGTGTCTACCTCCACCTAGATTTCAAGGGATAGAGCAACATGAAACCTTGGGATAGTGTTCTATTAGAGCAGGACCATTGAAGAGAGCACCCACTAGGGCAAAGTCTAGTAATTACAGTCATTTCTTTTCTTTTCTTTTCTTTTCTTTTTTTTTGTGGTGCTGGGAGTTGAACCCAGGACTTTGTGTATGTGAGGGGAGCATTCTATCAACTGAGCTATATCCCCAGCCCTAGTACAGTCATTTCTTAGATTGCACAGCAGTAGAGCCGCTAGTATGTGATTCCAGCTTCAGAGAGCCACAGATAGGCAACTGTAACCCAGAAAACTGCAAGGCCATAAGGCAGGAGTGACGGTTAATCTGGATTATCAACTTTATTGGACTAAGAAATGTCTAAGATTAAGAGATTTCTGGGCATATACATGAGGGTGTTTCCAGAAACGACTGGCATGTAGGCAGCATAATCTAATAGGCTTGTGCCTGCATAGAACAAAAGGTGGAAGAAGGAGGAAGCCAATGAAGAGGCAAATGGGATTCTTCTTGGGTGGGTGTTTAGATTGATGCTTTGATTGCCTGAGGATATTGGACTCCAATTTCTTCACTCTTAACAAATCACACTCTAACTTGTGATTCTCTAGGGAGGTTCTAGGCTTTAAGTCTAAGACTGGGCTGGATCATTGTCCTTCTTCTTCTGAGGCTCCAATTTCTTGCAGCTATTTTTTCCTCCAGCTGTCCAGTCTGCAGACCACCATTGTAGGAATATCCAGGCTCTGATCATGTAAGCCAATGTAATAAATACCTTTTTTTGTGTGTGTATGTGTGTGTGTGGTGCTGGGGATTAAACCCAGGGCCTTGTGCATGCAAAGCAGGCACTCTAGCAACTGAGCCATATCCCCATCCCTAATAAGCACCCTTTTTACAATGATATATACCCTACTGATTTTGTTCCTCTAGAGAACGCTGACTAATACAACAGGGTTTCCTAGAGCTTTGAGGGTCCAACCTCTTACTGGAAAAGCTGAAGAGGTGAGACCTCTTCTGCAGTAAACCTGGAGGATAGAGTCTCAAGTCAAAGATTATTCTCTATCCTTAAGATTTTGGGTTTACTTGAATATGTTACCCCTTTCTTCCTTTTGGAATGGGAGTTGCTATCCTTTGTCTATCTCACCATTACATTTTGGAAACAAACAGCATGTTTGTTCACAGGCTCACAGCTGGACAGCAATTTGCTTTCAATATCAAACTCTAGTCTCCTCCCTGATTTAGATGATATTTAGATGAGACTCTAGACCTTTGAGTTGATGCTAGAACTATTTAAACCTTGAGGCTACTGTCACATATGGCAACAGGCATAAATTTGGCGGGGGGCAGAGGAGGAATAATGTGCTTTGATATTTGTGTCCTTTCAAAGTTCAAATGTTGAAATATCAGGAGTTAGAGACATTTAAGAGATAACTATGTCAGGAGGGAAGAGTCCTCATGATTGGAAAAAATGCCCTCATAAGAAGCCTCAGAGAGCTCACTGCCTTCCCCTTTCTACCATGTAAGAACACAAAAAAAACACATAAATGATCCAGATAATGGGCCTTCATCAGACACCAAACATGTCAGTTCTTCCATCTGGGACTTCCCAGCCTCCATAACTGTGATAAATACGTTCTGTTGTTTAAAAGCTACAGAGTTTATGGTATTTTGTTATGGAAATGGACTAAAACTGGCATAATGTGCAATTGGATAACCAAATTTAAGAAAAGAATAGAAAAATATCCTCCAATAAGAGAACAAAAGAAAGAGAAATGGCACGTATTCAAGTAAGTCTGAGAATATCATTGTAGGAGTTTTTGGAAGTTTGGTTGTGTTTTCTCCATTTATTAGCTGTATGTGCTGGGCTGTAAGCACACAAAGACTGGTCCCAGCATTACAGAGATTATAATTTAGATTTCTTGCTTGAGTGACAGGATAGATGGGCATGCCCATAGACTCAGGGAAGAGAGAAGATCAAGGTTAAGGAGATTAGGAATTTGGGGCACAGTGAATTTGTGGTGTCTCTTAGACAACTTGGTTCATAATTTTGAACAAAGATAAATTTAGTTGCATATAGGGTGAGCCAATAAATATAATGTCATTGCATTTTACCCCATCCGTCTCCATCACTAGTGTAATTATAAAAATTACTGTACATATTATGTGTGTCATTCATTATATTTCTGTTCTTCCCATGGGGTATCAGAATTTAAACATCAATAATTAGTTTAAAATGTCACACATCTTTCATAAGAAAACTTACTATTCCTAAATATGTATAAATATTAGAAAAAGGATGTTGAATATATCAGAAAAAATGCCCTGTTCCTAACATGGAAGGAGCTAATTTATGTTTCTGACATCATAGTATGCCGATAATTTGTACATTAGTATGATTCAAGTTAGCAGTCTATAGAAGATTGCTAGGATATGAAAACCCCTTCTATATAATGACAATTTACCTCCACATTATTCCATTGTAATAGATTCCGAAGTTCTCAATAGCTTTTAAAAGAAACATGCAGTGAAAATATATGGGTTATTCCCTGTTTGCTTAAAGAAATAAAAATATTAATTTAAAATTAACAGAAAATTCTGAACCTCATAGGCAGTTAGGCATTGATGAGAATCAATCAGTATAAATATGAATAGTTATGTTCTACCAATGGATAACACTATTTAACACTACATTTTTATTGCTATAGGTTTAAACATTTTTTCTTGAAAAATGCTTTAAAAAATTGTTTTCTAACAGTAACCCAACCAGTGACACTCTTAGGAGACCAACAATGATGATTTGGACAACACAGTGCTACAGAAATTTAAAAAAAAAGATTTGGTAGTAATATTCTACTAGAACAATGAACTTACAGGTCTGTAAACCAAAGTACAAAAGGAGCTTTATGACATATTCTCTAACTTCCTAATCAAATCGTTTTATTGTCAAAACTAAATGATATTCTGTTGTACATTTTTTCTTTAACTAAAAGACATTAAAATACATCTAAAATTTGTTTAAAGAATAGACATGGTAAGTATTCTTACGATAATAAAAAATAGTATCATTTGAAGAATGCAAAATTAATATGATCTTTAAACCCTCCATATGTGATACTGAAGATTTTATGAGAAGAAATAGTAACAACCAGAGAAAATGATGTGAATTACATCAAGGATTTAGCCTTGTCTTTCTGAAGTACTGATTCTGAGAAATTATAATGAAATCCTTCTGCCTAAACTTGAAAGTACTATATAATGTGTTGTATAAATTGTGATTTCTCAAATTCATGTCTATCAAGTAGATTAGTTGTCTCTGAGGTACTATGTCCTGTGGCTTGGTGGGGGGTCCAAACACTCCCATGCAATGCAAAATATTTGGTTTCCAAATGGCTACATTCATTTCTGTAAAAAACAGCAGTGTGCTTCTAAGTGATCATAATTTTAATTTTATATAAAATCTGTTACAAATGCCTTACATATTACATACCTTTATCCCAAAAGATTGGTGAGGGTTTTCCTTCCAGATGAGGAAACTGAGGTTTAGTTATACAATATACACAAAGTCACACAAACAGTAAGCAGCAGAATTTGAACTTAAGTCTGCCTGATTCCAAAGTGTCTCTTACTATAACTCACTAGTATATACACAGTTCTATTAAAGTCCATTGTGGAATAGAAAATAAGTTATGCCATTCTAGAAAACTGCAATATACTACAAGCAGAATGGGATATAAGAGAAGTTCACATAATTAAATACAGGAAGACATCACACATCTGATCACAGATTTCATGAAAGTTTAAATTTCGAGAAAGTCAGAGGGCTTTCTTTTATTTATTTACCTTTGAATAATTAAGTAAAGAGAATAATGAAGAAAAACCACATAAAAGTCATGTTTAGTACACAATGGATATTTTAATTGAATAGGGCACTAGTAAATATAAAAAAGAGTTACATAAAGGTAGACTAGAAAAATAAACTAAATCCAAACTAAAGGGTCTTTAGTGATATGCTGAGGAAATTTTGTTTTACTTAAAAGGCATCAGGAAATTAATTTTTGAGTAGAGAGTGATGTGATTCAGGCTGTGCTTCAGGTAAAGGATGTAGGCAAAAGTATATGCAACATAATGAAAGGATAGTCTTGAGGTGAGAAGCCACATTAGGAAGGTATAGCAACAGTACTGGCAGTATGAACTAAGAAAGTCATAACAGGAATTGAGAGGGGGGAACAGTAAGAAAATAAAGGTAATTAACCCAGCAGGACTCCGTACCTTTTGATTTAAGGCAGTAAAGAAGAGTAAATTACATGACTGGAGAACTTCAAGTCTATAGCTCAAATATCAATCCTAAGTACTAAATGACTTTCATAAAACATAAACTTTTATAATATAAAATGAAAATATATAATCATGAGATAAAAATAATGTGTTTTTCCTAAGAAAAACCACTGTCTTAGATGGGATTCTTTGGAAGAAAGTGTTTCAAAGTATGGTCTGCAGATATTCTGATACAGAATCCCAAGGAGGTAGAATAATAATCCAAGTTGGCATTTCACCCATTTCTGAATTTGATGGCACATATTATTTATAGCATTCAATTAACAACTATATTGCCTTATTTTGTGTTATGTTTGGTCACACACCCCCCACCAAGCCTCATGGGTTAGGCAATGCATCTATTGCAGCATAAGGGTTGTAACCTCACCAGTGAATTTATCCATTTGGTGGATTAATGAGTTGAATGGAGGCTAGGGTTGTGGCTCAGTGGTAGAGCACTTGCCTAGCACATGTGAGGCACTGGGTTCAATCCTCAGCACCATATTAGAATAAATGAATAAGATAAAGGTACTGTGTACATCTACAACTGAAAATATTTTTTAAAGTGTTGAATGGACTAGTGGGTGGCAACTATAGGTAGCTGGGATGTGGCTTGGGCTTAACTGGGGTATAGTCTTAGGGATAATATCTGTCCCTGGTGTGTGTGTGTCTCTCTCTCTCTCTCTCTCTCTCTCTCTCTCTCTCTCCCTCTTTCTCTCCTCTCTCCTCCAGATGCCATAAAGTGAGCATTCTTCCTCTGCCATGCCCTTCCACCATGATGTTCTGCCCTACCTCAGGCCCAGATAATGGAGTTGGCTAACCATGGGTGGAGATCTCTGAAACCATGTACCAAAATACACTTTTCCTCCTCTAAATTGTTCTTGTTAGATATCTCAGTCACAGTGATAAAAAGCTATGAACATAGAAATTAGTAAAGAAAGCAGGGTTATTTCTGTGATTATAGATGATCATGTGATTCTGAAACATGAAATCATTTTGTGGGGGGAGGTAAGAAATGATTGAAGATGCAACCTGGAGAAGCCTTAGAATACTGCAAGAAAAATTTAATCGACAATTCTGGTGTGAGCTTAGAAGACCTGAATACTGCTAAGAATGTGTAGTGTAAGACTACACTCATGAGGTTTCAGATGGGAATGAGCACTCTATTGGGAACTGGACTAGAGGCCACTGGTGTTAAATTCTGGGGGAAATAATCATGTCTATGTTTTATCCATACCCTGAAACTTTATTGAGGCTGAATTTAAAAGCAATGGACTAATGAATCTGGCAGAGGAAATTTCAAGGCAACACAGCATTCAGGAAGTAGCAATGGTATTGCCAGCAGATTTTAACCAGATTTACTGTGATAATGAGGAGCTGAAAGCAGGGGGAAAGATTTTTAAAACTTGCAGTTTATCTAGAAAAGTTTACGTAAAATTGGGGCCAAATAAGTTGTACGTCCTAAGATTAGTGTCATTAAACTGTACCAAGTCCTTTTTACAGAAGCTATAGGAAAAAATGCCTTGAGATTATCTCAGGAAGCAGCCAGACCCCACTCAGGCAGACTCAAAGATATAAAAGTGAAAACTTGTTTGAAAGGCTTTGCTTTGAGAATAAAGCAGGAGAGCTGCCTAGGAAATTGTTTTCCCAGGATTTCTTTCACCATGCTCATTCAAAAAGGCACTCAGAGATTACTGCAGCCATGGTCCAAGGGGGTCTGGTTATTGCTCAAGATGGTATCAGACCTTATTGTCTTCCATATGGTACTGATTCTATAAGTATGCAGGATGCTGGAGTTGGGTCATAGAGGCTTCCACTGAGATTTTGAAGGAAGGTCAGGGAGGTCAAGCATCATGCAGCAGAACTGAAATCCCTGCAGGCAGCCCCTGCCAGGGCAAGGCATGAAGCTGTGAAAGTTAATCCAAAGCTGCAATGGAGACTATTGGAATTAAGGAATACAAGGAATGTGAAAGTAACTTTGAGGAAAGCTACAAACTGAGAACACAGAGAGGCGAAGAAGTCATGTAGTCTGCAATCAGAAAGGCAATAAGTGTAGGGCTGCCCAAGTCCTCTGAGACACACATTTCACCAACACATGCCCCAGATGCCAGAGTGAAGCTACAGGATGTAATATTTACCCAGCTGAATTTTGATCTTGTTTTGGTCCCATTCTTTCTTTCTATACCCCGATTCTTCCCTTTTGGAATAGGAATGTTTACTCTGTTATTTTTATATTTGTTTTATTTTTTAAATACGTGACAGCAGAATGCATCACAATTCTTATTACACATATAGAACAACTTTTCATATCTCTGTTTGTATATAAAGTATGTTCACATAATTCGTGTCTTCATACATGTACTTTGGATAACAATGTCTATCACATTCCACCATCCTTACTAATCCCCTTTCCCTCCCACCCCTCTGCTCTATCTAGAGTTCATCTATTCCTCCCATGCTCTCCCTCCCTACTCCTCTATGAGTCAGCCTCTTTATATCAGAGAAAACATTTGGCATTTGGTTTTGGGGGACTGGCTAACTTCACTTACCATTATCTTCTCCAGTGCCATTCATTTACCTGCAAATGCCATGATTTTTTTTCTCTTTTATTCCTAAGTAATATTCCATTGTGTATATATGCCACATTTTGTTTTTACCCATTCACCTATTGAAGGGCATCTAGATTAGTTCCACAGTTTAGCTGTTGTGAATTGTGCTGCTATAAACATTGATGTGGCTGTGTCCCTGTAGTATGTTGTTTTTAAATCCTTTGGGTGTAGACCAAGGAGAGGGATAGCTGGGTCAAATGGTGGTTCCATTCTCAGATTTCCAAGGAATCTCCATACTGCTTTCCATATTGGCTGCACCAGTTTGCAGTCCCACCAGCAATGTATGAGTGTACCTTTTTCCCCACATCCTCACCAACACTTATTATTGTTTGTCTTCATAATAGCTGCCATTCTGACTGGAGTGAGATGATATCTTAGAGTAGTTTTGATTTGCATTTCTCTAATTGCTAGAGATGATGAGCATTTTTTCATATATTTGTTGATTGATTGTATATCCTCTTCTGAAAAGTGTCTGTTCATGTCCTTGGCCCACTTATTGATTAGGTTATTCTTTTTTTGTTTTTTGGTTTTTTTTTTGTGTGTGTTTTTCTGTTTGTTTGTTTGTTTGATTTTTGGTGTTTAGCTTTTTGAGTTCTTTATATACTGTAGAGATTAGTGTTCTATCTGATGCATGGGGGGTAAAAATTTGCTCCCAAGATGTAGCCTCTCTATTCACCTCACAGATTGTGTCTTTTGCTGAGAAGAAATAATATCAAAATGAACAAACTTCCAAAAGCACTATACAGGTTTAATGCAATTCTGATCAAAATCTCAATGGAATTCCTCATAGAAATAGAAAAAGCAATCATGAAATTCATCTGGAAAAATAAGAGACTCAGAATAGCTAAAGCGATCCTTAGCATGAAGAGTGAAGCAGGTGGCATCACTATACCAGACCTTAAACTATACTACAGAACAATAGTAACAAAAACAACATGGATTGGCACTAAAACAGACTGGTATACCAATGGTACAGAAGAGAGGACACAGAGACAAACCCACAAAATTAAATTATCTTATATTAGACAAAGGTACCTAGAACATGCATTGAAGAAAAGATAGCATCTTAAACGAATGGTGCTGGGAAAACTGGAAATCCATATGCAACAAAATAAAATTAAAATCCTACCTCTCATCATGCACAAAACTCAATTCAAAATGGATCAAGGACTTAGGAATACAACCACAGACCCTGAGTCTAACAGAAGAAAAAGTAGGCCCTAATCTCCATCATGTGGGATTAGGCCTCAATTTCCTTAACAGGACACCTACTCTGTGTTATTGTATATTAGATATATGTAATTTGATTTTGATTTTTTTCTAGGACTCATAGCCAAGAGTTTGGTTTGGATCTGGAATGTACCCCCAAACATTTCATATATTAGGCAATGCAACAATGCTTAGAGGTAAATGACTGAAGAGTTAAGTTTATAACCACATTAGTGAAATTTGAATGGACCACTGGGAAGTCACTATAGGCAGGTAAAAATGACCACTCCCTCCTTAGGAAAAGACTCTCTATATATTCATTAAACTATTTAATCACAAAGAATCTTTGACCACCCATTAAGTATGATACATTGTACTAGATTCTAAGTATATAAAGTACTGATAAAACAGATAAAATCCTGTTCTAATGGTGTTTACATTCAGAGGGGTTAGATATATAATAGTTAAAAAAGAAAAAAAAAACATATAACTAGTCCGGTAAGGATTAGTGCTAAGAACAAAAACAAAGTTAGGTAACAGGGTAGAGGAAATGAAGAGTACTATACTAGCTGCAAAGCCGCAAAGACTTTCCTAACAAGATTACATATGACTAGACAATTTAATAAAGTAAGAGATGTACCATGTAAGTATCTTCAGGACAGAGCATTCTAGGCAGAAGCACAAAGGCTCTAGGGTAAGGACATGCAAAGAGTACTTAAGGAGCAATTTGATAAGAGTGGCTTGAACATTACTAGCCCCTATAGCTTTCTAGTTACTTGTATTCATACTGTGAACTCCTTGACAGCAAGGATCCTAACATAGTTACCTCTGAGTCTCCATTACCTTGCATATATTCTAACACAGTATACTTTCAATAAATGTTTGAGTAATAAATTAATGAGTAAAGATTCAACCCTTCCTTTCCTTGCTTGATTCCCTCTTTAGTATTATTGATGAATATCTGATTAAACCTTAAATAGGCTCCCAGATTTTCTGAAGGCAAGGACTATACCAGATTTATCTTTTTCTCTTCTTCCATAGTCCATACCTATCCTTAAGGCCCAGCAGAGTGTGGTACTAATATACTATCAAGCCAATGAAAATAAAATCATTGAAGAAATATCTTGTTGCAGTATTGCCAAGATATTTGAAAAGGGAATAAATACAGAAATCCTATGAGATCAAAAATTTTTTTTGGAAACAAATCCTGTGAAAATATTGAAAAGTATCCATTCCTTAGGTAAGGTAATTACCTAGTTTCTATCACTATTTCCCTTAATTCTCACTGGTACCAAAGCCATACTATGATAATTAGAGTATACTTTCAAGATCCAGAGCTGGGTCAGAAGAGAGTGAATTAACAAGGAGAATCACAAGGTCTGATTGTACAGTGCCCCAAAAAACAGGATGCTCAGACATGGTTTCAGTTGGAAATGATTCCAAAACATCTTGTGGTAGACATATGCAATATGTATACTAAATATTTTTTTTCCATTTAGTGGTCCAGAAAAACATGTCTATTCACATCTGGATCTCAGCTACTAATTAGGAAAATGAAAAGTGGATTTCAGTATAGACAATGAAAATAGGCATACCAGACCATCTGGGCATGAGCATAGACGGGTTCAGGAAATACAGCAGGCATAGAGACATACTAATTCTAAGACTCAAAACTGGGTGACTAATAATATTTTGGCATGGAAAAAGGAGTGTCAAGAAAAAAATCCCAGTTCTGTAAACTATGCCAAAGTATTATTGATTCTTCATTTTATTTCTTGTGCTTCAGAAGTCTTGCTAAAGAAGTTAGTGCCTATGCCAATATGTTGGGGTGTTGGGCCTATATTTTCTTCTAGAAGTTGCAGAGTTCTAGTCTAATTCCTAGGTCTTTGATCTACTTTGAGTTGAGTTTTGTGCAGGGTGAAGAAAGAGGGATCAAGTTTCATTCTTCTACGTATAGATATCCATTTTTCCCATATTTTCCAAAACCTGTTTCTGGCACATTTGTTAAATATCAGATGACTATGTGTATTCCACATGTCTCTGTGTCTTTTATCCTATTCCATTGGTCTTCATATCTGTTTTGTTGCCAATAACATGCTATTTTTGTTACTACAGCTCCACAGTATAATTTAAGGTCTGATATTGTGATGCCTCTAGCATCTTTCTCAGGATTGCTTTGGCTGTGGTGGGACTCTTATTCCAGAATATATAAAGAACTCAAAAAGACTTAACACACACACACACACACACACACACACACTAATCCAATTAAGAAATAGGCAAAATCTGAATAGACACTTCTCAAAAGAAAAAAAAAAACCAAATAGCCAAATATATGTAAAAAACATTTTGAACATCTCTAGCAATCAGGGAAATGCAAACCAAAACCATACTGAGATTCACCTCACTCTAGACAGAATGGCAATTATCAAGAATGCACATAATAATTAATGCTGGTGAAGACATGGAGGAAAAGGGTATACCAATACATTGTTGGTAGGACTGCTAATTAGGACAACCACCATGGAAAGCAGTATGAGAATCCTCAAAAAAACTAAGAGGAGTAAAACTTTTACCCCTCACACATCAGATAGAGCTCTAATATCTAGAGTATATAAAGAGCTCAACAAGATAAGCACCCAAAATAATAATAATCCAATCAATA
This sequence comes from Marmota monax, assembly GCF_021218885.2. Classification (NCBI taxonomy): domain Eukaryota; kingdom Metazoa; phylum Chordata; class Mammalia; order Rodentia; family Sciuridae; genus Marmota; species Marmota monax. The sequence goes on along the minus strand of NW_026694432.1, from coordinate 871,936 downwards.
AATAGGCCAAGGACCTGAACAGACACTTCTCAGAAGAGGATATTAAATCAATTAACAAATATATGAAAAAATGCTCATCATCTCTAGCAATCAGAGAAATGCAAATTAAAACTATGCTAAGATACCATCTCACTCCAGTAAGAGTGGCAGCCATTATGAAGACAAACAACAAGTGCTGGCGAGGATGCAGGAAAAAAGGTACACTCATACACTGCTGGTGGGACTGCAAATTGGTGTAGCCAATTTGGAAAGCAGTATGGAGATTCCTTGGAAATCTGGGAATGGAACCACCATTTGACCCAGCTGTTCCTCTTTTTGGACTATACCCAAAGGACCTAAAATGAGCATACTACAGGGACACAGCCACATCAATGTTTATAGCAGCACAATTGACAATAGCTAAACTGTGGAGCCAACCTAGATATACTTCAGTGGATGAATGGATAAAAAAAAAATGTGGAATTTATACACAATGGAATACTACTCAGCACTACAAAAGAATAAAATCATGGCATTTGCAGGGAAATGGATGGCATTAGAGAAGATTATGCTAAGTGAAGTTAGCCAATCCTGAAAACACAAATGCCTAATGTCTTCTCTGATATAAGGGGGATGACTTAAAATGGGGTAGGAAGGGAGACCATGGGAGGAAGATTACCTCTAGATATGGAATAGGGGTGGAGAGAAAGGTAGGGAGAAGGGGAATAGCATAGATGGTGGAAGGAGACCCTCATCATTATACAAAATACATGTATAAAGATGTGAATTTGTTGTCAGCATACCTTATATACAATCAGAGATATGATAAATTGTGGTATAAAGGTGTATTAAGAATTGTAATGCAAAAAATACTACTAATAATAAGAGAGCTCATGTATTAAAACAAAAGACTAAAAAATAAAAAATAATAATTTCTAAAAAAAAAACTAAGAGGAGAACCACTCCTTGGTATATGTCTAAAATCAGCATGATATATAGTATATAGCCACATCAATGTTTATAGTAGTACACTTCACAATAGCCAAGTTACAGAACAGTCCAGAAGCCCATCAACAGAAGAATGAATAAAGAAATATGGTATATAAACACAATGAAGTTTTAATGAAGAAAAATAAAATCATGGCATTAGATGCTAAATGGGTAGAACTGGAGAACACGCTAAGTGAAATAAGCCATACCCAGAAAGTCAAGGTTCAAACGTTTTTTCTCATATGCAAAAACTAGATCAAAATGGTGAGGCTAGTGGGGAGATCCCATGAAAATAAGGAGAAACCAGTAGAGAAGACAGAGGACATTGAGGGGGAGTGAGGAATGGTGGAATGAAATAGACCAAACTATTCTATGTACAACATGAATATACCACAGTGAATTTCACTTTTAGGTAGATATATAATGCACTAATTTACAAAAACACTATAAATAAATAGAAGAAAGAATAGTAGAATAGAGAAAAGGGAACAGGGGGAGATATAAGGAAAAGAAAAGGGGAAGTGCTGAGGACCAAATAGGACCAAATTATATTCCATACTTGTATAGTTATGTCAAAATGAACCCCTGTTTTATGTAGTACTACAACACACTAATAAAAAGTTAAATAAACAAGACAACCCTATGGTCACCAAATGCCTTAGCAAGTTTGAAACAGAAACTAAAATCCTTAGAAAGAAAGATGTCCTGAAGGGCAGGGAATAGAATATAAAGTTCTTGGAGAGAAACAGATTCTAGATTATGCAGACCTATTACATATTTAAAGGAAAAAGATGCTGCCTGTTAAAGTTTATAGCTATCTTTACCCATTAAACCTGGATTTAAAACATTGATTAGTGATTGAGAATTCTTAGATAAAATTTCCCTTGAAAAATACTCTTATTATCTAGAATTTTGGAGGTCTTTAATAACACTTAATTCTCATTTACAATAGTATTATTTATAGTCCTTAATGTTCAGATTCAATTGTAATTGTTCTATTCATAAATTACATTAAGCCATACATTAAATATCATACTATATTCTTGAATCCACAAATCTCAGAAAGAAGCAATCACACACACACACACACACACACACACACACACAAATAAAATCCTTCCCATCAGCAGTTTGCATCTGAATTTTACTTATAAAATTACCTTCCATAATTTACCCTGTTTAGATATATAAAAGGTTAACATCTAATTCCATTTACAATGCTGATCCAGCAAGAAAGAAATTAATTTGGCATTAGAGTAGTAACATCAATTTCCCGTGTAACCAAAGTAATGCATTTACTGGAAAGAGATTAATATCAATTCCATAAATCATGCACATGCTTTTTCCGGAGTATGAGACATCTGAGTAATGTCAGATATGTGAACTGATGTCACTTTGTGAATATTCCATTCATTAATCTATGCCTGGAGTTGCAGAGGAGATGTCAGGAGAAAATACAAAATTTGGAAAAGAAGCAATGTTTCTGTTCTTAATTTCTTGTGATTTGTTTTAGGGAAAGTAAGCCAAATGTTGCCCAAAATACAATAACTGAATCCACACTAGCAGAACAGCATTTTCAGAAAAGAAAAAAAAAATTGATCAATTAACTTCCTGGTGGTAACAACTACTAAATAAATAAGAAAATGTGTAAATAAGTCAACATAAAGACTCCATTCAGGATTCTCAATAAAGTTCTGCCTGAAAGGAGAACTGAGTCTGAGCTTCTCCTTTAAATAACAGCTCTTCATTGTTACTGCTGAATTTCATTATCACATAATATCAGAGTTCTTTGTACTTGTAATAGTCAGGACTCAACAGAAAAGCAGAACCAACAGGGTAACGTGTGTGTGTGTGTGTGTGTACGCATGTGTGTATCTCAAGATTTATTATTAAGAACTGGCTTGTATAATTATGGATTTTGACACGTTCCAAGATCTACAGTTGATAAAAAGGAGACATAGGCAAGTCTGTGGTGCAGTTCCAATATAATATTCATACCCTCAAATGATTGAATGAGACCCACTCACATTAGGGAGGGAAATCTGCTTTATACAGTATACCAATTCAAATGCTAATTTCATCCAGAAACATCCTCACAGATATATCAAAATAATGTGTGACTAAATGTCTGGGTGGCCACTCAAGTTGATACACAAAATTAACCATCATAGTACCTTAAAGATCACTTACCAACCCCAAAAATTTAGCTCCAAATTTCTTCATGATACAGAATGAGAAAATAAAAAAGACCCAGACATTTGAGCTCAGACCTCCTAATGCCTAAAAAATATGAACTTAACAATTATTAACCTAAACTTATACCTTCCATCTATGACTAGCAAAATTACAGAGTTTGGACCCTCACCTTCCTTACTTGGGAAAAAAATTTATTTCATGGAATCCCTAGAATTAGAGATAAACGATATTTTTCTTGCATAGTATCTGGCATGTAATAAATGCTTAACACTTCTCTGATTATCCTTACCCTGTTCATTTTCAGAGAACATGGGAAAATTTCACTTTTTGCCCCCTTCAAAATAGACACAGCCATGACATGTATTACCCAGTGCAGGGTTGTTATAGTTTAGATGTGGGATCCCTCAAAAGCTCACATATGAAACAATGCAAGAAGGTTCAGAGGAGAAATGACTGGGTTATAAGAGTCTTAACCCAATCAGTGAATTAATCCCCTGATAAGGATGAACTGAGTGGTAATTGAAGTGATAGGGTATGGCTGGAGGAGGTGGGAATTGAGGCATGGCTTTATGTATGTATTTTGTATCTAGAGAGTAAAGACTGTCTCTCTCTGCTTCCTGATCAACATGGGAGATGTTTCTCTCTGCCACACTCTTCTGCTACGATGTTCTGCCTTACCTTGAGCGCCAAGGAATGGAGCCGGCCTTCTATGGACTAAGATCTCTGAAACTGTGAGCACTCTAATAAGCTCCCTCCACCCTCCAGTTGTGTTGGTCAGGTCCTTTAAACATAGCAGCAAAAAAAATCTAACTAAAACACGGGTAAATGTAATTTTTTTTAATCCTTCTGAGAAGTTGTTTGTTATTTTAAAATAACTTGTTTTTTTTTACTTAAAAGCAAACTAAGAAATGTCTCTTTTGCCACAAATTCATGACATCTAAAGTACTTATACTATGTAGAATATTAAGAACTTGCAGAACATTTTTCTTAACTTCCATGAATTCATGTAATCACAATATCATTAATTAGGCAGAATAAGCTTCATTACTCCATTTCAGCATTGAGATCACACATTCTGGAAAGTTAAGTAATTTCTCTCATATCCATGTATATAGATGATATGCACCAGGTCTTCAGATATCTAGGTATTACCAATGTGTGAATAGAAAAAATTATACCATATTGACAATAATTATTTCTGGGAGAATTCATTGAGATATTGATTTGTATTGGTGTTTTGTACTTGATACACCACATTCTACCCTTCCCTTCCCCCCGATCATCGCCTATTCACACACACACACACACACACACACACAATTTACACTCGTCTCCAGATAGTTTGAGCTCCTCTACTGTAAGGGAGGTTTGTGTAGAAGTAAGAAAGCAAAGGCGGCCTCCACTTCTTTTCTTGACCATATCCCAGATTATACTAGTAGAAACAGAAACTTCCACTGGAAGCAGAGAATAAAAAATATAGTGCTATACACTGGAAAAGAAATAGAAGTCAAAGATTCCATGAGTGATTGGAAGGAAGTAGTGCTTCCTGGCAGTTTTCAGTAAGAAGTAGCTATGCAGGTTACCTATAAAGGAACAACCTTAAGCACTAGGACTCTGAATCAAGGCAACCATCAGTAAAGACAGCTTCTCACATTCAAGGAGTTGCATGAGCTTAAATAATAAGGATGTAAAGATGCATTTCAGAATCAAAAGATCTTACCTCAACGCCCAAGTATCATATACAGCTCATGAAATTGTACATAACTCTAAAGAAAGAAAGCCACAGTGAATATGGGAAACTAAATTTTCCCAAACCCAAAGAGATAGATAGAAACCCAGAGTCAGATTAATTTGACCTAACTAAACTAAAACATTTTTGACATTTCTTTCTGAATATATGACCAGGATCCCTATCCAAGCCCAAAGTTCTTTTCAAAACACATGGCAACAAGAAAATATTGTGTCATATTTTCTTTCCATAAGAAATTTTGTTCTTTTTTATTAAAATTTTCTGAACATAGATTCTGAGATTTTTAAATTAAAATATTAAGACATATTTTCAGCCAGGTTAACAACAAAACATTAGTTATTTTTTCTCCTGATTCCTGAATAAAATTCTCCAAATCCTTCAATGTCCATCTCCAAGAAGCCTCTCTATCTCAATCCACACTGGTATCTTCCTTAATTTCTACACCAGTATAATACTCTTTGTACAAGTTGGTACTAAAGTATAAATGGTTTTATTCTGCTATTTAATAGGCTAGGTGTGTTTTATCTTGCTTCACAAATGAATGTACCAGTATAGGAGTTGAAGAAATGGGAATTAAGATCAGTGTGGCAGAGATCGCTGCTTATAGCCAAAATGTCTATTTCCTGTTCTTCCTAGACACACAAATAGACTGTATTTCTGTCTCTATGGTCTTTAGATGTGTCCTTATGGTGAGTTATTACCAACTGATTATAAGTTGAGAGGATATATATTTCTAGTTTAAAGTTTGGGGGTTGATAGTATGGCAGATTGCATTTTTTCATCTAAGTTTTTTTATTGGTGCATTATAATTATTCATAATAATTGGATTCATTATGCCATATTTATACATGCATATAATATAGTTTGCTAAATCATCTTCACTAAAGTGCCAGTATCTGCTTTTAAGAATCAGATGTGTCTCCTCCTTATCCTTTCTCCCTCCACAAATTACAGATTGATGATGACAAAGATATTAAAAACAGTGAGACCAGATGGAAGGACACTAGAATCCTGAATCATCATGTAAAAGAGTTTCTCACTAACCATGAATATTTACTTTCCTTAGACTCTTACATGAGCAAGAGAGAACTTTCTCTCTTATTTGCACCATTATATACTTTACGATCTATTTGTTACAGGAGTCAAGCCTATGTAAACCAATGCAGAATCTGTTGACTAAAATTCAAGTTGATTCTCAACAAAACCCTCAAACATGTGGCAACAGCTTAGCAATCAGGCAGTAAGAAAATCAATTTACCAGACTGGAGAGATAATTGCCTGTAAAGTAAAATATATACACTTTGACAACTTGAAAGGAAGATCATAGATCTAATGAGACTGTAAATCTAGGAGACATAATTTTAAGATACATGTTAATATGTGTTTGTTCCTTCCAGGTATTATAAGAAAAGATGAGATCAAGCAATGGTTGAAGAGTTTTTGAGCAAAATTAAAGGGAATAAAACAAATTCAAGAAATTGAGGCCTAGCAGAATAGAAATGCTAGCTACATTTAAATCTTAAAAAGTTAGAAACAAGAATAACCTCAAGCCATTGAAATTAAAAAATTATTCCATAAACTGAGGGGAGGATTTGAAATAGGGACCCATGAGAGACGGAATAATCCACAATATCTGTACAAACCCACAATACCACATGGGAACACATATGCTTTCTTGTGGACATCAAGAAAAGTTAAATTCCATATCAAGTATGACACGAAGCTGAAAGTAAAAACCAAGATACATGGGAAACCAAAAGGGAGGAAATGTAAACCAAAATCATCATAAAACATAAAGCTCCAGGTATATGGGATATACAGAAAAGTATAGGATATCACTCCTGGGTTGGTATCAAATTATAAAAGCAACCTCTGTCTAAGAAAAAAAAAATTCCTACAGTACAAGTTGACAAATGTTTATTAGAAACACTAAATTCTCTGTTTGATTCTCAGAGGTTATAAAATGAACGAAGTATAGCACCTGAATCAAAAAATTAGTAAGATACATCAACAAATAGATCCAAAAGTAATTCATAATATAGAGATTAGAAGCAAAGAAGTCACTCACTTAAACTAACTGCAATTCGGAAGTAATGAAGACAATTCTCTTAAATCAACCTAGGGCTTCTGAAAAGTCTTCCTAGTTAGAAAATTGAGCTTTATTGAAGGATAAATGCAAATAAGTCTTAAGAAGAAAAGTAGGAATGGCTCTCAAGGCAAGGGAAATCATATAAGGCAAAGCAAGGAAGCATAAAACTACATCATACACGTGGGAACTAATAAGTAGAATCCAACACCAAAGCATAGAGCAGTAAGAAAAAAGCCTGGAAATGTTGGTAGGGGGTCAAATCATATCAAACTTTAAATGCTGTTAAGATTTTTCACTCAAACACAGCCTCTTTTATTTTATTTTTTGCTAGGAAGCAACCACCTTAAGGAGTGTCACTTGACTTCTAGCTGCCCAGTGAGACTCAGACAGAATATAGTGAATACTTAATACATTTTTAAAATACTATTTTGGTTAATGAATCATTATGAATGAATCCACCTTTTACTGATTTAAAAAGAGTAATTTTCTTTTGTTTTTCTAAATAATCAACAGTTACGTGATGTATTCTTTTAAATCATATAGGAATATTCTGCATCACATGCCAATCATGGATCTTATTTCTAGTCCATGAAAACAAGGAGGAGAAAGAAGAAGAAAGTAGGGGAAAGGAAGAAGAGGGTGAGGTCAAGGTAAGTTAATAATAATTGATATTTATGGAGAAAATACCATATGTTAGGCATATAATTCATTGCCTCATATAATTTTCACAACATTCTTCAAGATAATCTATTATTCCAGAAAACTAAAGTTCAGAAAGGCTAAGTGTGAACACTCATTTCATATGTCAATTTGGCAGGGCTATAGAGCCCAGATATGTGGTCAAACATTACTCTGAATGACTCTATGAGCCTCTTCTGGATGAGAAACACTTAACTCAATAGATTTTCAGTAAAGCAGGTTGCTTTCCACAATGTTGGTGAAATTTCATCCAATCAGATGAAAGCCTGAATGGAACAAATTACTGATTTCCTTGAGCAAGAGGAAATTCTGCAAATGGATATCCTTCAGACTAGAGCTAAATCACTGGTTTTTCCCTGGATCTCTAGCCTACTGGCCCACCCACAGATTTTGGACCTGCCATCATTCATAAACTTCCAAGCCAATACCATAAAAAACTCATATATATACAGCCTGTTGGTTCTGTTTTCTGGAAAATATTGACTAATACAGCAATTAAATTAAGGTCACTCAGTTAATAAAACTTTAAAACACATAACCAGAACCATCTCTTTCCAAAGATAAGACTCCACTAGCTATATGATTTCCCATTAAGTATTTTTAATAATCAATACATTAAAAATGAGAACTATATTTTATATCATGCTTTATAGCTATTTCAATATCTCCTTGTGTACATTGATAAGTAAAACAATCATTTTTTTTCCTGGATTAGAGGACTCTTCAGGAATAATGATGAAAATTGATAAAAGATAAACCCACTCTAATTTGTTTAGTATACAGAAGTTTTTTTAAATAACTACACAAAATATATTAGGAAAGAATTACCAGTACATATGGTTTCAAGCACTTGTTTGTAAATGTAGCAATGAAATCAGCCCTATGAGACATTCTTTCCAACACATTTGTTTTAAATAACTATGTTCTCCCACATTTAAGGGACAATTCAAATTCATACCTCCACTGATAAAGGTGTAGATTATGAATGAAGAAACAAATTGAAGAGTAAGAAAATATTAAATCAAGTCAATCTATCTCTTTTTGGATTCTTTAGAATATCCAATGAGAGTAATTTCATGATACATCAAGGAATAATATCAGATATCCATTATCTTATATAATAATTCCACCCCATATAGACAAAAAAGACAGATACAAGAACAAAACGTTATAGAAAAAATGCCTCAATTATCTGTGAAAGAATGAGGTCTTTCAAGTACAAATTTAGCAATTACTTTAGTATTCACCTTATATTTTTTATTTATATATGACTTATATATGGAATTCTATATATATGGAATGCGTTACAATTTTTATTACACATATTGAGCACAATTTTTCATATCTATGGTTGTATACAAAGTATGAAGACACAAATTTGTGTCTTCATACTTTGTATACAACCATAGATGTGAAAAATTGTTCACACCAATTTGTGTCTTCATACTACCTGCATTTTGGATAATAATGATCATTACATTCCACCATCATCAATAACCCCATGCTCCTTCCTTTCCCTTCCCACTCCTCTGTCCTATCTAGAGTTTGTCTATTTGTCCCATGCTCCCACTCCCTATCCCACTATGAATCAGGCTCCTTATATCAAAGAAAACATTCAGCATTTGTTTTTTGGGGATTGACTTAAATTCACTTAGCATTATCTTCTCTAACTCTATCCATTTACCTTCAAATGCCATGATTTTATTCTTTTATTGCTGATTAATATTCCATTCTGTATATATGACACATTTTTTTAATCCATTCACCTATTGAAGGGCATCTAGGTTGGTTCCACAGTTTAGTTATTCTGAATTGTGTTACTATAAACATTGATGTGGCTGTGTCCCTGTACTATGCTGATTTTATAGACTGAGGAGAGGGACAGCTGTGTCAAATGGTGGTTCCATTCCCAATTTTCCAAGAAATCTTCATAGTGATTTCCATATTGGCTGTACCAATTTGCAGTCCCACCAGAAGTGTATGAGTCTACTTGTTTCCCTGCATTCTCCCCAACATTTATTGTTGTTTGTATGCATAATAGCTGCCAATCTGACTGGAGTGAGATGAAATTCATTTCTCTAATTGCTAGTGATGATGAACATTTTTTCATATATTTGTTGACTGATTGTACATCATCTTCTAAGAAGTGGCTCTTCAGGTCCTTGGTCCATTTATTGATTGGGTTATTTGTTTTTGGTGCTTAGCTTTTTTAATTTTTTATGTACCCTAGAGATTAGTGCTCTATCTGATGTGTGAGGGATAAAGATTTGCTCCCAAGATATAGGCTCTCTATTCACCTCACAGATTGTTTCTTTTATTGAGAAAAAACTTTTTTGTTTGATTCCATTCCATTTATTGATTCTTGAAATTTCAATTCTTATGCCACAGGAGTCATTAAGGATGTTAGGGCATAATCCCACATGATGGATATTAGGGCCTACTTTTTCTTCTATTAGATGCAGGGTCTCTAGTTATATCCCTAAGGCCTTGATCCATTTTGAGTTGAGTTTTGTGTATAGTGAGAGATAGGGGTTTAATTTCATTTTGTTGTATATGGATTTCCAGTTTCCCTAGCACCATTCGTTGAAGAGGCTATCTTTTCTCCAATGCATGTTCTTGGCACCTTTGTCTAATATAAGACAATTGTAATTTTGTGGGTTAGTCTCTGTGTCCTCTATTCTGTACCATTAGTCTACCAGTCTGTTTTGGTGCCAATACCATATTGTTTTTGTTAATATTGCTCTGTAGTATAGTTTAAGGTCTGGTATAGTGATGCCACCTGCTTCACTCTTCCTGCTAAGGATTGCTTTAGCTATTCTGGGTCTCTTATTTTTCCAGATGTTCAAAACACTAGAAAAACTAGGGATAACAGGAACATATCTCAACATTGTAAAGGTTATCTATGCTAAGCCTCCAGCCAGCATCATTCTAAATTGAGAAAATTGAAGGCATTCCCTCTAAAAACTGAAACAACACAGGAATGTCCTCTTTCACCACTTCTATTTAATATAGTCTTGAAACACTGGCCAGAGCAATTAGACAGACAAAAGAAATTACAGGGATATATATAGGAAAAGAAGAACTTAAATTAGCACTATTTGCTGATGATATGATTCTATACCTAGAAAACCCAAAAAACCCTACCAGAAAACTTCTAGAACTAGTAAATGAATTCATCAAAGTAGCAGGTTACAAAATGAATGCCCATAAGTTAAAATAATTTCTGTATATCAGTGACAAAGCCTCTGAGATGGAAATGAGGAAAACTACCCCATTCACAATAACCTCAAAAAAAAAAAAGATATTTGGGAATCAACTTAATGAAAGAGGTGAAAGAGCTATACAATGAAAACTACAGAACCCTAAAGAGAGAAATCAAAGAAGACCTTAGAAGATGGAAATATCTACATTGCTCTTAGATAGGCAGAAATAATATTTTCAAAATGACCATACTACCAAAAGCATATATATATATATATATATATATATATATATATATATATATATATATCAATTTCGATCAAAATCCCAATAGCATTCCTTATAGAAATAGAAAAGCAGTCATGAAATTCATCTGGAAAAATAACAGATCCAGAATAGAATTTTTCAAATATTGCTTTCAAACTACACCCAAGAGGATTATTTACACAGAGAAAACTTACCACTGACTGGAGAAAGTTTGAGGTCCGATAGTATTATTAATGAGTTTCAAGGCTATAAACAGAAAAATATCTATGCTTTCTTGGGTATTTTTGTTGGTGATTAGGATATAAAGAACCAAACTTGGAAGTATTGATCCACTTTATTATTGATTCAAATATGAAGCAAAAAGTATTCATACTTTCTCATCAAACTCCATATATACAATTGTTAGACTACTTGTCTTAAATATATTCCTAAGTATTGTTTCTGTAATAATACCAGATTAACAAGATTTGCTTTCTATTTGGTTTGGTTCATCTAAAGTGGATTTTCGGATAAAGCAAGTTCAAATATGACTAATAGGATAACAGTACTATAATCATACTAGCCCTTACCTGGTTCCCAGCCTCTAATCATCCTGACCGGAATCTATAGATCTTTAAGGGTCTATAGCCAGAGATGTTCTATGGTTCCCATAAGCCAATCACCAACACTGTCAGCCCAAACATTAACTTATGTCTCAAGATTTTTGTCTTTGTTTCCTTGCATAAGTGTTTATTATCTTAACCTGGCTTGATGTCCAACCTTCAAAGATCAGGACCTGCCTTGATTTGAATAGTCTCTTCTTCCTTAACAGGATGGCAGTCTTCCCCTGAATACCAAGTAAGGGAAATAGGGCTCTCTTTCTGCATCACAGATTTTCCTTGGTAAAGAAAATAAGCCTTCCATTGTGTAGAAACTATGAAAAGACCTCATATAAAAAGGAATCCTCCCAAAACAATGCTTACCTTCCTCAAAAATCTTCTCCTACTTCCCATAATTTCCTAATGTGGTAATTAAAAAATATTATCCCCAATTTTTTTTTATTATCCCCAATGCTCCTATCAACCCATGGGGTCTCTTTAAATTGGATAGATTGTAGTGACCAATGTAATGTAGTAGAAAGGATGCTGTGTGACTTCCCAGCTAATTGATAATTCAGCTTCCACCTTAATTGCTTTCAAACTAACACTTGGATCCCTAATTTCCATGCAAAAACTCCAATACCTTCAGTCATCATACTGTGAGAAAAGCCAAGCCAAAGGAAGAGGCTACATACAGGTGCTCTGGTACAGGCACAGCTGAGGTCCCAGCCAATATCCAGTACAAGTTCCAGACATGTTCGAGAACATATCTTCAAAATGCATGTAGCTATAATCCATATGACTTTTGAATCACATTCAGATATAAATTTTCCCAGCTGAGAGTCCAGACATTGTGAAGCAAAGACGAGGTATCTTCCTCTGGGCGCTTTCTGAATTCTTGATCCAACAAATCCTTTAGTATAATAAAATTGTTAGTTCATGCTAATACTTTCTTGAGTGATTTGTTATTCAACAAAAGCAATTGAAGTACCTTGACCAATATCTTCAGTCAGATTTTGGCACAGGCCAAAGAAATATAAACTTTACCACACGCGGAAACAGCTCAAAGAAATCCAAAATTCATCAAAATAGGTTATAAGTTATGACCAACATGTACCATCAGAAACAGTAGGGATATGAGCTAGTACATCTTTAATATATCAGACTGGAAAAGAAATCAAACACTAGATAAGGCATAATTCATTCACATAAGGAAACTCTCCCATGACTCAGGATTTTATGTCCTGGCAAATAAATCTGAAACTATCCTAATTCTCTACTGTATGGTTCCTTAAATTTTAGGCATAATAAGGGATCATAGTACATGAGAGATGGAGACAGGTGCTGGGAACATATTGGAGAAGTGTTGAAGAGTATCACAAAAATATGCAGATATGAATGGAATCCTATTTATTAACACCAAGAAGTCAAATTCCATAGCAAAACTCCTATCATCAACATTAATCTAGAGAAGCCTCTGTCCATGAATTTCTCAATGATACTAGTGTCTACTAGTTTATTTTGTATATTGATTTGGTAAAAAGAAGGAATGTCTGGGCTCTTTTGGATAATATAGTCAGATTCTGGATTCTATGATCTCATATAATAAATCCATTCTGCTTTGAATATAGTTGCCAACCATGGTTACCAATAATCCTTAGCATTTTTTCATCTATACCTATATCACTCAAATTTCTGCCTTCATCTTCACATGGTCACTTTCCCTCAGTGTGCATATGTATCTCTAAATTTCTCTTTCCCTATAAGAACAATAACTATCAGATCAGGGCCCTATCCTACTCCAGTATCATCTTAAATTGATTGCATTTGAAAATACTCTATTTCCAAATAAAGTCTCACCCCTAGCATCAGGGATTAAGACTTCAATGCATCACCCTTTTTTTCTTTTCTTTATTTATTTTTATTTTATATTTTTTCATTTGTTCTTTTTAAATATACATGACAGTAGAGTATATTTTGACATATTATACAATGCATCTCTTTTGAGGAAAGAGGGACACAATTCAACCCACAAATTCCTGGTTAAGATGTATACTTGCCAGGTTATGAAATATAAATCTTACAAAGATTCAGCTGTCTCTCAGAGGATGAGTTTTTAAGGTATCCAAAGAAATAAGCCAGGACATCCCTAAGGTAAAAAACAAGTTACTACACTGTGCATCTCCTACCACTAAAAAAGAAGCAAAATTATATTGTATACTTGAAACTTGCTAAGAGAGCAGATCTTAAATGTTTTCACCATCAAAAAAAAGAAAAAAGGTAACTCTGAGTTAATAAGTATTTTAATTAGTTTTATTGTGACAATCATTTCACAATGTATATCAAAACATCACATTGTATACCTTAAATGTTTATATTTTTGTCAATTATACTTAATAAAACTGGGGGGAAGAAAAAAGAAACACAGTACTTGGCAGATCTCTTTGTGTTTGTGGCCTATTCCATTCTCTAATATTGCCTTGACCACATCTATCAGGAGACTCAGAAAGCAGCAAATTTTGAGTGGGCAAAAGCGAATTAGAAAAGATACTAAAGAATATATACCAAGCAGACCCCTGGAGTTCTAGAGCAAGGGATGCTTTCTGCAGAATGAAACTATCAGTTCAAAAGCAGCTGATGACAAAGTTCTAGGCCTACTAGATGCCAAGCATCTGACCATGACACATCAAATAACTGTTCAACTTAAGTGACAGGTGGCCTAGACTCTCATGTCATCTACGTGTTACACCAATACCTTTTACTAAACTCATACCTATGGCCTCAAAAGAAGTTCATATCTATGGCCTCTGTTCTCTACACATTGTTACCTGGTGGTTTCATATAGTGGTCTTTATAGGACTTCAGTTGGAGGAAAATATTTAGATAGACATAGGTTAGAGCAGTTTTCATACTCACATACTTTGTAGCAAGGGGAAAGTAGTATGAGGTAAGGATATACATGGACTTTTGTCAATGGCAAATGGCTTGGCAATGAGTTGTTCGGGGGACTGCAGATAGTGAAGTTGGAAGACTGGACACAAAAGTTTGGGGAAAGATTTTATTAATCAAGCTATGAAAATGAGTACAAAGCATGCAGATCCTTGATTTTGAAGTACTATCCAAAAAATATATGTTTAAGATAATAAATGTTCTAAAGGAAACACTACCACAGACTATACACTGAAAAACCAGGTGATCAGTCAGCATCATGCAATAGGACAAGGAAGAAATTAGCATGGAGGCAGAGATAGATAAACTATGCATGAGTCCATGGCATTGGCTTCCTCTCCTCACAGCTAATCTGCCTACAGCCATTGCTGTGTGTTTTCATGTATACAGTCTTTATTTGCTTTTCTTCTTTCACTGGGTAATTCTCCCTACTCTCTCCCTTGAGCTTCCTGAGATCCCCATCTAAATATACAACGCTTACTTAAGTTCTGACAGGGAAGAAACAATCTAGGATTCCTACATTGTAGATTTATTCTGACTTCAGTAATGAGGAAAAGGGAAGAGACAATTAAATGACTACAATGCAATATGAGCTATTAAAGAGCCCCGAAGCAATGTGTATAAACACAGAGTTAGGGACAACTAAACCTGCCCAACAGGTACTACCAGGTAGAGAGAGGGATCTGGGGCACAAAGAAAATAGTGTCTTCAAAGGTGTTGGAGCTTGAGAAAACATGATGAATTAGGGAATGACAAGCAATTAAAATGGCTTTTTTATCAAAGATATCTTTGGGAATAAGATGGCTTTGGGGAAAGAAAATTAGCATTCCCCATATTTCTATTGCTTACATGACTTCATTCAACAAATACAATATTAATTGAGTACTTCATTTTGTAAGCATCTGCTTGGTTTGATCACAATCAGATTCTGTCCGGAAGCAGGCTATATTCTGGTAGAGAACCAAAAGATGTTTAAAAATATGATGTGCCAAGCATTTCTAGAATGACAAAATTAGGGTGGTACACCTATTTCCCCAAGGGAAACAATAGCTATAGAGAGAAAATATGAAAAAAAAGAGATCAATGATTCACAGGAGAGTTTATATTTAACCTGCAGGCCTTATTTCTTACAAGAAAAACAGATTAATTAGCCACCAGCTAGATGCCTTGGAATGTGCTAGGCACTTTACACACTTTTAAAACTCTGAAAGAAAAAAAAATACCTATGAAGGCTTGTCTGGAAGCATTATAGTTCATTCACATGAACCAATGCTCTCAATTCATTGACTGTATTAAACACTCATGCCTTATTAATACATCTGGATGCATCCTCAGAATCTTTTAGAACATAGCACATGAGTCAGCCACAGTAGCACACAAGACTTGAACATAAGAGAGAACCTCTCTGACATCCCTATTTTAAATTGTCTAAGATAAATTAATGAATTAAACTAGGTCAGATGAAACATGCATATGTCAAACAAACTGTTTTAAATGGCAATTGAATTGCTTTCACTAAAATGCCTTTTAGTATTATGCCCTCAGCCTACATTGAAGGATGTTACAAGTTGTGCCCTGATGAACTATATTGTAGTAAATACCAAAGTTATATCACAGTTCATCACATTTCAGTATCCATTTTAGAAAGCCAAACTGGAAGAATTTCTACCAGTTTTCAGGACCTTATTAATTTTATTTCAAGGCACTGGTTTCCAGAAAATTCACAACTACATTTATAGACTACCTATAGCAAACTGATAGAAATTCATACATTGCCTTTTTATACTCATCCAACAGAACTTTCTTTTGACTATTACTTCTATGATGGTTAATTTTATTTTGTCAACTCAACCAAACCAAGTAGTGTCCAGATTAAATATCATTTTTTGGTCTGTCTGTCAAGATGTTTCTGGATGAGATTAGCACAGATCTAAGGGATAGAGCCAATTATTCATACATTGTGAGTAAAATATTTATTATTCATTTGGTGAATTTGTGGTCAAATTAGACAAATCCTTATACTGAGCATTCTGGTAAGGTATGAAAAAAAGACTGTAGTGTGGTTAATGAAAAGATGTCTAGGAAAGAAAAATGAATTATTTCAAGCTGTAGGTAAACCAAGACAATCTTTAAAGTAAAAATAAACCCAATCCTCATGATCTCTTATTATAAACGCCTTCTAGTCTTTAACTGAATCTAAAAAAAATCAAAGGTATTTTCTAGGCACCAGCTATACTACAGAAAAGCCATAAGTACATATTTGTATTGGTTCTTCTTAGTTATACATGACAGTAGAATCCATTTTGACATAATTTTACAAGCATGGAATATACTTTGTCCTAATTCAGACCCCAGTACCTCTTCTTCCCCTTCCCTCTCCCTGTCTCCTGCTCCCTTCCCCTATTTAACTTTCTGACATTTATGCACAATTATTTTTTAAGTTTCTTGTAGATAGTACAATATTTTCTTTAAAAATTGAGGATATTGTTTCTAACTATGTGGACATTACTCAGAACTGACTGGAAAGATTTGTGTCCCCTCAAAATAATATAGAAATCTTAAAACCAAGTACCTTACAATGTGACTTTACTAGAAGACAAAGTATTTACAGAAGTAACCATCTTAAAATGAGATAAATAGAAGGGGTTATAATCCAATATGACTGATACCTTCATAAAAAGAAAAAATTTGGAAACAGAAACACATAAATGGAGTCAACCATATGAAGATGAAGGCAGATCAGGGTGATGCCTATACTAACAATTTATCAGATCTAGAAGAGAAGCATAAAACATGTTCTTCCATATGACCTTTAAAAGGAACTAACACTGCTAACATCTTTATCTCAGACTTCTAACCTCCAGAACCAGAGACAATAGATTCATGTTGTTTAATCTGATACTTGTTTTTTTGTAATTTTGTTATGCCAGCCATATTGAAATAACATAATGTGGAATAATCAAAGGTCAAGACAGTGCAAAAACAAATTTTCAATTGTTTGATATAAAAAAACCAATGTTTTTAAGGTTCAAAGAACTGTCATATAACTGAAACTGGGATATACCTTCAAACAGACAGATACATACATACATACACATACACACACACACACACACACACACACACACAAGCATACATTATTCAGAACCAAAGAAAATTCAAACTTATTTATAAAATAAAATTACACCTATTTATTTATTTATTTATTTATTTTGAGAGAGAGAGTTTTTAATATTTAATTTTTAGTTTTAGGTGGACACAACATCTTTATTTTATTTTTATGTGGTGCTGAGGATCAAACCCAGTGCCCCAGGGATGCCAGGTGAGCACGCTACTGCTTGAGCCACATCCCCAGGCCCATATCTATTTGTTATTAATGTTTTCAACACCTTCTGAGTATCTACTATATGTCCTTCAGAGTATAAGTTTCAGGACATTTATAAATAGGTTAATAAAAGCCTTATCCCCACCCCTTTCAGAAAATCCACAACATTTGTTACTTATGAGGTGATATTAATTTTGGTCTTTTGTTTGTATTCAATTAAATCTGTTTCATAATAATTTTTCATAAGAAAGATCTCCTTTATCCCAAAGACTATGTTCTATGAACATGTTATGATAGATCCCACTATACAGTAAACATCCAATAACTAACAATTTATAATACAGTCAAATCATACAGTTTTATTCCAAATTAATGATACTATCAATTTTAGCAATTAAATTTTTCCAAGTTAATTCCGTCAGTGGGTTGAATCATTCTAAATAGTCAGGTGGAACTGAATTCTGAAAAAAAGAGTCACACCCCAGACAAACTCAAAGGCAAAAGTCTTATACTTACCACTTTCAAAGCAAGCATCAAAAATAAGATGTCCTTTCTTGGGTTGTCCACAGTATCCAGTTGGAAGCACCATATATTTGCTCACATTTCCTCCGATGGCATCATCATTTCCCATATCATTGCCTATTTAAAAAAAAAAAAAAGATCACATGAAACAGAAATTAAAATATAGTTAGCAATACAAGTCCAATAAGATTTTTATCACTAACTTACCTTCTTTCCCACTCATGGCGGGGGGAGCAATTAAAAACACATCGTGATGCAGAGAAAGAGATACATTCTGAAATCAGAAAGATATTAGCTGAGATCTCACCTCTACTACATACTAATTTTCCGTGAACCAAAGTAATCAACCTACTACCCTTAACTCTCAGTTCCTCTAATTAATAAAAAAGAGGATAGATGGGGCCTGGTAGCAAACTCGTGTAATCCCTGTGGATTGGAAGACTGAAATGGCAGGACCATGAGTACAAAGTCAGCCCCAGCAACTTCGCGAGGCCCTAAGCAATTCAGCTAGACCCCTGTCTCTAAATAAAATATTAAAAAGGGCTCGGGAATGTGGCTCAGTGGTTAAGTACCCCTAGGTTCAATCCACTGTACAAAAAAAAAACAGAGAGAGAGAGAGAGAATAGTACAACCCATTTTCTAAAGCTGTGTTATGAGAATTAGATTTAAAAATATCTAGTATCATTACTGAAATCCAAGAATGGGTCATCAAATTGTATCAATTATTTAATAATTCATATTGTATCTAATTGGTCACATATACTCAATTTAGTTTAATGTATAAGTAGCATTATGTCTTCTGAATGTTCTATTATCAAAAACAATTTGAGATCTACAATATTTTACCACATAATCATCACCACTGCATTAAGTACATTCACAAATATCCCACGCATCCTAATATTTTAGCAAAGACAATTCAGTAATAAATTATTTTAAGTACTACTACAACAATATTTTAAAACAGCTTCACATATCCAGTGAGCTGCTATTCTTCCCTTCCTCACCTTTATTGTGTGTTAGCATCCATATAGCAAACATTCAGCCTTTGATTTGGGGGGATTGACTTATTTCACTTAGCATGATAGTCTTCAGTTCCATCCATTACCAGAAAATGCCATAATTTCATACTTTATGGATGAGTAACATTCCATAGTGTATATGTACCACATTTTATTTATTTATTCATCTGTTGAGGACACCTAGGTTGGTTTCACAACTTAGCTATCATGAATTGAGATGCTATAAATATTGATGTGTCCACATCACTGTAGTATGCTGATTTTAAGTCATTTGGGTATATAAAAAAGGAGTGGGATAACTGGGTACATAGTGGTTCAATTCCAAGTTTTCTGAGAAATCTCCATATTGCTTTCCAGAGTGTTTGCACCAATTTGTAGTCCCACTGGCAATATATGAGTGAGCCTTTTTGTCCACATCCTTGCCAACATTTATTGTTGCTTCTATTCTTTTTTTTTTTAATTTTTTATTGTGGGTTGTTCAAAACATTACAAATTTCTTGACATATCATATTCCACACTTTGATTCAAGTGGGTTATGAACTCCCACCTTCACCCCATACACAGATTGCAGATTCACATCAGTTACACATCCATTGATTTACAAATTGCCATACTAGTGTCTGTTGTGCTCCGCTGCCTTTCCCATCATCCACCCTCCCCCCTCCCC
Organism: Marmota monax; assembly: GCF_021218885.2. NCBI lineage: Eukaryota > Metazoa > Chordata > Mammalia > Rodentia > Sciuridae > Marmota > Marmota monax. The sequence continues at coordinate 851,702 of NW_026694432.1, read as the reverse complement.
ACCTCTCCCCTCCCCTCCCCTCCTCTCTCTCTACCCCCTCCACTGTATAACCCTGAGGGTCTCCTTCCATTACCGTGCAATTTCCCTTCTCTCTCCCTTTCCCTCCCACCTCTCATCCCTGTTTAATGTTAATCTTCTTCTCCTGTTCTTCGTCCCTACTCTGTACTTAGTTACTTTCCTTATATCAAAGAAGACATTTGGCATTTGTTTTTTAGGGATTGGCTAGCTTCACTTAGCATAATCTGCTCTAATGCCATCCATTTCCCTGTAAATTCTATGATTTTCTCATTTTTTAATGCAGAGTAATACTCCATTGTGTATAAATGCCACATTTTTTTTTATCCATTCGTCTATTGAAGGGCATCTATGTTGGTTCCACAGTCTTGCTATTGTGAACTGTGCTGCTATGAACATCGATGTAGCAGTGTCCCTGTAGCATGCTCTTTTTAGGTCTTTAGGGAATAGACCAAGAAGGGGAATAGCTGGGTCAAATGGTGGCTCCATTCCCAGCTTTCCAAGAAATCTCCATACTGCTTTCCAAATTGGCTGCACCAATCTGCAGTCCCACCAGCAATGTACAAGTGTACCCTTTTCCCCACATCCTCGCCAGCACTTGTTGTTGTTTGACTTCCTAATGGCTGCCAATCTTACTGGAGTGAGATGGTATCTTAGGGTGGTTTTGATTTGCATTTCTCTGACTGCTAGAGATGGTGAGCATTTTTTCATGTACTTGTTGATTGATTGTATGTCCTCCTCTGAGAAGTGTCTGTTCAGGTCCTTGGCCCATTTGTTGATTGGGTTGTTTGTTCTCTTATTGTCTAATTTTTTGAGTTCTTTGTATACTCTGGATATTAGGGCTCTATCTGAAGTGTGAGGAGTAAAGATTTGTTCCCAGGATGTAGGCTCCCTATTTACCTGTCTTATTGTTTCTTTTGCTGAGAAAAAACTTTTTAGTTTGAGTAAGTCCCATTTGTTGATTCTAGTTATTAACTTTTGTGCTATGGGTGTCCTATTGAGGAATTTGGAGCCCGACCCCACCGAATGTAGATCGTAGCCAACTTTTTCTTCTATCAGACGGCGCGTCTCTGATTTGATATCAAGCTCCTTGATCCATTTTGAATTCAATTTTGTGCATGGCGAGAGAAAGGGATTCAGTTTCATTTTGTTGCATATGGATTTCCAGTTTTCCCAGCACCATTTGTTGAAGATGCTATCCTTCCTCCATTGCATGCTTTTAGCCCCTTTATCAAATATAAGGTAGTTGTAGTTTTGTGGATTGGTTTCTGTGTCCTCTATTCTGTACCATTGGTCCACCCGCCTGTTTTGGTACCAGTACCATGCTGTTTTTGTTACTATTGCTCTGTAGTATTGTTTGAAGTCTGGTATCGCTATACCGCCTGATTCACACTTCCTGCTTAGCATTGTTTTTGCTATTCTGGGTCTTTTATTTTTCCATATGAATTTCATGATTGCTTTCTCTGTTTCTACAAGAAATGCCGTTGGGATTTTGATTGGCATTGCATTAAACCTATAGAGAACTTTTGGTAATATCGCCATTTTGATGATGTTAGTTCTGCCTATCCATGAACAGGGTATATTTTTCCATCTTCTAAGATCTTCTTCTATTTCTCTCTTGAGGGTTCTGTAGTTTTCATTGTATAAGTCTTTCACCTCTTTTGTTAGGTTGATTCCCAAGTATTTTATTTTTTTTGAAGATATTGTGAATGGAGTGGTTGTCCTCATTTCCATTTCAGAGGATTTGTCGATGATATACAGGAATGCCTTTGATTTATGCGTGTTGATTTTAAATCCTGCCACTTTGCTGAATTCATTTATTAGCTCTAATAGTTTCTTTGTAGAGCCTTTTGGGTCTGCTAGATATAGAATCATATCATCTGCAAATAGTGATAATTTAATTTCTTCTTTTCCTATTTTTATGCCTTTAATTTCTTTCGTCTGTCTGATTGCTCTGGCCAGTGTTTCGAGAACTATGTTGAACAGAAGTGGAGAGAGAGGGCATCCCTGTCTTGTTCCAGATTTTAGAGGGAATGCCTTCAGTTTCTCTCCATTCAGAATGATGCTAGCCTGAGGCTTAGCATAGATTGCTTTTACAATATTGAGGTATGTTCCTGTTATCCCTAGTTTTTCTAGAGTTTTGAACATAAAGGGATGCTGTACTTTGTCGAATGCTTTTTCCGCATCTATCGAGATGATCATATGGTTCTTATTTTTAAGTCTATTGATGTGGTGAATAACATTTATTGATTTCCGTATATTGAACCAGCCTTGCATCCCAGGGATGAATCCTACTTGATCATGGTGTACAATTTTTTTGATATGTTTTTGTATCTGATTCGCCAGAATTTTATTGAGGATTTTTGCATCTAGGTTCATTAGAGATATTGGTCTGTAGTTTTCTTTCTTTGAAGTGTCTTTGTCTGGTTTAGGTATCAGGGTGATGTTGGCCTCATAGAATGAATTTGGAAGTTCTCCCTCCTTTTCTATTTCCTGAAGTAGCTTGAAAAGTATTGGTATTAGTTCTTCTTTAAAGGTTTTGTAAAATTCTGCTGTATACCCATCCGGACCTGGGCTTTTCTTAGTTGGTAGTCTTTTTATGGTTTCTTCTATTTCCTCAATTGATATTGGTCTGTTTAGGTTTTCTATATCCTCCTGACTCAATCTGGGCAGATCATATGACTTAAGAAATTTATCTATGCCTTCACTATCTTCTAATTTATTGGAGTATAAGGATTCAAAATAGTTTTTGATTATCTTCTGTATTTCTGAAGTGTCTGTTGTGATATTGCCTTTTTCATCCCGTATGCTAGTAATTTGAGTTCTCTCTCTTCTTCTCTTCGCTAGCATCGCTAAGGGTCTGTGGATTTTGTTTATTTTTTCAAAGAACCAACTTTTAGTTTTGTCAATTTTTTCAATTGTTTCTTTTGTTTCAATTTCATTAATTTCAGCTCTGATTTTAATTATTTCTTGCCTTCTACTTCTTTTGCTGTTGTTTTGCTCTTCTTTTTCAAGGATTTTGAGATGAAGTATGAGATCATTTATTTGCTGGTTTTTTCTTTTTTTAAGGAATGAACTCCAAGCAATGAATTTTCCTCTTAGAACTGCTTTCAATGTGTCCCATAGATTCCAATATCTTGTGTCTGTGTTTTCATTTATCTCTAAGAATTTTTTAATTTCATCCTTGATGTCTTCTATAACCCATTGATCATTCAGTAACCTATTGTTCATTCTCCAATTGATGTATGCTTTTTCCTTCCTTCTTTTATCGTTGATTTTCAGTTTCATTCCATTATGATCAGATAAGATGCATGGTATTATCTCTACTCCTTTATATTGTCTAAGAGTTGCCCTGTGACATAATATATGATCTATTTTTGAGAAGGATCCATGTGCTGCTGAGAAAAAAGTGTAATTGCTTGATGTTGGGTGGTATACTCTATATATGTCAATTAGGTCTAGGTTATTAATAGTGTTATTGAGTTCTATAGTTTCCTTATTCAACTTTTGTTTGGAAGATCTGTCCAGTGGCGAGAGAGGTGTGTTGAAGTCTCCCATGATTATGGTATGGTGGTCTATTAGACTCTTGAACTTGAGAAGAGTTTGTTTGACAAACATAGCTGCACCATTGTTTGGGGCATAAATATTTATGATTGTTATGTCTTGTTGATGTATGGTTCCCTTAAGCAGTATGTAGTGTCCCTCTTTATCTCTTTTGATTAACTTTGGCTTGAAATCTATTTTATTTGATATGAGTATGGACACGCCTGCTTGTTTCCGAAGTCCATATGAGTGATATGATTTTTCCCAACCTTTCACCTTCAGCCTATGTATGTCTTTTCCTATCAAATGCGTCTCCTGTAGGCAGCATATTGTTGGGTCTTGTTTTGTGATCCATTCTACTAGCCTGTGTCTCTTAATTGGTGAGTTTAAGCCATTAACATTTAGGGTTATTATTGAGATATGGGTTGTTCTTCCAGCCATATTTGTTTATTTCTGTTACTAAACATTGTTTGTTTTCCTCTTTCATTATTCCCCACCCCCCTTTACTGTCCTACCTCCCACTGTTGGTTTTCATTGTTATTTTCCATTTCCTCTTCCTGTAATGCTTTGGCGAGGATGTTTTGAAGAGATGGTTTTCTAGCTGCGAATTCTTTAAATTTTTGTTTATCGTGGAAGGTTTTAATTTCATTCTCCATCCTGAAGCTTAATTTCGCTGGATACACAATTCTTGGTTGGAACCCATTTTCTTTCAGTGTTTGAAATATGTTATTCCAGGATCTTCTAGCTTTCAGAGTCTGTGTTGAAAGATCAGCTGTTATCCTGATTGGCTTACCCCTAAATGTAATCTGCTTCCTTTCTCTTGTAGCTTTTAAAATTCTCTCCTTATTCTGTATGTTGGGCATCTTCATTATAATGTATCTAGGTGTGGATCTCTTATGATTTTGTACATTCGGCGTCCTGTAGGCTTCTAGGATTTGGGATTCTGTCTCATTCTTCAAGTCTGGGAAGTTTTCTTGTATTATTTCATTGAATAGACTGCTCATTCCTTTGGTTTGGAGCTCTGTACCTTCCTGTATCCCAATGACTCTTAAGTTTGGTCTCTTAATGTTATCCCATAGTTCTTGGATGTTCTGCTCATGGTTTCTTAACAGTCTTGCTGAGCTGTCTATGTTCTTTTCCAGTTGAAATACTTTGTCTTCATTGTCTGATGTTCTATCTTCTAAGTGTTCTACTCTGTTGGTAGTATTCTCCATTGAGTTTTTAAGTTGGTTTATTGCTTCCTGCATTTCTAGGATTTCTGATTGCTTGTTTTTTATAACCTCTATCTCCCTGTATAGTTGATCCTTTGCTTCCTGGATTTGTTTGCGTAATTCGTTGTCGAAGTGATCTTTCATTGTCTGATTTTGCTGTTTAATGTCTTCCTTGGTACTCCAGATCATCTGAAGCATGTATATCCTGAATTCTTTATCTGACATTCCATCTGCTGCAGCTGTTACCTCTTCTAAAGTTGCGTTGACCTGCATTGCTTGTGGTCCTTTCTTTCCTTGTCTTTTCATACTGCTTGCGTATCTTTCCTGCAGGTGCGGGCGGCGGCTCTGCTCTCTCCTTATTCCAATTGGGGTGTCGTGGCTACCACGCCAGCAGGTCACTGGGCCTGTTCTGGGAGCTGGTGGCAGCTCTGTTCTGCCCCTACTCCAATTGGGGTGACGAGTGTACCACGCCGGCAGGCCACCGGGCCTGATCCGCCGGTCGGTTGCAGGTTTGCCTACCCTGCAGGTGCGGGCGGCAGCTCTACTCTGCCCCTACTCCAAATGGGGTGACGTGTCTGTCGTACCAGCAGGCCACTGGGCCTGTCCCGCTGGTCGGTCGCAGATCTGCCCACCTTTCGGGCACGGGTGGAGGCTCTGCTCTGCCCCTACTCCAATTGGGGTGTTGTGACTACCCCGCCTGCAGGACGCTGGGTCTGTTCCTGGCAAGGGAGGCGACTCTGCTCTGTCACTACTCCAATTAGGGTGGTGTTTGTACCACGCCGGCAGGCTCCTGGGCCTGATCCGCCGGTCTGTTGTAGGTCTGCCTACCTTGAAGGCGCGGGCGGCGGATCTGCCCTGCCCCTCCTACCACGCCTGCGGACCCCTGGGCCTGATCTGCAGGTTGATCACTGGTCTGCTCACCCTGCGGGCACGGGTGGCGGTTCCGCTCCGCCCCCACTCCAATTGGGGTCATGTGACCACCACACCGGCAGGGCCTGATCCGGGCGTGGGAGAAGGATCTGCTCTGCCCCTACTCCAGTTGGGGTGACGTGTGTACCACACTGGCAGGCCACTGGGCCTGACCCGCCAGGCTGTCACCGGTCTGTTTACCTTGCAAGCGCGAAGGGCGGCTCTGCCCTGCCCCTCCTACCACGCCCATGTACTACTGGGTCGTGGGTCTGCCCACCTGGCGGGTGTGGGTGGCGGCTCCGCTCCGCCCCCTCTCCAATTGGGGTCACGCGGTCACCACGCTGGCGAGCCGCTGGGCCTGCTCCGGGGGCTGGCGGCGGCCCGGCTCCTTCCCTCTGGCTCGAGGACAAATTGAGGAGACTCGGGTGACTGAGCCTCACCCCCCTTACCAGGAGACCAACTGCTTATGTCACCGCTGGTATTGATGAAGATCTCTCCTCCACCGCTTTCTGCTGACATCAGATCTCTGCCATGTTGGTATCCTATGCGAATGGCAGCATTTCGTTCCCCTTGCCGGGCAACCCAAGCAACGGGTGAGTCCTGACCGGCCCTCAGCAGGACCCGGACCGAGACGCAGTTTCCGCGGGCTCCTAGGCCCGGTCCAGGGAAGTTCCGGGAGCCGGAACTCGGCCGCTCCGTGCTCGGTGTAAGCTCCTATAAGTGTAAGCTCCAAGAAGCAGCCCCCGCGGGCTCAGTTCCGGGAGCCGGAATTCGGCTTCTTAGTGCTTGGTGTATGCTCTGATAGTAGCAGGGTCCAAGAAGCAGCCTCCGCGGGCTCCGCAGCCCTGAGCCAGGGCGGTTCCGGGACGGTTCCGGGAGCCGGAACTTAGCCGCTCCGTGCTCGGTGTAAGCTCCTCTAAGTGTAAGCTCCAAGAAGCAGTCCCCGCGGGCTCAGTTCCGGGAGCTGGAATTCGGCTTCTTAGTGCTTGGTGTTTGCTCTGATAGTAGCAGGGTCCAAGAAGCAGCCTCTGCAGACTCCGCAGCCCTGAGCCAGGGCGGTTCCGGGACGGTTCCGGGAGCCGGAACTCGGCCGCTCCGTGCTTGGTGTAAGCTCCTATAAGTGTAAGCTCCCGTTGCTTCTATTCTTAATGATTGCCATTCTGACTAGAGAAGGAATACAAGAGTAGTTTTAATTTGCATTTCTGTAATTGCTAGAGATATTGAACATTTTTTCATATATTTGTTGACCATTCTTATTTCTTCTCCTCTAAAGTGCCTTTTCAGTTCTTTTGTCCTATTTGTTGGGTTATTTATTTTTCTGGTGTTAAGTTTTTTGAGATCTTTATATATCCTGGAGATTAATGCTCTATCTGAGGTGCAAGTGGTAAGGATTTTCTCACATTAGTAGGCTCTCTTTTCATATTCTTGATTATTTCCTTTGCAGTGAAGAAACTTTTTAGTATAATACCATCCCATTTATTGATTCTTCATTTTACTTCTATGCTTTATGAGCCATGTTGAGGAAGTCAGTTCCTAAGCCAACATAATGGAGAGTTGGACCTACTTTTTCTTCTAGTAGGCACAGGGTCTGTAGTCTAATGCCTAGGTCTTTGATCCACCTTGAGTTGACTTTGTGCAGGGTGAGAGATATGGGTTCCATTTCATTCTACTACATTTGGACTTCCAGTTTCCCAGAAATATTTGTTGAAGATGCTATCTTTTCTCCAATGTATGTTTATGTGCCTTTATCTAGTATGAGATACCTGTATTTATGTGGGTTTGTCTCTGTGTCTTCTATTCTGTTCCATTGACCTTCATTCTGTTTTGGTACCAATGCCATGCCATTTTTGTTACTATAATTCTGAAGCATATTTTTAGGTCTGGTATTGTGATGCCTCCTGCTTTACTTTTCTCACTAAGGATATCCTTGGCTATTCTGGGACTTATTTTTCAAAATGAATTTCATGACTGCTTTTTCTATTTCTATGAAGACATCACTGGAATTTTTTTTTAACTTTGGGCGGGACATCACATTTTCTTTTTTTTATTGTTAGTTGTTCAAAACATTACAAAGCTCTTGACATATCATATTTCATACATTTGATTCAAGTGAATTATGAACTCCCATTTTTACCCCCTATACAGATTGCAGAATCATATCAGTTACACATCCACATTTTTACATACTGTCATACTAGTGTATGTTGTATTCTGCTGACCTTCCTATCCCCTTCCTATCCCCCCTCCCCTCCCTTCCCCTCTCTCTACCCCATCTATCCTAACTCATTTCTCTCTCTTGTTTTTTTTTTCCCTTTCCCCTCACTTCCTCTTATATGTAATTTTGTATAACAATGAGGGTCTCCTTCCATTTCCATGCAATTTCCCTTTCTCTCCCTTTCCCTCCCACGTTTTGTCCCTATTTAATGGTAATCTTCTTCTCATGCTCTTCCTCCCTGCTCTGTTCTTAGTTGCTCTCCTTATATCAAAGAAGAATTTGGCATTTGTTTTTTAGGGATTGGCTAGCTTAACTTAGCATAATCTGCTCTAATGCCATCCATTTCCCTGCAACATCATTGGAATTTTAATAGGAATTGCATTAAATCTGCATGACACCTTTGGTAGTATGGCCATTTTGACAATATTTATTCTGTCTATCCAAGAATATATGAGATTTCTCTATCTTCTAAGGTCTTCTTCAATTTCTTTCTTTGGTGTTCTGTAGTTCTCCTTGTAGAGTTCTTTCACTTCTTTTTTATATTGAGTCCCAAGTATTTTATTTTTTTAGGCTATTGTGAATCAGATAGTTTTCCTGATTTCTCTTTCAGCTGATTCATCTTTGGTATATATGAATGCAACTGATATTGATTTAAAATCCTGCTACTTTGCTGAATTTGTTTATGAGTTGTAGAAGTTTTCTGGAAAACTTCATTGTATTAGACAAACAGGGATTAAAAAGAAGGGAGGAGGATGAGAATCAGAAAAACAGTAGAATGAATATGATAAATCTTTCCTATGTTCATATATGAAAACATAACCAGTGAAACTCCACATCATGTACAACCTCAAAAATGGATCCCAATTAGAATGAATTATACTCTGTGTATATGTCAAAAGGTACCTACTGTCTTGTATATTTGAAAAGAACAAATTAAAAAAGATTCATCTAAAAAATATATGATTAGAAAAAAGATAAGAGGTGGACGCCAAATATAGATAAATAGATAATAGAGAGACACACTGCTTCTGAAAACTTTAGGTGGGCATGATTTTCACCTTTACTTTAACAGTTGACATAAAGGTCACCCCTTTTAATTTACAAATGTTGGCAATGAGTATGAGAGTAAATTAATATTAGCAGCTAAAAAATGTGTATTAAAATGGAATCCAATCAGATAAATTCTAGCACCTATTGTGCATATTTTAGGCTTCCCATTTTCAAAATTATAAGAATAGATACATTGGCATTTTAAGGACTACAAGTATACTTAAATATATTAAAGTAAATATTATATATATTCATAATGTCTATATATACATATATATAAAGATACTTTCAATATTTCACTGACAAATGTATGTATGAGACATAAATTCATCAAATGTTAGAAGCTGATACTAAAATAAGCTTGGTATTTATGCTAATTTGGTCAAAAATCAGGGGAAAACAAAAAATCTTCCCATAATAATCATATCTTACTTTTGATAAATAATTCACTTAAAATCTGTGACAATTATATGGAGAAATATGGTGTTATATTAGGTTGGAAGTTCTTAAAGTGACTTATTTTTTAACATTTTAGAAGTTTTAATCCACTTAAGATGTAAAAAAAAATGGAAAGAACATAATTTTCAACTTACAAAAAAATCCCAATGAAATGCTAAACCATAACTTCTTCAAATCCATCACAGAACTGACATTAGAAAGTAAATCAAATCACCAAATATCAAAGAAAATCAGGCCCCACAAAAAAGAGAGAGGATGGCTCTTCTATGGTAGGGCACTGGAAGAAGAAATACTGGTTCCCCTTGCAAGTAAATAAGAATCTTAAGGTAGTTTTTTTTTTAATTATGAAAGGTTACATACAGGAAACATGAGCTTATAGAATACTGGGAATTACAAACATATGAGGAATTCATACCCACTTTCAGAATCTTCCATATAGGCCCCTATCAGTTGTTCTAGAGAAATATCAGAGCCAGAGCACTAGACTCAAAACTGCACTTATTTGTGGTACATGCCCAAAGAAGAGGGGTGGCTTTTGTTATCAAGAGACATGAAGCTCTTCCAATGTTCTTGTCTCTTATCATAAGTAAGGCCTTATGCCATTAGGGGAGAAACAGCAAATTTTACAATTCAGTACACAAGTGAGAGACAATTCAGGAAGAGGAACAATAAAAATAACATCCTCTACACCTGGAGGAGAAGCAGGAAACAGTCCCAGGCCCAGGATTCTACACTGAGACTTTTAGAGGCTTCCTACATCATGGGAAGGAGGAGAAATCAATTTCACACAAGATCCATCAAAAATTAAGGCAAAGTTTGATGGCACAGGAAAAAGAAGCAGGATCATTTTTAAAACCCACCTCAAAACCAAGGAATATAATCCTTTCTAATACTGAAACTAGACTAATACAACAGAATATACTCCTGCTCTCTCAAAACAAAACTAGCAAGCATGGAATATGCAATGGTCATCTACTTCTTGAGTATGAATATAAGCATAGAAAGAAATGCCCATGTGGCACAGTTACCTAGGAAAACACAAAGTTTAGAGTAGAACAGAACATTGAAGAAAAATTCTCAATCACCTCAGCCAGTCTCTACCCTCAAGAATAAAATAATGCTGGAAGAATTTGAAGCCAGTGGCAAAATGAAAGTAACCATAGTATCAAAAACAGCTGAATTCCTGACTAGGTTGACATAAATCCACACAATGACCTAGGAAAAAAAGAGTATCTATTTTCTAGTGAAAAACAGTATTTGTATAATTCTCTACTGTTTCAACTATCTATTCAGCATTTAATCAAAAATTGTGAAACCAACCTATTACAGCCAAGTCTGACAAAGGAAAACCTTCTAGGAGTTTCCATCTTGCTGACATGTAAAAACTGTTTTCTAGTCCATGTTACTCAGGATGTTTTGGAGTCTTGGCTACTGCCTGAAATAAACTTATAACTAAGAATATCTAAAAAGAAATTGTGAAACATACAAAAAATCAAGAATAAACAATCTATTGTGTGGAGAGAATACAGTAAACAAAACCAGACTCAGAAACGACCAGATATTGGATGAATTTTTTAATTAAGATTGATATGTTTAAATCTCTAGTGAGTGAAAAAGGAGGATAAACTCATAAATAAATGATAAATTTCATCATAGAGGCAGAAACCACAATAATAAGCTAAAAAGAATTGATAAAACTAAAAAATGCAGTAGTAAGTATTTTTTAAAGTCTTTAAAGCATTTATCAGTAGACTTGACATAGCTGAAAAATAAATCAATTAGTTCTTAATGTATAGAAATAAGCTGAACAGCAAGAAACAGGAAAGAGAAAAGAAAACGAAACAGAATATACCACACAAGAACTGTGAAACAAAATCAAAAAAAGCTATATGTATAAATGGGATTCAAGAAGAGATTTGAGAGAAAATGGTTAGAACTTCCTGACATTACAACATCTAAGAATTTTCCAGATTATGAAAGATATTCAGCTACAGATCCACAAAGAATCTAATAGAATAATTTTTAAGCTATATAAGTAATATTAAAAAAACCCACAGTTTATTATGATTTATAACTTAAGTGATTTCAGTTCAAGATCAATTGGCCCTGTGGCTATGGTTCCATGGAAGTACAACATCACGGTTGGACATGACAGAGAGGCATTCATGGGAAGCAAAAAGAGAGAAAGGAGCAAGAGCCTCAATATTCCCTTCAAGTGCATGCCTTAAAATGACCTAACATTGTTCCAAAGGCCCTATCAAAGTTTTCACCACCTCCCATTAACAGGTAGAAGGCCAATCCTTTAAGATATGGGCCTTTCCAGGACATTTCAGATGAAAACTATAGCAACAAGATGTCAATGCTCTGCAAATTCAACACACTCACAAGAAAATACTCAGTGAGCAGAATCTAATATTTACATGGAAAACCTGTATAACTAAAATACAATAGTTTTAAAAGAATCACAAGAGTTTGGAGAATAGACATCTCTTCAGCTAATTTTTAAAAATACAAAAGCAATTCAATGTTTTGAGGAAAATATTTACTAATTCATAATCAGTAATCCATAATCTATAAGTGACCTTACATAATACATGAAAATTAAAATGAATAAAATGCCTAAATGTGAAACATAAAACTTCTAAAAAGAAAATATATGGATTAAATATTCACAAAAGAATTAAATTGGATACATACTTTATATTATATACAAAAATTAACTCAAATGGATCAAAGACCTAAATTTGAGAGCTAAAACTAGCAAATTCTTGGAATAAACTTAAGAAAATTTTTCATGATATTGATTTATAATTTGGCAATGAGTTGTCACATATCACATGTGATAAAGGATTAATACAAAGAATATATAAAGATCTCCTAAAGTTCAGTAACAACAACAAAACTTACAAAATAGAGGACTTAAATGAAAAATTTTCAAAAGAAAAAATACAAATGATCAAAAAGCACATGAAAATATGATCATCAACACTAGTCATCAGAAAAATGCTAATCAAAAACAACATGAAATATCATTTCACATTCACTAGAATGGCCATTATTTGAAAGAGAGAGAGAGGGAAGGAAAGAAAGAGAAGGGAGGGAGGGAGGGAGAGAGGAAGGAAACAAGTGTTGGTAATTTCTGATGGGAATGTTAAAGGGTGTGTCCACAGTGGCTCTTCATAAATTAAACATAAAATTACCATGTGAATCAGTATCTTCACTTGTATGTAAATACTCAAAAGAAATGAAATCAATGATTCAAACACAATGCACTCTAGTGTATAAAGCAACATTACTCATGATAGCCAAAAAATGAAAACAACTTAAGTGCCCATAAACAAAGAATATTTTTAAATGAGATATGTACATATCACAAAATATTATTCAGCCATGAAACTAATCAAATTTTGATACATGCTACCACATGGATGAACCTTGAAAACATTATTCTAAGTGAAATAATCCAGATACAAAAGGATAACTAGAGACACCTAGAATTTTAAAATTCATAAAAAAAGTAAAATAGAGGTTACCTGGAGCTAGAAGGAGAAGATAATGAAAATTTATTCTTTGATGGGTACAAAGTTTATGAAGAATGATGAAAAAGTTCTGGAAATGGACATGAATGATGGTTATACAAAATTACAAATGCACTTTATATCAATGAAATTATACTTACTATGGTAAATTTATGTTTTGTTTATTTTACCACAATAAAAAGTCACCCAAAATTCTAAAACATGAAATAATGGGAAGTGTCTTTAAATTTATTTATTTATAGATAGATAGATAGATTTCATAGATAAGATACAAAGATCACAACCCACAAAATAAAAAAGTTACAAATTGGACCTTATCAACATTAAAAATTGAGACTGAAAAATAACTTTACAACACATATATCAGACTCTTCTTCACTACAGAATATATATGGGTGTTATATAAATTCATTAAAAGAATTAACAGTCAATTGGGAAATACAAATTGAAACTAAATGTAATATTATCATACACTTATTAGAAAAGTTAAAATCAAAGGAAAAGGGTTGATAATAATGAAGAGCATTTGAAACTTTTATACATTCTGAGTAAGAAATGCAAAATAGCATAGCTGCTTTTAAAAATAGTTTGGTATTTTGGTATTTTATTATAAAGTTAAATATACAACCTAGTATTCCATTCCTAGGTATTTATCTGAGAGACATAAAAATCTACATGTGACTGTTTATAGAAGTTTATTCATAATTACCAAAACCCAGAAACAATCCAAATGGTTTCAACTGATGAATGTAGTAGCAGTTGATGGTACTTCCATACAAAGGAATAGTAATCAGCAATAAACATGAGCAATTTGCTAATACCTATGACAATAAGACTGAATCTCAAGTATATTACACTAAGTGGAATAAGTCTGTCTCAAAAGGCTTTATCCATTATAATATATTTATATAATATTTTAGAAAACTCAAAACCTTAAGTATTTTTTAAAAATCACTGGTTAGATATGCAGGCAAGAAAAGGGAACTGACTATAATGTCATCAAAATTTTGAACCCTAAAATAATAAATAACCCTAAATAATAAATAACCCTAAATAACTTAGCTAAGTTATTCAGAACATCATCTCATCTGCTAGAATGCATACTGAGTGTGTTGGGGGTTAGGTCTGCAACAATGATATGAAAATTATTCCAAGAATATCCCTAAGGTCCTCATAGGGACAGTGGAGAAGAAGGCAGTTGCTAAGACAACTTGTATTAGCCATGAGAAAATAACAAAGACCGGACCTATACTTCTTTCATTAACTACTAGAAAATAGACAACTGCATATAAAAATAATTCCTTTCATACTTGGATGACAAAAAGTGCAAACCTGTGAAGCATAAAAGAATGTATGAAACAAAGTAAGGCTGACAATAGTCCCATATTTTAAAATAGTGACCCTTTCTAGAAGATGATGCAGTAAAAAGAGTTCCTAAGCTGAATATGTTGGGTTTTCTCAGTTGAGGAAACAGAAATAAGACTTTGAAGAGACTGAGGTAACTTATATTTGGGGGTCAGAACACTGAAGAAGAGGGAGCAAACCTGCATAATAACTTCCTGAATCTTTGAATATTAAGTCACATAGAGTGAAACTTCACAAAGCTAGGCAACAAATGACCTAAAAGTTATAGACTAAACAATTTCTAAAATGCATGCAGTGCTGGTAAACTTCAAGTTGCAACAGCCAGAGTGGAGAATTCATATTTAAAACTTTAGATAGCAGATAGATACTAGATATGAACACTTGGAAACTGAAAGTTGAAACATGTCTAGGTACATCAAAAAACATAAAATACAATCTTAAATTTAGCAAGTTATGTATAAAATTGTTTGCAGAAAAAAATACTGCTAACAGAAATTAAAGAATTCCTAATGAGGAGTTTGTAACTGGGCTGTGAGGTGCTCTAAACCTTGGTGGACCTTGCTGCCTCTGTCTCTTTAATGCAAGGGGAAGCAATGGAGAAGAGTGGAAAATGGTAGAGGTGTAGATGTTACCAGAGGAGGAGACTGCAACTGGTAAGAGGGCACTGGTAGAGTTACCAGAACCTGACCCAGGTTGCAGACTACTGTGACAACAACTGTACACTGGCTACATACAAGACAAAAGCTTTAGAAGACACCAAAGCATATGCAACACATTCTCTAGCTATCAAATAAATGCACTGGCCAACAATGTACTCCAACTGGTGGACATCCAGTCCTCTTACCTTCAGAAAACACAGTCTTCCATCAATCATACCTCATAGATTGTGTATATTGATAAAGAGAAAGTATCTCAAAGAGAGATTGGTATTTTGACCAAAAATAAGAATACATCAAGAACTCACAAAATACTAGCACCTGCAAATATGGAGCACACTGTAAGATATATTTGGAAATCTATCAACTACACAGCTCTGGATGATGTGGGCCATGGTGTCAAGCATGGAAATAACCAGTCTGCCAGAACTGTCACACTGTTGAGAACAAATCCTCCTACTCAGAAATCAACAAGTCCTCCCATGTCTCAGGCCAGGGAACATTGGGAAGGAATACTCCTTATATAAATCCCTGGAACTTGATAAACCCCCAACATTTCCTAATTTCTATATAACCAGTCCTGCAAGACTTGGAAGTCAGCATAGTCAAGGCAGGACAGCTTCTTTAAATAAGACACCAAGGACACACAGTATAAATAATGGAGGAAGTGGAAGTTGAGAAAATAATGGAGGCAAGTAGTATTGGTGGCATTCCCACTGCTGTCCCTACACCTTCACCACCCACTGTTGGATCAGCTCCTGGTTCCCAGTATGGCACAATGACCAGGTAGATTTCTACCACTTCTTCGACATCTACTGGTGTATACAGACAAACTGTTCCCGCTGTGACTGCTCAATTTTCTGCTCAGCCTCATGTTAATGGAAGTCCACTGTATTCCCAAAATTCAATAGCTGATAGACCAAACTCCACCACCTTCATCGCCACCAGATGACATTCCCAAGTTTGATGAATTTCTACCCTCACTCCCACCTCCTCCAGTGGACTATGAAGATGAGGAAAGCTGCAGTAGTTTCAGTATAATTATCCATATGCAGATGGAAATCCTGCCTGGGCCCCAAAGAATTATATTTAGAAAGTTGTTGCAATATATGATTATACAAAAGTTTATACAAAAAACTGTCATTTATGGATGGTGCAATCATTTATGGAATAAAGGAGAATGATGATGCCTACTATGAAGGAGTCTACAACTGTGTGGTCTCTTCCCTTGGAACTACATTGAATCGATCATGCACTATGCTGATTAATTATTTCTTTTCTTTCATTTTTTTTTCCTTTAAAGTAGGTTCTTATTATTGAGTCATACTGTGAAACTATTATGGTTAATTCTTGATATTTAAAATGTACACATATTTTCAGAACATGCTGTTTTGTTGGTATATTTAATGTCCACCTGTAAGTATAAATCTTTTATGCTCATGGACTACACATTGTTAATTTTATGATCAGCCTACATTTTCTGGGGAATCAGGGTATATTTAACAAATCATTATTCAGATTGTACCATTACATGTTTCAGTGTGCATAGTTACTAATACTATATAAGACTAATATTAAAAAGAAAACATAAATGTTGGTGCTAGTCATAGTTTTTGTTTAGATTCTCATCTAAAAAAATAGTTTAAAGCATGCATAAAAATATATGTATTGAAATATACTTAAAAATTCTAAGATGCTTCTAATTTGTGTAATACTTACCTGACATATTCATTCTAGGTGAGTCTCTAAGGTATACATGCAAAACAAAACAAAAAGCATTATGTGTAATGTAATTTATACCTAAGTCTTTTAATGAGTGAATTTGCATTATAAAATTTTTCCATTCATAAATATATAAGTAAACCAAACTTTTTTTCCTTTCCTTCACTGGTTTGCTTTTTTAAAAAATGCAAAACTGATTTAGTGCATAATTACAGTTCTATTTTCTCAATATATTAACTTGGAAAAAAATTTAGCCTTATCTCAGTCTGCCCCAATAGGAATACAATGGATTTTTGAAGATTTAAAATCTAAGATGGCTATTTACAAGTAAATCTACTGAATTACTTTTTAAAAGTAACTTTTGAATCTAAGAAAATTGCCAAAAGTGTGGACATCCTTCTGTAGGTAAAAATCTTAAGGATTGTCATATTAATCCTTCAGTTTTACAGTAGATTGTTCTAGTACACTGGTTCAATGAAAGGAAATTATAAGTATCTTTTACACATTGTAAAAGTGGGTGTGATTAATTTGTGAATAGGCACTATGTAATTCATTACCTAGCACTAGGACCATTACTGTTAAAAGTAACTTTAGAATCTAAGAAAATGTGCCAAAAGTGTGTATACAAAAGTGTGCCACTGTTAATTTCAAACAAATTATCATTAGTAATCAATTATTTGCCATCTACTTCTCTTTTTTCAAATGGAATGTTCTCTTAATTTGTATATAACCTGTTATCTAAATTTTATGGACAGTCTTTTAAAAATAAACCATTCTCCTATTAAGAAAGTGCCCCTAATGAAATAATAAGATATATCATGTTCATAGATTAGAAAATTCTTCACTGTTAAAACAATAACTTTCAAAAAATTGATCTCTGATTACATGCGATCTAAATCAAAATCTCAACAGATTTTTAAAATAACCAAAAAGTTGATTCTAACATTTATAAGCAAACTCAAAAGATTTAAAATAGTCAATTTCAAAAATGAAAAATCTGAAGAGCTTATATTATATCAAGATGTACTTTAAAGCTCCAGTAATCAAGGTGAGTTTAGTAGGATAGACATATAAATCAGTGTATAAGAATGGGGAGTCCAGAAAGCTAGGTGTGGTGGCACAAGCCTGTAATCCCAAAGGCTGTGGAGGCTGAGTCAAGAGGATCACAAATTCGAAGCTAGATTAAGCATCAGCAAGGCACTAAGCAACTCAGTGAGATCCTGTCTCTAAATAAAATACAAAATAGGGCTGAGGATGCGGCTCAGTGGTCAAGTGAGTACCCCTGAGTTCAATCCCCAATATCAAAAACAAACAAACAAACAAAAAAACCAATGGGGAGTCCAGCATATCTACACACATTTTGTCAGTTAGGCTCTAACAAAACTGCAATGGTAATTTAATCTGGAAAGAATGATTTTTACAAATAGTGCTAGAAGAACTGAACATCTTTTTAGGGAAAAATGAATCATCCTGTACCTCACACCTTACACAAAAATTATCCTAAAATTGGTCACAGACCTACTGCTAAAACTGTAAAACTTATAGCAAAGAAGAATCTTTACAACCTTGGCATAAGCAAATATTTCTTAGATAAATAACACACAAAAGATGTTAACCATAAAAGAAAGGAAAACTCATAACTAAGAATGGGCACAAGAGAGCTTTTTGGGGTGATTAAAATGTTATATAACTTGATATTGGTGGAATTTACATGGGTGTATATATATTTGCCAAAATTCATTAAATTGCATGCTTAACAAGAAAAATTGTTATTACAAGTAAATTATACCTCAATAAAGTTTGCTATTAAATGTTTAAAAGTGAAGGTGATCATAATTAATATTAATATCATAATTAATTCTAGCTTCATGTGATATATATTAAATAAGTAAAATCAAATATATATCTATATATCTCCACACATACACACACAGTAAGACTGCCTATGATTCATTTTTTTAAAACTCGTTCTCATTTCCTACCTGCAAATATTCTTAAGCATTTCTGGATTTAGTTTGTGTGTTATTGTACAAAAGATCTTTAAACATCTATATTTTAATTTATTAACATCTAAATGTATACATTGACACTCTTAATATAAGAGAATGCCTTCTGATTCTCTAACAGGCTTTTTAAGATCTATTATTTTAATTATAAGAATGCCCCTTTTGTTGTGCTTGATTCTATTGCATTTTTCAGATATTGCATCTGTTACAACTTGAAGGTTTGTGACAACTTTATACAGAGCAAGTCAATTGATATCATTTTTCCAATGACGTGCTCATTTTCAAGTCTCTGTGCCACATTTTTAGTAATACTGTATGTATCCTCACTTCTCCATTGACTGTACATTTCCCCATCAATCTCTACTCAACCATCTCTACACCCTGAGACAGAATAACACTGAAGCTGGACCAATAATTTTAATAATTTTACAGTTGCCTATAATTATTCAAGTGAAATTGAAGTTGGACCAGTTAATAATCTTACATAGCCTATAAATGGTGAAGTAAAAGAAGAGTAGCATAATTCACAGTTTAAATAGAAAATTACAAATTATTAGTCTTAGTAAGGAAATAATGTCAAAAGCAGAAAAGGGCTGAAAGCTAAGATTCATGTGCAAAACAGCCAAGTTTTGAATGCAAAAGAGAGTTCTTGAAAGGTATTAAAATGCTACTCCAGTGAACACACAAATAATAAGAAAGCTAAACATATTGCTGGTATGGAGAAAGTTTTAGTGATCTGGATAAAAGATCAAACCAACCAACAAAATTCCCCTATAGTCTATTGCAAAGCAAGGCCCTAAGTCTTCTCAATTCTATGAAGGCTGAAGAAAATCTGAAGCTAAGAGGTTGGTTCATGAATTTTAAAAATACAAGCCATATCTGTAATATAAAAGTGCTAAGTGAAGAACAAGTGTTGATATGGAACTTGAGGTAAGTTATTCAGAAGATCTAGCTAAGATAATTAATGAAGTTGACTTCACAAAACAACAGACTTTAGTGAGATGAAATAGCCGTATATTGAAAGAACATGCCATCTAAGACTTTCATAGCTAGAAAGGATAAGTCAGTGACTGGATTCGAAGCTTCAAATGACAGGCTGACTTTCCTTAGGGGTTAATGCAGCAGTTGATTGTAAGTTGAAATCAATACTCATTAACAAATCCAAAAATCTCAGGCCTTAACAATTTTGCTAAAACTACAGGAACACAGCCACATCAATGTTTATAGCAGCACAATTCACAATAGCTAAACCTAGATGCCCTTCAGTAGAGGAATGGATTAAAAAATGTGGCATATATATACAATGGAATGTTACTCAGCAATAAAAGAGAATAAAATCATGGTATTTGCAGGTAAATGGATGGAGTTGGAGAAGATAATGCTAAGTGAAGTTAGCCAATCCCAAAAAGACAAATGCCAAATGTTTTCTCTGATATAAGGTGACTGACTCATAGTGGGGTAGGAAGGGGGAGCATAGGAGGAACAGATGAATTCTAGATAGGGCAGAGGGGTGGGAGGGGAAGAGAGGGGGCAGGGGATTAGCAAGGATGGTGGAATGTGATGGACATCATTATCCAAAGTACATGTATGAAGACATGAATTGGTGTGAACATACTTTATATACAGTGATATGAAAAATTGTTCTCTATATGTGTAATAAGAATTGTAATACATACTGCTGTCATGTATTTTAAAAATAAAATCAATTAAAAAATTTTACTAAATCTACTCTGCCTGTACTCTGTAAATGGAACAACAAAATGTGGATAAAACCACATAAGTTTACAAAATATTTGAAGCGCACTTTT
Source organism: Marmota monax (assembly GCF_021218885.2). NCBI lineage: Eukaryota > Metazoa > Chordata > Mammalia > Rodentia > Sciuridae > Marmota > Marmota monax. Next base: position 831,204 of record NW_026694432.1, on the reverse strand, counting down.
GAGAGATGCTGCTGACAAAAGAAGATTATTTTTAAAATATGACTGTTCATTGATGATTCATCTGGTCACCCAAGAGTTCTCTGATGGAAATACACATCAACAAGGATAATGTGTCATACCTATTAACAACAAAAGATTTAGAATATTATGTAAAGTAGTTGATAAGCAGAAACAGGATTTGAGTGAACTGACTCCAATTTTTGAGAGAAGTTCTGCTTTGAGTAAAATGCTATCAAATAGATTGCATACCTTAGAGAAATCTTTTATTAAAGGAAGAATTCATCAATGTGGCAAACTTCATTATTGCCTTATTTTAAGAAATTGGCAGTCCCACCAACCTTCAGCAACCATCACCCTGATCACTCAGCAGTCATTAACACTGAGGCAAGACCCTCCACCAACAAAACAACTACAATGTGCTGAAACCTCAGATGATAGTATTTTTCAGCAACAAAGTATTTTTAACAAAAGTATATACCTTGTTTTTAGAGATGATGCTATTACACACAAGACTATAGTATAAGCTTTATTTTTTCTTATAATTATTAACAAATACTAACTGCACAAATTCATGGGTTCTATTGTGATAATTCCATACATGAATGCATCATGCTTTGATCCACCACTCCTTCCCCACCTCTTACCTTAACCTTTCTCCCCATACCCCTGGTCTTTGTCGATTCCATAAAAGTTCTTAATAGTCCCTTTTCTAATTCTAGGTCATCTTTTTAGTTGTTGTTGTTTTTGATGGTTTGTTACCTTTATTCTTTTTCTTTATTTTTAGTTATCGCAAATGCAAAAAATATGCAAAACTTGTCTTTCTGTGACTGGCTTATTTCACTTAACATGAGGTTCTTTATTTCTATCCATTTTACTTCAAGCAACAGGATTTATTTTTTATACCTGAATAATACTTCCTTGTATATATATCATATTTTCTTTACTCATGCATCTATTGATGGACATACAGGATGATCCCATATGTTGACTACTGCAAATACTGTTGCAATAAACAAGGGCATGCAGATATATCTTTTGTAACTTAATTTCCTTCAGATCATAAGCTAGCTATTTTTAGTTTTCTAACAAACTGCCACATTGTTTTCCCCAGTAAGTTTACTAACTTACATTACAACCAAAAGTGTATGAGGGTTTCATTTTCCCAAAATGCTCTCCAATATTTGTTTTCTTTGGCTTTTTATTTGTTTATTTTGTTTGTTGGAAGGGATTGGTGTGTTGTGTTTTGCTTAATTTGATATTAGCCATTCTGACTGAGATAAAATTTCAATGTGATTTTTATTTGCATTTTAAAAAATATTTTTAATTATAGATGGACACAATACCTTTATTTTATTTTTATGTGGTGCTGAGGATTGAACCAAGTGACTTCCACAAGCAAGGTGAGCACTCTACCGCTGAGCTACAACCCCAGCCCTGACTTGCATTTTTTGATAGCAAAAGATGTTGAGCATTTTTTCACTTTTTTACTGGCCATTTGTACTTCTTTTGAAAATTGTTAGCTCAGATAATTTTTTTATATTGCCTATCCTTTCATTGTTAAGGTTTTTGTTTATTTATATGTTCTGGATATTAATACTCTGTCAGACAAGTGGTTGGCAAGGATTTTCTCCCAGATGTCTCTTCACTCTGTTGACTGTTCCCTTCACTATACAGAAGCTTTATAATTCCATGTAATCTCATTTTATCAATTATTTCTTTTGTTCCTGAACTACTGCAGTCCTATTCAGGAAATCATTTCTTGGGACAATAATTTGAAAGTTCCATGTTTTCTTCTAATAATTAAAATGTTTCAGTTCTTAAATTGAGATCTTTTGAGCTTATTTTTGTATAGGCTGATATAAGGGCCTAGTTTAAATATTCTATATGTGGATATCCAATTTTTCTAGCAGCTTCATTGAAAAGCCCATCTTTTCCCCAAAGTATGTTTTCAGCACCTTTGTCTAGACTCAATTCACCCTCCTTTCATAGGTTTATTTATGGATCCTCTATTCTATTCCATTGGTCTACAACTGCTTTTATACTAATACCACACTATTTTATGCTAATAGTTTGTTATTATGGTTCTATAGCATGTTTTTAAATCAGGTATTCTGATGCCTTCAGTATTAGTCTTTTTGCTGAGGACTGATTTATCTATTTGAGGGGTTTTTGTGCTTCCATATGAATTTTAGGATTTTTTTCCCTAGTTCTGTAGAAAAAAAAACTTATTTAATAAGGATTACATTGAATCTGTAGTTTGCTTTTGGTGGTATAACCATTTTAACAATATTTTTTCTCCCAATACAGGAACATGGGAGACCTTTTCATCTTCCAGAATATTCTCCAATACATTTCTTCAGTATTTTCCAATATTGAAGTATTTCATTGTAAAACTCATTCACCTTCTTGGATAATTTTACTCTTAGGAATTTTCTGGGGGATGGTAGATTGGACTGTTTGCTATTGTTGTTGTGTTTTACTTTTTGGTTTTTGAGGGTGTTATGGATAGGATTCTCTCATGATTTTTTTTAGTTAAGTATTAGTGTGTAGAAAAACTGTTGAATTTTATCTGCTGATTTTGTATCCTGCTACTTTACTGAATTTATCAGTTCAAAGAGTCTTTCAGTAGACTCCTTTGAGTTTGCTAAGTATAGAATCATGTCACCTGTAAATGAATTTTTTGGGGGAGGAGGGGGTGTCAGGGGCACTCAACCAATGAGCCATATCCCCAGCCCTATTTTGTATTTTATTTACAGACAGGATCTCATCAAGTTGCTTAGGGCCTTGCTATTGCTGAGGCTAGCTTTGAACTTGCGATCCTCCTGCCTCAGCCTCCAGAGCCACTGGAATTCTAAGTGTGTGCCACCATACCTGTCTGCAAATGAATTTTTTAATTCCTCTTTTACTATTGTATTTCTCTTATTTATTTCTTTTGTCTAGTTGCTCTGATCAAAATTTTAAGTACTATATTGAGTAAGTTGTGAGGGTAGGTGTACTTCTCTTTCTCCTGATTTTAGAGGAAATTCTTTTGGATTTTTTTTCCTTCCGGTATGATGTTGGCTAATGGTCTGTAATCCATAACCTTTATTATGTTTAGTTATGACCCTTCTGTATCTAATTTGTTTAGGGCTTTATCATTAAGGGACATTGAATTTTTTTTTCTGGTACTAGAGATGGAACTCAGGGGCACCTGACCACTGAGCCACATCCCCAGCCCTGTTTTGTATTTTATTTAGAGACAGGGTATCACTGAGTTGCTTAGCACGTGCTTTTGCTGAAGCTGGCTTTGAATTTGCAAATTTCCTGCCTCAGCCTCCCAAGCTGCTGGGATTACCAGCATGTGCTACCGTGCCCAGCTGGACTTGATTTTATTAAAAGCTTTTCCAGCATATATTAGATGATCGTGTGATTTTTATCATTGATTCTATTTGTGCTTTATTATATTTATTAATTTTATACATTAATTTATATATGTTAAATCATTCTTGTGTCCCTGGAATTTAACCAACTTGATCACAATGCATGATCTTTTTAATGTGCTGTTGAATTCAGTGCACAAATATTGCATTATGTTCATCAAGAATATCAAACATTTTCTTTTTTTTTTTATTGTGGTCCTATCAGGTTTTGGTAGCAAGGTAATACTGGCTCTAAAGAAAGAATATGGAAGAGTTCCTTACCTTTCTGTTTTGTGTATTAATTAGTGCAGGACTGGTATTATTTCTTCTCTAAAATTCAACAGTGAATCCAAATGGTTCTAGAACTTTCTTTGTTAGGAAACTTTATATTACTGATTCAATATCTTTGTTATAGATCTATTTAGGTTTATTATATTCTCTTAGTTCAGTTTTGTAAGGTCATATTTCCAGAAATTTGTCCATTTTCTTCCAGATTTTCCAGGTTTTGTAAGGTCATATTTCCAGAAATTTGTCCATTTTCTTCCAGATTTTCCAGTTTAGTGGTAAATAGCTTCGACATATATTTCCTAATGGGCCTAGGAATTTCAGTAGCATCTGAAATTGTCCTCTTTTCATCTATAATTTTATCTGTACAGGTCTTCTCTCTTTGTTCTAGTTAAGTTTATCTAAAGGTTCACAAATTTTGTTTCTATTTTAAAGCAACCAACTCTTTGTTTCATTGATGTTTTGGTTTTTATTTTGTTTTTGTTTTTGTCTCTATTTCATTAATTTTAACATTTAACTTTGTTATTTCTTTCTTTCCACTAAATTTGGGTATGATTTGTTCTTTTTATTCAAAGACCTTGAGATGCACCATTAAGTTATGTATTTGTGATTTGTGATGCCTATTTTTCTAATATAGGCATTCATAGCTATAATTGTCCCCATAGGTTCTGTCTGGTAAATTGTTTCCACTTTCACGGGCCACTGGGAACTTTTAAATCCCACCACTCCCTCTCTCTAGCCCCAATTTCCTCAATGATCCACTGTTCATTCAAAAGTGTATTGTTGACTATCAATGTGTTTGTATAATTTCTTAAGTTTCTCTCACTGTTAATTTCAAGTTTCATCCCATCATGGTCTGATAAGATATAAGAAATTATTTCACTTTTTTGGTATTTGTTAAGACTTATTTTAAGGCCTAAAATGTGATCAATTTTGTAGAAAGTTTAATATGTTTGATAAAAAGAATGTGTTTTGCAACTGTTGAATGAAAAAATCTGTATGTTTCTGTTAGGACTATTTGCTCTGTCCTGTTTCTTTGTTTATTTTGTCTAGATGATCTATAAGTGAAAGTGGGGTATTGAAGTTACCCATTGTTATGCTAGGGCTATCTTTTCCTTTATGTCAAATAGTATTTGTTTTCTAAAATTGGGTGTTTTGATGTTAAATAGATAAATATTTACGATAGTGTATCTCCTTGATGAATTATTTTTGTGATATGTACTGATCTACTTTGTTTCTTGTGATTTTGTCTCGAAGTCTGTTTTGTCAGATATGAGTATAGCTAATCCTGCCTGTTTTAAGATTCCATTTGCTTGGAATATAATTTTCCATCCTTTTATTGTCAGTATGTGTATGGCCTTGTTTTTTAATCCAACCAGCTGATATCTTTTAACCAGAGAAATAAAATATTTTATATTCAGCATTTTATTTAATGGTATTATATTTGTTCCTGTCATTTTGCTGGGGTTTTTTTTTTGTTGTTATTGTTGTTTTGAATAGCCTATGTGCATATATTCCTCTCTTATTCATCTTAGAAGTTCAATGGTTTTCTGAATTAACAATCTTGGATTGTTTCCTAGAAGTCATTTGCTCATCTACTCTTATAGTGAGATTTATTGTTTACCTTTCTGTCATGATTGTGTTTATCTTCTTTCTTCTACTAGGTGTAGGATTCCCTTAAGTACCTTGCTTGTTTAGGGGTTATAAACTCTCTTATTTTATATTTATCATGGGAGGTCTTTAATTCACCTTGAATTCTGGAAGATAATTTTTCTGAATACCTGGATATAGTAAACTAGATGGTGATTATTTTCTTAAAGAACTTAAAATACATCCTTCCACGCTCTCCTGACCTTTAGAGTTTCTCCTGAGAAATCTGCTGTAATTCAGATGAACTCATCTTCAAATGTGACTTGTTGCTTCTCTCTTACAACTTTTAACCTATTTTATTTGTTCTGTATTTTGGGCAGTTTATAATGTATTATGGAGGGATTCTTTCCTGATTCTGTCTACTCAGGGTTCTAAATGTCTCCTACACCTACAAGTCCATGTCTTTCCAAAATTAGGGGAATTTTTATTTTGATGAATACATTTTCTATGCCTTAGCCTGTGGTTCTTCTTCCCTGTCTATTCTGTTTATGAGGACTTTTTGTTTTTGTTTTTGTTTTTAATTTGTTATGCATAACAACAGAATGCATCATAATTCATATTACACATATACTATACAATTTTTCATGTCTCTGGTTGAACACTACTTTTTGGTATTTTAATGTTGTCCCAGTGATCTTGTATGTTCTGTTCATTCACTCTTTATTTTCTAATTACTATCTGAATGTGAGAGGGCTTTGAGTCCTGGATCTTTCTTCTACTTGATCTAGTCTTTTGGAGAGGTTTTCAACTATGTTTTTAATCTGACTTGTTAACATTTTTATTTCTAAAATTTTTCTTAGATTCTTTTAGAAAATCTCTCTTTATTTAATTGCTCTTTCACATCCTTCATTGTCTTTCTGAATTCATCCATCTATTTATGTATATCCTCTAGGCAATCACTGAGTTTTATTAAAAGTCATTCTTTTGAATTCTTTATCTAGCATTGTCTACTTTACTACCTTTGGAATTAGTTACCACAGAATTATGACTTTAGGAGGTGTTATGTTGCCTTAATTTATCATATTCCTTGCATTTCTATGTGGAGATTTGTGCACCTATTAGGATGGATATCTCTTCCACTTTTATGTGAGGGCCTTCTCAGTAAGCAGCCTTCTCTTGATGATATGTACAAGGATACAGCATAAGAGTGTAATATTGAGTTTAATTCCAATTAGTCTTCATTGTGTTGTTTTCATGTGGCTTCTTTGACTGTAATTAGAGAGTTTTGACATAATTCATACTCTTTTGGATCCTGAGGAACATGCTTTCTCTATAAATCTATCAAGAGTAGGGTCCCTCTTGTACTTCAGGGAGATATGGAGTAAGGAGCAGACTATATAAGGTATATCGTCTATGGCTATCTCTACAGTCTTATCAGCAATGTATATAGTCTGACAGGGTATGAGAGTTTCCTTATAAATGCAGTGTCCACAAACCCTGTGCTGTTTCTCTCTGTTATTGCTATAGGGGTTACTGTCCAGGAACATGCTTACTTTGGGACTCAGTTGATGTCTGGGGGATTTTCTCTCCCACATTCTATAAGCTGAAGTATCTTACAAGGTTCTAATGGAGCTAGGTCATGATTGGAATAAGATGAAATTTCTCTGATCTGGGCTAGGAGTACAGGTCAGTGGCAGAGCACCCACTCAATATGCTTAATGTGCCAGACTTGATCCCCAGCACTATGTAGGAGAAAAAAAATAAAGAGCAATAACAATTTTTTTAAAATAAATAAAAAAAGAAATAAAGTATAAAAACAACCACCGCCACAACACTATAACAACAGAGAAGGGGGGTAATAATAAAATACACTAAAATTTTAAAATAATAAGAGTTAATTTTTAAAATTTAAAAATAAAAAAAGAAAAAGATCAAATCCAAAAAAAATAGACAAAAGAAAAATTTTATAAAAGAAAAGGGGAAAGTAGGAGAAATGTAAGGTAGTGAGAAAAGGAAAAAAGAAAGAATAAAAAAGGATAAAATTAAATATTTAAAAAAAGAAGCCAGGCGCAATGGCACATGCCTGTAATCCCAGCAGCTCAGGAGCCTAAGGCAGGAGGATCACAGGTTCAAAGCCAGCCTCAGAAACTTAGCTAGACCTTGTCTCTAATAAAATATAAAAAATGGTTGGGGAATGTGGCTCAGTGGTTAAGTGCCCCTGAGTTCAATCCCCAGTACCAAAAAAGAAAAAAGGAACAACTAGATATATATACAAAAGAAAACAGAACATAACAAAAAAAATTAATAAAAAAATAAAAATCTCATGGCTGGCTTGTGGCTCAGTGGTACAGTGCTCACCTAGCACATGTGAAATGCTGGGTTCGATCCTCAGCACCACATAAAAATAAAATAAATAAATAAAAATAAAGGTATTGTGTTGAATAAATAAATAAAATCTTCTCTCCGATGATGTGGGCAAGAATGCATTATTATAGTCTATGCCAATCAGAGTTTCTTTCCATGTCTTCTTAGACTATCTCCTTGGAAGAGGGTAAAAGTTTATTTTGTACCCTCTTCTTTGTTTTTTTGTGATCCTCAGGTGACCAGAGGGAGTGGTTTGTGATAGTTGGAATACCTCTCAGCTAAGCTGCATGCCAAATGGAGCTAGGGGAAAATGCAGAGTTCCTAGGCAAAAGTTCACATTGGAGTTATTTGAGCTGTGTACTCTGAGAGCAGGACCAACACTGACATTACAGTGAGTCAAGGACCCCTGTGTTTTTTATGCTATACACTCTGAATGTGGGAAAGGCTATGGAGTTATAATTGTATGTGCTTAGAAGGGGTGACAGAAATCTACACCCATGACTCTGGCATCCTGAAACTTAGATATTGTGAAATGGCATGCAGATATTCATTCCTCCTGCAGCTGGATTCCAAATCCTCAGTTGTATGAGAGAAGTGGTCTTTCCTTACTCATTGCAATCCAGTTTCGCCCTGTATAGAATTCTCAGTGAGTTTTTTTCAGAGGTTTTCCTCTAAGGCCAACATGACTCTCAAGAGAGCCACACTGAGCCAGCACAGCAGCATTACTTTGGGAACCCAGAAAGAGGAAAATGAAGGATGTCTTTTAACTCGCGAAGTATTGTGCTCAGACAAGGCCTTCTCAAGATGGCTGACTGTTACAACACCCTGAAAATATACTAGGGAATTCAAAGAACTTCTCCAGAACCAGTTTGCTATATATCTGGAGTTCATTGTGATTAGACTGTTTCTGCAAGGTACACACTCCTGTGCCAGTTCCAGTGACACTGGAACTCTCCTTCTTTCACCTCTACCCCCACCCTTTGCCACACTGCTGTGTGTTCAGTGCCGAAGCTGTTTCACTTTCTGTTCCACTATTCAGACTCTCTGGGTTTCTCCAAGTCTCTGTATGTACACTACTGAACTTCAGTATTCTTAGTGACCCACTTTGATAGGCAGCTGTTTTCCAATTTTTAGTTCTATCTTTTGGAGAAGCAGGCAAGTGCTAGGTAACTCAAATCTGCCATCTTAAATCCTCTCCCAAACATAAATTTTATATGCACTGGGAAGCCAGTCGATGACTTATTTTATTGAGATATTCATTTTATTTATTTAACTCAATCTACTCTGATATATTTCTGTACTCTGTTCAAGTGGTTATCAATGTGAGTAGTATGCTTAACAAATATTTTTGTTTTAATAAAGATGGAAGCCAGGCATGGTAGCACACTGCTGTAATCCCAGTGGCTCAAGAAGCTGAGGCAGAAGGATCACAAGTTCAAAGCAAGCCTCAGCAACTTAGCAAGGCACTACACAACTTTAAAAGACCCTGAAAAAAAGCAAAAGGGTTGGGGATATGGCTCAGGGTTTAAGCACTCAAATACCTAAATAAATGAATAATAAAGATGGAATAGTACTAATGGTATTTGTTTGGTAGGGACCAGGCAAGCTAGGTATACTTCAAAGAAGAAAAGAGTCATATACAACTTCCAAATATCCCACCAGATATTAACATAAGCAAGAATTATATTTACATCAGGTGAGTTTAAAAACTTTTTTCAGATATAAATATGAAATATTTAGCATTGCTTTAATAAACACTGGTTTGTTCTAAGAATGCAACTAACATATAAATCAAGAAAAAGATTTTTTTGATGGCCAAGTTAAGGAAAGCTGCATCCTAACCTGTGCTATGCTATGGCATGGGACCAAAGCAATGGATGTACAGTCTCTCAGCAAGGAAGATGAAAGAGGGATTTTACTAAAATCTAATATTGGACACTCAAAGTGGCTTAGGACTCAGAAATTTGGGTACAATAAACAAAGAATAAAGTATATGTTAGAACTGACACCACAGTCCCATGTGTGCCACCAGTATGGATCCACCACAGACTTGGAATGGAGAAACCTAAGATCAAAAATGCTGCCTATGTTAGCTGATCCAGAAGCTGCATTGCACACTGGTGCTTGAAAAGCATGTTCTGTATTGTTGAGAGCCACAGCCCAAGGGGCCCCAGCAAACTTCCAGCTGCAGGCTGATGATTGGCTCATAGCAGCCCCAGCAACATCTAGCTGATTGGCTCCTCTGAGGTGATGCTCATTGGGCTGTTTCCCTGCCCTTTCAGACCATGGAGCTGCTCATTGGGGGACTTTTTTGGCTCCGCCCACGTGACCCAGCCAATTGGCCTCAAGAGCAGGAGGATTGTGGGAGGTGGAGAGAGGCTTGTGTTGGAGAGAGAGGCTTGTGGGAAGCTGGTGGTGGCAGTTGGGGTTCTGAGGGTTTTTCCTGAGAGGCTGTTTTGTTTGGCATGTGTGGTTCTAAAAATAAAGTTAGTTTCTTTTGACAAGTGGCTCCTGATTGTGCCCAGCCAGACTGCGGCACTGTATCTCAACTGGCTACAGAGAGCTGAGGAGGGAGCCATCTTAGGGCAAGCACACCCACAGGATCCAGAAGATCAGGAGAAAAAGAAACACAATATCCTGGCAAGGACCAATCGAGTGATCTCTGCTGGGTCTAACAGAATGTGAGTGAAACAGGCATGGAGTAGACTGTACACAGAGGAATTCAATTTGGGTAAAGGGTAGCCCAACTTGCTTCTCCTATGTGTGTGACAGTTCATGTGATCTGTGGAAGAAGGCCAGGAGTCTGAATGGGCAGGGGTGAACATAATCAAGAACTAAGCACAGGAAGGCTGTGCTCATGGGCAGCAGTGAATTGAGAACTGCCCCGCTGCCAAGGACTGGATTCTTGGGAGGCTCCTGAGAACCAGACCTGCAGAAGAGATTGGCTATTGTTTAACCCTAAAGGGTAGGTCAACCTCATCTCTCCAAAAAAGGCACCACCAACAAAACCTCTGAGGGATGATTAGACCAAAGCCCCACTTGATGGAACTACCCTCACAAATCACTGCAGAAGTTGTACCCTGGGAGTACAAAGAATTGGTCCAAGCAAACAACATACCAACTGACAGTATGTCCTAATCCATCCCATCTCATACTTGTGAGAAAGGAAGCTGAGTCATATAACTAACAGCTTTAGTCTTAGTTCACTCCAACTGGCTACTCAGAGATCAAAACAAAAACTGCAAGCAGTAAACAACCCCCATCTCTTGCTCTATCAGTAACTAACTCAAAAAGAATTACAAATAAAGACTGTTGGTCATAGACAGTGACCAACCAATCTGGTCAAATATTTTGACCACCTCAGTGGAGAAGCTTCCTTCATACTTCACTAAGATTTTGGATATTTTATATTTTTTTAATTTTATTTATCTTTTATTCTTTCCATGTATGTCTGTGCACATGCATCTGTGAGTGTGCATGATGCATGTGAATTCTTACTGTGCTGATGGTTCAGGAACATAAATACATTCACTTGTTTATTTTTCTCTCATTTTTAGCATTTTTCTAATGTAATTATTTTTTCCTATCATTATCTTTTGAGGGTTCTGGTTTTTTGGATTATATATTTTGATTTGATTTTATATTATTTTCATTTGTTTATTTCTCTTTTATCTCATTCTCTCTTTACCTTCTCCTTGTAAGAGCCAAATTGTATTGTTGGTTCATTCTCATTCCCTTTCTTCCTCCCTCCACTGCCCTCTCTCTCTCTCTCCCTCCCTCTCCCTCTCTCACTCTGTCACTCCCAGTACCTTCTTCTATTTTCCCCCTGCTTCTATATAAACATCACCTGTTACATTTCTTCTGAATTTTCTCTGCTCACTCTTTAAAACTGTTGAGTCTTTTGCTAACTTCCTAACACATTTCCTTTCCCCTGATTAACTGTATTTTTACCATCTTTCAGAACTAATTAGTTTATATAACTCCCGTCCCCACCATTAATGTTAATACAATCTAACTGCTATGGACAATATAGTTGACACCTGCTGTTTGCTTTAAAGCCAAATTCAGTTCCTAGTTCATAGTTACTTTTTTTTTAACTGATGACAATTGCTGAACCCACCATTCCTCTTTATTGGTGGCAATTAATGTTGAAGATGTCATAGTAGAAACAGGGTATTTACTTTAACACTGTGCATTGCTTGTTGTTTACAATGGTTGTTACTATTGTTTATTTCACCCATTCTGTGAGGTGATGGGAACCTACAGGTACACTGAAAGTTCAAGGTTAGAGACTATGCTGCTAAACTATACATTCCTTGACAATACCCCAACTCAGAAGTGAGAAGACAAATGCCCCAAACCAAAACAAAGACCCAAGGAGGAACAATCAGAAAGGGAACTCAGGGAGTAGCTATTCTCATAAATAAAAAAGCAGATTTCAAGCAAATAATCAGAAGAGACAAAGAAGCACTACATCCTAGTAAAGGGAACCATTCCACAAGAAGATACAGTGATAATAAACATTCATGCCCCAAATGTCAATACACCCAACTAATGGAAAAAGTATTCCTTGACATCAAATCCCAAATAGACCACAACACAATAATACTGGGTGATTTCAATATACCCTTATCATCAACAGGTCATCAAAACATAAAATCAATAAATATACCTCCAACCTAAACAAATAAATCAAATGGACCTAACAAACATTTACAGAATATTCTACACAAAACAACTAAATGTACCTTCTTCTCAACTGTGTATGGAGCTTTTTCCAAAATAAATCATATTCTAGGCCACAAAGCAAACCTTATCAAATACAAAAAGTATGAAATATAATCCCATGTATCCTATCAAATCATAATGGTGTGAAGCTGGAAATCAACAGCAAGAAAAATAATAGAAACCACATAAACACATATAGATTGAACAATAATCTCTTAAGTGAAGAATGAATCAAAAACGAAATGGAAATAGATTACAAGAAATTCTTAAAAATTAATGTGGATACACAACATATCAAAATCTCTGAGACAGTATGAAAGCAGTTCTAAGAAGAAAATTTATAGCACTGAGTGCCAACATTAAAAATTTGGATCCCAAATAAATAAGCTTATGCTCCACCTTAATGCCTTAAAAAAAGAAGAAGAAAAAACTAACCTCAATACCAGTAGAAGATAGGAAATAATTAAGATCAGAGATGAAATCAATAAAGTTGAGAATTAGAAAACAATACACAGGATCAATGCAACAAAGAGCTGGATCTTTGAAAAGATTTATAAGATAGCCAAACTAACCAAGAGAAAAAATGAGAAAATGTAAATCAAGATTTTGAAAATTTCTATGCCAATGAATTTGAAAATCTGGAAGACATTGACAAATTTCTAGACACATCTGACCTGCCCAAATTGAGTCAGGAAGATATAGAAAACGAAATAGAGCAAAATTAAGTAATGAAATCAAAACAGTGATTAAAAGCCTTCAAAAAAAGGCAAAAACCTGATAAATTCTCAGTTGAGTTCTATCAGACCTTTACAGAAGAACTAACACCATACTTTCTCAAATTATTCCATTAAATTGAATAGGAGGGAATACTCTGCATTCTCTGAAGCCAGTATAATAACACTGATGCCAAACCAAAGATGCATCAAGGAAAGAAAATTATGATGAACATAGACACAAAAATGCTTTCAACAGCTGGGCATGGTGGTGCACACCTGTAATCCCAATGACTCAAGAGGCTGAGAAAGTAGGATCATGAGTTCAAAGCCAGCCTCAGAACATGCAACGTGCTACGCAATTCAATAAGACCACGTCACTAAATAAAATACAAAATAGGGCTGGGAATTTGGTTCAGTGGTCAAGTGCCCCTGAGTTCAATCTCTGGTACCTCCCCCATCCCAAAAAAATCCTTACAATAATATTAGCAAACCATATTTGAAAACACATCAAAAAGATAATATACCATAATCAAGAGGGTTACATTCCAAGTATACAAGGTTGGTTCAACATACACAAATCAATAAATGTAACTCATCATTTAAACAGAATTAAGGACAAAAATCATATGATCTGTTTAATAGATGCCAAAAAGGCCTTTGAAAAAAAATCCAGCATTCATTCATGTTAAAAATGCTGGAGAAGTTAGGGATCAAAGGAACTTACCTCAAGGTAACTAAGGCCATTTATGACAAACCCAAAGCCAACATCATACAAACGAAGAAAAACTAAAAGCATTTCCTCTAAATCAGAAGCAAGACAAGGCTGTCCAATTTAGTCCTTAAAACATTAGCCAGAGTGATCAGTCAAGAAAAGGAAATCAAAGACATACAAATAGGAAAAGAAGAAGTCAAATTGTGATGTGATCCTATATCTAGCAGACCCAAAAATCTCTGCCAGAAGACTTCTGGAATTTATAAATTAGTTTAACAAAGCATCAGGCTACAAGCTCAACACCCATAAATCAATAGCTTTTCTATATTCCAAGAGTGATTCAACTGAGGAAGAAATTTTAAAAAATCACCCCATTTACAACAATATCAAAAAATTGAATACTTGGCAAATAATCTAATTAAGGAGATAAAAGACCTCTACAATGAAAATTAGAGAACAGTGAAGAAACTGTGGAATTGAAGAAGACCTTAGAAAATGAAAAGGCACTCCATGTTCTTAGTTAGGCATAATAAATATTGTCAAAATGGCCATACTACCAAAAGCAATATAGAGATTCTGTACAACATCCATCAAAATACCAATCACATTCTTCACAGAATGAAACAAAATAATAATGCTTAAACTCATTTGGAAGAGTAAGAGACCCAGAATTACTAAAGCAATGCTAAGCAAGAAAAGAAAAGCAGGAAGCATCATAATACCTGATGTGAAATTATACTACAGAGGTGTAATAACAAAAAAGGCATCGTACTGGCATCAAAACAGAGATAAAGTCCAACAAAACATAATAGAAGACACAGAGAAATCCACATACCTATAGTTCTCTGATGCCAAAAATATATCTTGGAGAAAAGACAACCTTTTTAACAAATGATTCTGAGAAAACTGGATAGCTATTGTACAAACAGGAAATTAGGCCTTTATATCTCACCCTGCACAAAAATTAAATTGAAATGGATCAAAGACTTAAGAATTAGACCATAAAGTTTAAAACTGCAAGATGAATGCATGGGATCAACACTCCATCATATAGATGCTGGCATAGACTTCCTTAGCAAGACCCCCAAAACATAAGAAATAAAATCAAGAATCAATAAATGGGATGCCATCAAACTAAAAAGCCTCTGCGCAACAAAAGAAACAATTGAGTGTGACGAAAGACAGCCTATAGAATGGGAGAAATTCTTGGCCAGCTAATAATCCCATAGGGGATAAATATGTAAAATATACAAAGAATTTAAAAAAAAAACACCAAAAATAGTAATAACCTAATAAATACATGGAAAACAGAAATAAACAGAAACTTCTCAAAAGAAGACACAGTAGGCACCATAAACATACATTGGAGAAAGAAAGCCTCTTCAACAAATGGTGCTAGAAAAACTGAAAATCCTATGTAATAGAATGAAATTGAACCACTATGTCTCACTCAACACAAAAGGCAACGCTAGTGGAACAAGGACCTAGGCATTAGAATAGAGACCCTGCACTTACTGAAGAAAAACTAGGTCCAACTCTCTAACTCATCAGCTTAAGAACCAACTTCCCCAATAAGACTTCTATAGTGCAAGAAGTAAAATCAAGAATCATTAAATGGCATAGTATAAGACTGAAAAGCTTCTTCACATCAAAAAAAATAATCAAGAACATGAACAGAGATCCTACAGAATGGGAGAAAATCTTTCTCACCAGTACCTCAGAATAAGGCATTAATTTCCAGGATATATAAAGAACTCAAAAAACCTAACACCAGAAAAATAAATAACCCAATCAATAGTGGACAAAGGGACTAAACAGGCACTTTACAGTAGGAGAAATACAAATGTCAACAAATATATAAAACAATGTTCAACATCTCTAACAATTAGAGAAATGCAAATTAAAACTACACTGAGATTCCATTTCACTCTAGTCAGAATGGCAATTATAAAAATACAGGTAATAAATGTTAGTGAGGATGTGGGGAGAAAGATACTCTCATACATTATTCGGTGGGACTAAAAATTGATGCAACCTCTATGAAAAGTAGTATGGAGATTCCTTAGAAAACTTGGAATGTAACCACCATTTGACCCAGTTACCCCACTCCTCAGTCTATACTCAAAAGGACTTAAAAACAGAGTACTACAGTGATGCAGACACATCAAATGTTTACAGCAGCTCAATTCACAAAACCTAAGCTATGGAACAAAACTAGGTGACCTTCAATGGATGAATGAATAAGAAAATGTGGAGAACCAACACAGAACCCAGGCTCACACTAGACCCAGGTCCATCCTGCCACCCACAGACACCCACCTGAGCCCAGCCTCTGGCATGGGACTGCCCCTTCCAACCAGCAGAAATACCACAAGGTGGTCAGGTCCAGTGACCCAGATCCACCCACACCGACTTGTGCAGGACCCAGGCGCAGGGTAGGTCTGAGCTCGCCCACACCCAGCCTGGGAGCCTAACCCTAACCCACTTCCATCTTAGAATACTGCAGTAATCTCCATAGCCTTCCTCACACAGTCGCCTCTACCTTTTTGACAACAGATAGGGCCTAGAAGCAGCTGCATCTAGAAGCAGACATTCCAAAGAGAGTGTAAGGCCCACCCTTTCAGCCCTATCTCTATAAGACATTGCATCCATGTTGGGTCACCTCGGATATTGCCGTCACCATCTTAAGTTGCAGTAGCATACATTCAGGGACACCAGCATGGTCTGGAAGCCCAACATTAAGGTGAGATACAGTCAATCTGTATGGGTACTACAAGAATATAGAGTAGAAAGTGTAATATCTCAGATCCACACTGCAAGAAAGGAAGGCATATACACAACATGAAAAAAAAAAAGAAGGAGAGTGCCCCAAACAAACCAGGATACCATAACAGAACCCATAGAAAGCAAAATAGATGAAATGTCATAGAAGAAGTTCAGAAGGTTCATAATTAAAATGATCTGTGCATTAATGAACTAAATAAGCAAATACAGGCAAAAATTGATCACTCCAACAAAAAGATAAGAAAGCAAGTACAAGTTGCAACAGATTAATTCAAGAGATAGAGACTCTGGAAAAAAAAGCAGTCAGAAATCCTTGAAATGAAGGATACAATGAATCAAATTTTTTAAAAAAACTCAATAGAAAGCATAACAAACAGATTTGATCACTTGGAAGAAAGAACGTCAGATAATGAAGACAAAGTATACAATCTGGAAAATAAAGCTGATCATACAGTGAAGAAAGTTAGAAACTATAAACAGAACATCCAAGAATTATGGGACAGCATCAAAAGACCAAATCTAAGAGTTATTGGGATAGAGGAAGGCAGAGAGTTTCAAACCAAAGGAATGCACAATCTCTTCAATAAGATAATATTATAAAATACCACAAGTATAAAGAACAAATTGGAAAACCAAATACAAGAGGCTTACAGGACACCAAATGTACAAAATTACAACAGATCTACACCAAAGCACATTATAATGAAAATGCCTAGCATACAGAATAAGGATACAATCTTAGAAGCCACAAGAGAGAGGAATTAGATCACATATATGGGGAGACCAATTCGTATCTCAGCAGATTTTTCAACCCAAACCCTCAAAGCCAGAAGATCGTGGAACAATGTATACCAAGCTCTGAAAAAAAAAAATGGATGCCAACCAAGAATCTTATATCCAGAAAAATTAAGCTTTAGGTTTGATAATAAAATATAAACCCTCCATGATAAATAAAACTTTAAAGAATTTATAGCTAGAAAGCCTACACTACAGAACATCCTCAGCAAAATATTCTATGAAGAGAAAAATGAAAAACAATAATGAAAATCAGCAGAGGAAGGTATTTCACTAAAGGAAAATATAATCAGAGGATAAATCAAGTCACATTAAATACCAAAAATAAACAAAAATAGCTGTAAATACAAATCATGTCTCAGTAATAACCCTGAATATTAATGGCCTAAACTCACCAATCAAAAACAGACCAGCAGGTAGGATAACAGGGAAAAAAACAACAATATGCTACTACAATAGACTCATCTAAAGTAGACTTCAAGCCAAAGATAATCAAAAGGGATAAAGAAGGACACTACATACTGGTCAAGGGAACCATACACCAACAAGACTTAACAATTATAAATATTATGTTCCAAAAAATGAAGCTTCTATGTTCATCAAACAAATACTTCTCAAGTTCAAGACTCAAAGAGACCACAACACAATAACTTTTGGTGACTTTAACACACCTCTTTCACCAATGAATAGATCTTCCAAACAAAAGCTAAACCAAAAAAACTATAGAACTCAATAATACAATAAATAACTTAGACTTGTCTAACTGACATATATAGAATATTTCATCATCAATAAGAGCATACACTTTCTTCTAAGCAGCACATGGACCCTTCTCTAAAAAAGACCATATATTATGCCACAGTGCAACTCTTAGCAAATATAAAAAGGTAAAGATACTACCCTGCATGCTATCAGATCATGGAATGAAATTAAGAATCAATGATATAATAAGAAATAAAAGCTACTCCAACACCTGGAGACTAAATAATATGCTACTGAATGAAGAATGGGTTGCAGAAGACATCAAGGAGGAGATTAAAAAGAAAGTTAGAGGTGAATGAGAACACAGATACAACATATTGAAATCTCTTTCTTTCTGTCTCTGAAAGCAGTTCTAAGAGGAAAGTTCATTACATAAAGTTCATTCCTTAAAAGAAGAAAAAGTCAACAAATAAATGACTTAACATTACATCTCAGAGCCCTAGAAAAAGAAGAACAAATCAACACCAAAAGAAGACAGAAAATAATTAAAATCAGAGCTGAAATCAATGAAATTGAAACAAAAGAAACAATTGAAAAATTGACAGAAAAAAAGTTGGTTCTTTGATAAAACATAATTGACAAACCTTTAGCTACACTAATGTAGAGAAGGAGAGAGAAAACTGAAATTACTAATATACATAATGAAAAAGGTAACATCACAACAGGCACTACAGAAAAACACAGGATAATTAGAAATTATTTTGAAAACTTGTGAATATACCTTATATACAACCAGAGATATGAAAAATGGTACTCTATATGTGTACTTGAATTATAATGAATTCCACTGTCATATATAAATAAAAAATTAATAGTAAAAGAAAAAAATCTGGTATATATACACAATGAAATATCACTCATCCATAAAGAATATTAAAATTATGGCATTTGCCGGCAAAGAGATGGAATTGGAGAATATCATGCTATGTGAAATAAGTCAATCTCAAAAAACCAAAAGCTGAATGTTCTATCTGATTTGTGGATGCTAACCCAAAACAAGGGAGGTTGGGAAGGGAAATAATATAATCCACTGGATTAGACAAAGGGCAACAAAGGGAAGAGAAGGTGTAAGAGAACAGAAAAGATTATATAATTAACAGGACATAACTTTCCTAGTCTTATATTTGAGTACACAACCAGGGTAATTCCACATAATGTACACCAAAAGAATGGGATCCTAAATAGAATAAGTTACAATTTATGTATGTATAAGTTGCCAAAATACATTCAATAGTCATGTATAACTTAAAAAGACAAATGAATTGGCAACAAATACATTTTAAAAATTCATCATCTCTAGCAATCCAGGAAATGCAAACCAAACTACACTAAGATTTCATCTACTCCAGTCCAAATGGCAATGTTCAAGAATACGAACGATAATAAATGCTGATGAGGTTTTGGGGTTAAAGATATATTTCTACATTGTTAGGACTGCAGACAAGTACAATCACTCTGGAAAGCTGTATTAAGATTCCTCAAAATACTAGGGATAAAACCATGATATGACCCAGCTATTCCACTCCTTAGTATTTTCCCCAAAGATCTAAAATTTAATGATGTACTACAGTGATACAGCTACCTCAATGTTTATAGCAGCATAATTCATTAGCTAAATTATGGAATCAACCCAAATCCCTGTCAGTATATGAAGGGGATTAAAATATTGTCACACACACACACACACACACACACACACACAATGGAGTACTACTGAGGCATAAAAATAAAAAAGAATGAAATTATCACATCTGCCAGTAAGTTATTAGAAATGGAGAATATCATGCAAAATGAAATTAGCTAAACTCAGAAACTAGAAGGTTGAATGTTTTCTCATGAAAGCTAGAGTAAAAAAAGGACAAGAAAAGGAGAGAATAACATAAAACCAATCAAATATGAATTAATATAGCAAAAAGAAGTTTAATCACATAGAGGAAGGAGAATGGGAGAGGGTAGGGAGGGCAGAAGAGATAAGAACAGGATCACAAACTGAAATGACTGAAATCAATTTTCATGCATGTATGAGTTTGTTAGGACAAAGAGAACTACTATATATAACTATAAAGCTCTAATTTTAAAAAGATTATAATTGAGTTGTTCATAATTTTACCGAAAAGTAACACATATCACCATTTTAGAAAATCATGTCACCATTAATGTCATTCATTATATTTGGTTTATTAATACCATGAGCCTGTGTCACTCAACACTTTTAGCAGTTACATTTATAGCAAATCTATACATACAAGCAAATATTTGAATTCTTTATTATTTTTTCTATTTGCCTGCATATATGGTACCCCATTTCCTCGTGGAGAAATCTTATTCAACCTTCCCAATGCAAAGATAATCATTGTTCCTCTGTGTTCCCATAGCATATTATTTATACCTTTATTACATCATTCCTACTTCATTAATTTTTGTTTTTTTAACCATAGTGATTATAACTTCTCATTAGAACAGATTAATATCTTTATCTTTTCATCACTTTACCTCCCTTCAACCCTAAAATAAAAAAGAACATCAGGGAGCTAAATTTGATGATATTGACCTTTATTTATTTTATTTATTTATTTATTTATTTATTTATTGCTGTTGAGAGCATAGGAGACCATATGTCATATTTTAAACTCATCAAAAGAAAAAGTAGCATTTTACATTTACAGTAAGTATGATAAATACTTATAACAAGACCAAATACTCAAAGCAAGACATCACAAAACATGCATATATTGACACAAAGACAGAAAGGGAGGGAAAAAAAACTATAGCCCGCAAGGTTAATATATGGTTTACCATTTAAAAGAAAGAAATGTAAAATCATTATTCTCAGAGAAATCATGTCTCAATTACAATCAACATGCATATAAAATTACTACAAATAGAAGCATTTATCATAGAACAAACATAATTCAAGATGAAAAAGTCATCATTGCTCTGAAATAGTAGTAACTTTAATCTCAAAATTGCTGTGCATTTTAATGTCCAACCACATGGCTGTTTCACCCAAATTTTTAGAACTGAATTCTTTACTCTTATTTTTAAATAACTCGATTTTTAACTAAAGAAGCATGAATTAGTACTAAGAATTTAGATTTCAGTCACATAAATTTGATATTGAATTCCTTTAACTCAAAATATTCTATAATGTGACTAGTGACTTTTGTTAAGTAATTTAACCTCTACAAACCTATTTATTCAACTTGATTTTCTTAGGGTTAGAGAAAATACATGTAAAAAAACAATAACAAAATTTACTCAATAACTAGTAGATTGTTATTGTTATTATCATTAAGACACCTATATCTCGAATATGTATATATTTAACAAAAAGAATATAAGATCCAAAAAAGAATAAAAGATTCAACATAGAATGCATAAGGGAGGATTCAAAAAAGGAAATAATTTAAATTAAAATCCATGAAGATATCTTTTTGGAAGTCTTTTCTTTGAAGCAAATACTGAATACTGCTACATTCAGCATTAAAACACTAAAACACCCTTATTTTAGTGTGTAAAATATTTTACTGCAAACATAGAGAGGGGAACACAATTTTTTCAATTTAAGAAAGTTAAAAACATATGATTTAATAAAACAATTAAGGTTTATTTGTAAGGATATAAAGATCTAATTCTGATATTATTAGTTAATATGCCTTACTGATGTTGGCTCCACAGCTTTTGAAAAATACCACAAGAGAAACAAATATTTAGAAATTAAAATTATGAACATATTTGGGGAGGACAAAGAAAGATATATATCTCTAAATGTAGCATGTACCTGGTGAAACAATATGATAATTACATCTTATTTCACTCTGATAAATAAGGCTACTGAGACATCTATAAATAGACTTCTGTGCAATGCAAAATTTTTAACATTTAATGGGTTATACTACTGATGGATATAACAAAAGCTCAATTTGTTTTATTTTCACATTGAAAACTACTTCACACAAAATGTATAAGCAATTAATACTGGTCAAAAATGAATAAAACATCCCATTAGTTAAATCTAACCTTATATAGAACATGTATTCTACCTCACAAACTGAAACACTTTTGAAGAGTTAACTACCTCTGCCATTGACAAGCAGTTAAAGGAATTTTGCTGCAGTCTGGCTGGGCACAATTCAGGAGCCACTTATC
Source organism: Marmota monax (assembly GCF_021218885.2). Classification (NCBI taxonomy): domain Eukaryota; kingdom Metazoa; phylum Chordata; class Mammalia; order Rodentia; family Sciuridae; genus Marmota; species Marmota monax. The sequence continues at coordinate 808,921 of NW_026694432.1, read as the reverse complement.
AAAAGAAACGATCTTTATTTTTAGAACACACACACCACCACACAGCTCTTCTGGAAAACCCTCAGAGCCCAACTGCCACTACTGGCTTCCCACAAGCTTCTCCACCTCCCCCACTCCTCCTGCTCTTGAGGCCGATTGGCTGGGTCGTGTGGGTGGAGCCAAAAAAAGTCCCCCAATGAGCAGCTCCCTAGTCTGAAAGGGCAGGGAAATAGCCCAATGAGCATCACCGCAGAGGAGCCAATCAGTTGGCAGCTAGAAGTTTGCTGGGGCTACTGTGAGCCAATCATCAGCTGGCAGCTGGAAGTTTGCTGGCAGCTAGAAGTTTGCTGGGGCCCCTTCAGCTGTGGTTCTCAACAGAATCTATCAAAAGTTCCATCTTAAAGTCATATTTCTAGGGCTTCCGAAGTTGAGAGAAAATTACTTTAAAGATGAGATTTAACCCACAAATTCTCAGTCAAGAAAATAAATCCAAAATTCAGCCTAAGAATATTTTAAGAAAGAGAACCTATTCACTAGTGGCTTTAATCTCAGTGAATTCATACTCATTACAGAGCTTATTCCTGATATATTATAAAATATTTCCACATTTGTTCTCACTGTACATGTATTTATAGAGGATACTACATGAAATCACACAAAAAAAGGAAAAAGTAAATAACAATAATTTTCCAAATACACATATGCTAATTCTCCTAGCCACATGCATCTATAACACAAACAAGAGATCTAGGTCTGTTAAGCTATAATTGATCACAGGATGTTTTGATTACCAAATAAATTACTAATGATGTATTTTTACACTCGCCTTATCTTGCGCCCGAACTAATGGAGTATATACCTAAACTAAAATTGAATTCATAATTCAATAAAAGAAATGAATACATAAACCCTATTAATACTCTCAAAAAGCTGATCATCTAATAAATGTTGAAACTCAAAATAAGAAGTTATATAGTGAAAAAAAAATGTTCAATTTCTGAAAGAAGGGAAAATTCATCACAGACAGGATAGTTTGGTGGCTTAATGCTGAATTCTTGCTTGCAACTTTTTAGTTGTATGACCATTGATGAGCCCAAATTCAGCCATGCCATGGTCTTAGAAATCTCTACTTTCATCTCCCAGTTGTTCAAAAGAAATGGTTTGCTAGTCTTTCCTTGAAAGAGTAGTTTGTATTGAATATCCCAACATTTTGCGATAAATTATTTTCCTCCCATGATCTTACACAGGCCTCTACTTATACTTTCTCTATTTTGTATTACAGTTAATTGTTTATGCCTTAATGTCTACACATCAAACAGTCACTAAAATACTGACTTTTCCCTTATGTGCTAGTCATAATGAGAAGAACTATATATCCTTTGATTACTATTCAGATAGACCCCTATATTCACTGTAGAACTAAAAAATATACTTACTGTGAGGCAATCAATAAATAGTTGTTAACTGAACATTCAATTGAAAAAGAATTTCTAAAAAGTAGTATTACATATCAAATGGAGGTAATTTTATATTACTCCTTGGCTGTAGGCATGGAGTTATTAACTCATTTAACAAAATATTTATTTATGACTACTATGCACCCACTATGTTAAGTTCTGATAACATAAATATAAATATGAAACAATATGTCCTCAAGGATATTTAGCAGCAGAGGCAAATAAGTAAAACATGACTTTTAGTACAATGCTCAAGGTACCCCAAAGGAACACAGAGAACCAGTATCTATAACTTACTCACACCCTTCCAAAAAGGCATCCCACCTGAACTTCCTTAAAATATGTATAAAAATCAGCCAGGTAGAGAATATGAAACATAGTTCCAGGAAGATTATGTATGGAGAAGCAAGGTGTTGAATTGGGAGAGACAGGAATTAGATGGTGGAAGACATTAAATGATTTTATACATTAAGGTTAGATTTTATATATAAGGTAGTTAAAAACCTATCCCTGAAGGATCTGAAGCAGGACAATGGTACAATCTAGCTTTGGGGATTAAAGTTCAGAGTATTTTTCAGAGAAAATGAGAAAGCTTCTTCTACAGTGACTTGAGAAGAATTGATAGTAACTGCATGAAGCCAGCAGGAAGGCTAAGGGAGCATGGAATTTGAAATGGATTACCCTGTCATGTATACTCAGAAAACATTCTCCTTCCACACAGATTGTACTGTTTCAAGAAAGCATGATGATAGATCAGCCTTTGGAGAATTTACATATGTAATCTTGTAAAACTCTACTACCTCATTCTGGTTTCCAAATTAGACTTGTACTTCCAAATGAAATTTTGATTTACATGCTAAAAAAGAGCCCTTAAAAACAACATCTGGCTGGTTTTCTTTATCTATTTCTACTAGATTCAATATTCAAAGTGTTCCAGAAGTGTTTTCCAAACTGTGTCCTATTAAATATTTCTGGTGGATTTCATAAATTTCCCTCCACATACACTGGGTACTCAATCTGTGCTAGGCACTATGCTAGTGCTAGGTGACTGAGATCCAGGAATGAATAAGACTTGAATAACCTTCAAGGAGATAGGCAGGGAATGTGGGGTAAACAAGTATAATAATGTGTTTTAAGATCTCTGGTGAACATATTGTTAAATGGAGATCTAAAAGAAGTAATAAAACTCTATATTGGGTAAGGGGAAAAAAAGAATACAGAAAACTTTTCTAGAGAAAAGATAACATATGATACTTGAACTGAATCTTTAGTAGATTCCCAAAAGAAAGTCAATAGGCAGAGTTGTAAAAGGATAAAATGCTCTCAAAGAAGTGACCCAGAGATGCAATAAAAGTAGTCTAAAGAGTTAGAAGTCAGACACCAGAGAATCTTATATGTATATTCAGAAATGTGTACCTTATCCCCAAACTATTGAAATTATGAATGGATCTTAAGCAGTGAATCACAATATTTGCTATATATCAGAAAGACCCCTCCAGCAACAAAATATACAATGTGTTGGAGAAGAATGAGATATACAGAATATGCAGTTGGGATGCTAAAGCAACAATCTATAAGAGAGATGATGAGAATCTAAATAAAATAAAAGCCATAGAGATGAAATAAGAGACACCCATGGGCTTACTGAATCATTTGATGTTTATATCCTCCTTATTCTCAAATCCCACTCTTGGGAGTACATTTCTCATGTCAATGGAAGTGATAATAATATATCAATGATAACATAAGAAAAGATGATGGACATCAAGAAACATCAAGCTACAAATATGGGAAATATCCATCAAATTTCCTGGGAAAAAGCATTACTCAAATAAATTTTTTTATTTAAGACTAAACAAAAACAAGTGCTTATTTCATCATTTTTCTTATGTTTCAAACATAGGCCATAGCATAGATGCCAAATTCAAAATTCAATTTTCATCAGCAAAGATTATAAGTCAAAATTGATAAAGGTAAACATAGAATCCTACATTTAGCTTACGCAAAATAATCAAATGCAAAAATGTTGATCCAGCCTTATGAAAGAAAATGTAGTAATAAAATCTCAAAGTTTTGGTTGATCAGTATTATAAAATTTATGACAACATTAAGAAAAGTTCTCCTGATCATACAAAATAAATTGTAATGCACTGTGTACTGATCAGGCCACATCTGAACAACTTTGGCCCATTTCAAGTTCACATTTTAAAGAAGCACAAGTTCCTTAGGGAATCATGACCTTTTAAGTCATGTGAAATCCATATCTAATGATGGAAAGCTGATAAAAACTTGATAAGCAACAATAATAAATGTGGCTTTTCATATACACAATAAGGAGGTACTCCTAACAATTAATAAGCAATGAGAAGCTAAAACTGAAGAGGTACACTATAAGTGTCTTCCAAAATTGAAGAGTTAACAAGTGAAAAAAAATAGGGGAGACAGAACTATCAAATTTGCACTATTTGACATGGCTAGGTCACCAATGGGTAGATTTAGCTCAATATTTGAAAAAATAAAAATTTAATGAATATAAGTATACAACAGTGAAATAACCTGCTCTAGAAAAATGATCTCTTTTTTATGAAAGATACTCAAAGCAGAAGCTGGATGATTATTTTTTCTATAAAAAAGGTCTCCCTTGAGTAGCAAGATGCATAAGATGTTCTAATTATCCTTTAAAACCTATAATTCAAAAAACTTACTAAGTGTCTACTATATGTCTAGCCAGTAAGAAATATTAAAAACAAACTAACTAAATAAAGGAAGCATAAGATATATTTTCTCTTCTAAACAAGTTCATGTGAAAACTGAGAGACTTCAATTAATGTTTTAATAGATGTAAAAAAAAAAAAATAAGAGTGATTAAATAACAAACTGTATACTTTCCAAGATAAAAGATTAGCACATTGTAATGGCAGCTTGTAGTTGGTGGGAATTAGGTTAATCCTTGAAGGATGCACAACCATTGGTGTCTTTCATCAACCAACTAATCAGTTAATCATTTTTGTTCTTTTTTTTCAATTCACTGAAATTATGACATATATTCTACTTTCTAATATCTATGGAAATTGAAATTATAAGGAAATCACTAAATATACTCAGGCCATTTTATACTATTACTGGCAAAGAATATCTTATTTTGAAAAACAATATTTTAGAAATTAACTTGGGGGCAATACTCCAAAGGAGATTCACCTAAACATGGGAAGGATATTTATGTTACATAACCAATATGGTAGTCTCATGACTAAGACCCTGAGAGTCTATTATTACTTATAGACTAAGCATATTTCAATACAATAAGAAAAAAATAAACTTTCCCATATTTATCCTTGAATATGTTAGCCAAATTAAAACAAACACACTGCATAATAATCCTCAAATTTGAACTTCATAATAAATGTTATTCTTTTCTCTCCTTAAAAAGCATCTAAATAGAAATAACTACCCTGAATTATGTCAGATCATAATGGAATGAAATTATAAATAAATGATAAAATAAAAACTACTCCAACACCTGGATACTAAATAATATGGTACTAAATGAACAATGGGTTGCAGAAGACATCAAAGGGGAGGTTTAAAAATTCTTAGAGGCAAATGAGAAAACTGATACAACATCTCAAAATTTCTGGGACACTATGAAATCAGTACTAAGAGGAAAGTTCATTGCATGAAGTTCATTCTTTAAATAAAGAAAAAGTCAAAAATTAATGACGAAATATTACATCTCAAAGCCATAGAAAAAGAAAACAAAATCAACACCAAAAGCAGTAGAACACAGGAAATAATTAAAATCAGAGCTGGAATCAATGAACTTCAAAACTGACAAAACAAAGAGTTGGTTCTTTGAAAAAATAAATAAAATTGATGAATCCTTAGCCAAGCTACTAAAGAGAAAGAGACAAAAAACCTCAAATTACTAACATATGTGACGAAAAAAAAATATCATGACAGACACTACAAAAATTCAGAAGATAATTAGAAATTATTCTGAAAATTTATACTCCAATAAAATAGAAAATATCAAAGGCATTGACAAATTTATAGAGTCTTATGATTTGCCCAAACTAAATCAGGATGATATAAATTAAGGTAAACAGATCAATTTCAAGAAATGAAATAGAAGATGCCGAGTGGCCCGCGGAGGGGCTGAGCTGCCAACCACACCTGCAAGGTAGGAGGACCTGCAACCCACCAGCAGAACAGGCGCAGCGGCCTGCTGAGGGGCAGAGTCGCCCCTTCGCCCGGCGCCTGCAAGGTAGGCGGAACTGTGACCACCGACGGAACAGGCCCAGTGGCCCGTGGAGGGGCAGAGCTGCCAACCACGCCTGCAAGGTAGGCGGGCCTGCGACCCACTGGTAGAACAGGCCCAGCGGCCTGCTGAGGGGCAGAGCCGCTCCCTCCCCCCGCGCCTGCAAGGTAGGCGGAACTGTGACCACCCACAGGACAGGCCCAGCGGCCTGCTGAGGGGCAGAGCCGCCCCCTCCCCCCGCGCCTGCAAGGTAGGCGGAACTGTGACCACTGAAAGAACAGGCCCAGTGGCCCACGGAGGGGCAAAGCTGCCAACCACGCCTGCAAGGTAGGCGGACCTGCGACCCACCAGCAGAACAGGCGCAGCGGCCTGCTGAGGGGCAGAGAAGCCCCCTCCCGCCACGCCTGCAAGGTAGGCGGAACTGTGACCACGGGCAGAAAAGGCCCAGAGCCCTGCTGAGGGGCAGAGCCACCCCCTCCCCCCGCGCCTGCAAGGTAGGCGGAACTGTGACCACCGGAAGAACAGGCCCAGCGGCCTGCTGAGGGGCAGAGCCGCCCCCTCCCTTCGTGCCTGCAGGGTAGGCGGAACTGTGACCACCAACAGTACAGGCCCAGTGGCCCGCGGAGGAGCAGAGCTGCCAACCACGCCTGCAAGGTAGGCAGAACACGGAGCCCCCGGCAGAACAGGCCCAGAATCCCGCGGAGGGGCAGAGCTGCCCCACGCGCCTGCAAGGTAGGCGGACCTGAGACCACCAACAAAACAGGCCAGACCTGCAACTGACAGACAGAACAGGCCCAGTGGCCTGCAGAGGGGCAGAGCCGCCGCCAGTGCCTGCAAGGTAGGCGGACCTGCTATCAACCGGCAGAACAGGCCCAGCGGCCTGCAGGCGTGGTAGGCACATTGCCCCACTGGAGGAGGGGCAGAGCCGCCGCGCACGCCTCTGAGGGAGACTTCGCAAATATACAAGAGCAATATAAATATATAGGGGGAAAATTCAATAGCACAACAGTTTCACCAAGCAGAAAGAAACGCGAACAGTATGAAGAGACAAGGAAAGAAAGGACCACAAGCAATGCAGGTCAACTCAACGTGAGAAGAGGTAATAGCTGCAGCAGATGGAATGTCAGATAAAGAATTCAGGATATACATGCTTCAGATGATCTGGAGTCTCAAGGAAGACATCAGACAGCAAAATCAGACAATGAAAGATCACTTCAACAATGAATTACATAAACAAATCCAAGAAGCAAAAGATCAACTATACAGGGAGATAGAGGTTATAAAAACAAACAAACAGAAATCCTAGAAATGCAGGAAGCAATAAACCAACTTAAAAACTCAATTGAGAATACTACCAGCAGAGTAGAACACTTAGAAGATTTTACATCAGACAATGAAGACAAAGTATTTCAACTTGAAAAGAACATAGACAGCTGAGCAAGACTGTTAAGAAACCATGAGCAGAACATCCAAGAAATATGGGATAACATAAAGAGACCAAACTTAAGAGTCATTGGGATACAGTAAGGGATAGAGGTTCAAACCAAAGGAATGAGCAATCTATTCAATGAAATAATATGAGAAAACTTCCCAGACTTGAAGAATGAGATAGAATCCCAAATCCTAGAAGCCTGCAGGACGCCAAATGTGCAAAATCATAAGAGATCCACACCTAGACACATTATAATGAAGATGCCCAACATACAGAATAAGAAGAGAATTTTAAAAGCTACAAGAGAAAGGAAGCAGATTACATTTAGGGGTAAGCCAATCAGGATAACAGCTGATCTTTCAACATAGACTCTGAAAGCTAGAAGATCCCAGAATAACATATTTCAAACACTGAAAAAAAAATGGGTTCGAACCAAGAATTGTGTATCCAGCGAAATTAAGCTTCAGGATGGAAGATGAAATTAAAACCTTCCACGATAAACAAAAGTTAAAAGAATTCGCAGCTAGAAAACCATCTCTTCAAAACATCCTCGGCAAAACAAAACAGAGAGAGGAAATGGAAAATAACAATGAAAACCAACAGTGGGAGGTAGGACACTAAAGGGGGGAAAAATAATCAAAGAGGAAAACAAACCATGTTTAGTAACATAAATAAACAAATATGGCTGGAAGAACAACCCATATCTCAATAATAACCCTAAATGTTAATGGCTTAAACTCACCAATTAAGAGACACAGGCTAGTAGAATGGATCACAAAACAAGACCCAACAACATGCTGCCTACAGGAGACACATTTGATAGGAAAGACATACATAGGCTGAAGGTGAAAGGTTGGGAAAACTCATATCACTCATATGGACTTCGGAAACAAGCAGGAGTGTCCATACTCATATCAAATAAAATAGATTTTAAGCCAAAGTTAATCAAAAGGGATAAAGAGGGACACTACATACTGCTTAGGGGAACCATACACCAACAAGACATAACAATCATAAATATATATGCCCCAAACAATGGTGCAGCTACGTTCATCAAACAAACTCTTCTCAAGATCAAGAGTCTGATAGACAACCATACAATAATCATGGGAGACTTCAAAACACCTCTCTCACCACTGGACAGATCTTCCAAACAAAAGTTGAATAAGGAAACTATAGAACTCAATAACACAATTAATAACCTAGACTTAATTGACATATATAGAATATACCACCCAACATCAAGCAGTTACACTTTTTTCTCAGCAGCACATGGATCCTTCTCAAAAATAGATCATATATTATGTCACAGGGCAACTCTTAGACAATATAAAGGAGTACAGATAATACAATGCATCTTATCTGATCATAATGGAATGAAACTGAAAATCAACGATAAAAGAAGGAAGGAAAAATCATGCATCACTTGGAGAATGAACAATAGGTTACTGAATGATCAATGGGTTATAGAAGACATCCAGGAGGAAATTTAAAAATTCTTAGAGATAAATGAAAACACAGACACAACATATCGGAATCTATGGGACACATTGAAAGCAGTTCTAAGAGGAAAATTCATTGCTTGGAGTTCATTCCTTAAAAAAAGAAAAAACCAACAAATAAATGATCTCATACTTCACCTCAAAATCCTAGAAAAAGAAGAGCAAAACAACAGCAAAAGAAGTAGAAGGCAAGAAATAATGAAAATCAGAGCTGAAATTAATGAAATCGAAACAAAAGAAACAATTGAAAAAATTGACAAAACTAAAAGTTGGTTCTTTGAAAAAATAAATAAAATCGTCAGAATCTTAGCCATGCTAACGAAGAGAAGAAGAGAGAGAACTCAAATTACTAGCATACGGGATGAAAAAGGCAATATCACAACAGACACTTCAGAAATACAGAAGATAATTAGAAATTATTTTGAATCCTTATACTCCAATAAATTAGAAGATAGTGAAGGCATCAATAAATTTCTTAAGTCATATGATCTGCCCAGATTGAGTCAGGAGGATATAGACAACCTAAACAGACCAATATCAATTGAGGAAATAGAAGAAACCATCAAAAGACTACCAACTAAGAAAAGCCCAGGACCGGATGGGTATACAGCAGAGTTCTACAAAACCTTTAAAGAGGAACTAATACCAATACTTTTCAAGCTACTTCAGGAGATAGAAAAAGAGGGAGAACTTCCAAATTCATTCTACGAGGCCAACATCACCCTGATTCCTAAACCAGACAAAGACACTTCAAAGAAAGAAAACTACAGACCAATATCTCTAATGAACCTAGATGCAAAAATCCTCAATAAAATTCTGGCGAATCGGATACAAAAACATATCAAAAAAATTGTGCACCATGATCAAGTAGGATTCATCCCTGGGATGCAAGGCTGGTTCAATATACGGAAATCAATAAATGTTATTCACCACATCAATAGACTTAAAAATAAGAACCATATGATCATCTCGATAGATGCGGAAAAAGCATTCGACAAAGTACAGCATCCCTTTATGTTCAAAACTCTAGAAAAACTAGGGAAAACAGGAACATACCTCAATATTGTAAAAGCAATCTATGCTAAGCCTCAGGCTAGCATCATTCTGAATGGAGAAAAATTGAAGGCATTCCCTCTAAAATCTGGAACAAGACAGGGATGCCCTCTCTCACCACTTCTGTTCAACATAGTTCTCGAAACACTGGCCAGAGCAATTAGACAGATGAGAGAAATTAAAGGCACAAAAATAGGAAAAGAAGAACTTAAATTATCACTATTTGCTGATGACATGATTCTATACCTAGCAGACCCAAAAGGGTCTACAAAGAAACTATTAGAGCTAATAAATGAATTCAGCAAAGTGGCAGGATATAAAATCAACACGCATAAATCAAAGGCATTACTGTATATCAGCGACAAATCCTCTGAAATGGAAATGAGGACAACCACTCCATTCACAATATCTTCAAAAAAAATAAAATACTTGGGAATCAACCTAACAAAAGAGGTGAAAGACTTATACAATGAAAACTACAGAACCCTCAAGAGAGAAATAGAAGAAGATCTTAGAAGATGGAAAAATATACCCTGTTCATGGATAGGCAGAACTAACATCATCAAAATGGCGATATTACCAAAAGTTCTCTATAGGTTTAATGCAATGCCAATCAAAATCCCAACGGCATTTCTTGTAGAAATAGAGAAAGCAATTATGAAATTCATATGGAAAAATAAAAGACCCAGAATAGCAAAAACAACTCTAAGCAGGAAGTGTGAATCAGGCGGTATAGCGATACCAGACTTCAAACAATACTACAGAGCAATAGTAAGAAAAACAGCATGGTACTGGTACCAAAACAGGCGGGTGGACCAATGGTACAGAACAGAGGACACAGAAACCAATCCACAAAACTACAACTGTCTTATATTTGATAAAGGGGCTAAAAGCATGAAATGGAGGAAGGATAGCATCTTCAACAAATGGTGCTGGGAAAACTGGAAATCCATATGCAACAAAATGAAACTGAATCCCTTTCTCTCGCCATGCACAAAAGTTAACTCAAAATGGATCAAGGAGCTTGATATCAAATCAGAGACTCTGCGTCTGACAGAAGAAAAAGTTGGCTACGATCTACATACTGTGGGGTCGGGCTCCAAATTCCTCAATAGGACACCCATAGCACAAGAGTTAATAACTAGAATCAACAAATTGGACTTACTCAAACTAAAAAGTTTTTTCTCAGCAAAAGATACAATAAGAGAGGTAAATAGGGACCCTACATCCTGGGAACAAATCTTTACTCCTCACACTTCAGATAGAGCCCTAATATCCAGAGTATATAAAGAACTCAAAAAATTAAACAATAAGAAAATGAATAACCCAATCAACAAATGGGCCAAGGATCTGAACAGACACTTTTCAGAGGAGGACATACAATCAATCAATAAGTACATGAAAAAATGCTCACCATCTCTGGCAGTCAGAGAAATGCAAATCAAAACCACCCTAAGATACCATCTCACTCCAGTAAGATTGGCAGCCATTATGAAGTCAAACAACAACAAGTGCTGGCGAAGATGTGGGGAAAAGGGTACACTTGTACATTGCTGGTGGGACTGCAAATTGGTGCAGCCAATTTGGAAAGCAGTGTGGAGATTTCTTGGAAAGCTGGGAATGGAACCACCTTTGACCCAGCTATTCCCCTTCTTGGTCTATTCCCTAAAGACCTAAAAAGAGCATGCTACAGGGACACTGCTACATCGATGTTCATAGCAGCACAATTCACAATAGCAAGACTGTGGAACCAACCTAGATGCCCTTCAATAGACGAATGGATAAAAAAAAATGTGGCATTTATACACAATGGAGTATTACTCTGCATTAAAAAATGACAAAATCATAGAATTTGCAGGGAAATGGATGGTATTAGAGCAGATTATGCTAAGTGAAGCTAGCCAATCCCTAAAAGACAAATGCCAAATGTCTTCTTTGATATAAGGAGAGTAACTAAGAACAGAGTAGGGACGAAGAGCATGAGAAGAAGATTAGCATTAAACTGGGATGAGAGGTGGGAGGGAAAGGGAGAGAGAAGGGAAATTGCATGGAAATGGAAGGAGACCCTCAGAGTTATACAAAATTTCATACAAGAGGAAGTGAGGGGAAAGGGGAAAATAATACAAGGGGGAGAAATGAATGACAGTAGAGGGGGTAGAGAGAGAAGAGGGGAGGGGAGGGGAGGGGAGGGGGGATAGTAGAGGATAGGAAAGGCAGCAGAATACAACAGACACTAGTATGGCAATATGTAAATCAATGGATGTGTAACTGATGTGATTCTGCAATTTGTATACGGGGTAAAAATGGGAGTTCATAACCCACTTGAATCAAAGTGTGAAATATGATATATCAAGAACTATGTAATGTTTTGAACAACCAACAATAAAAAAATTTAAAAAAAAAAAGAAATAGAAGATGCCATCAGAGGCCTACAAACTGAGAAAAGCCCAGGACCAGATGAATACATAGCTAAGTTCTAAAGACCTTCAAAAAAGAACTAATACCAACACTTTATTTCAAGAAGTAGAAAAAGAGGGAACACTTCCAAACTCAGTCTATGAGGTCAATATCACCCTGATTCCAAAACCAAAGACGCATCAAAGAAAAAAAAATTATACCTATATTTCTAATAAACATAGATGCAAAAATTCTCAATAAAATTCTGAAATCAAATACAAAAAAATGTTTGGCTGGGGATGTGGCTCAAGCAGTAATGCGCTTGCCTGGAATGTGCAGGGCACTGGGTTCAATCCTCAGCACCACATAAAAATAAAATAAAGATGTTGTGTCCACCAAAAACTAAAAAATAAATATTAAAAAATTTTCTCTCTCTCTCTCTCTCTCTCTCTCTCTCTCTCTCTCTCTCTCTCTCTCTCAAAAAAAAAAATACAAAAACATATCAAAAAGTTCATGCACCATGATCAAGTGGGGTTCATCCCAGGGATGCAATGTTGGTTCAACATGCAAAAATCAATAAATGTAATTAATCACATCAATACTTAAAGAAAAGAATCACATTATCATCTCAATAGATGCAGAAAAAAAGCATTCAACAAAATACAGCACCTTTTCATGTTCAAAATACTAGAAAAATTATAGATAAGAGGAACATAGCTCAACAATGTAAAAGCTATCTATGCTAAGCCCAAGGCTAACATCATTCTAAATGGAGAAAAATAGAAAGTATTCCCTCTAAAAACTGGAAAAAAACAAGGATGCCCTCTTTCACCACTTCTACTTAACATAGTTCTTGAAACTCTAGCCAGAGAAATTAGACAGATGAAAAAAAAATTAAAAGGATATGGATAGAAAAATAAGAACTCAAGCTATCATTATTTGCCATTGACATGATTCTATACCTAGAGGATCCAAAAAATTCCACCAGAAAATTTCTAGGACTGATAAATGAATTCAGCAAAGTAGCAGGATATAAAAATCAAAACCCATTAATCAACAGAATTTTTGTACATCACTAACAAATACTCTGAAAGAGAAAGTAGGAAAATCACCCCATTTACAGTTGCCTCAAAAAAAATTAAATACTTATGAATCAAGTTAACAAAAGAGGTGGAAGGCCTCTACAACGAAAACTACAGAATACTAAAGAAAGAAATTAAAAAAGATCTTAGAAGATGGAAAGATCTACCTTGTTCTTGGATAGGTAGAATTAATATTGTCAAAATGTCCATACTACCAAAAGCACTATATACATTTAATGCCATCTCAATCAAAATTCCAATGACATTCATCATAGAACTAGAAAAGGCAATCATGAAATTCATCTGGAAAACATAAGAGACCCAGAATAACCAAAGCAATCCTTAGCAAGAAGAGTGAAGCAGGTGACATCACTATACCAGATCTTAAACTATACAACAGAGCAATAGTAACAAAAAAGGCATGGTATTGACACCAAAATAGACATATAGACCAATGGTACAGAATAGAGGACACAGAGGAAAACCCACATAAAATACAGTTATCTCATACAAGACAAAGGCACCAAAAACATACATTGGAGAAAAGATAACCTCTTCAACAAATGGTGCTGGGAAAACTGGAAGTCCATATGCAACAAAATGAAATTAAAACCCTATCTTTCACCAAGCACAAATCTCAACTCAAAGTGGATCAAGGACCCAGTAATTAAACCAGAGACCCTGTGCCTGGTAGAAAAATAAAAGTATGACCAAATCTTCATCATGAGAGATTAGGCCTCAACTTCCTTAATAAGACTCCTATAGTGCAAGAAATAAAATCAAGAAACAATAAATTGAATGAATTCAAACTGAAAAATCTTCTCAGCAAAATAAACAATCACTGAGGTGAAGAGAGTGCCTATAGAATGGGAGCATTTTTTTACCATATGCACATCACATAGAGTACTAATCTCTAGAATATATAAAGAACTCAAAAACCTTAACACCAAGAAAAAACAATCAGTAAATGGGCTAAGAAACTGAACAGACACTTCTCAAAATATGATATACAATCAATCAAAAATTATATTAAAAAGTTCATCATCTCTAGCAATTAGAGATGCAAATAAAAACTACTCTAAGATTTCATCTCATTCTAGTTAGAATGGCAGCTATTAAGAATACTAACAATAAGTGTTGGTGAGGATGTGGGGAAAAAGGAACACTCATAAATTGCAGTGGGACTGCAAATTGGTACAACCAATCTGGAAAGCAGTATGGAGATTGCTTGGAAAACTTAGAATGGAACAAATATTTGACCCAGCTATCCCACTCCTTAGTTTATACCCAAAGGGCTTAAAAACAGCATACTACAGTGACAAAGCCACATCAATGTTTATAGCAGCACAATTCACAGTAGCTAAACTCTGAAACCAACCTAGATGTCTTTCAGTAGACGAATGGATAAAGAAATTGTGAGATATATATATATATATATATACATACACACACAATTAAATATTACTCAGCATTAAAAGAGATTAAAATCATGGCATTTGCAGGTAAATGGATGGACATGGATATTATGCTAAGTGAAGTAAGCCAATTCCCAAAAAACCAAAGGTCAAAGGTTTTCTCTGATATGTGGATGCTGATCCATAATGGGTATAGGGGAGTGCATGGGAGGAATGGAGGAACTTTAGATCAGGAAAAGGGTAGGAAGAGGAAAGGAGGGGGCATGGGGATAGGAAACATGGTAGAATGAGACTTCATTACCCTAAGTACCCATATGAAGACACGAATCGTGTGACTCTACTTCATAAACAACCAGAGACATAAAAAATTGTGTTCTATGTGTGTACTATGAATTGAAATGTACTATTAATTTAAAATTTAAAAAAGCATCTTAAGTAGAATATGAGTTATAAACAGTTGAATAAATAGATGAATAAAGTTTTGTGAAAGAATACAAATGTACAAGATTATGCTTATATCATTTCAATAAGTTAAACATGAAAATTGCTATGCATTGAACCACTGAAGACAAAAATGAATCAATCAGGATTCAAAGTATAATTTTCTGAGAACTTATGATGTGTGAGACATTGGACTAAGCATTTTTGTATCATTTCATATGACAAGTATCCTACAAAATGTTTCTTGGTTCCTTCATTTTACAAATGAGAAACCAAGTCCTATAATGGCTAAGTAACTTTCCCAGTATTATACTAGTAATTGGAAAAGCCATAATTTAAATTCCACTCTGATTTCAAAACCACTACCCATTATTCGATATATAATTGCATCTCTATTGCATACCAGGAACAGTTCTAAGTGTGAAGACAGTAGCAGCTTACACAGACAACATTCATTCAGTAATCTGTAAAGACAAATATTATCAGCAGTTATAGGCTGAACATTGTTCTTGGCACTTAGTATACCACAGAAAACAAAATAGTCAAAATCCCTGCCTCGCGCTTACTGGTAATCCCAGTAACTCAGGAGGCTGAGACAAGAGGATAGTTGAGTTCAAAGCCAGCCTCAGCAAAAAGTGAAGTAGTAAACAACTCATGAGACTCTGTCTCTAAATAAAATATAAAATAGAGCGAGGGATGTGACTCAGTGGGGGAGTGACCCTGAGTTCGAGCCTGGTACCCCCCCAAAATATCCCTGCCTCCATAGAATTTCTATTCTAATTGAGTACACACTCAATAAATGTATAAATATTATAAATATATTGTGGCAGACATGATACAATGGCTAAAAGTAAATTCCACTCCCTTTTTCCTCCTGGATATATAATCTGACTACATTTCCCACCTCCCCTTGCGTTAAATAAGAACATAAAATTGAATATTAACCATTGTAGTTGTAGAAAAAAGAAATTATTCTTTTCTATACCTATTCTTAATACAATCCTTCTTATCTCTTTCCTCTCAATCTACCAAAAGCAGAGAAGGTCAAGACCTTAGCAAACAGAGGAATAATATGCAAGAAAGCATTTGGCTAGATGACTAAATGATCCTCACAAAACTATGATCAGGAATAATATTTGTTAATTCAATGAAATTTGGGGGTTGTCTATCTTAACAGTAATCCTACTTTATTGAAGCAGATATAATAAGAAAAAAATATGAAGAAAAAAACAGGTAATGGAATTGAAAGAGAAAAGGTACTATTTTAAAGAAATTGGGAAGAACTTCCTGAAGTGATATTTTACTGGTACCTGAGTAAAGTAAGGCAATGATCCCTGTGAAGATCTGGGAAAGAGCATCACAAGTGGAAGAAATAAAATGAGTAAAAAGTCCCTAAAGCAGAATCAAACTTGCAATGCTTCAGACAGAAAAACTAGTAAAAACTAAGTGCACACTGTTCCATATGGGAGTTTAATTGTAGGCTTTTGACCCAAAATGAAAAAAAAATAAGCAAGAAAATTAACTTTCATTCTTCCAAAATGTCACTGGGATGAAATAAAGATGTGTAAGAGAAGTTCTTATTTTTTTAACTACATCAATGACTTAGTTTTGCTTGTAGGGAACATTTGGCAATGTCTAAGGATATTTTTGGTTGTCATGATTGTGGGAGGAACTTGTTTTTGGCATCTAGAATGTGAAGACACTGGATGCTTAGGAATGATCTTATAACAAAGGATTATCTGGACTAAAATGTTAATAGTGTTGAGGTTGAGACATAACTTAACCTAATAAATCCGGAAAAACTGCTTGAAAGGGAATCCTGATATAAACCCTGAAAGTTGAATAAATTACTTTGGTAGATAGGAGAAAATGGATCCAGCTAATAAACTTCCAACCCAAAGGCCAGCAGGAAAATATTTTGGCATATAGAAACTACCAAAAGAATAGTAAAGATGAAAGCATGAAAAAACAAAGAGGAATTGACAACACACACTCTCCTCCACTCCAGTAATACTGATCTCTTCATTCATTTCCATGCCACTGTTCATGCTGTTTCCATTCTTCTTACATTAAATGAAAACTAAGCTTAAATTTTAAGCCTCTGCCTTAAGAGATACATCATCCACTTCAAAACATTTCAAATTCCACTTGCTGGATAAGATAGTTCCATGCACTAATATCAATGAACAAGAGAACAGCAAATGCAAAAATAATCTCCATTCCTGAAATTCACCTAGAAATACTAACAAAATCTCATCTCAACCCAGCAACCTAAGCACCCTGCTTTGAGTTTGTTAAGCACAATTTAATGAGCTTTTTTTTTCTTTTTCTTTTTTACTGTCTTAGTCAGCTATTTGTTACTGTGACCAAAATACCTGACAAGGACAACTTACAGGAGAAAAAGTTTAGTTAGGCTCTTGGTTTTAAAGTTTAGCTCATGATAGGCCAACTCCATTGCCCACCATCAGGAAAATCATGGTATAAGGGTGTGGTAAAAGAAAGATGGCCTACTTTTAGCAGTCACAAAGTAGAAGTAGAGGGAAAGGTAAGGGGAAATGGAAGGGGCCATAAGAAAGATGAACCTTTCCAAGGCATGCCCCCAGTGACCCACCTCAATCAGCCACACCCCACTTGCCTACAATTACCAGCCAGTCTATTCAAAGTTGGATGGACTGCTTAGGTTAAAGCTCTCACAATCCAATCATTTTGCCTCTGAATATTACTGTGTTAACATAAAGAGTTCTGGGGTTACAACTCATTTGCAGGCCAAAACACTGACTGTATTGCTGATCACTGTCAATTTTTCTATATCCATTCTCTATGAAATCCATCTGCCTCTCTGTGACTTGATGAAGCTTTAAAAAATGCATTGAAAAGCTCTTAAATTAGTTCATCCAACTTATGACATCCTTTTTAACTTATCTATTTATTATACATTAATTTATTTTAATTTATCTATTAATACATTTATTACTTCCTTTCCTATATGCCAATATTTTTTGCTCATCACTATATTGTCCATGGTTATTCTATCTTCTTGTCATCTCTTTCCTTCCTACTACATGTTTAAGCATGACTATTTTAATGAAGTATCATTACCTTAATAGTACACTATGCTTCAGAGTTTTCAAAAACCTCTCCCTAAGGTTCTTAAAAAATACTATTAGAAAGAATAAGTGTTATTATTCCTAATTTGTAGATAAGACAAGATGTCACCTATACTTCAAATTTTTCTGCTTCACACTTGCTTCTTAGCTTTCAAATTCAATAAGTTTTGCCTTTTCTTCTCTATCTCATATCTTCAGTTTACATTATTATGCATGCTAATCTGCTACTAACTGCTCCTCTATGAGTTACTCCAGTCCCTGTCTCCCCTTCTCTTTTCCAAATATGTCACATTTTTGTCTAACTCCTCAGAATCTTAGAAATACTTAAGTAGGAATCTACTCAGGAGATACTCAATGCAATATACAATAGGCATTCCAGAATCTTCATAAAGCTGTATGACAAACAGATGAACCAAGCATTAATAAATGGAAAAGCAACAATCCTACTAAGGAGAGGAGAATGTAGAAAAATCTATAGCATTATGTCTTCCTTTCCATTGTTACAACCAGCTGTGCCTTTCAGTATAGCTGAGAAGCAGCAGGTATACTGGAAAAGTTCTGATGTAAAAATAAGAAACTTAGATTCATGTCCCTTATTGTGTGATCTTAAAGAAACTCATTCCATCTAGATAAACTTAATTATTGATCTGTAAAACAAAGGACATCAAATTAAATGACCTGTTGAATAACTTTTACATATAATGTCAAAATGACTGATTAATTTGAGTAAGATGGAACTCTGTGCATCTTGGGATTATTTAATTGGTGTGGTGCATAGATAGTGTGTGATAAATGTTTGCTTAATGTGTGGGTAGAGAGAATAAGTCTGACAAATAGCTAATGACTCTGAAAAGATCAAATGCAGTAATGTTAGACAATACTAGTATCTTGGAAAGTCATTTGCATATTGATTCTTCAGTGCAAAAGCAAGTGTCTGCTAATGTCAAGAATTTTATAAAGACAAGGAATAAGGGGCAGAGTTCTTCATATTCCCAACACCATTCCTGCATACTTGACATACATCAAATATCACACCAATGCCTAAAGCCACATTTTGATTTCCAAAGAACAGAGCAGAACAGACCCAGAAGATGAAACAAGGGGCCTGAAAGCTCATGTCAGAATGTGCTTGTGGTCTCCTGGGAAACTCTCCCATTGCAACAGGCTAAGAATATCCTTCTACTTCCCAGAAACACTGCTCTGATATGTACTATTAAAGGCTGACAGTTGCTCTTTAAATACACACAAAAATGATAAGGTACCCTATGCAAAGCATTCAGCATAGTACTAATCTGAGGAAGACATGGATTACGATTTTGTTTATAGAGAATTGCTGCACTGTTATTGTTTTATCTATGTGAGATAGTGTAACATAGAAAAAGAAAAGGCTTCAGAGTCAAAAGAGTTATGCTTAAATTTTCAACTTTTACTACTTAGTCTGTGTGACTTTCAGAAAGTTACCTAAGATCTTTCTTTAATTTGTTCTTTTTAATTAAACATGACAGTAGAATTTATTTTGATATATTTATACAAACATGGAATATATCTTATTATAATTAGGATCACAGTTTTGTAGATGCATATGATGTTGAGATTCACTGAGGAGTATTCGCATATGTACATAAGAAATATGTCAGATTCATTCCACTGTCTTTCTTATTCCTATCCCCCTCCCTTCCCTTCATTGCCCTTTGTCTAATCCAATGAACTTCTATTCTTCCTCTCCTCCCCCCTTGCTGTGGGTTACCATCCATATATTGGAAAGAACATTCAACCTTTGGTTTTGGGGGAGTGGCTTATTTCACTTAGCATGAGAGTCTCCAGATCCATCCATTTACTGGGCAAATGTCATTAAATCATTCTTTTTATGGCTAAGTAATATTCCATTATATATATATATATATATATATATATATATATATATATATATCTCACATTTTCTTTATCCATTCATCTGTTGAAGGGCACCTAGGATGGTTCCATACCATAATTATTGTGAATTGAGATGCTATAAACACTGATGTGACTGCATCACAATAGTAGGCTGATTTTAAGACCTTTGGGTATATACCGAGGAGTGGGATAACTGGATCAATGGTGGTTACATTCTTAGTTTTTTGAGGACGTTCCATATTGCTTTCCAAAGTGGTTGCACCAATTTGTAGTCCCACTGGCAGTGTATGAGTATATCTTTTTCCCCACATCCCCACCAACACTTATTGTTACTTGTATTCTTGATGATTGCCATTCTGACTGGAGTAAAATGAAATCTTAGTGTAGTTTTAATTTGCATTTCTTTAATTTCTAGAGATGTTGAACTCCTTTTCATATATGTGTTGACCATTCACATTTCTTATTCTATCCCATTTGTTGATTGGGTTATTTGTTTTCTTGATGTTAAGTTTTTTGAGTTCTTTATATATCCTGGTATTAATGCTCTATCTGAGGTTCAGGTGGCAAATATTTTCTCCCATTATGTAGGCTCTCTCTTCATATTCTTGCTTGTTTCCTTTGCTATGAAAAAGATTTTTAGATTGATACCATCCCACTTGTTGATTCTTGGTTTTACTTCTTGCACTTTAGGAGTCGTGCTGAGGATATCAGTTCCTAAGCCAACACGATACAGTGTTAGGCCTACTTTTTCTTCCAGTAGATCCAGGGTCTCTTGTATAATTCCTGGGTCTCTGATTCACTTTGAGTTGAATTTTTTGCAAGGTGAGAGATACAGGTTCAAATTCATTCCACTACATATGGATTTCCAGTTTCCCCAGCAACATCTGTTGAAGAGGATATCTTTTCTCCAAAGTATGTTTATAGCACCTTTGTCTAATATGAGAAAATTTACTACCATATTTATGTGGGTTTGTCTCTGTGTCTTCTATTTTGTTCCATTGGTCTTTATGCATGTTTTGGTACCAATACCAGGCCATTTTTGTTACTATAGCTCTGTAGTATAATTTAAGGTCTGGTATTGTGATGCCTCCTGGTTCTCTCTTCTTACTAAGGATTGCTTTGGCTATTCTGGATCTCTTATTTTTCAATATAAATTTTATTACTGCTTTTTTATATCTATGAAAATGATCATTGGAATTTTAATAGGAACTGTATAGAATCTATATAGCAGTTTTGGTAATCTGGCCATTTTGACATTATTAATTCTGTCTATCCAAGACATGGGAGTTCTTTCCATCTTCTAAGGTCTTCTTCAATTTCTTTCTTTAATGTTCTATAGTTTTCATTGTACAGTTCTTTCATCTTTTTGTTATACTGGTTCCCAAATATTTTTTGAGGCTACTGTGAGTGAGATAGTTTCCTTAATTTGTCCCCCAGCTGATTCATTATGGGTGTATAGGAACCAGTTTCTGCCAATTGTTCAAAAAGATTAATGCTAACTATACCATACATTTTTATAAGAATTATATGAATAATAGATGAAACACATAGTATAAATACTAGGAAATAACTTCATATTTGTTGTTAAGAAATACTTTTTCTACAATAATTATTAGTGATCACATTCTTAGTTTAGGTTGCCATAATAAATTACCACAGATGGGGTGGCTTAAACAACAAGTTTTTATTTCTCCTAACTCTGGAGATTGGAGTCTAACATCAAGTTGTCAGCATTGTGAGGAGCTTGAGGAGTGCCTTCTTTCTGCTTTACTGGGCCATCATCTTGCTTTGTCCTAACATTGTAGAACAAAGAGCTATCTCTCTGGCCTCTACTTATAAAATTCATAATTTCATTCATGAGAACTTTACCCTCATCAACTAATTACTTCTCAAAGGTCCCACTTCCAAATACTATCCAACTGGGATTATATGAATTTTAGACTGACAAAAAAATTTCAGTCCATTGCACCTATATATGATTTGAATACTAAACATAACCAAATAAAGTTGAGAGTTTTAAAATGTATAGCTAAAGTATAGAAAGGTATGGTGTTTTCAGATCAGGATGCCAAAACAAAGCCCTGGATTCTATATAGGATTTGATTAGTAGTCTCAAATATTAGGGAACATTTCAGGATGTGAGGAAACAAGTCATTTTCAATTACCAATCTTTCGAAGAGTTATACAGTCACTTTTAGTGGTTTTAAGCCCAAAAAGTTTCCAGAAAGTAGTTCTGGAAACTAAAACAAATAATTACCAGGTTACTACCATACATGAGGTACACCTGGTTGCAAGTAGCATACACTGGGCATATTCATTCATTAAGAAAACATACATTGAATTCTTACTGTCAGTGGCTCTGACTGATGCTGAAGATACATGGTAAAGTAGACATTGTTCCTGCCCACAAAGATGTTCAAATTTAAAAGTAAGACATACATAGGTAAATTTATTTGATATCCTATCTCAAAATATTCTGTTTCTTTGGTCTTGTTTTTCCTCTAAATACAAACTTTTTGGTCCATTGATCCTTTATTGAATCTTTTTCCTGTTCTTTCTCTTCTTTCATCTGGTATTTAAGTATGTGAGTTCTTCAGAACTTATTCTCTTCTTCTATATACTCTGGATAAATTACTGTGGATTTTGACTAAGATAGATGTAACCCATACTCAAATGGGCAAAGGTGAGCAGACCCAGCAAGACCCAGAAATAGCTTCAACTACAGAATCATAGGAAATCACAATATATAACATACAGGAGCAGAAATGTGGATTTATAAACTATTAATTTCAAATTTCTTAACACAAAAATACAAGCAAGGTGATTAAATATGTTAATTAGTTTGATGTAATCAGTTCATATTGTTTTTAAATATCAAAACATCACATTATATTCCATAAATATAAATAATCATGATTTGAGAATTTAAAGTGATATTATTTTGAAAAGATATTTTTAGAAAAGACCACTATAGGACAAATCATTTAGATCAGGCTTGAATACACAAAAGCCTAGGACCACAGACAGATCAGTGTTCTTTATTCCTCAAGTTCATAAACATTTGGAACTAAGAGAGAAAAGAAAACTCCAACATTTCTTGAGTGTTCAATGTGTACTAGCCACTGCATAAACAATATTATACATTATCTTATTTAATCCTCACAATAATCCTATTATCTAATTTTACAAATAGGAAATTTGATACTTAAACTAAGCTAACATCACATGGTATTCACTTTAAGTCAGAATTGATTTTAAAATCTCATTGTCTTCACACTATATCATACTAAATTATTTCATATGGAGTCATCTCAGTCTTACAAAACAAAGAAACTCAATGTATTCACAAAGTTGTCCCTAAAAACAATGATAGAACTTTGGAACTAAAAGGACCTTGGAGCTCATTTAGCCCTGAACACTTCATAAAATATTATAGGTGATGAAACTGAGGCCTGCCCCAGAGAAATTAAGGGACATATCTGAAATAAAAACACACTTTAGATCTCTCTCCTAGTGCACTTGAATTTCCAATATTATTGCAATATGATACATAGAGGCATTTGACACTGATATATCATGATTCTTTGAAATTCAGCCTTAGTACAAAAATAAATAAAATAAAAATCATATAATCTCAGAAAACCATATATTCTCATACAGACTTTTTTTCACCTAAATGAAGGCCGATTATAGAGATTTTTGTATAAGAATGAGTTATTTTTAAAAGGGTTGGTTACCACTGGGGTAGCTCAGGGGTAGAGCACTTGCCTAGCTTGCATGAGGCACTGGATTTGATCCTCAGCACCACATAAAAATAAATAAAATAAATTATAAAAGAAAGTGTTAGTTAGAAAATTCTAACGCCAATGTTTCTAATTCAGGCTGCTTTCAATAGTAACTGCAGCAACTATCAAAATAGATGATTGTGCCCATAAGTAGCATAATAACATTTCTTTAAGTTGTGGAGGTTTTCAAGAAAGTTGTATTTTATACATTCTGTTAATATCTTACATAAAAGGTAAACAGTCTACTTCCAGCTATTGCTAAGTTTGAGTTCTGCCACACAAGCTGCCAGAGACTACACTCATGCCACATTAGGCAAAAGACAAGCGTGGCTACAAGTTCCAAGTTAGTAACAGAGACACTAAAGAAATAATGAAATTAGCAGTTATGGGGCTACCTTTAGAGAATTATGTTACAAGAGCAATAAAGATATATGACAAGGCCTATCAGATATTTCCTCTGTAAAACAAAACAAGTTTTGCAACCAAGAATTCTTCAATTTTGAAAAATAAAAGTCTAACTGAATTCATTGTGATGACTAAACAAAATTTATTTTCAGGTAAAACATCATGACATAACAACTTCATAATATAACATAATTATTCCTAAAATATATATAGTTTCTTTAGGAATTCACCTTTCTTCACAAATGTTTCTCTAATCTTTTTAGGAAAAACTAGTCTTTTGATTAATATTTAATGAATTTAACCTGAGCAAAGTCCTTTGGGACTTGATATGAATAGTTTAAATCATAGGGAGACTATACGTAGATTTCATCACTAGCCTGTAATTTCTGCCCTGAAATGAAAATGAAAGCCCTTTCTCTTAAATAATCATGATTATACTTATGGTGATTTGGTTTGACTTATAGATAAAACCTGGGTTCATATCCAATATGAAACAAGATAAGCCATGCCCTTTGTCCAGGATGGTTTAGAATTTGGTCCAAGAAGATTCAGACTATGAAAGAAAGTCACCAGTAACATAAAATTAAAAACAGATAATACTTAAATATTTGGGGTCATTGAATTTTATTGGAAATAAAAGATTGTAAACATGATCTTTTTGTCTACATCTACTGGCTATTCATTATGGTTAAAAGAATCAAACCATAGTCTAGCTAAATTAAAGGGAAAATCTCTCATTTCAACAGATTAAAAATTAACCCACAGTCAGGTATCTCTTGGGCTAGGAAACACATTATACTATGATTATAAGAATTATTGATATGGATAACAATTGAGCATATCCTTAAAAATAAATGAAGTATAGATGCATAAGTGGATATGTTAAAATAAAATTCATATTAACACTTACTTCTTAAGGTTTGACTTTAAAGCAGAATTATAGTCAAATTGCAACTCTCTCCCTTAGCTGAAATTGGAGTTTGCTTTCAAAGTCCTACCTGGTAAGATCTTATGGGAATTAAATAAAGTAATATATATAAATTGTTAGGGTATATATAGTCACTGTTGCTATAATTTCATATCTTGACAGAATTTACTATAAGGAGAAATATTAATGTATATATGTCTACTTCTGTGTAACTTGATCTTTATCTAATTAAATAAGATTGTTATATAAAATGTTTTTTCCACAATTGTTTGGGGAAAAATATTTATTTATTTATTTATTTATTTATTGCAGGTATTGTACTCTGAAACATATACATAAGCATATAATCACTTACAAATGCATAAACAAATAGATATATAAACACAGTATGTAAAACTAGAAGTCACTGTATGGCAAAAAATCTTAGAGAAAAACTGGTTTCTTCTCTTCCCTTAGTTTGCACATATATAAAAGGGTCCAATAGAGATAATTTATATCTTCATGCTTATAAGTTTTCCAAAGTTATACAATTATTCACTATCAGAGATATATATTTAACCCAAAGTCACTCAACCCAATTCTTTCCTACTAGCCAATATTTATATCTACTCCCTTTATTAGCTAATAGCCAATACAAGCAAAATCCTATAGTTGTGTAAAGTACAACTCAAAGGTCAAATGTCTTGGTCAGAATATGCTAACAATCCACTGAAAAATATTGCTAGCCCATTTCCAATAATAAGGGGTGTGTGTGTGTGTGTGTGTGTGTGTGTGTGTGTGTGTGTATACATGCATGATGCATATGCTAGCAAACATATGAAGAAAGAAAACATGACTTTCTGCCCTTCAAACTGGTAAAGACTGGTAATTTACTAATGGGCTAGTCTTTAATTTCCTCCAGTAGCACATGAAAGCTTTGAACAGAAGACACAGTAAAGGGAACCTGCAAGGAACTATTTCAATGTGCGTTAAATTCTTATAATTTCTTTATATCTACATTTTTATAAGGCTAGCAAAAAGGTCATCTTTAAACATAAGACTTGGAATATTAAACAATCTTTTTATTCTTGAGTCAGTGCTAAAAAGTTTCTAAACCCTTTTCATGTGAACAACTAGAAAGATTATCTCAGAAGCCTGTACTGTCCATGCTAAACCTTTTCTGAGTTATATCAAATTAGTAACTAATGATATAACAAAAGTTTTAGGTTGAATTCTAAAGTAATTGCCAAAATATACAGGAGACCACAATTCATTTGACTTAGCTTACTGTATAGTTGGTGTGAGACACCATAATAATTAACAAAAATAACATCTTCGGTTCTGAGTTCTTCCTTGACTGATTTTTAAAAGCCTCTCCTACCTAAGAATATAAAATCTCAAAGAAACACTATTTCTACCAAATCCAAAAGAATATAATCTTATTTGTAGTATATTTATTGCAATTGTTCATTTATACTTCATTAATATCAATTAACATGAGCTGATAGCTGGTACCAGGCATTGTGATTTCATACATTTTTTTCCTTTAAGTCTCACTTTAAATCTCTCTTAAAAATGTCCTGAGGTAGAAATCATTATCCTCATTTAAAAAACTGATTATGTTTGCTAAGTGAAAGAAACCAACTGAAAAGACTACATACTGTTATGATTCCCACTATGTAACATTCCTGAGGAAAATCCATGGAGATCATGAAAAGATCAATGGTTTTCAGAGGTTAGGAGGTTTGAGGAAAAGGATAAATAGATGAAGCGCAGAGGATTTTTAGGGGAGTGATAGCTACATGTCATCATAAATTTACCCAAACCAAAGGAATGTACAATACCAAGAGTGAACCCTAATGCAAACTATGAACTTTGGGTAATAATAATGCATCAATATAGGTTTATCAATTGCAACAAATGTACTACTCTGGCGGCAGATGTTAATAATGGAGGAGGTTCTGCATATGTTGGGGCACAGAGTATATGGGAAATATCTTCCTATTAATGTTGCTGTGAGCCTAAAGCTGCTCTTAAAAAACTAAAGTCTTTTTTTAAGTTAAAAATATCAATTATACTGAGGATTAGAAAAATTAAGTAACATCACATGTAATTTATTAGCAAGAAGTGTAGTTGAGATAAACAAAACTTTGTTAAGAAAGAGTCTCAAACTGGAAAATAATAGACTTCCAGTAATCAGACTATTTGATAATCAGACTATTAACTGTTATTAAGTGATATTAAAAATAATATCAGATAATAGTTAATATTGCATGAATTATTTTAAAGCTTCTACTCTTTTAGTAACTAATTTCACCATTGACAATTGCTGCATACATACCTATATCTAACTATCTATTTACCCCTATATCTATACATAACCATGAGAAGAGGCACAGGACATAATGGTTAAGTGCACACTAGAAGAGGTCTAGATTTAAATTCCAGATATGCTACCACCAGTTGTTTGACCTTGAACAAGTTGCTTAACACCACTATTTCTCAGTTTCCCCATTTGTAAAGTAGTATAACACGCCTACTTCCCTATATCCTTCACATATTATGAGGAATAAATAAGTTACTATCTACTATTTTAAAGTGCCTAGCATGTGTTAATATTTAAATAAGTGTTAAATATATATGTATACATACAGGCATATACATACATACCTATACTCTATATATGTACACATATGTGTACATACATACACACATAAGTATACAAGGTTTCTTCATAAATGTTATAAAGAAAAATGAAGCGAAGAGGATAGAAAGATAAAGGTGGGTTGCTATTTTAGGTAGGGTAGTGAGGAAATATTTCATTAAAAGGGAATTTGATTGGGACTGGGGTTGTGGCTCAGAAGCAGAGTGCTTGCCTAGCATGTGCAAGGCCCTGGGTTCAATCTTCAGCACCACATAAAAATGAATAAATAAAGTAATTGTGTCCAACTAAAAAAAATATATTTTAAAAAGGGGAGAATTTAAACAGAAACCTGAAGGAAGTAAGGGGTGTAAGCCCTGCACATAACTGAAGCACATGTATTCTAAGAAGAAGGAACAGCAAAGGCAAATGTCCTGAGGAAAAAGTGGGTCTGGCATGTTCAATAAAGGCAAGATCAGTATCGTTTGAACACAGTAAACAATGTTGACAGAAATCGGTAATAGTTGGGAAAGTATATGATCATGTAAGGAGTTTAGGGTCAATGAAAAAATTTCAGGTTTATTCTAAGTCAGATGTCAGCCCATCAGAAGTTTCAAGCTAATATATATGTATCAAATAATTATTCTGACTATAATCTGGAAAACTGTAAGAATACAAAAGTGGTATACAAAGAAATATCTATCCATCAAGATTTAATTTGCTGATGAACCTTACAGAAAAGAGAGGAGTTAAGAATGACTTCAAGGTATTCAGACTGAGCAGCATAAACTATAGCATTTATTTCCTCAGAAATGTGTTTGAGGGGTAGAAAGTCAGGAGTTTATTTCTGGACATGTAAGTTTGGGATGCCTATTAACTACCCAAGTAAATAGGAAGTTGTATATACAAGTAGTAAATTTGGTAGAGAAGTTTAGGTAGAAATGTGAGAGTCATCAGCACTTAGATGATACTTAAAGCATCTTAACAAAATAAGATGACTTAGGGAAATAGATAGGGAATATTTTCAAGGGTTAAATGCTGGAGTACTTCAACATTTAAAGAGCACAAGAATGAAGAGGAATAAAAAGAAAATAAGAGAAAAAATAAAGACAGGCCGGTGAATTAGGAGGATAGCCAGAGAGTGGAGTCTCCAAAGCCAAGCGATGAGTGTGTTTCAGAAAGGTAGAGGACAGTTAACTGTGTCCAATGCTGCCAAGATCAAATAAGATGTAGTGTGAGAAAAACTGACTATTGCATTTAGTAAAATGGAGGTCAAGGATTACCTTTACAATAAATTCAGTGGACTTGGTGGGGGGAGTTGAAAGCCTAAGTAGAGCAAGTTCAAACAGAATAGGAGGACAGTGGGAATATAAAGTACATATAACTCTTTCTGAGGAGTTCTACTCAGAAACAGAAAGGAGAATAAAGAAATTGGCAAAAACTGGAAGAGTGTGTGGGATGAAAATGTTATAATACATTATCATAACCTTCGAAGCTAAATTTTTATAAAGAGGAATTTAGGACAACTGTCTAGAAGTAACGAGGAGATGAATGAAAGTTGTGGAAGAGAAATCCAATATTTTTAATGTCGAGGACACCATTTTAAGGGAATATCTAGAATTCAATTACATAAAATTGGTACAAGAGAAGTTCATAGATAAGATTGTGATTGTAGTTTTTGCTGATGAAGGATCATGAGTCCCAGAAAAAAAAAAAACAGTGAAAAAGTCTAGGAAATTAGAGATATGTGTATGGGATCTAAGGGTGGGATTATACGGAGACTTAGAGAAATGAGAGCCTGGGTTATAAGAAACATCCTGGAATAAATGGTATTTAGTAACAGAAGTAAATAGAAAAGTAAAGAATAAGTACATTCTGGGATTCCTAAGAGGAAGAGGTGATAAAAATCTTGTGAGAAACACATTGAGCTCTTAGACCCACCACCTCCACTTCTGCAAATGGTAATATGAAAGCCAGGCAAGTTCACAATCACATATTACTCAAGATAGTTTTATGGATATGGATATTTCAATAAGATATAAATAATGCTTATTGAATAGTTCTGTGGAAACTATTTTAGCTGTACAATCAACAAATTTTAATTAGAGTTTTAGAGTTGGCCTTTACCATAATATCACCTTATAAAATCACTTCCCTAAGTCTCAAGCTTTAATCCTGTGACATGAGATTAATAATACCTTTTTCAAAGTTATTCTACAAGAATGAATAAATGAGTTAAGTATGTGGAAGGGCACTGGAAACCATTACAATAACACAATGTTCATTTGTGAAATATCAATACCTGCAGTCTATAAGAGAACCAGACTGACATAAAAATAGGGGTGGGGATTTGGTCTATCCCCAACAGTTTCATAATATAATGTTTAAACCAATTCTAACTCTCATATTTTGCCATTGAAAATTAATCCAACAATGTTCTAAATAGAGAACAAATATTACGTAAGTAAGTTCTTTGACCAGATCCATATTTTAGATCATTTTAAAATCTTTTTTTTTTAATAT
Source organism: Marmota monax (assembly GCF_021218885.2). NCBI lineage: Eukaryota > Metazoa > Chordata > Mammalia > Rodentia > Sciuridae > Marmota > Marmota monax. Next base: position 778,644 of record NW_026694432.1, on the reverse strand, counting down.
TTTATTTTTTAGTTGTAGATGGACACAATATCTTTATTTAATTTTTTTATGTGTTGCTGAGGATCAAACCCAGGGCCTCACGCGTACTAGGCGAGCACTCCACGGCTGAGCCACAACCCCAGCCCCCATTTTAAAATCTTTTTTTTTACTTTTTTTTTGTTATTTATTTATTTATTTATTAGCCATTTTAAAATCTTTAAAATGCACGTAGTCTTACAATTCACAATAGCCAAGTCATGGAATTAGCCAGGGTGTCCTTCAACAGATGAATGAATAAAGAAAATACACACAATGGAATTTCAATCAGCCACAAAGAAAACTAAAATTATCCCATTTTCATAAAAATGGATAGAACTGGAAAGCATCATCTTAAGCAAAATAAGAGACTCAGGTAGTCAAGGTTCATGTGTTTTCTTTTACATATGGAAGCTAGAGAGAAAAAAGCAAGGGTGTGGGGGGGCAGGTTCCCATGAAAACAGAAGGGAGACTGGTAGAACAGAAAGGGAAGTAGAAAAGAGGGACAAAAGGAGGCACTGAGGAATGAAACTGTATAATGTATGTTATGGTTTGGATATGTGGTGTCCCCCAAAAGCTCATGTGTGAGACAGTTATGAGTCAAGACCTAACCAGTAGATTAGTCCACTGATGTGGATTACCAGGTGGTAACTATTAGCACATAGGATATGGCTGGGAGAGGTAGGTCACTGGGGTAGTGCCTTTGAGGTTTATATTTTGTACCTCGTGAGCAGAATCCTCTCTCTGCTTCTTATTGCCATGTCTTGAGTTGCTTTCCTCCTCTATGACTTTCTGCCTCATGCTCTGCCTCACTTGGGCCCTGAACTATTAAGTTACCCATCTATGAACTGAGACCTCTGAATTATGAGTTAAATAAACTTTTCCTCTTCTAATTGTACTTGTCAGACCTTCTGGTCACAGACACAAGAAAACTGACTAAAACAGTATGTTGTGAGCATGTATGTATACGACACAATGACACTCACTATTCTGTATAATTATCATGCACCAATATGCTATCTTTTTAAAATGCAATTTTACTTCCTATGCAAAATAGTAGCAAAAAAGAAAGCATATAAATCTACTAGTAAGATGCCTTGTATACCAGATTCCAGGGCAAAGAGGAAGAATCTAGGTAGAATGTGGATGATTCCCTGAAGCTAAAACATTAAGATGGAAATCCAAAAAGGCCTAGTTGAAAAGGTAGACTATAGAACCAAAGAGGAGAAAATTGCAATGATAACTCTTTGCATCTATAAAGTTTTCAGCAGAGTACTACTATCACATATTATGTGGAAACTAGCCAAGGCTGGGAAACAAATGCCAGAAAGGACAAGAGTGAACATATTCAGAAATCTTATAGGCCAGAAATAGTGCCTACTTCCCTCAAGCAAAATGAAAAACTTTGTAACTTACAAGGGATCAGGTATACAAAAAATTTTTGTTTAAGTATTCTAAACAGTAGAATACCTCTGCTTCCATATAACAAAGTTTAAAGGAGGGTCCCAAATTATCACACTGTTTTCCTCCTAACTGAATTATATCCCAGGGGGAAAAAAAACCTTCAGAATAGTTACACAGAACCAAAAACATCTAGAATAAAATACTTTAAAATTAAAATTCAGAATATATAGAATCAAATCATAAAATACTAGCAAGCAAAGAAGCAAGAAATACAACCCAAAATGAAGAGAAAAATCAGTCAGTTAAAGATGACCCCAAATTAAAACAGAAGACATAGACATTAAAATGGTTAAATTTGAACCATATTCCATATGTTCAAATAATTATAGAAAATATTGTACTTGCTAAGTAGACACATGGAACATGTACAAAATTTAAAGCTGTACTTCTGAGACAAAAATATCAATTAATGAGATAAAATTATATTGGATAGAATAAAATTCAGATTAGATACTGCAAAATTAGAAAGATGGGAACACACTGAAACAAAAATTAGTAGGAAAAGAAAAGATGAGCTGGGCATGGTAGCACACACCTATAATCCCAGTGGCTTGGGAGACTGAGGTGGGAGGATCATGAGTTCAAGGCCAGCCTCAGCAAAAACAAAGCACTAAACAACTCAGTGAAACCCTGTCTCTAAATAAAATACAAAACAGGAATTGGGATATGGCTCAGTGGCCCAGTGCCCCAGAATTCAATCCCTGGTAACCCCACCACCACCAAAAAATAAAAAAGATGAGAGCAGAAATAAATAAAATAAGAACAAAAACAAAGGATCAATCAAACAAAAAGATGGTTTTTGAAGCAGTAAACAAAATCAACAAACTCTTAACAGATTTAGAGAAAAAAGAAAGAAGACTAAAAAGATAAGAACTGAAATGAAAATGAGCCATTACAAATGATACCACAAAAATATAAAGGATCAGGGCTGGGGATGTGGCTCAAGCGGTAGCGCGCTCGCCTGGCATGCGCGGGGCGCTGGGTTCGGTCCTCAGCACCACATAAAAATAAAATAAAGATGTTGTGTCCATCGAAAACTAAAAAATAAATATTAAAAATATATATATAAAGGATAATAAGAGATAATTATAAATTACATGCCAACAAATTAAAAGAAATGGATAAACTCCTTGACATATCCAACCTATTAAATCATGAAGAAATAGAAAACCTGAACAGACCAATAATACCTGAAGAAATTAAAGCAATGATAAAAAAAATTTCTTATCAAATAAAGTCCAGAATCTTATACATTAACCGCTCATATCTACCAAACACTTAAAAAAAACCTAACACTAATTTTTCTGAAATTTTTCCAAAAAAGTGAGGAGGAAGGAATTCTTGTAAATTTATTTATAATATCAGTATCATCCTTATGCAAAACCAAAGACCCAACAAAAAAATAAAACTATAAGCCAATAACACTGAGAAACACAAAAGGAAAAGCTGTGAAACCATAAGCACCAAGTAATCTTTCCTCCTTCCCTAATATTGTTCTTGTTGTTTTCAAGATGGTAGAATAGAGGAGGTCAATTTCCTGGCTGCTCCATGGTAGGACACCAAGAAAGCAGATAGGCAGGTTCTCAGCAAACTGGGTGAAGTGGATTTACTGGAACTTAATACTGCACAATCAATGCAGATCCGGGACTCAGAAATTGGATATAATAAAATAAGGAAGAAAATTCCAGGGCCACCACTGCTGCCACAGCTGGAGGCACCAGGAAGGTGGTTCCACTGCAAGCAAAGTGGAGGGATAAGGGAAATAAAGAAACCCGCATTTTTAGGAGGCCTGAGGCATGTCTGGGTATGGAGAATTTAGAGATCAAAGACACTGCCCCACTAAACAGAAAGGCATGCTGCACAATAACCTTATGCTGGAAAGAAGTCACATCTCTCCCAGTCACAATAGGGAGATAGAGGAAGGAAACATTTTGTAGCCACAGCATGGGGGCCAGTAACTGAGTGAACCAATTTCAGGCAAACACCAGTTTGGCCATAAATACAGAGCTGGCAAATCTGCACTGCAAGACATAGAGTGTTCCTAAGTGGCAAGAAGAAAATCAAATATGGAGAGGGTTTTACACAGGGGAATACTGGTCATGAAAACCCACCCAGCTCTCCCCCACCCCCTCCAATCCAGCTGCTTGCAGGACCTGCTGGGAGACATATGCCTGGCCAGGAATTCAAAGGGGCTGCAGTGGGACAGACAGAATTTGGAGACTGAACCCAAGACTAGGAAACACAATGCACTAATTTAAAATCTCCAGACCAACTGGCATTCAGTGAAGAACATAGAGCCTAACTCAGAGTAAACCCCACCTCCAGGAGTTCCACCGACAAGATTACTTTTTCACTCCAAAACCCAACCTTAACACTCCACACAACCCCACCTAACATTGCTGAGAAAGGAAGCTGAGCATCTTTTGAACTCCAATGGAAATAATTTTCAATTTTGCATCAAGATATTTTTTGTTATTTTTCTTTTCTGTTTAATTGTGACATTAATAGTTCATGGATATTTTTTAAGAGAGAGAGAGAAAGAATTTTTTAATATTTATTTTTTAGTTTTTGGTGGACACAACATCTTTATTTTATTTTTATTTTTATGTGGTGCTGAGGATCAAACCCAGCACCCCATGCATGCCAGGCAAGCACGCCACCGCTTGAGCCACATTCCCAGCCCAGTTCATGAACATTTATACATGTCCATATTTTGATTTTTTCTCATTTCTAGCATTTTTGAAGCCAGTTATTTTTCATGAATCAGTATTTTTGAGGACTAGGATATTTGGTTAGTATACTCAAGTTTGGTTTTGTATTTTTTCATTTTTAAAGTTTTTACATATATATGTATATATATACATATGTATATATAAAAATATATATGTAAATATATGTGTATATATATATTTGTGTGTGTGCATATTTTATATATGCATATAAAATATAATATAAATATATTATATATAATATTATATATATATATAATATAAACAGATATATATATATATATATAATTTATCTGTTTCCCTTGATTCTCCTTCTTGCTTTTCTTCTACTAACAGTCAATCTCTATTATTTTCTCTTTCTTTCTTCCTTTAAATTTTTACTTCTATCTTCTCTCCTCCTCCCATATAATCATCACAACCTACATCACTTCAGTTCTCTCCTGTCCAACATTCAAAAGTATAAATCCTTTTGCAAACTTACTGTTTTTAATGTTATCGTATAAGTGATCATATCATTTGCTTATTGTGGCAATTATAGATGTCAGAGAAATACCTATTTGACTTAATGCTGTATACTGTTTGCATTGGTTGTTGTTTTTATTTGTCTCCTCTTAAATAATGAGGTCTGGAAAACTTTGGGAATGCTATACATCCACAGGATAGAAACTCTTATGCCTAAGATCCATTCTGTTAGGTGGGTAGGCACACAAACAACATAAAAAAGCAAGGGAACAAATCACACAAAAGAAACCAAGATACTTCAACAACACAATCCATGGGTACCACAGTGGACATTAAACTAATCTAGGAGGTAAAGGACAATGTAAGGAATGAAATCAGAGAGAAAGTACAAGAAGTGAAAAACCACTTCAAAAAAGAATAGATTATGAAAATAAATTAAGTGAAATTCCTTAAAACAAAGGAATAAAACAAATTAAAACTTCAATGAAAAGCATCTCCAGCACACTAGACCACTTGGAAGACAGAGTTTCAGACAATGAAGAAAAAAAAAAAAAAACTAATCTTGAAAATAAAGCTGACCATGGAAAAAGGATGTTAAGAGACCATGAATAGCACTTCTGAGAACTCTGGGATAATGTGAAGACCAAATTTAATATTTATCGGATACATGAAGGCTCAGATACACAAACCAAAGGAATGCACAATATTTTCAAAGAAGCAATATCAGAAAATTTCTCAGACTTTACGAATGAAATGGAAAATCAAATATAGAAAGCTTACAGAACGCCAAGTGCACAAAATTAGAACAGACCCATACCATACTATACATACCCATACCAAGGCTACTATTATGAAAATACCTAAAATACAGAATAAGGATAGAATTTTAAACACTGCCAGAGAAAAATGACAGTTCACATTTAGAGTGAAACCAATATGGATCTCAGTAGATTTCTCAACCAAGACACTCAAAGGAAGAGGTTTTAGAAAAAAGAAAAAAAAAAAAAAAAAATATATATATATATATATATATACACCAAGCTCTGAAAGAAAATTAATGGCAGCCAAGAATAACATACCTAGCAAAATTAAGAGTCAGAATTATTGATGAAATAAAAAGCTTCCAATAAACAAAAGTTTAAAAAATGCACAAGAAAGCCTGCACTATAGAACATTCTCAGCAAAATATTTCATGAAAAAGAATTTAAAAAATAAAACTAAAAGTCACTAAAGATAGGAACTACACTAGAAGAATAGTCAAAAAAATACTTGGGAATCAACAAAAGAGGTAAAAGACCTCTACAATTAAAACTACATAACACTAAAGAAAGAAATTGAAGAAGACCTTAGAAGATAGAAAGATTTCTCTTGTTCTTGGATAGGCAAAATTAATATTGTCTCAATGGCCATACTACCCAAAGCACAATATAGATTCAATGTGATTCCAATTAAAAACCCAATGTCATTACTTATATAAATAGAAAAGGCAATCATGAAATTCATCTGGAAAATTAAGAGACACAGAATAGCCAAAGCAATCCTTAACAAGAACAGTGAAGTAGGAAGCATCACAATAACAGACCTTAAACTATACTACAAAGCTATAGTAACAAAAATGACTTGGTACTGGCACCAAAATAGACATATAGACCAATGGGACAGAATAGAAGACACAAGAGACAAACCCACAAAAATACAGTTATCTCATACTAGACAAAGTCACCAAAAACATACATTGGAGAAAAGATAGCATCTTCAACAAATGGTGCTGGGAAAACTGGAAATCCATATGCAACAAAATGAAAATAAACCCCTATCTCTCACCATGCACAAAACTCAACTCAAAGTGGATCAAGAACCTAAGAATTATACCAGAGACTCTGCGCCTAATAGAGAAAAAAGTAGGCCCATATCTTCATTACATCAGATAAGGCCCCCACTTCTAAAGCACAAGAAATAAAATCAAGAATTAATAAATAGGATATACTCAAACTAAAAAGCTTCTTCTCAGCAAAAGAAACAATCAATGAGGTGAAGAGAGAGCCTACATTTGGGGAGCAAATTTTTGCCACATGCATGTCAGATCAAGCACTAATCTCCAGGATATTAAAAGAACTCAAAAAAAATTAATGCCAAAAGCTCCCAATTCTAGTAACAGCAGATCTCATTAAAATAAATAAACTGCTTTTTGCAAATATCTGACACATTTGAAAAATGAATTCTGAGGGATTCTGATGTTGGGATTTATTTTTCCATCATCTACAATGAAAAAGTGCAAATGGTTACAAAGGAAATGTTTTAACTGCCCACGTATATTTGGTACATAATTAAAGTTGCAACTTGGTCATATATTCCAGGAAATGGCAACAATTATAATGTAAATTTTTTAGTCATCCAGGTAACAAATACCATGATTTTTTTTAATTAAATGTCACCCCACACACAAAAAAAAACAGGTTCTTAATACAAGGAAATTATAATTAAGAATGGAATGGAAATTTGAGTACAATAAAATTCATATATCTTTTGGAAACATATCCTTTTGCTACTCATGCAAAGATAATTACAAAATAAATTTTAAATTAAAAAAAAAGACTGACTTCACTGGTTCAAACGCATAGCCAAGCACAGTAACACACACCTGTAATTCAAGATACTCAGGAGGCTAAGGCAGGAGGATCACAAGTTTGAAGACTGCCTCAGCAATGTAGCAAGACTCTCTGCAACTTAGTGAGACCCTGTCTCAAAAGAAAAAAGGACTGGGGATATACATCAGTAATTAAATGCTTCTGACTTCAATCCTCAATAACAAAAAAGGGGAATCCAAATGTTATTCATATTGTTCTCTATATTAAAAATATCTGTCTTCTTAGTTCAAGTGGAATCCTGACAAGATTCAGGACACTTCCTTTTCCAGGCTATGATCTTGTCATTGGAATCTATCCTAAAAATAACATTTATGGATACTATAATGGTTAAGAATAGAAACATAGGCTTTGGATTAAGACTGAGCTGGATTTAAGTCCTTCACTTGTCATTTACTAACTGAATATGGGCAAGCTCCTTAATCATTAAGTTTCAAATACCATCTATAAAATGAAAGCAATAATACAAATTCATAGGGTTGCTGTATTAAACAATATAACATATTTTAAAATCTGTACATGTGGAAAAATAAGATTAAGATTACGTACCCCATTTGAATCAAATGTATGATATGTCAAGATCATTGTAATGTTTTGAGCAAATAAAAAAAAATTTTTTTAAAAAAAGTTTAGTATAGTATCTGAAACACTACAAATGATCAAGAATTTACCTAGCAAAAGAATAGTAAAAGTAATTAATATTAATAATGGTAGTGATTTTTGCTAAAATTTCTATTTCTGAGAATCTCTTTTTTAGGTGGCAAATGTTATCACTGATATCTGGAGCATAAGAAACATAAAAGTCCAACCATTCTTTCCCTCCCTGCTTTATTAGATACTGTAACAGATTTTCATTAAACAGTTGTCAAAGGAATTGTCCCATTTCAAGATACTAGAACTCTAGGAAATTAGCTACTCGATTTTAAAAGAAACAGATGATAAATGAATAAGTTAGTATTTATTTCTTTAATATAAAACCTGATTTCAAAACTGATACTCAGGCTCAGAAAAACAAGTGACATGGGAAAAAATCCAAACGTTCAAGATAGTGATTCTTGGTAACTATGGTTAACATGATTTAAATCTAACTGTTCCACACATTAATTTAGAACATTAGCCTTTCTTTTTACTTACAATTTAAGTAAAAGCATAAATGAAAATGAATATAAAACATCTATTATAAAGAACAAACAATTATCTAATTGTTGATGAAGTATCAAAAGGGGCAAGAGCTTTAGAGTCAGACAAACCTGAATTCAAAACCTACCTGAGTATTTACTGTGTATATAACATGGGGCAATTTATTTAACCTCTCTATACTATTTTTAGAGTTGTAATTTTTACAGTATTCTCAAACCAATAAAGGCAAGAATTCCAACTCTGGGGGAAAAAAGGACTATCTTCTATCAAATGTCCTCAATCCCATGATCTCTAGGAAATTATCTAGGTGAGCACCTTCATATGTATACATAGCATGGACCATATTGACCATATTGAAAATTTATAAAGCTGCCTTCAGAGTGACCCAGGACTAAGATCCCTAGTGTTGCTTATCCTCCCTTATATCTTCATCAAAAAAGGCCACACAGGCCCTGATTTTCAGCTATAGGAAAGCAGGGAGATAAGAAGAGGCATGAGTAGAAAGCAACACATCCATCTTATCACAGGGGACTATATGAAAAACTAATCCCAAATCCATTTCATATACTTCTTCATAGTGATAGTATTTTTTCTCAAGTATATTTAATTGAATTATGAATTTTGAAAACTCCAAGCAAGAGAACAAAGTTCATGAATACACAGGATGTTGTGTTCTACTTAACTCCTTTATCAGAGTTCAATACACCACTGGGCTACAAAGTTACCTGTTACATAATGATTGATGTAAACAGCAAAAGTTATACATATCCTCAGATAAATATAATGTCAATGTCCAATCTTTCTAAAAGAAATGCATCAACACATTACAAGGCAATCATGAAATCACAAAACAGGCAGTATAAAAGGGAAGCTAAGCTGCTTTTCAGACATCTATGTTCTGTCATAAGGAAAAAAAATAGCACCTTATACAGTTTATCTCTCATCCTGGACATAGTCTTAATAATATTTTTCATTACAAAAGTCATAGGTGCCCATCAAGGTTATTTGAAAAACAGAGGGGAAAAATTAACCAAAGCCTTATTAGCCTATTATGAATATTATTAATATTTTGTTTAAATCCTAATCAAAGAGTTACATTTTTACATAATATTGATTATACCACACAAAGTTATATCCTGTTTTGCATCTATCGTATCATAAGTAATTTCCATATTAATATAAACTCTTAAAAAATTAAAATGTTAACAAATGCATAAAATTCCAGCAAATTTTACAGTTCTCTTAACTCCTGGTATTCTTTTCCCTTCTGTAGAATATACTGCTGAAAATGCAAAGCAATGCACAGAGAGACAGCATAATGGTTACAAATAGAGACACTAAATACAAATTTCAAAGTTCAAACCTACCATCTGTGCTTAGCAATGTACCAGACAGAAAATGTCTTAACCTTCTTCTCCTCAGCTTCATCTAATAGACAATAGGAATGAAGAGGTGGATGATATATCCATCTCAGAATATTGTGGGGATTATATAGAACAATACTAACACAGAGTAAAACTCAGTAAAGTATTAGGTATAATGATAGAGCCTTTTACTTATGCAGGATTATTTCCTGAAGTAGATTTTCATAAATATAAGTACTAGCCCAATGAATTCAAACAATTTTAAAGTTGTTCATTGAACTGCCAATTTGCTGTCTAAAAAAAACTATGCTGCTAATATAATAAAACCAGAAATATAGAAAACTATTCTAATAAGTTTAAGGGCTTAACTTTTGTTTCATTTTTCCTCACTCTATTATATCTTGGTTTAGATTTTTGTTACACTTCTTTGGTAGACACAGCAAGATGTGCCTGTTATGGTTTGTATATGAGGTATACCCCAAAAGCTCATGTGTCAGACAATGTGAGAGGGTTCAGAGGAGAAATTACTAGGTTGTGAGATCCTTAAACTAATCAGTGAATTGATCTCTGATGGGATTAATTGAATAGTGGCTGAGGCACACCGGGGTGTGGTTGGAAGAGGTGGGACATTGAAATACATATTTGTATCTGACAAGGGAAGTCTCACTCTTGCTCTTGCTCTCTGGCTTTCTGATTATCATGTGAGCTGCTTCCCTCCACCACACTCTTTCAGGATGTTGTTCTGCGTCATCTGGAGCCCTAAGGAATGGAGCCAGCTCTAAAGAACTCTGAAAACATGAGTCCTCAAATAAATTTTTCTTCCTCTACAATTGTTCTCGTCAGGTCTTTTATTCATAGTAGAGAAAAAAGCTGACTAAACCAGTACCAGAGTATGAACCTCCAGTGGTATACCCACAAAATCACCAATTTAAACAGCTATTCACACATGATACTACCTTTAATAAGAGCTGAGGGAAATAGGTGAGAGATCATAATAACTAGTATTTGCATTGTAATGAGAAAAGAAACACTGAAGGCAGGAAGAGTTACCTGTGTCACACCTTCCCAAATTCAAAGCAATTGAAGAAAAAGACTAATCAGGCAGACAATTTTACCATAGCTGCCTACTTACATTTATTCTTTAATAGATTGCTGGGTGTGGACATGCTGGGTTTTTCATGAACACAGGATATATTTTATATCTAAGATTGATCATAAATTCCTTGAAAAACACTACCATCTCTCAAAAAAGTATTTTGGAGCACCAAACATAAAATTTAAAACAATTTAGAGTCTTGCACATAAATATATATATACACACGCACCATGACTCTCCAGATTGTGAGTAGTCCAAAGTTATATACATACAGAGCATAATGACATTGGGCCATGACATATATTTAAGTATTTATATATAAAGAGTAAAAGCTCGTTCCATATTATTTTATTCACAGTGCATTTGTGACTTTTCCAAAGACTATCAACTCTCATTTACCAATTCTAAAAATATTTTGGTAATTGAACAATGCCCCTCAATATCCATTTTTAGTTTCTTTTTTAATATCAGAATCTTGAAAAATATTCCTACTAAAATACATTTCCCAGACCCACCACAAAATTCTGCAGGGCCCAGGCACACAGCAGGCGGGGACCACCCCTTTCCTGGGTGGGCAGACACTCACCAGAGCCTAGGCTCTGGTGCAGATCTGCGCCTTCTGAGCAGTGGACTACCGCAGGAGCCAAGATCCATCCCAGACTGCCCAAAAATTCTACGTGGGATCCAGGATCTCAGTAAGCCCAGTTCACCCTTCCCCTGGTGGGGCAGACACTGCCACAGCCTAGTCTTTGGCACAGGACTGCCCCTTCCTACCAGCAGACTACAGAGAAATCAAGCGCAGCTGCCCAGATACACCCACTCCAACTTACATATGTCCCAAATCCAGGATGCAGTAGCACTCATTGAGGGACACCAACAGGGTCTGGAAGCCCAATATCAAGGTGAGGTACTGACAATCTGCACAGGTACAACATGAATATAGGGAAGAAACTGTAATATCTCAGATCCACACTGCAAGAAAGGAAGACACATAGACAACATGAAAAAACAAGGGAAGAAACTGCTCCAAAAAAAAAAAAAAGGACACTATAATAACAGAACCCATGAACAGCAAAATTGATGAAATGAAAAAGAAGAAGCTCAGAAAGTTCATAATTAAAAAGATCTGTGAATTACAGAGTGACCAAATGAGCAAATACAAGCAAAAAATGATCACTCCATCAATGGGATAATAGAGTAAATACAGGTAACAAAATTACTTTGAGAGAGATAGAGACCCTGAAAAAAAAACAGTCAGAAATCCTTAAAATGAAGGATACAATAAATCAAATAAAAAACTTAATAGAAAGCATAACAAACAGGTTAGATCACTTGGAAGAAAGAATGTCAGATAATAAAGACAAAGTATACAATCTGGAAAATAAAGCTGATCATACAGTGAAGAAAGTTAGAAACCATAAACAGAACATCCAAGAATTATGGGACAGCATCAAAAGACCAAATCTAAGAGTCATTAGGATAGAGGAAGGCAGAGTTTCAAACTAAAGGAATGCACAATCTCTTCAATGAAATAATATCAGAAAACTTCCCAAGCATGAAGAACAAATTGGAAAACCAAATACAAGAGGCTTACAGGACACCAAATGTACAAAATTACAACAGATCTACACAAAGGCACATTATAATGAAAATGTCTAGCATACAGAATAAGGATAGAATCTTAAAAACTTCAAGAGAGAGGAATCAGACCACATATAGGGGGATACCAATTTGTATCTCAGCAGATTTTACAACTCAGACCCTCAAAGCCAGGAGATCATGGAACAACATATACCAAGCTCTGAAAGAAAATGGATGCCAATCAAGAATCTTATATCCAGCAAAACTAAGCTTTAGATTTGATGATGAAATAAAAACCTTCCATGATAAAAATAAAACAATTTACAACTAGAAAGACTACAATGCAGAATATCCTCAGCAAAGTATTCTAAGACAAGGAAATGAAAAACATGGATGAAAATCAGAAGAGGGAGTGATTACACTAAAGGAAAATCAAATCAGAAGAGAAACCAAGTCATGTTAAATACCAAAAATTTTTAAAAATGCCTGGGAATACAAATAATGTCTCAATAATAATACTGAATGTTAATGGCCTAAACACACCAATCAAAAACAGACTAGCAGATTTGATTAAAAAAAAAAGTTTTTAAAAAGACCCAACAATATGCTGCCTTCAAGAGACTCATCTCATAGGAAAAGACATTCACAGACTGAAGGTGAAGGATTGTAAAAATTCATACCATTCACATGGACTGCAGAAGCAAGCAGGTGTTTCCATCCTCATATCAAATGAAGTAGATTTAAACTAAAGTCAATCAAAAAGGATAAAGAAGGACACTACATACTGCTCAAGGGAAACATACACAAACAACACTTAACAATTATAACTATATATGCCCCAAACAATGTAGCAGCTATGTTCATCAAACAAACTCTTCTCAAGTTCAAGAGTCAAAGAGACCACAACACAATAATTTTGGGTAACTTTAACACACCTTTTTTATCACTAGATAGATCTTCCAAACAAAAGCTGATCAAACTATAGAACTCAATAATACAATCAATAACTTAACTGACATATATAGAAGATTCCAACCTTCAATTAGACAATATACATTTTTCTCAGCAGCACATGGATCCTTCTCTAAACTATACCATATACTATGCCACAAAGCAACTCTTAGCAAATACAAAAAGTAGATATACTAGCCTGCATTCTATCAGATCATAATGGAATGAAATCATAAATCAATGATAAAATAAGAAATAAAATACACTCCAACACCTGGAGACTAAATAATATGCTACTGAATGAACTATGTGTTGCAGAAGACATCAATGAGGAGATTACTAGATTTGTAGAGGTGAATGAGAACACAGAAACAACATTGAAATCTCTGGGACACTATGAAAGCAGTTCTAAGAGGAAAGTTCATTACATGGAATTCATTCCTTAAAAGAAAAAAAAAGTCAATAAATAAATGACTTCACACTACATTTTAAGGCCCTAAAAAAAAGAAAAGAAAATTCACCACCAAAAGCAGCAGAAGCCAGGAAATAATTAAAATCAGAGCAAAAATCAATAAAATTGATAGAAAAGAAACAATTGGAAAAATTGACAGAACAAAAAGTTAGTTTATTGAATAAATAAATAAAATTCACAGATCCTTAGCCACACTAACAAAGAGAAGCAGAGAGAAAACTCAAATCACTAACATAAGTGATGAAAAAGAAAATATCATAACAGACACTACAGAAATACAGAAGATAATTAGAAATTATTTTGAAAACTTGTACTCCAATAAAATAGAAATTATTGAAGGCATCCATTTCTAGATTCATATAATTTGCCCAAACTGAATCAGGATGATAGACACGATTTAAACACATCAACTTCAAGTAAGGAAATAGCAGACAACATCAAAAGTCTACCAACAAAGAAAATCCCAGAATCAAATAGATAAACAGCCAAGTTCTACAAGACATTTAAAAAAGAACTAATACCAGGTATACTCTTCAATTTATGTCAGGAAATAGAAAAAGAGGCAGCACTTCCAAACTTATTCTATGAGGACAATATCACTTTAATTCCAAAACCAGGCAAAGACACATAAAAAAAGAAAACTTCACACCAATATCTCTAATGAATGCAGATACAAAAACTCTCAATAAAATTCTGGCAAATCAAATACAAAACATATCAAAAAGATCATGCACGAGAGCTTCCAATCACTCCTGCAAGGTAGGCGGGCCTACGACCCACCGGCAGAAGAGGAGCAGCGACCTGCTGAGAGGCTGAGCCACCCCCTCCCAATGCGCCGGCAAAGTAGAGGGAACTGTGACCACGCACAGAGCAGGCCCAGCGATCTGCTGAGGGGCAGAGCCGCCCCCCCACCCCCCGCGCCTGCCGGGTAGGTGGAACGGTGACCACCGACAGAAAAGGCCCAGTGGCCCGCGGCGGGACAGAGCTTCCAATCACTCCTGCAAGGTAGGCGGGCCTGCGACCCACCGGCAGAAGAGGAGCAGCGGCCTGCTGAGAGACAGAGCCGCCCCCTCCCCCAAGCGCCCGCAAGGTAGACGGAACTGTGACCACCATCAGAACAGGCCAGACCTGCAACCGAGAGACAGAACAGGCCCAGTGGCCTGAGGAAGGGTAGAGCAGCCCCCCCGCGCCTGCAAGGTAGGCGGACCTGCGACCCACTGGCAGTACAGCCCCAGAGGCCTGCAGAGGGGCAGTGCCGCTGCCTGCGCCTGCAAAGTAGACAGAACTGTGACCACCGACAGAACAAGCCTAGCGGCCCGCAGAGGGACAGAGCCGCCGCCCGCGCCTGCAAGGGAGACTTTGCAACTATACAAGACCAATATAAATATATAGGGGGAAAATTCAATAGCACAACAGTTTCACCAAGTAGAAAGGAACGCGAACAGTATGAAGAGACAAGGAAAGAAAGGACCACAAGCATTGCAGGTCAACTCAACGTTAGAAGAGGTAATAGCTGCAGCAGATGGAATGTCAGATAAAGAATTCAGGATATACATGCTTCAGATGATCTGGAGTCTCAAGGAAGACATCAGACAGCAAAATCAGACAATGAAAGATCACTTCAACAATGAATTACATAAACAAATCCAAGAAGCAAAAGATCAACTATACAGGGAAATAGAGGTTATAAAAAACAAACAAACAGAAATCCTAGAAATGCAGGAAGCAATAAGCCAACTTAAAAACTCAATTGAGAATACTACCAGCAGAGTAGAACACTTAGAAGACAGAACATCAGACAATGAAGATAAAGTATTTCAACTTGAAAAGAACATAGACAGCTCAGCAAGACTGTTAAGAAACCATGAGCAGAACATCCAAGAAATATGGGATAACATCAAGAGACCAAATTTAAGAGTCATTGGGATACAGGAAGGGACAGAGTTTCAAACCAAAGGAATGAGCAATCTATTCAATGAAATAATACGAGAAAACTTCCCAGACTTGAAGAATGAGACAGAACCCCAAATCCTAGAAGCCTACAGGACGCCGAATGTGCAAAATCATAAGAGACCCACACCTAGACACATTATAATGAAGATGCCCAACATACAGAATAAGGAGAGAATTTTAAAAGCTACAAGAGAAAGGAAGCAGATCACATTTAGGGGTAAGCCAATCAGGATAACAGCTGATCTTTCAACACAGACTCTGAAAGCTAGAAGATCCTGGAATAACATATTTCAAACACTGAAAGAAAATGGGTTCCAACCAAGAATTGTGTTTCCAGCGAAATTAAGCTTCAGGATGGAAGATGAAATTAAAACCTTCCACGATAAACAAAAGTTAAAAGAATTCGCACCTAGAAAACCATCTCTTCAAAACATCCTTGGCAAAACAAAACAGAGAGAGGAAATGGAAAATAACAATGAAAACCAACAGTGGGAGGTAGGACACTAAAGGGGGGAAAATAACCAAAGAGGAAAACAAACCATGTTTAGTAACATAAATAAACAAATATGGCTGGAAGAACAACCAATATCTCAATAATAACCCTAAATGTTAATGGCTTAAACTCACCAATTAAGAGACACAGGCTAGTAGAATGGATCACAAAACAAGACCCAACAATATGCTGCCTACAGGAGACGCATTAGATAGGAAAATACATACATAGGCTGAAGGTGAAAGGTTGGGAAAAATCATATCACTCATATGGACTTCGGAAACAAGCAGGAGTATCCATACTCATATCAAATAAAATAGATTTCAAGCCAAAGTTAATCAAAAGGGATAAAGAGGGACACTACATACTGCTCAAGGGAACCATACACCAATAAGACATAACAATCATAAATATATATGCCCCAAACAATGGTGCAGCTATGTTCATCAAACAAACTCTTCTGAAGTTCAAGAGTCTAATAGACCACCATACAACAATCATGGGAGACTTCAACACACCTCTCTCACCACTGGACAGATCTTCCAAACAAAAGTTGAATAAGGAAACTATAGAACTCAATAACACAATTAATAACCTAGACTTAATTGACATATATAGAATATACCACCCATCATCAAGCAGTTGCACTTTTTTCTCAGCAGCACATGGATCCTTCTCAAAAACAGATCATATATTATGTCACAGGGAAACTCTTAGACAATATAAAGGAGTAGAGATAATATCATGCATCCTATCTGATCATAATGGAATGGAACTGAAAATCAACGATAAAAGAAGGAAGGGAAAAGAATACATCACTTGGAGAATGAACAATAGGTTACTGAATGATCAATGGGTTATAGAAGACATCAAGGAAGAAATTAAAAAATTCTTAGAGATTAATGAAAACACAGACACAACATATCGGAATCTATGGGACACATTGAAAGCAGTTCTAAGAGGAAAATCCATTGCTTGGAGTTCATTCCTTACAAAAAGAAAAAACCAACAAATAAATGATCTCATACTTCATCTCAAAATCCTAGAAAAAGAAGAGCAAAACAACAGCAAAAGAAGTAGAAGGCAAGAAATAATTAAAATCAGAGCTGAAATTAATGAAATCGAAACAAAAGAAACAATTGAAAAAATTGACAAAACTAAAAGTTGGTTCTTTGAAAAAATAAACAAAATCGACAGACCCTTAGCCATGCTAGCGAAGAGAAGAAGAGAGAGAACTCAAATTACTAACATACGGGATGAAAGAGGCAATATCAGAACAGACACTTCAGAAATACAGAAGATAATCAAAAATTATTTTGAATCCTTATACTCCAATAAATTAGAAGATAGTGAAGGCATAGATAAATTTCTTAAGTCATATGATCTGCCCAGATTGAGTCCGGAGGATATAGACAACCTAAACAGACCAATATCAATTGAGGAAATAGAAGAAACCATCAAAAGACTACCAACTAAGAAAAGCCCAGGACCGGATGGGTATACAGCAGAGTTTTACAAAACCTTTAAAGAGGAAGTAATACCAATACTTTTCAAGCTACTTCGGGAAATAGAAAAAGAGGGAGAACTTCCAAATTCATTCTACGAGGCCAACATCACCCTGATACCTAAACCAGACAAAGACACTTCAAAGAAAGAAAACTACAGACCAATATCTCTAATGAACCTAGATGCAAAAATCCTCAATAAAATTCTGGCCACTTGGATACAAAAACTTATCAAAAAAATTGTACACCATGATCAAGTAGGATTCATCCCTGGGATGCAAGGCTGGTTCAATATACGGAAATCAATAAATGTTATTCACCACATCAATAGACTTAAAAATAAGAACCATATGATCATCTCGATAGATGCGGAAAAAGCATTTGACAAAGTACACCATCCCTTTATGTTCAAAACTCTAGAAAAACTAGGGATAACAGGAACATACCTCAATATTGTAAAAGCAATCTATGCTAAGCCTCAGGCTAGCATCATTCTGAATGGAGAAAAATTGAAGGCATTCCCTCTAAAATCTGGAACAAGACAGGGATGCCCTCTCTCACCACTTCTGTTCAACATAGTTCTCAAAACACTGGCCAGAGCAATTAGACAGACGAAAGAAATTAAAGGCATCAAAATAGGAAAAGAAGAACTTAAATTATCACTATTTGCAGATGACATGATTCTATACCTAGCAGACCCAAAAGGGTCTACAAAGAAACTATTAGAGCTAATAAATGAATTCAGCAAAGTGGCAGGATATAAAATCAACACGCATAAATCAAAGGCATTCCTGTATATCAGCGACAAATCCTCTGAAATGGAAATGAGGACAACCACTCCATTCACAATATCTTCAAAAAAAAATAAAATACTTGGGAATCAACCTAACAAAAGAGGTGAAAGACTTATACAGTGAAAACTACAGAACCCTCAAGAGAGAAATAGAAGAAGATCTTAGAAGATGGAAAAATATACCCTGTTCATGGATAGGCAGAACTAACATCATCAAAATGGCGATATTACCAAAAGTTCTCTATAGGTTTAATGCAATGCCAATCAAAATCCCAAAGGCATTTCTTGTAGAAATAGAGAAAGCAATCATGAAATTCATATGGAAAAACAAAAGACCCAGAATAGCAAAAACAATGCTAAGCAGGAAGTGTGAATCAGGCGGTATAGCGATATCAGACCTCAAATTATACTACAGAGCAATAGTAAGAAAAACAGCATGGTACTGGTACCAAAACAGGCGGGTGGACCAATGGTACAGAATAGAGGACACAGAAACCAATCCACAAAACTACAACTACCTTATATTTGATAAAGGGGCTAAAAGCATGCAATGGAGGAAGGATAGCATCTTCAACAAATGGTGCTGGGAAAACTGGAAATCCATATGCAACAAAATGAAACTGAATCCCTTTCTCTCGCCATGCACAAAAGTGAATTCAAAATGGATCAAGGAGCTTGATATCAAATCAGAGACACGCCGTCTGATAGAAGAAAAAGTTGGCTACGATCGACATACTGTGGGGTCGGGCTCCAAATTCCTCAATAGGACACCCATAGCACAAAAGTTAATAACTAGAATCAACAAATGGGACTTACTCAAACTAAAAAGTTTTTTCTCAGCAAAAGATACAATAAGAGAGGTAAATAGAGAGCCTACATCCTGGGAACAAATCTTTACTCCTCACACTTCAGATAGAGCCCTAATATCCAGAGTATACAAAGAACTCAAAAAATTAGACAATAAGAGAACAAACAACCCAATCAACAAATGGGCCAAGGACCTGAACAGACACTTCTCAGAGGAGGACATACAATCAATCAACAAGTACATGAAAAAATGCTCACCATCTCTAGCAGTCAGAGAAATCCAAATCAAAACCACCCTAAGATACCATCTCACTCCAGTTAGATTGGCAGCCATTATGAAGTCAAACAACAACAAGTGCTGGCGAGGATGTGGGGAAAACGGTACACTTGTACATTGCTGGTGGGACTGCAAATTGGTGCAGCCAATTTGGAAAGCAGTATGGAGATTTCTTGGAAAGCTGGGAATGGAGCCACCATTTGACCCAGCTATTCCCCTTCTCGGTCTATTCCCTAAAGACCTAAAAAGAGCATGCTACAGGGACACTGCTACATCGATGTTCATAGCAGCACAATTCACAATAGCAAGACTGTGGAACCAACCTAGATGCCCTTCAATGGATGAATGGATAAAAAATACGTGGCATTTATACACAATGGAGTATTACTCTGCATTAACAAATGACAAAATCATAGAATTTACAGGGAAATGGATGGCATTAGAGCAGATTATGCTAAGTGAAGCTAGCCAATCCCTAAAAAACAAATGCCAAATGTCTTCTTTGATATAAGGAGAGTAACTAAGAACAGAGTAGGGTCGAAGAGCATGAGAAGAAGATTAACATTAAACAGGGATGAGAGGTGGGAGGGAAAGGGAGAGAGAAGGGAAAATGCATGGAAATGGAAGGAGACCCTCAGAGTTATACAAAAGTACATACAAGAGGAAGTGAGGGGAAGGGGAAAAATAATATAAGGGGGACAAACGAATGTCAGTAGAGGGAGCAGAGAGAGAAGAGGGGAGGGGAGGGGAGGGGAGGGGAGGGGGGATAGTAGAGGATAGGAAAGGCAGCAGAATACAACAGACACTAGTATGGCAATATGTAAATCAATGGATGTGTAACTGATGTGATTCTGCAATCTGTATATGGGGTAAAAATGGGAGCTCATAACCCACTTGAATCAAATAGTGAAATATGATATATCAAGAACTATGTAATGTTTTGAACAGCCAACAATAAAAAATTAAAACAAAACAAAAAAAAAGGACTGGGGAGATAGATCAGTGATAGAGAATCTTTGGGCTTACTCCCTAGCATTGCACAAAGAAAGAAAAATTGTGATATGTTAGAATTTACATAATTTTATATATTAAAATATATTAATTTTTCATTTTATAATTTCTTCTTTTGCTTTTATATTTGATTTTTCCAAAACAGAAAAATGTTTACTTAAGTTTGCTTCTAGCTTTTTTATTTTTTTGCTCCACATTTATTTCGTTTTTCCCCCCACATATTTTATTGGTTATTATCTTCATATATATTATATATATATATGAATAAAATTTGACCAGATTAATTTTGTAGCATAATTCTTATCAAAATTATTTTAGCATATATTGTAATCTGAAATCCTAACTTAAAATTCTCAGAATAGTTATTTTTTATGAATTATGCTTTTAAGAATCCATCTCTTTACTACTAATTTGTGATTTTTTCCTTTATTATATGTGTCTGTCTGTCTGTCTCTCTCTCTCCCCCTCTCTCTCTCTCAAATTTCCTAGTCTATTGATTATATTTTTTTTCCCTTGATCTTCTAATCAGACTCACGTAGGTTATTTAATAAAATATATATTTCTTGACTCTAATTCTGTAATAAATAGAAACTCTGCAGATGCGCCTCAGGAATACACAAGACACCAATAATTTGTAATCCACAAACTTTATACCATCCTCACTTACTTAACTTTCTACATAAATTTTTGAGTCAATTTATTTCAAAACTATAAAAGAGATATTTTTACTTATTCCCAAATGGGCACTACATCAAATCATACATTAATTTGTAAAGCCATGGAAATGTTGTTATCATCTTCTGATCTAGGTATATAGTATGACTTTCTGCTGGTTAGTAGCTTTTTTATCTTAGAAAAACTTAAAGGATTTCAATTTAAATAAACATCCTCATATATTTAGTATAATACTGCTATTTTTTTAAATCTCAGTTTAATGTTTAATTTTAGGTCAGTTTATATGACTACATGTAATATTCAGTATTCCAATACAATTTTATTTCATTTGTTTTTATCCCTGTCTTTCTTCTTGTAGTGTGTTTATCATATTTCCCCTTTTTATTTTTTAACTTTATTTTCCTATTAAATGAAGACCTCAAAGGTAGAAGTTTTTAAAAATAAAATACTTAGGAATCAACTTAACAAAAGAGGGGAAAAATCTATATAATGAAAATTACAGAACCCTAAAGAGAGAAACAAAGAAGACCTTAGAAAAGGGAAAGATCTACCTTGCTCTTGGATAGGCAGAATGAATATTATCAAAATAACCATACTTCCAAAAGCACTACACAGGTTTAATGCAATTCAGATCAAAATTCTAATGACATTCCTCATACATATAGAAAAAGCAATCATGAAATTTATCTGGAAAAATAAGAGACCCAGAATAGCTAAAGCAATCCTTAGCAAGAAGAGTAAAGCAGGTGGCATACCAGACTTTAAACTATACTACAGAGCAACAGTAACAAAAACAGCATGGTATTGGCACCAAAACAGACTGGTAGACCAATGGAACAGAATAGAAGACACAGAGACTAACCCAAAAAACTAAAATTATCTTTAATATTAGACAAAGGTGCAAAGAACAAGCATTGGAGAAAAGATAGCCTCTCCAACAAATGGTGCTGGAAGAACTGGAAATCAATATGCAATAAAATGAAATTAAACCCCTATCTCACACCATGCACAAAATTCAACTCAAAATGGAACAAGAATCAGAGAACCTGTGTTTAACAGAAGAAAAAGGAGGCCCTAATCTCCATCATGTGGGATTAGGCCCCAACTTCCTTAATAAGACTCCTGTAGTGCAAGAATTAAAATCAAGAATCAATAAATGGGATGGAATCAAGCTAAAAATCTTCTTCTCAGCAAAAGAAACCATCTGTGAGGTGAATAGAGAGCCTACATCTTGGGTGCTTATCTTTACCCCTCACACATCAGATAGAGCACTTATCTCTAGGGTATATAAAGAACTCAAAAACCTAAACACCAAAAAAACAAATAACCTGATCAATAAATAGGTCAATGACCTTAAGATACACTTCTCTGAAAATGATGTACAATCAATCGACACATATATGAAAAAAATGTTCATCTTTACTTGCAATTAGAGAAATACAAATCAAAACCACTCTATGATGTCATCTCACTCCAGTCAGAATGACAGCTATTATGAAGACAAATAACAATAAGTGTTGGTGAGAATGCAGGGGAAAAAGTACATTCATACGCTGCTGGTGGGACTGCAAATTGGTGCAGGCAATATGGAAAGCATTATGGAGATTTCTTGCAAAACTGAGAATGAAACCACCATTTGACCCAGCTCTCCCTCTTCTTGGTCTATATCCAAAGGACTTATAAACAGCATATTACAGGGACACAGCTACATCCATGTTTATAGCAGCACAATTCACAATAGCTAAACTGTGGACCCAACCAAGATACCTTTCAATAGATGAATGGATTAAAAAAATGTGGCATATACACCCAATGGAATATTACTCAGCAATAAAAGAGAATAAAATCATGGCATTTGCAAGTAAATGGATGGAGTTAGAGAAGACAATACTAATTGAAGTTAGCCAATCCCAAAAACTCAAATGCCAAATATTTTCTTTGATATAAGGAGGCTAATACATAGTGGGATAGGGAGCAGGAGCACGGGAGGAATAGACAAACTTTAGAGAGGGCAGAGGGGTTGGAGGGGAATGGAGGTGGTATGGGGTAATTAATGATGCTGGATTGTGATGATCATTATTACCCAAATTACAGATATGAAGACGCTAATTGGTGTGAATATACTATGTATACAACCAGAGATATGAAAATTTGTGCTCTACATATGTAATAATAATTGTAATACATTCTGCTGTCATATATAAATTTTAAAAAAGAAAAGAAAAAAATGTATTTCCCAGCCTCTCTTCTGGCTAAATTTCCCCCAAATAATTTAGTTCTTGCCAACAGTGGATAAATAGAAGTTTTACATAGGAATCCTAGAAGGCTTCATAGAAATAATGGAGTAAAGTCCTATTATCTTTCCTCTCTTATATGCTTTTGCTTCCAGGTTACAATGTATAAATGATAACTAGAGCTTCAATAGCCATCTTGGGTGTTCTGAAACCCGGGAAGGCAGAGGGGTGAAAAAAGGAGTATAAGTCCCTAATGACAGAGTTTCTATCCAACTAGTACTGAGCAGACTTAACTCTAGACTTGTTTTACAAGACAGAGAAAAAAAACTTGTTTATTTTTAATGATTATTATTTCACATTTTTTGTCGTATACGAAAAAACATAACCCATACTAATACATACAACCAAAATTCTTCATATTTCTTTTAGATGACATGATTTGCCTCTCTAGCAAACAGAACATATTAGTACTCAGAATGTAAACTCACAAAAATAGTTATAGTATTTAATAAATTCATTAGGCACACATATATTAGACTATTAGGAAAGAGCTGAAAAGTTTCTTGGATAAATAAGAACAATAGTGTTCTTTCAAAATTCTTTTTTGAAATATGAGTGTCATAGAAAAGATTATACAAATTCATTGCACATAGTTTGATGAATATAGAGATAAATGTACATCTGTGGAACCATTATCACTATGTGTGTTATCACCTCCAAAATTTCTACCTGCTCTCCTCTACTGTGCATGCATATGTGCGGAAGTGAGAGATGTGAATAATTAACATGACATTGATTCTCTTAACAAATTAAGTATACAACCCAGTATTTTCAGATCTCAAGGACTTACTCATCTTGCATAACTGAAACTTTGTACCCTTTGACTCATACCTCCCCATGTCCTTTCCCCCCAACCTGGAAACAACCATCTACTCTCTGCGAGTTTGACTGTTTTAGATTCCTTATATAAATAATATTATAAAGTATTTTTTTCTTCTGTGTTTGGCTTTGTTAGAGTAATGCCCTCTAGATTCATCCATTTATCATAAATGACAGATTTCCTTCATTTTTAAGGCTAAATATTACATTATATGTATGTGTTACATATTCTTTATTTTTCCATTGATGAACATTTAAGTTGCTTCCATATCATGATTAATATGCATAATTCTGTAATGAACATGGAAATGCAGATATCTCTTTGGGATCCTAATTCAAAGCTACAATAATCAAAACCATATGGTAGTGGCATAAAAACATAGACACAGACCTATGGAACAGAATAGCAAGCTGAAAACAAAAGCGTGCATATACAGTAACTCATCTTGAATAACAGTGCCTTGAATACACAGTAGTGAAAGTGTAGTCTCTTCAATAAAGGGTGCTGTGAAAACTTGAATTAAAATGCATGCAAAAGAATGAAACTAGGCCCTCATCTAGTTCATACATAAAAATTAATCCAATTTGATAAAGATTTAAATATAAAACTTGAAACCATAGCACTTCTAGAAGAAAACATAGAGGAAAAGAATCTTGAAATTGGTCTTATCAATTATTTCTTGGATAATACACAAAAAGCAAAAGGAACCAAAGCAAAAACAGACAACTGGGAGAATACCAAACTAAAAAACTCTGCCAAGAAAAGGAAATAATCAATAGAATGAAAAGGTAAACTATGGAATGGATAAAATATGTGCAACTAAATTATGATAAGGGGCTAATAAGCAATATATATAAGGAAATCCTTCAACAAAAGAAAAAAGAAAAATCATGAAATTTAAAAATGGAAAATGAAACTAAATAGACATTTCTCCAAAGAGGATATACAAATGGACAATAGGGATATGAAAAGGTACTCAACATTATTAATCATAATAGAAATGCTAGTCAAATTCACAATATCACTTCACACTCATTACAATGGCAATTATAGAAAAGACCAAATATAAGTTTTGGCAAGGATGTGGAGAAACCTTTGCACATTACTCATGGAAATTAAAATTGGTGCAGCCCCCATGGAAAATAAATGTCAAAAAAATTAAAATAGAATTCCCATTTAAATAGCAATCCTATTTCTAGAAATATATCCAACAGTATTTTTAAATGTGTTTTCATTCAGCTAGAATTATAGCTTAGTGGTAGAGTAGCACATGTGAAACACTGGATTTGATCCTCAGCACCACATAAAAATAAATAAAGGTATTGTGTCCATCTACTTAAAAATATTTTTAAATGTGTTTTCATTAAGAATAAAGACAATAATTAACACAAAAAGGCATCTATTTTATTAATACTTTTAAGTTCTGTATGTGTCTGGGACTGTTGGAATAACTTTTAGAAGTTGCTTTTGAGTTCTGGGTGAAGAATTTTTAAAGAATGAAGAAACATTCTGGGAGTAAAGTTATGTGATATGACACTCTCCTGTGATGCTGGGAAGTGGCAGCAAACCACAGCTCCCCCAGTGAGTTACATGGTCATGAGAGTGAACAACTGAAACTCTATGGTATAATGACTCTGTTACCAGCATTTTTTGAATACAGATATTCAATAAATTGAGATTTTAAAAAATATTGGTGAAATAAGACCAAATAAAGAATTACAAACAAGTATTCTTTCATTCAAAATACACTATGCACTTTTCTCTAAAGGTCCTAATTCTGAGCCTGACAACAATCCTCACAAGAGGGTCTTCACACAGTAAACCAAAAGAAGGACTTCACATTATTGGCTCAACAATGTTGAAAACATTGGAAAAGAGGAAAGTAGATGAACACTATCAACTGGTCACACAATTGCAATCTAGCTACAGCACAAGGCCATCCTAGCTCCCCCTACCCCACCAGACACCCAGGTCCTATTACATCTTGGAAAACCTTTCTCACAATTACTTGGTGGGGATGGCTACCAGCACAGATCTCCATTTGAACAGGTGATGTATTGTTGATGTATTTGGATCTGTTAACATTGTCCTTCCCCAAAAAGGAGGTATCTTGGAACCATACGAGAGCACTACACATCTATAGGGTAAAAACAAAAACACACCAGTCCCACAGAGCTGGAAAGAAAGAAATGTGAGCAACATGAAAAGACAAGAGAAGAAAATACCATAAATAATTCAAGACAACATATCATTTAGAAGAACTGACAGCTACAGCAGAAACAATGACAGAGAAAGATTTCAGGATATACATGTTTAACTGTTTTGGTATATAAAAGAAGACATAAAAGAACAAATACAGGCAGTGAAAGATGACTTCAACAATGAGCTACCTAAACAAATCCAAGAAGCAGAAGATCACCTCAACAGGGAGATAGAGATTATTTAAAAAAAAAAAAAAAACAGAAATCCTTAAAATGAAAGAAATAATTAAAAAAAAATTCAAATTAGAGCATCACCAACAGAGTACACCACTTACAGATATGACATCAGACAACGAAGATAAAATATATCATTTTGAAAAGAACATAGACCACACAGCAGAAATGATAAGAAACCATGAGCAGAATATTCAAGAAATATGGGATAGCATAAAAAGACCAAATTTAAGAGTTATTGGGATAGAGGAAGGCATAAAGGACTAAACCAAAGGAATGAGCAATTTACTGAATGAAATAATATCAGAATAGTTTCAGACATGAAGAATGAAACGGAAATCCAAATCTAAGAAACCTACAGGATGCTGAATATGCAAAATCACAACAGATCCACACCAAGACATATTATAATGAAAATGCCCAACATACAGAATAAGGAGATAATTTTAAAAGCCACAAGAGAAAGAAATCAGATCACATATAGGGTAAACCCAATTAGGATAACGTTAGCTTTTCAACACAGACCCTGAAAGCTAGAAGATCCTGGAACAACATATTTCAAACTCTGAAAGATAATGAGTGCCAATCAAGAATCTTGTATCCAGCAAAATTAAGCTTCAGATTTGAAGATGAAATAAAAAACTTCCACAATAAAAAAAAAGTGAAAAGAATTTATAGCTAGAAAACCAGCACCAAAAAAAAAAAAAAACATAGTTGGCAAAATATTTCATGAAGAGGAAATGAAAAACAACAATAAAAACAAGCAGAGGGAGGTAGTACACTAAAGGAAAAACTAATCAAAGAGGAAAACCAAGTCAAGTTAAATAACAAAAATAAAAAAATATGACTGGAAATACAAACCATGTCTCAATAGTAACCCTAAATATTAATGGCTTAAACTCACCAATCAAAAGACATAGGCTAGCAGATTGGATTTAAAAAAAAAAGACCAACAATATGTTGCCTACAGGAGACTCATCTATTAGGAAAAGACATACACAGACTGAAGGTCAAAACTTGGGAAAAATCATACCACTCAAATGGACTACGGAAGCAAGGAGGGTGTCCATACTCATATCAAATAAAGTAGATTTCAAGCCAAAGTTAATGAAAAGGGATAAAGATGAACATTACATCCTGCTCAAGGGAACCATACACCAAAAGACAAAACAATCATAAATATGTATGCCCCAAACAATGATGCATCTATGTTCATCAAGCAAACTCTTCTCAAGTTCAAGAGTCAAATTGACCACAACACAATAATCATAGATGACTTTAACACACCTCTTTCACCACCGGATAGATCTTCCAAACAAAAGTTGAATAAAGAAACTATAGAACTCAATAACACAATTAATAACATAGACTTAACTGAAATATATAGAATATTTCAACTGGCATCAAGCAGACACACTTTCATCTCAGCAGCACCTGGATCCTTCTCTAATATAGACCATATACTATGCCACAAAGCAACTCTTTGCAAATACAAAAAAGTAGATATATAACCATGTATTTTATCAGATCATAATGGAATAAAATTGGAAATTAATGTCAAAATAAAAAATAAAAATTTCTGCATCACATGGAGACTGAACAATATGCTACTGAATGAACAATGGATTACAGAAGACATCAAGGAAGAGATTAAAAAATTCTTAGAGGTAAATGAGAACACAGACAAAACATATAGATATCTCTGGGACATGATGAAACCAGTACTAAGAGGAAAATTCATTACATGGAGTTCATTCCTTAAAAGAAGAGAAAGTCAACAAATAAATGACCTCACACTACATCTCAAAGCCCTAGAGAAAGAAGAACAAATCAGCAGCAAAAGTGGTAGAAGGCAAGAAATAATTAAACATAGAGCAGAAATCAATGAAATTGAAACAAAAAATTTAAATAATTGACAAAATTAAAGTGGGTTCTTTCAAAAAATGAATAAAACAGACAGACCCTTAGCCACATTAACAAAGAGAAGGAGAGACAGAACTCAAATTGCCAATATACATGATGAAAAAAACAATATCACAACAGACACTACAGCAATACAGGGGATAATTAGAAATTATTTTGAAAACTTAAACTCCAATAAAATAGAAGACACTGAAGGCATCGATAAATTTCTTAAGTCATATGATCTTCCCAGGTTGAGTCAGGAAGATATACACAACATAAACAGACAAAAATCAAGTAAGGAAATAGAAGAAACCATCAAAAAATTTCCAACCAAGAAAAGCCCAGGACCAGACAGATACACAACCAAATTCTACCAAACCTTTAAAAAATAACTAATACCAATACTCTTTAATTTATTTCGGGAAATAGAAAAAGAGGCAGCACTTCCAAACTCATTCTATGAGGCCAATGTCACCCTGATTCCAAAACCAGACAGACACTTAAAAGAAATAAAACTTCAGACCAATATCTCTAATGAACATAGATGCAAAAATTCTCAATAAAATCCTGGCAAATCGAATACAAAAACATATCAAAAAGATTGTGCACCATGATCAAGTGGGATTCATCCCTGGGATGCAAGGTTGGTTCAACATATGGAAATCAATAAATGTAATTCATCACATCAATAGACTTAAAGATAAGAATCATATGGTCATCTTAATAGACTCAGAAACAGCACTTGACAAAATACAGCACCACTTTATGTTCAAAACACTAGAAAAACTAGGGATAACAGAAACATATCTCAATATCGTAAAGGCTATCTACGCTAAGCCTCAGGCCAATATCATTCTAAATGGAGAAAAATTGAAGGCATTCCCTCTAAAAACTGGAACAAGACAGGGATGTGCCGCAGTCTGGCTGGGCACAATCAGGAGCCACTTGTCAAAAGAAACTAACTTTATTTTTAGAACCACACACGACAAACAAAACAGCCTCTCAGGAAAAACCCTCAGAGCCTCAACTGCCACCACCGGCTTTCCACAAGCCTCTCTCTCCCACACAAGCTTCTTTCCACCTCCCACAATCCTCCTGCTCTTGAAGCCGATTGGCTGGGTCACGTGGGCGGAGCCAAAAAAGTCCCCCAATGAGCAGCTCCGTGGTCTGAAAGGGCAGGGAAACAGCCCAATGAGCATCACCGCAGAGGAGCCAATCAGCTAGATGTTGCTGGGGCCGAGGAGCCAATCAGCTAGATGTTGCTGGGGCCGCTGTGAGCCAATCATCAGCCAGCAGCTGGAAGTTTGCTGGCAGCTGGAAGTTTGCTGGGGCCCCTTTGGCTGTGGTTCTCAACATCTCCCCCTCTCTGTTTAAACAACAAGCATGTGGCTTAGGGACCGTGCCTGTTAGGCAGTCCAATTCAACATATGGTCCTTACCCGTCATCGGATGAACTGACCTCTAGGCGTCAGCCTCCTGTCTTAGGTTGGTACCACTGCAATTGGATCATACCCGTCACTGACTACCGGTCCAGCATACAGCCATACTTGTGGATAGGCCTTTGCACCTGTGGGGGGGTGAGGTTCTTTGCCTCACCTCTGTTGGCCCCCAAATTTTAGACCATCACTAGTAGAGGAGGATGCAAAATGCCATGACATTAAGCCAATTGAGGGCTCCTTTGAAAAATTGTACCACAGGTGACACCATCAGCAAAAATACTCCAGCACTACCACAATTCGCTGTACCAACAGATAGTTCACAATGCATACAGGTGAGCTCACAATGTGTCCAGGCAAGTTCTACAAGCAGTTCAGTGATGGCTATTGTAGAAGCTGTAGATTGGTTTTATCTTTGACTTCACCAGCACTGGGATGAAGATAGGAATTCTGGCAATAATGGCTAAAGAAAAAATTATGTAACATTACAGAAGGCACTAAAAGAAAACAATTTTCTTAACAATTTACATTGTCTTCACCGGCACTGGGATGAAGATAGGAATTCTGGCAATAATGGCTAAAGAAAAAATTATGTAACATTACAGAAGGCACTAAAAGAAAACAATTTTCTTAACAATTTACATTGTCTTCACCTGCACTGGGATGAAGATAGGAATTCTGGCAATAATGGCTAAAGAAAAAATTATGTAACATTACAGAAGGCACTAAAAGAAAACAATTTTCTTAACAATTTACATTGTCTTCAAGAGAATTATTAAATATAATGAAAAGGAAAGGTGAAAGTAAACAAACAGATCTGTTAACCTTCTTTTTTGTTTACATATTAAAACAATCCTCAACAGTTGTTTACCCAATTTAAATTAAACCATATAAATCACGTGAAAAAAAAATTTTTGGATCCATTTTATCATGAGCGCTCATCATAT
The DNA here is from genome assembly GCF_021218885.2 of Marmota monax. Classification (NCBI taxonomy): domain Eukaryota; kingdom Metazoa; phylum Chordata; class Mammalia; order Rodentia; family Sciuridae; genus Marmota; species Marmota monax. Next base: position 747,375 of record NW_026694432.1, on the reverse strand, counting down.
ATGATATATGGACATACGTACATTCAAACATATAACACAAAACACAAGTGTGCACACATAATATAATACATACAACACATAACATTATAGTAAAGGCCTTATAACTTTTTACAGGTGAAATCTCCATTGCAATGTTTAAAAACTCTATAGTCAAAAAATAGAACTGATCAGCAAAACATTAACCTAGGTCTGTATGAGCTCAAAAAACAAAATAGAACTTCAAGATATGGCAAAGGGCAATAATAAAATAGATATTGAAAAAAGCATCCTGGTTCTGTTGCAGATGTAAGAATAGCCAAACTGGAGTTTTGGATATCAGTTGTTATGGATTTGAGCCAAATCATCTTCTTTTTGGTCTGTAGAAATCGCTTTAGTTAATCTTTCTGGAATCCAAATCGGCTGCTGTTCTCCCTGTGGAAACACATAAACAGACCCCCGACTCCAGACAATCACTGGGTCAGGACCTTGGTTAATCTCTCTGGAATCCAAATCGGCTGCTGTTCTCCCTGTGGAAACACACAAACAGACCCCCAACTCCAGACAATTACTGGGTCAGGACCTTTCCATTGTCCTGTTAGAATATCCTTCCAAAGTACCTTGGGCTTATGCACATTTTTTGGACACATATGCCTTTCCGCAGCACAAAGCCCTGATGAATCCAAATTTAAAAAGTTTAGAGTAAAAAGGGTTATTTTAAGTTTATCTTTGGGGAATATATACCCCTTCCCAATTCCCTCTTTTTGCTTTAATAAGTACATTTTAATAGTTTGATGAGCTCTTTCAACTATGCCTTGTCCCTGTGGATTGTATGGGATTCCTGTTATATGAGTAATGCCAAATGTTGAGCAAAATTGTTTAAAAGAGGTAGAAGTATAACCAGGGGCATTATCTGTTTTTAACTGTTTTGGAACACCCACAGTGGCAAAATTTTGTAAGCAATGAGCTATAACATCTTTAGTTTTTTCTCCGGCATGAAGGGAGCCCATCAAAAATCCAGAAGAAGTATCAACTGTAACATGCAAATATTTTAATTTTCCAAATTCTGGCAAGTGTGTGACGTCCATCTGCCAAATATGGTTAGGTATCAATCCTCTAGGATTGACTCCAAGATTAACTTGTGGTAAAAAGGTCACACAATTTTGACATTGTTTTATTATTTGTCTAGCTTGTTCCTTAGTTATTTTAAAATGCTTTTGTAAAGTATTAGCATTGACATGGAACTTTTTATGAAAATTTATAGCTTCTTCTAGTGTAGAGAAAATATGTATGTCATGTGTAGTTTTATCTGCTAAATCATTGCCCAAACTAAGGGCTCCAGGCAATCCTGTATGTGCCCTGATATGTCCTATAAAGAATGGATCTTTTCTGTCCCAGATTAGACTTTGTATAGTGGAAAGCAAAGAGAAAACAGTAGAAGAAGGGGAAATCCTACCAGCATCTTCAAGAGATACTATAGCATTAACTACATACTGACTATCAGAAAATAAATTAAATACAGAAACTTTAAACATCACAAAAGCTTGTAAAACTGCATTAAGCTCTACCTTTTGAGCGGATTGTTTGGGTACTAAAAATGTAAAAGTTTGATCAGGGGTAACTACTGCTGCTGTGCCATTATTTGACCCATCAGTGAATATATTTGGAGCATTCATGATAGGTGTTTTTCTTGTCATTTTTGGAAAAATTACAGGATGCAATGACCAAAAAGACAATAAAGGATTAGATGGTAAGTGGTTATCAAATGAAACATTAGATTTGCACATGATTATTGCCCAAGTATTTAACTCATTAGCTAACTCATCAATTTGATTCATAGTATATGGAGTAATAATTTTATTGGGAGAAATTCCAAACACTCCCTTTGCTGCTTTTATTCCTTTGAGTATTAATTGTCCTACAGCCTCAGGATACCTAGTAAGAATAGTGTTAGGAGAATAAGATAAATGTATCCATAATAATGGACCTTCTTGCCAAAATACTCCTGTAGGAATATTTTTTGTTGGTAGTACAATAAATAATAAAGGCAAACTTATATCAATTCTATCCAAATGCATATTTTCCATATATGTTTCAATGATTTTTAATGCCTTTCTTGCTTCAGGCGTTAACATTCGGGGTGAATTTGGATCTGATGGACCTTTTAGGATATCAAATAAAGGTCCCAACTCTCCTGTTGGTATACCTAAATAAGGCCTTATCCAATTTATGTCTCCTAATAACTTTTGAAAGTCATTAAGTGATTTGAGTTGATCTACTCGTATTTGAATTTTTGGTGGACGGACCATGGTTGAGGATAATAGAACTCCTAAATAATTAATTGGAAAATTTAATTGTACTTTATCTATTGCTATCTCTAGATTATAATTTTTTAATAAGTTTGTAAGTGTGGCATAACATTCTAGCAATGTGTTTTTATCTTTGTGTGCTAATAATACATCATCCATATAGTGAAATATTTGTATTTCAGGATTTTGATTTCTAAGTGGCTGGATTACTTTGTTAACATAAATTTGACACATAGTTGGGCTGTTAGCCATCCCTTGAGGGAGTACTTTCCATTCATATCTCTGATCAGGACCTTCATGATTCAGTGCAGGGATAGTAAATGCAAAACGTGGACTATCCTCAGGATGAATTGGAATTGAAAAAAAAACAATCTTTAATATCTATAACTAAAACATACCAGGTTTTTGGCAAGGCAGACAACTGAGGAATCCCTGATTGAGCAGGTCCCATAATAACCATCTCATTATTAATGGCTCTTAAATCTTGCAATAATCTCCATTTACCAGATTTCTTTTTGATGACAAAAATGGGAGTATTATGGGGAGATACAGATGGTTGTATATGTCCTTCTGCTAATTGTTGTTTGACCAGGTCATGGGCTGCTTGTATCTTTTCTTTAGTCAGGGGCCACTGAGGAACCCATACTGGTCTTTCTGATTTCCAAGTAATTTTTATTGTCTCAGTGGCCCTTTCTGAAAATCCAACCCATGTCTGTCTGTTCCTTGATCTATTTGTATTGGTGCTGCTATACCTTGTTCTTGTTTTTCTAATCTTTTTCCTTTCCTAAAACCTTGTCTAGTCATAATAGTGGGTGCATTTTGGTTGATGTTATTTGTTAATGTCAAACCTAATTGATCTAGGACATCTCGTCCCCATAAATTTATAGGAAGATGATCCAATACATATGGCTGTATAGTTCCTTCACATCCTTCAGGATCCTTCCAATCTAATACCATTGCACTTCTATGGGGATTAGTCGCCACTCCTAGGCCTCGAAGCGTTTGAGTGGCTTGTTGTAATGGCCAATGTTTTGGCCATTCTTGACGAGAGATGATGCTAAGGTCTGCACCTGTATCCAGTAGCCCATTAAATTCATGTCCTTGAATATTTAGTTTTAGCATGGGGCGAGAATCTAAATTTAAAGAAAGCATAGCCCAATCTACACCTGTGGAGCCTAATCCCTTGGAACCTCTTTCTACAGTACGACTGGAAAATTTATCATGTAGGCTGGGTATTATTAGTAACTGTGCTATTCTATCTCCTGGTGAAATTACTGATATACCCTTTGGAGAACTGGCTATAATTTTTATTTCACCTTCATCATCGGGATCAATTACCCCAGGACTTATCATAAGTCCTTTTAGAGTAGAAGAGCTGCGTCCCAATAATAAGCCTACTGTTCCTTTGGGAAGAGGTCCTTTCACCCCTGTGGGAATGATTTGAACTCCCATCTCTGGAGTTAGTACTGCTCTGGCGGAGGCGCAGATGTCCAACCCTGCGCTCCCTCTGGTTTGTCTGATGAGGGATCTGATGGACAATGTGTCCTGGGCACTACCCTGATGGGGTTGCTGGGTTCCTCCAGTGCTCCGTATATTTGTGGTTTTGGGCCCCGGAGCATTGGGCCCCCCTGTCCATTTTTTGGCAATGGAGCCCGATGCCTTTCTCCACGATATCGTGGATAAACACCTGGTCCTTGTTCGTTTTTTGATAATGGAGTACCCTCTATGGTGGTTTGAGAACGGCATTCATTAGCCCAATGTCTCCCTCTACGGCATCGTGGGCAAATACCTGGTATTCTACTCCTTTGATACCTAGTTTTGTTAAACCCTCCTCCAATGGGGCAATTCCTTTTAAAATGTCCTGTTTGTTCACAATTGTAGCATGTTCTTGGCCTGGCATCTAAAGCCTGTTTTACTGCAGCTGCCACAATTTGCCCTTGTTCATTAATGTCTCTGGCATCTAAAGCCTGTTTTACTGCAGCTGCCACGACTTGCTCTTGTTCATTAATGTCTCTACATAATTTAATATATGTGTTTAAATCTTCATGTTTCCATGGTCTAATGATATCTCTGCACCAACGATTCGCTTGCTCATAAGCCAGGTGTTTTAGTAATGGCATTGCTTGTTCTGTATTCCCAAAAACTCTGGTAGCTGTTTGAATAAGCCTATCTACAAATTCAGCATAAGGTTCATTAGCTCCTTGTATTACCTTAGATAATTGACCTTGTAAACCTCCATATCCTTGTAAAGTCTTCCATGCCTTAATTGCATCTGCAGCAATTTGTGCGTATACGCCAGGATCATATGCAATTTGTTGCTGCTGCCCTCTTTCACCACTTCTATTCAACATAGTTCTTAAAACACTGGTCAAAGCAATTAGACAGACAAATGAAATAAAAAGGATATGTATAGGAAAAGAAGAACTTAAATTAGCACTATTTGCTGATGATATGATTCTATACCTAGAAGACCCAAAAAACTCTACCAGAAAACTTCTAGAACTAGTAAATGAATTCAGCAAAGTAGCAGGATATAAAACCAACATCCATAAATCAAAGGCATTTCTGTATATCAGTGACAAATCCTCTGAGAAGGAAATGAGGAAAACTACCACATTCACAAGATCCTCAAAAAAAAAGACACTTGGGAATCAACAAAAGAGGTGAAATATCTATTCAATTAAAACTACAGAACCCTAAAGAGAGAAATCAAAGAAGACCTTAGAAGATAGAAAGATCTTCCTTGTTCATGGATAGGCAGAATTAATATTATCAAATGACCATATTATCAAAATCACTATACAGATTTAATGCAATCTGATCAAAATACCAATGGATTCTTCATAGAAATAGAAAAAGCAATCATGAAATTCATCTGGAAAAATAAGAGACCCAGAATAGCTAAAGCCATCCTAAGCAGGAAGAGTAAAGCAGGTAGTATCGCTATACCAGACCTTAAACTATACTACAGAGGAATAGTAACAAAAACAGCATGGCATTGGAACCAAAACAGTCCAGTAGACCAAAGGTACAAAATAGAGGACACAGATACTAACCCACAAAATTACAATTATTTTATAGTAGACAAAGGTGCCAAAAACATGCACTGGAGAAAACATAGCATCTTCAACAAATGGTGCCAGGAAAACTGAAAATCTATATGCAACAAAATAAAATTAAACCCCTTTCTCTCACCATGCACAAAACTCAACTCAAAATGGATCAAGGACTTAGGAATTAAACCAGAGACTTTGCATATAATAGAAGAAAAAATAGGACCTAATCTTCATCATGTGGGATTAGGCCTCAACTTCCTTAATAAGACTCCTATAGCACAAAAATTAAAACCAAGAATCAATAACTAGGCTGGAATTAAACTAAAAAGTTTTTCTCAGCAAAAGAAACAATCTGTGAGGTGAACAGAGAGCCTACATCCTAGGAGCAAATCTTTACTCCTCACACATCAGATAGAGCACTAATCTCTGGGGTACATAAAGAACTCAAAAAGCTAAACACTGAAAAAACAAATAACCCAATCAACAAATTGGTCAAGGACCTGAACAGACACTTCTCAGAATATGATATACAATCAATCAACAAATATATTTTAAAAATGTTCATCAACTCTAGCAATCAGAGAAATTGAAATCAAAACTACTCTAAGATATCATCTCACTCCAGTCAGAATGGCAGCTATTATGAAGACAAACAACAATAAGTGTTGAAGAGGATATGGGGAAAAAGGTACACTCATACATTGCTGATGGGACTGTAAATTGGTACAGGCAATATGGAAAGCAGTATGGAGATTCCTTGGAAATATGGGAATGGAACCACCATTTGACCCAACTATCCCTATCCCTCTCCTCAAACTATACCCAAAGAACTTAAAAACAGCATATTACAGGGACACAGCCACATCAATGTTTACAGCAGCACAATTCACAATAGCTAAATTATCCAACAAGATGCCCTTCAGTGGATGAATGGATAAAAAAAAATGTGGCATATATACACAATGGAGATTTACTCAGCATTAAAAAAGAACAAAATCATGGCATTTGCAAGTAAATGAATGGCATTGCAGAAGATAATGCTAAGTTAGCCAATCCCCAAAAAACAAATGCTGACTGTTTTCTCTGATATAAAGAGGTTGACTCTTAGTGGGGTAGGGAGGGAGAGCATGGGAGGATTAGATGAATTTTAGATAGGTAAGAGGGTTGGGAGGTAAAGGGAGGGGTCAGGGGATTAGCAAGGATGGTGGAATGTGATGCACATCATTATACAAGTACATGTATGAAGACTTGAATTGGGTGTCAACATACTCTATATACAAACAGAGATATGAAAAATTGTGGTATATATGTGTATTAAGAATTGTAATGCAAAAAAAAAGAATTGTAATGCATTCTGTTGTCATTTATTTTTTTAAAAAATCAATTAAATAAAGAAAAGAATATTAGGAGAAGATACATAAAAAAATTTCATTGCTTTCACTTTAGTTCCACAGTAGCAAAAAACATGTAAAGTGAGAAGAAGCTCAACAAGGAGAAACCAAATTGTGAGGAAAAAAAGAGTGATGAGAAAATATTAATATATAAAAATATGTCCAGTGATACCAGGTAATTTGTAAAAGGTAATAATAACTATATAAAAGTGAAAAATTTTAAGAGAATTTTATCACTGATGTGAAATGATAATTTAGACAACTGCAATGATATAAATGAGGCCAAATTTAAAAGAACTTCACAGAATAGATCTCAAAAAGCAATATTTATTTCCAGGTGTGGAAACAGACTTTCTTCAGCTGGTAAGTGGCATGGGCAGTACACATTATTTAGCATTGCATTTTTAAAAATCAAAGTAATAATAAAAAGCAGGTATGGTGGCACACAGCTGTAACCCCAGCTACCTGGGGAGGTGAGGCAGGATTTCAAGTTCAAAGCCAGCCTGAACAACTTGCCAAGACTGTCTCAACTAAAATGAAAAGAGCTGGGATGTAGCTCAGTGGTAGAGCACTTGCTAGCATAAATAAGGTCCTGGGTCCAATTCCCAATACCAACACCACCAAAAAAAAAAAAGGTGCATGAGAGAAAGAGAGAGAGAGAGAGAGAGAGAGAGAGAGAGAGAGAGAGAGAGAGAGAGAGAGAGAATAAACCACCCTTGGAACAGAACAGAAATCTGGCACCGATCTAGCATTCTATTTTCTTTTGACTTTGGTTTTCATGATGCCATGTCATCATCTTTTTCTGGAAATGATTTTCATGACCCTAATAGGATATCTCCAGAGATATACTAACAGGTTTCCTCCTAGAAGGAAGTAACATGTGTGCTGATGGAGTTCATTCAGAAAGAAGTTCACACTTACTCCTACTTTCCTCTCCAATATCCACCTCCTCATTGAATTCTTTTGACATTTTATTTTTAAATACATATGCTTGAATTTTTTAAACAGAAAAAATACTGGAATTGAAAGAAAGAATAAATTACACAAAAACTGGAAAAAACAAACATGAGAAATAGCTTTGTAAATTTAAAACTATATAGAAGTCTTCATAATATAGTGTGCACATTGTAATAAAAATATTCCATATTTCAGAGATTCCAAAGCTATCAAATGATGTTACAGTTGCTATAGAAACTATTCTGTTTTAATGAAACTCAGATTAAATAACTGCATAAAATAAATTCAAATTTGAAATGCAATTACTATTCTAAAGCATATTTAAGTATTTGATTTTATAATTGTTACAAAAAATAAGACAAAATATTAAGAATACCTTTTACATGTGTAAAACCAGTGGCAGTTACAAACCTAATTGCAACTCTTTGCTTAAATACAATATAGTTGGGTATAATGAAATTCTGTCTGATAATAAAAACTTACACAACTCTGTACCATTCTACTGCTACATGGAAAAGCACTCATTTGCATGCAGTGAAAACATTTCTGAGAATTTCCCTGTTTGGGCAAATGGTATAAATTCAGGGCAAGTATAAAGTATTCCCCAAAGGCTTGTCTACATGAGATCAATATTCAGAAAATTACAAGCAAGTAACATATGAAATTTACAGCAAGTGACTTGACCTAATGGGCAAGAAAGGTTCTACCTATCTACTGTTTCTCCTAGCCTGCAGAGCTAAGGTCCAGACTCCTGAGGGTTGCATGTTCTCATAATATTTGCCATTTTGAAAATATCACAGACTTTGTAGTCAAACAGACCAAGTTTCAAATCCTAGCTCTAAATTTACTATGATATTTTAAGCAATATACTTAACCTTTCTAAACCTGTGAAGCAAAAATACTACCTGCCTTACAGGATCAATGCAAGGATTAACAGTGTTTTTATGCAATGCCTATACATGGTTTCTGCCTGATATCTTAGTACCTGATATCTTAGTACCTGATATCTCCTTTTATTACTACTCTTACTACTAAAACCATTATTGTTACCACTATGAGAAGCACCATGACAGAAAGCAAAAACATGATAACATTTATTGACTCTTGCTCCTTTTCTTAGCATGTCTATGCAGTCTTCCTGATGGGTACATTGAAAAATAGAGCTAAGGGTGCCAGTTATATCTATTTAATAGAACTGGTTGGAATTTGCCTGTAAAGTTGAACTGCTGGGCTCATCTCAGTTCTCTGTTTATCTCACCTGCTCCACCTGTCTTACACATTAGAATAGACAGGCTTCACTCTGGAGAGGGTTCCCTAAATGAAGTCAACTAACAAGCATAATTGCTTATTATTTTATTCTTTTTAATTTAAACTGTAAATTTAATTTAAACTGTAAATTCTGTTGTAGTGTTCATGCATTATTTCCTCAGACAAGCCTTACCTGACCACTCTTTCTATAGTGAAGCACATGTATAGCACTTCTCTCCTTGAATTTACATTGTAGTAGATTGATTGCATTATTAATCTCTATTAATGGTTTCCCTGTGCCATGCCTTTTGCCATGCACTCAGATACTTAGCCATGTAAATTGTTTTTAGCCATGGGACTAGATGTGACCTGGGCTTTAAAAAGCACTTCTGTATTTCTCCTACTTCTATTGTTCCTCTGAATTTATCATGAGAACAAGTTTCAGCTGCATAATGGAAAATAAGAAACTACATGAAACAGAGCCAAACTATCCCAGACACATAAATGGGTAAAGGCAACAGTGGTCAACAACAGCTTATAGAAGCATTATCACACAGCCAACTTGTGGACTCACTGTAGAAAAGATTAATGGTTGTTATTTAAGCCTCTAAGTTTTATACTGGTTGTTCAGCAGTAATGGTTAATTGATAACCATTGTATTTTTATTTTACCTGCTGTGTTAATCCATTTTGTATAGCTATAACAGAATGCCACAGACTGCATAACATATAAAGAAAACAAGTTATTTTTCATAGCTAACTGGAAAGTCCAAGTTTGGAGACAGGCAGCTGATAAGAACATTATTGTTGCATCATCCCATAGTTAAGAAGGAAAGACAAAACAGCATTCAAAGGGGTAATGAAATTTACAAACTCTTTTATGATCAGCATTAATCTATTCATGAGACTAGAGCTCTCAAGCCCGAAACATTTCTCGTTATAACCTACCTACCAATACTGTTGCACTAGGAATTAAGTCTCTAACACTTGCTTTTGGGGGAACACATTCAAATCACAGTTACTTTTAATCTGCCTCTTCCACTAGAATGTAACTTCTACAAGGGAAAGGGTTGTGTCTGCTCTCTTTGTTATTGCAAATTCAAAGTCTACAAAGCTACCTAGAACATAACAGGTACTCAAATATGTGTCTAATAATTGAAAAATAAATATTACTACATGAAAGGTATTTATTATATAAAAAAATATGACACAAAGCTCCCTCCCCTTGCTTTTAAATACTGGTATAGACTAGAAATAATTGGAGAGTTATAATGTGTATTTATATAAACAACTATACTAGATATATGTTTACAAATATTCTAGTAGAGATATAGATAAAGTACCATGATAGTTCAGAGGAACAAAACTACTTCTAACAAAGAAAATCACTGGGAGATCCATTTTTTTTAACCTTCTAATTCAAGCAAGACTGTACTCAATTTTGGAAATCCTGAGTCATTCCTGATTAGGTACAGAAAACACTTCCTCATGTAAGACAGCTGTTTTTAAAGTTTAAAATAAAGCATCTCCAGAATTACTTAAGCTCATGCTACAAAATGGCATTAGTATCTCAGAGGTTTACAATAATATCAATCCTTTAAAGAATATATAGCTCCTATACTACTCCTTTGTCTTAACCAACAAAATAGAAACTTTAAAAATACTGATATGCTGTTCTATTCTTCATCCCAGGTCCCAGTTCTTTGGATCGTTTTTTATTTTATTTCTTCTAAAATGTTCCAAGTATGTCTAAATAGTATGTGATCCTAATTTTTTAATCTACCAGTTTAGGAGATACATTATAATATCCTATAAAAGATTAGGCTGGGGGAATCCAAGATGGCGGGTCAGAGGGAGGTAGCATTCTGTGTCACTCTGTGACCTGGGATTCAAGTAGGGAATATTGATTCTCTGAAAGTGATAGAGGAACCCCCATAGCTGCTCTTGTGCAGGAATCATGGACCACCCTGCCTGCGAAGGGCTCCAGGTCTCAGTGTCCGAGCAGGACTCCCAGGTGCCCAACTAGGACCAACCACATCAGCAATGGCACAGAACTCCTGGCCACCCACCTTTGCAGAAATCCCAGACATGGCTCCAACACAGGACACTCAGCTGCTATCCAAACACAGGAACTCCAGCCACCACTTCCATGTGGACCCCATTTACCAATGTGGGGCGCCCCCAGTCACCTCCATCTTGGGACTCTACAGCCATTGCCATCGTCCCCTATGTGTAATAGCCTTCCTGCACCTGGGGACATCACACAAGATCTGAAGACAGACGACAGCCACAACACTGTATGACACAGAGCTACATGTCTGAACACATTGGCCCAACACCATCGCCCAGCCCCCACAACCACCCAACCTGACTCCCCAAGCTAAAAGCAACTGCCTCCATTCTGGGTCACCTTTGTCACTATCTTTAGATGACGTAACTCCCAGTTTAAAACACTGAGCAAGTACAGAGTTCCCAACTCCCCTCTCCCCCAGCAGCCACTAACGCAGCACAGTGACTGCCTAAACAAAACAGCTCTCCAAGTCAGATGTGCAGTCCCTACAGCACAACCCACAAGGCCTGCAGAGAGACAGGTCCCTGATTAGGAAGTAGAAATGTAGAGAATAAGAGAGAAATAGCTTAGAGACTAATTTAGAGACCAAGAACTGTGAGGTCTACAGGTGACATAAGGAGATAAGACCAGGCACCCACATCACACAAGTGGACCCCAAAGTGTACCCCTGGGGTGTGGTCTCCCATCGGGACTGGCAGGTGCCATAATCCACTTCCAGGTGCCCTGCACCCAAGACCAACCCTTCCACCCTGGTAACCTTCACCATCCTGAGGGTGGAGATACCAGCTAACAATAGACAACCCCATCTATAGGATGAGAAGGGAAGCAGGAAAGATACTGATCTCCAACCAAAACTATCCTTGTTTCTTCCTTTGAGACTTTTTTTCTCCCTCCCTATTCTCCTGCCCTTACATACTCAACATATGTGAAACTTTGCATGAATTAGTACAAGTATTTTGCATGAATTAGGATACTGAGGAATTGGGATGTCTGAATAGTATATTACAGTTGTGTTATATATCCTTTTTTCTCCTACTTTCACATTTCTTTTTTTCTTAATATTTATGAGTGTTTGTTTTATGTACTCTACTGCCCTCCCACTTGCCTACCCAAAATCACTTCCTCTCTCTTCTCTTGCTACTAACCATCTTCTTTAGATTCCTCTTTTACACTTCATAAGATCTAATAACTCTATATCCTCACCTCCTACCCCCTTAATATCTCATCCTACACCTCAACCCCAGTTCTTTGTCCACCATCAGAAACTGTAAACCCTTTTGCAAAACTACTGCTTATATTGTAAATAATAATTAAACTCACCATTTCTGTATATTGTGACCAAACTGTAAACATTTTAATAGCAATTATTTGGTTTAGGGTTGTATATTGTTTGTATTGGGATCTATTAACATTGTTCTTCCCCTCAAAGGACAGGTATTGAAATCCTACAGGGGCACTATAAGCCTATAGGGAAAAAACAGTAACAGTAACAACTCAGATCTGCAGTGCTAGAAGGGAAGACACAAAAACAACATGAAAAAATAAGGGGAGGCTGGGGCTGGGGCTGGGGCTCAGCGGTTGCTCACTTGTCTGGCATATGTGAGGTACTGGGTTCGATTCTCAGCACCACATAAAATAAATAAAGGTCTATCAACAACTCAAAAAAAAAAAAATCAAGGTACTACATTATTAGAATCCATGGCCAGCACAACAGAAGAAATGACAGAGAAGAAGTTCAGGATGTACATAATTAAAATTTTCTGTGAATTTAAAAAACTGACATAAGAAAGCAAATACAGCTAGCAAAAGACCATTTGGATAACAAGCTATATAAGCAAATACAGGAAGCAAAAGATTACTTCAATAGGGAGACAGAGGTTTTGGAAAAAAAAAAATCCTTTTTTTAAATTTATTTATATTTTAGTTGTAGTTGGCCACAATGCTTTTATTTTGTGTATTTATTTTTTTGTGGTGCTGAGGATAAAAACCAGGGCCTCACATGTGTTATGTGAGTGCTCTACCACTGAGCTACAACCCTACCCAAACAGAAATCCTTGAAATGAAAGAAACAATAAACCAAATTAAAATTCAATAGAAAGCATCATGAACAGTTTAGACCACATGGAAGACAGGACCTCAGACAATTAAGACAAAATATATAATCTTGAAAACAATGAAGACCATACAGTGAAGACAGTAAAAAAAAAATATGCAGACCATTCAAGAAATATGGGATAGCATAAAAAGACCAAATCTAAGAGTTATTGGGATAGAGGAAGGCATAGAATTCCAAACCAAAGAAATGAACAGTTTCTTCAATGAAATAATATCAGAAATTTTTCCAAACATGAAGAATGAATTGGAAAAACCAAATACAAGAGGTTTACAGGATGCCAAATGTACAAAATCACAACAGATCCACAGCAAGGCACATTATAATGAAAATGCCTACCATACAGAATAAGGAGAGGATTTTAAAAGCCACAAGACAATGGACTCATAAGGGGAAACCATTTAGGATATCTGCAGATTTTTCAATCCAGTCTCTGAAAGCTAGAAGATCCTGGAATAATATATACCAATAACTGAAAGAAAATGCATGCCAACCAAGAATCTTACATCCAGCAAAATTAAGCTTTAGACTTGATGATAAAATAAAAACCTTCCATTATAAACAAAAGTCAAAAGAATTTACAACTGGGCTGGGGTTGTGGCTCAGTGGTAGAGCGCTCACCAAGCATGTGTGAGGCACTGGCTTCGAGCCTCAGCACCACATAAAAATAAATAAATAAAAATAAAGGTATTGTGTCCAACTACAAGTAAAAAAAAAATTAAGAAAAAAAAAAGAATTTACAACTACAAAGCCTGCACTACAGAACATCCTTGGGCATGCCCAGAGGCCCAGATCCATCCACACCAGCCTATGCAGGTCCCAGGCTCACAGCAGGCCCAGTCCACCACTCCCCAGCAGGGCAGGCACCCACCAGAGCCTAGCCTTTGGAGCAGGACCCACCCTTCTGACCAGTGGACTGCCGACTGCCACAGGAGTCGAGATTCAGCCCAAACCGCCCACAGCAGAACATGCAGGATCCAGGCTCTCAGTAGGCCCAGTTCACCCTTCTCCTGACAGGGAAGACACCTGCCAGAGCCTAGCCTTTGGAGCAGGGCCAACCCTACCTACCAGCAGACTACCCTGGGAGGTCAAGCCTGGAGGCCCAGATCCATCCACACCATCTTGTGCAGGTCTCAGGGACACAGCATGCCTGGTCCACCCCTCCCATTGGCCAGGCAGATGGTCACCAGAACCTAGCCTCTGGCACAGGACCGCCCCTTCCAACCAGCAGACTACGGAGGGAGGTCAAGCCCAGCAGCCCAGATCTACCCACTCGATCTTACCAAGGACCCAGATCCAGGATGCAGTAGCATTCATTGAGGGACACCAGCAGGGTCTGCAAGCCCAACATCAAGGTGAGACACAGACAATCTACACACATAGTACAAGAATACAGGGAAGAAATTGTAATATCTCAGATCCACACTGTGAGAAAGGAAGACATATAGACAACATAAAAAAAAAAAAACAAAGGAGGAAACTGCTCCAAATAAACAAGGACACTACAATTACAGAACTCATGGGCAGAAAAGTTGATGAAATATCAGGGAAGGAATTCAGAAGATTCATAATTAAAATGAACTGTGAATTACAGAATGACCTAAATGAGCAAATACAGGCAAAAACTGATCACTCCAACAAAAAGATAAGAGAGCAAGTACAGATACCAAAGGATTACTTCAAGAGAGATGAAAAAAAAACTGTCAGAAATCTTTGAAATGAAGTATACAATAAATAAAATAAAAAATTCAATAGAAAACATAACAAACAGATTAGATCACTTCAAAGAAAGAACATCAGATAATGAAGACAAAGTATACAATCTGGAAAATAAAGCTGATCACACAGTGAAGAAAGTTAGAAACCATAAACAGAACATCCAAGAATTATGGGACAGCATCAAAAGACCAAATCTAAGAGTCATTAGGATAGAGGAAGGCACAGAGTTTCAAACCAAAGGAATGTACAATCTCTTCAATGAGATAATATCAGAAAACTTCCCAAGCATGAAGAACAAATTGGGAAACCAAATACAAGAGGCTTACAGGACACCAAATGTACAAAATTACAACAGAACTACACCAAGGCACATTATAATGAAAATGTCTAGCATACAGAATAAGAATAGAATCTTAAAAGCCACAAGAGAGAGGAATTAGATCACATATAGGGGGAGACCAATTCGTAACTCAGCAGATTTTTCAACCTAGACCCTCAAAGCCAGGAGATCATGGAACAACATATATCAAGCTCTTGAAGAAACATCCTTGGCAAAACCGGAACATCCTTGGCAAAATATTTCATGAAGAGGAAATGAAAATCAGCAGAGGGAGATATTACACTAAAAGAAAAACTAATCAAAGGAGAAGTCAACTCAAGTGAAATAACAAAAATGGTGGGGAATACAAATGATGTCTCAATAATAACCCTGAATATTAATGGCCTAAACTCACCAATCAAAAGACACAGGCTCACAGATTGGATTTTTATAAAAGACTCAACAATATGCTGTTTCCAAGAGACTCATCTCATAAGAAAAGACATCCACAGACTGAACATGAAAGGTTGGGAAAAATCATACCATTCACATGCACTTCAGAAACAAGTAGGGGTTTCTGTCCTCATATCAAATAAAGTAGACATCAAGCTAAAGCCAATCAAAATGGATGAAGAAGGACATTTCATACTCTTCAAAGGAATTATATACCAACAATTATAAATATATATGCCCCAAACAAAGGAGCATCTACATTCATCAAACAAACTCTTCTCAAGTTCAAGAGTCAAATAAACCACAACACAATAATTCTGGGTAACTTTAACACACCTCTTTCATCACTTGATAGATCTTCCAAACAAAAGCTAAACAAAGAAACTATACAACTCAATAATTGAATTACTTAGACTTAACTGACATATATAGAATTATTTCATCCATCAATGAGCAAAAACACTTTCTTTGCTGCAACCCATGGAACCTTCTCTAAGATAGACCATTTACTATGCCACAAAGCAACTCTTAGCAAATACAAAAAAAGTGGAGATACTACTCAGCATTCTATCGGTTCATAATGGAATGAAATTAGAAATCAATGATAAAAACATAAAATAAAGGCTACTCCAACACATGGAGACTGAATAATATGCTATCAAATGAACAATGGGTTGCAAAAGACATCAAAGAGGAGATTAAAAAGTTCTTAGAGGTAAATGAGAACACTGACACAACATATAAAAATCTCTGGTACAATATGAAGGCAGTACGAAGAGGAAAATTCATTGTATGGAGTTCATTCCTTGAAAGAAGAAAAAGTCAACAAATAAATGACCTAACATTACATCTCAAAGCCCTAGAAAAAGAAGAACAAATCAACCCCAAAGCAGTAGAAGATAGGAATTAATTAAAATCAGAGCTGAAATCAATGTAACTGAAACAAAAGAAACAATGAAAAAATTGACAAAACAAAAAGTTGGTTCTTTGAAAAATAAATAAAATCGATAAACCACTAGCCATGCTAATAAAGAGAAAGAGAGAGAAAACTCAAATTACTAACATATGTGATGTAAAAGGAAGTATCACGATGGACACTACAGAAATACAGAAGATAATTAGAAAATTTTTTGAAAACTTTTACTCCAATAAAATAGAAATATCGAAGGCATCCACAAATTTCTAGAGTAATATAATTTGCCCAAACTAAATCAGGATGATAGACACAGTTTAAATAGATTAATTTCAAACAATGAAATAGAAGATGCCATTAGAATCCTACCAACCAAGAAAAGCCCAGGACTGAATGGATACATAGCTGAGTTCTATAAGACTTTAAAAGAAGAACTAATACAAAGAGGCCTGCCTGCACGCCCTGCCACATGGCAGCCCAGTGATCTGGACAGAGGCCCGCCTGTCTGCCCTGCCAAACCACAGCTGGAGATCTGGACAGAGGCCCGCCCTGCACCCACACAGGGAGCCACCCTGCTCTAGAGTTCCTTATTCACAAAAAGTGTGGCTCCACAGCCCAACATCAGGGTACATATAGGCCTGAGGCTGCCATCAGCACAAAACTGAGATATCGCCACTTCTATCAAGGGACAAGAATAAGAACCTGGTAAGAAGTCACCAAAGTCCTTGTGGGCCTGGCTGCACCAGAGGTTTCTCTACTAGGGGTGCTAACAGTTTTCCTGTTGCTAGGGTAACAGGGAGTCTTGCATGGAGTTGCCTATCTCTTGTTTCTGCTACTAACAATCAACTTCTTATGATCACCTTCTCCCTAGTCATATAATCTAATACCTCCATATTCTCACATTCAACATCATAAACATCTCAGCCAACCCCCCAGACCCCCTTCTACCATTAGAAACTATAAACCATTATGCAAACCCTTTGACTATATGATAGAAGATAACCGAACTCATCATTTCTGATTATGGTAACAAAACTGTAAATGAAAAATAGCAGCTAACTGATATATGACTGCACATTGGGTAAATGAGTGCTGTAGTATTGATCTCTCCCTTAAAAGTGAGGTATTGGTAACATATAGGGACACTATAAGACAATAGGGCAGAAGCTGTAATACCTTGAATCTACACTGCAAGAGAGGAAGACACATAGACATCATAAAAAAACAAAGGAGAAAAGTACCCCAAACAAACCAAGGTACTACAACAACAGAATCCATAGATAGCGCAGTAGGTGAAATGTCAGAGAAGGAGTTCAGAATATACATAATTAAAATGATTTAGGAATTAGAGAACAACTTAAGTGAGCAGATAAAGGCAAGAATCGATCACTCCAACAAAGAGATTAGAGAACAAATACAAGCAACCATCAATGACACCAAAAAAGAGATAAGAGCAAATACAGATTGCAAGAGATTACTTCAAGAAAGAGATAGAGGGTTGGCGTTGTGGCTCAGAGGTAGAATGCTCGCCTACCAGGCATGAGGGATTAAGTTTGATCCTCAGCACCACATAAAAACAAAACATTGTGTCCACATATAACTAAAGTTAAATATTTTTTAAAAAGAGAGAGAGAGATACTGAAAAGAAACACCAAACCAAAATTTTTGAAATGAAAGGAACAATAAGCCAATTAAAAAACTCAACAGAAAGCATCACCAACAGACTAGATGACTTGGAAGAGAGAACCTCAAACAATGAAGACAAAATATACAATCTTGAAAACAAAGTTGACCTCACAGTGCAGATGTTAAGAAACAATGAACAGAATATCCAAGAATTATAGGATACCATGAAAAGACCAAATTTAAGATTTATTGGGATAGAGGAAAGTTTAGAGATTCAAACCAAAGGAATGCACAATCTCTTCAATGAAATAATATCAGAAAATTTCCCAAGCATGAAGAATGAACTGTAAAATCAAATACAAGAGGCCTATAGGACAGAAAATGTACCAAATTGCAACAAATCTACAGCAAGACACATTATAATGAAAATGCCTAGCATACAGATTAAGGATAGAATTTTAAAGGCCACAAGAGAGAAAAATCAGATACCTATAAGACCAATTCGGATCTCAGCAGATTTTTTAACCCAGACTCTCAAAGCTATGAGATCCTGGAACAATATATACCAAGCTCTAAAGGATAATGATGCCAACCAAGAATCTTATATCCAGGAAAATTAGAAGCATATGATATGCCCAAACTAAATCAGGATGATATACACAATTTAAACAGATCAATTTCAAACAAGAAAATTGAGGACGCTATCAGAAGCCTACCAACTAAGAAAAGCCTAGGACCAGATGGATACACAACTGAGTTGTACAAGACCATTAAATAAGAACTAACACTAATACTTCTCAAAATATTTCATGAAAAAGAAAAAGAGGGAACACTTCCAAACACATCCTATGAAGATAATATTACCCTAATTCCTAAACCAGACAAAGACACATCAAAGAAAGAAATCTTCAGACCAATATCTCTAATGAAAATAGATACTAAAATTCCAGCAAATCAAACATAAAAACATATCAAAAAGATAGTGCACCATGGTCAAGTGGGATTCATCCCAGTGATGCAAGGTTGGTTCAACATATGGAAATCAATAAAATGTAATTCATAACATCAATAAACTGAAAGATAAAAATCATATGATCATCTCAAAAGATGCAAAGAAAGCATTTGATAAAATACAGCAACCTTTAATGGTCAAAATGCTAGAAAAACTAGGAATATCAGGAACATACCTCAACATTGTAAAAGCTATCTATGATAAACCCAAGGCCAACATCATTCTAAATGGAGAAAAATTGAAAGCATTCCCTCTAAAAACTGGAACAAGACAGGGGTGCCCTCTTTCACCACTTCTATTTAACACAGTTCTTGAAATTATAGCCAGGGAAATCAGACAGATGAAAAATATTAAAGGGACATAGATAAAGAAGAACTTAAATTATCATTATTTACAGATGATATGATTCTATACTTAGAAGACCCAAAACACTCCACCAGAAATCTCCTAGAACTAATAAATTAATTCAGCAAAGTATCAGGATATAAAACCAATACCAATAAGTCAAAGGCATTTTTGTGCATCAGCAACAAATCCCCAAAAAGAGAAACTAAGAAAACTACCCCATTTACAATAGCCTCCAAAAAAAAATAAAATACTTGGGAATAAACTTAATGAAAGAGGTGAAAGACTTTACAATGAAAATTACAGCACACTAAAGAAAGAACTTAAAGAAGACCTTAGACAATGGAAAGATCTACCATGATCTTGGATAGGCATAATTAATATTGTCAAAATGACCATACTACCAAAAGCACTATACACATTCAATGCCATCCCAATCAAAATCCCAATGGCATTCCTCATAGAAATAGAAAAAGCAATCATGAAATTCATCTGGAGAAATAAGAGACCCAGAATAGCCAAAATAATTCTTAGCAAAAAGAGTGAAGTTGGTAGCATTACTATTCCAGACCTTAAACTATACTACAGATCAATAATAACAAAAACAGCGTGGCATTGGCAACAAAATACACCTATAGACCAATGGTAGAGAATAAAGGACAGAGATTAACCCACATAATTACAATTACATTATGTAAGAGAAAGGTGGAAAAATGTACATTGGAGAAAAGATAGCCTCTTCAACAAATGGTGCTGGGAAAACTGGAAATCTACATGTAACAACTTGAAATTAAACCTCTATCACCATGCACAAAACTCAACACAAAGTGGATTAAGGACCTAAGAATTAAACTAGAGTTCTTGTACCTAATGAAAGAAAAAGTAGGCTCAAATCTCTATCATATGGGACTAGGCCCCAATTTCTTTAATAAGACTCCTATAGCACAAGAATTAAAACCAAGAATCAATGAATGGGATAGATTCAAACAAAAAAGCTTCTTCTCAGCAAAAGAAATAATCAGTGAGGTAAATAAAGAGCCTATAGAATTGGAGCAAGTCTTTACCACAAGCACACCAGATACAGCACTAATCTCTAGAATATATAAAGCACCCAAAAACCTTAACACCAAAAAAACACAAATAACCCAATCAACAAATGGACCAAGGAACTGAACAGACACAATTTTTAAAAACAGCCACAATCAACAAACATGAAAAAAGTTCAATATCTCTAGTAATTAGAGAAATGCAAATCAAAACAATTCTAAGATATTATCTAACTCTAGTTAGAATAGCAGTTATCAAGAATAGAAACAACAGTAAGTGTTGGCAAGGATGTGGGGGAAAAGGCACACTTATACATGGTTGGTGGGACTGCAAATTGGTGTAGCCAATATGGAAAGCAGTATGGAGAGTCCTTGGAAAACTTGGAATGAAACGACCATTTGACACAGCTATCCCTCTCTGCTGAGAGCCATTGCCAAGTAGGTATGACACATGGCATGATTCAGGTCATTTGCAGTGACATTGCATGTAAGGTGACCTTGCTCAAGGACCAGGGCGGATCCAGGTTTAGGGTGTATCCTGCTGGGATTAGGGAGTATCCCGCTCCTTGGGGTTAGGTTGGTTCCAGGTTTAAGGCGTACCCTGCTGGGAATAGGGCATATCCTGCTGCCTCTGGCACACCTGCTCCTTGAGTTCCTGTTGAGTTCTCGAGGGATTCAGAGAGTATTTGGGATTCAGAGCCCGGGTGGAGTGTGTGGATTTTGTCCAGAACGTGGATTTGCCCAGAACGTGTGTGTAAAGTGCCGGTGACAGTTTGAGAATAAAGAGTTGCTGTTTGAATCTACAAGGTGTGTGGTGGCTCGCGATTTTGTGCCCAGCCAGACTGCGGCTCCTCTCCTTGGCTTATACCCAAAGGACTTAAAAAGAGCATACTACAGAAACATAGCCATATCAATGTTTAGAGCAGCACAATTCACAATAGCTAAATTGTTGAGAGCCACAGCCGAAGGGGCCCCAGCAAACTTCCAGCTGATTGGCTCACCGTAGCCCCAGCAAACTTCCAGCTGCCAGCTGATGATTGGCTCACAGCGGCCCCAGCAAACTTCCAGCTACCCGCTGATTGGCTCCTCTGTGGTGATACTCATTGGGCTGTTTCCCCAACCTTTCAGACCACGGAGCCACTCATTGGGGGACTCTTTTGGCTCCGCCCATGCGACCCAGCCAATCGTCCTCAAAAGCAGGAGGAGTTGGGGGTTGAGAGGCTCGTAGGAAGCCGGTGGTGGCAGTTGGGCTCTGAGGGAATTCCTGAAGAGCTCCTATGGTGTGGCCTGTGTGTTCTAAAAATAAAGTTCGTTTCTGCTTGATAAGTGGCTTGTAAATTATGCCCAGCCAGACTGCGGCAATCTCAGATGCCCTTCAATAAACAAATGGATAGTAAACTTTAGTATATATACACAATGGAACATTTCTCAGCATTATAAGAGAATAAAATCATGACATTTGCAGGTAAATGGATAGGTTGGAGAATATAATGGTAAGTGAAGTAAGCCAATCCCACAAAACCAAAGGCCAAAAGTTTTCTTTGATATGAGGATGCTGACTCATAACTGCAATGGAAGGGGAGCATGGGAGGAATGGAGGAACTTTAGACAGGGCAAAGGGGAGGGAGGGGAAGTGAAGGGCCAACTGGGTAGAAATGATGGTGAAATGAGTTTGACATAATTACCCTAAGTACATGTAAGAAGACACAAATGGTGTGAAAATACTTTGTGTACAACCAGTGACTTGAAAAAATGTGCTCTGTATGTGTAACATGAAATGAATTGCATTCTGTCATCACATATAACACATTAGAATAAATAAATAATAAAATTTTTAAAAAGTAAATACAATCCCTGGTACCAAAAAAAAGTTAAAAAAAAAAATAATACCAATACCCTTCAAATTATTTCATGAAATAGAAAAAGAGGGAATACTCCCAAACTCATTCTATGAAGCCATTATCACCCTGATTCCAAAACCAAGCAGAGACACATCAAAGAAAGAAAACTTCTGACCAATATCTCCAATGAATATAGATACAAAAATTCTTAATAAAATCCTGGCAAATCAAATATAAAAACATATAAAAAAGATAGTGCACCACAATCAAGTTGGGTCCATCTCAGGGATGCAAGGTTGGTTCAACATAGGGGAAATGTAATCCATCACATTAATAAACTTAAAGATAAGAATCATATGATCATCTCAATAGATTCAGAAAAAGCACTCAACAAATACAGAACACCTTCATGTTGAAAACACTAGTTATCTTATATTAGACAAAGACGCAAAAAACATACATTGGAGAAAAGATAGCCTCTTCAACAAATGGTGCTGGGAAAACTGGAAATCTATATGCAACAAAATGAAATTAAAACCCTATCTCTCACCATGCACAAAACTCAACTCAAAATGGATCAAGTACCTAGGAATTAACCCAGAGACCCTGCGCCAAATTAAAAAAAAAAAAAAAAAAGTAGGCCCAAAGCTCCAACATGTTGGATTAGGCCCCAACTTCCTTAATTAGACTCCTAAAGGACAAGAATTAAAATCAAGAATCAAGGGCTGGGGATGTGGCTCAAGTGGTAGCACACTCGCCTGGCATGCGTGCGGCCCGGGTTCGATCCTCAGCACCACATACAAACAAAGATGTTGTGTCCACCAAAAGCTAAAAAAAATTAAAAAATAAATATTAAAAAATTCTCTCTCTCTCTCTCTCTCTCTCTCTCTCCTCTCTCACTCTCTCTTTAAAAAAAAAATTTAAATCAAGAATCAATAAATGGGATAGATTCGAACTAAAAAGCTTCTCAGCAAAAGAAACAATCAGTGAAGTGAATAGAGAGCCTACAGAATAGGAGACAATTTTTACCACATGAACATCAGATAGAGCACTAATCTCTAGGATATATAAAGAATTAAAAAATTTTAACACTAAAAATTTTTAAAAAATCAATAAATGGGCCAAGAAACTGAACAGACACTTCTCAGAAGATGATATACAATCAATCAACAAATATATGGAAAAAATGTTCAACATCTCTAGCTATCAGAGAAATGCAAATCAAATCTACTCTTAAGATTTCATCTCACTCCAGTCAGAATGGCAGCTATCAAGAATACAAACAACGATAAGTGTTGGCAAGGATGTGGAGAAAAAGGCACACTCATACATTGCTGATTGGACTGCAAATTGGTGCAGCCATCTGGAAAGCAGTATGGAGATTCCTTAGAACACTGGGAATGGAACAGCAAACTACAGGGATGCAGCCACATCAATGTAAACACAATCCACAATAGCTAAATTGTGGAACCAACCCAGATGTCCTTCAGTAGACAAATGGATAGGGAAACTTTGATATAATACACAATGGAACATTGCTCAGCATTAAGAGAATAAAATCATGGCCTTTGCAGGTCAATAGATGGAGTAGGAGAACATAATGCTACGTGAAGTAAGCCAAACTTAAGAAAACAAATTCCCAATGTTTTCTCTGATATATGAATGCTGATTCATAATGGGAAAGGGGGGAAGGGAGGAATAGATAAACTCTAGATAGGGCAAAGGGGAGGGAGTTAAAGGGAGGGGGCATAAGGGAAGAAAAGACAATGGAATGAGATAGGCATCAATACCCTAAGTACATGTATAAAGACACGAATGCTGTGACTCTACGTTGTGTTCAACCAGAGATATGAACAATTGTGCTCTATATGGGTAATATTAATTGAAATGCATGCTACTGTCATATATAATAAATTAGAAAATAAAAAAAACATTAGGCTGTATCTCACTAACCTAATACACACATACATACACACGTACACACACATAACCCTCTGCCAATACTTTCTATAATTTATATGTTATCTTTATAAACATACAGAATAACTCATATTTCTACTACTCATTTTCTTTAACATAGTTGCCTTTTCAACTCTCCTTTACTGTGAAATTAAGGTGCCAACATACCTTATATACAAACAGAGATTTGATAAATTGTGGTATAAAGGTGTATGAAGAATTGCAATGCAAAAAAATTATGAATGTAATGCACTCCTCTATTGTGATGTATGTAAGAAATAATAAAAAATAAATAAATTTTTAAAAAATTAAAGTATTGTTCCTACTCATCCTCTATCCTTCATCCACTACATTTCCAACTTCCCAGCTTCCATGAGCTATGTCTTTACTTTCAACTGTCAATTTTACATTCTTTTACTTTTATATTATTTTCCATAGACAAAATTATGACTACCATATTCTGTCTGAAAGTTTATTATAAGTCAGTTAACACCACTTTAACTGAGTTAAAAAAAAAAAACAAAAACTTTCACTGCAGGGCCAGATGGTGTTAAGATTGCATTTCCTTTTTTATGAGTCCAATGCCACAACCCATAGACCATCTGAAAGAGAATATTCTTTGCATCATGGTAAAATGTGTTATCTTTTTTCAACCTCCACCAATTGCTTTAAGATGTACCACATTTTATTTCACTTCATTATTAAAATTCTTTGTTCTGTTTCACTTTTTTCTATTGTTTTTAATTGGATTTCTATTTTTCCTTACTGGCAAATAAACAATGTACCTTCAGCCTAACAATTAGTTGCATAGATGGTTAGAAGTATTCTTTTTTTTCTAGAGGCATTCTTCTAAGTATCTTCTATCCTCCTGTTCAAATAGAAATTGATCATTCTCTATACCTGCTGTTTAACAATTATCTTGTTTTCCTTAACTACCATTTAAGATTGAATCCACCTTTCTCTTTCTGCACATTACCCTGAATTTTGGTGGTTTTTATCATAAGCAACTTCTTAAGATAGGAAACCTCAGAAATAAATATCCCGATTTCCCATACATTTGAAAATAACTTTAATTCTTTTCACAAATTTGAGTGAAAATTAGACTGGACTTAAAATTCAAAGTTGTAAATAACTTCTTTTGGAATTTTGAAGGTATTAGTTCACTTCTTTATGGCCAAAGGTATGTATAAAAAGAATTCATTTGGGGTTTGTTTTTAAGTAAGTAAAACTTAAAAAAAAATCTAAATGCCCATCAATAGGATAAATTTAAATAAGATATAATAATCATGGTATATCCAAACTGTAGAGAACAATAAGATACAGTGACAAAGAGAGAATAAGGAAAGATGTTCACAACAAACAGTTAAGTGTTTTCCAAAAAACAGTTATAAGAGTATACATATCTCATTTTACTCAAAATACAAATTAAATATGTACTGTATATACACATACACAAATATGTATATACATATACACACTCCTGTATGCATGAATTAAAGAACAGAAAGATATAGGTTAAAATATTAACAATAGCTACACTAGAGAAAATGTATTTATGGATGATTTCCTTTCATATTTTTCCACATATAGAATTTTTTAACAAAGTACATGTTAGCAATTAAAAAGAAAAGATAAGATGGTAGAAGTTATTTTGAGTTACTTTTGGTCAAAAACACATGCAAAATTTACCATCTTAACCATTCTTAATTGTACATACAACTTAGTGGTGTTAACTTTGCAATAATGAAATTCTAACTCATTTAACACTTTCACATTTCTCCCTGCCTCCAGGCCCCTCATAATCTCATTTTATTTGCATTATGAATTTGACTGCTTTGATACCTCATACGAATAGAATAATAAAGTATTATCTTTTTGTGACTTATTTCACTTAGTATAATGTCCTCAAGATTTATCTATGCTATAGAATGTGATATGATTTCCTTCATTTTTAAGATTTTAGAAATTATATGACTATTGCACATATTGTTTATCCATTCATGTGTTAATGGACATTTGGGTTTCTACCTCTTAGCTATTGTGAATAATGCTGCTATTAACACTGATGTGCAACTATCTCTTAGATATCCCATCTTCAATTCTTCTGGCTATATAAATCGTAGCATTTGAAGTTGCTTTCTGGGCTGGGGATATAGCTCAGTTGGTAGAGTGCTTGTCGTGCATGCACAAGGTCATGGATTAAATCCCCAGCACCACCAAATTAATTAATTAATTAATTTATTTATTTATTTATTTATTTATTTACTTTCCTTCTCAGTATGGAGACTTCTTAAAAAACAGGAATGGTGGGGGCTGGGATTGTGGCTCAGTGGTAGAGCACTTGCCTTGCATGTGCCAGACCCTGAGTTTGATTCTCAGCACCACATAAAAATAAATAAGTGAAACAAAGGTATTTAAAAAAATGACAATGGAATCACAATAAATATTACTCAGTTATCCCATTCCTCAGTATATATCCAAAAGAAATAATGTCAACATACTTCAGTGATACAGGCACATCAATTTTTATTGCTGCACAATTCACAACAGCCAAGCTATGGAACAAATCTAGGTATCCTTCAACAGATGAATGGATAAATAAATGTGGTATATATAACAATGGAGTATTACTTGACCATAAAGAAGAATGAAATTATGGCATTTACTGGCAGGCAATGGATGGAACTGGAGACTATCATGGTAAGTGAAATACGCCAGTTCCAATAAGTCAAAGGTTGAATGTTTTCTCTGATATGCAGAAGCTAATTCAAAATAAGAGCAGAGGATGAAAAATAGGACAAAAATTGGTGGAGTAGATAAAGGAAACTGAAGGGGAGATGGGATAAGAAAAGAACAAAGAATGAATCTGACCTAATTTACCTATGTACATACCATATATAAATATACCACAGTGAGTCTCACCATCATTGTATATCCACAAGACACTAATTTTTTAAAAACTATAAAAAAATAAAGCTGCTTTCCTCGTAAATATAAAAATGAACACCATATACTCCAGCCATTCCATGGCACATTAACTGCTCTACACTTCTGCTGCTAATAGTCAAGTTATAGGGTTCGCTAACAATTCAGTTTTATCTGATAGCAGGTTTCTTTATGTCAGTTTGCACTTGGCATTCTAATTACTTTAATTAGATATTTCATAAACTGTTGAATTACAATGTGAAAGGGGCCATTTATAAAGAAATGAAGTTGAATGCTTGTGTAAATTTTAAGGAAATTTTAGTAGCTAAAAATATGTTGGAATAAGTACAGAATAGATAATTCTAAAACACTTTTAAAATATAGCAATCTAGAAGACTTCTGTACAAAGCTTGATTAACAAATATCTTTAAATTTTAATTTTTGCTCAACTTTGAAGAAAGAAAGAAAACCTGGAAAATGTAGGCAATGCATATGGCTGTAGTTTATACCAAAATAACAAAAATATGAAATTCCAATCATCAGAACAATACCAAAGGGAAAGCCTTTGACCTACATCCAAAGATTGGAGAATGAGTTTAAATTTATATGCATCAAAGTATGTAATACCATTGTTATATTCACTGTTTCAGCAGCTTTTCCAACTAACCATCAATTTAGATTGTTCCAAATAAGATATATGTTACCCTATTACCATTTTTAAATATTTTATTCATAAATAGAGATGATGTATAGATATAGATATAAATATAAATATACTTACATATGCATACGTAAACAATGAATCCAGACCACTGGGTTTAAATCAAAAACTTCGGCAATAACTTGTTAAATGGTAATGTACTTAACATCATTGTGCTTTAGTTTCCTCATAAAAATAATAATGGTGTTTACTTTTTAGGGTTGTGCCAGACAGATAATAAGTGTACACTATTATAATTGAGTAAGCCTCTAAACCATTTTCTAATCAGCAACAACTTAATGCCATAATTATAAATAAATCCAGAAAATGGATTCTATCTTTGCCTCTTTTACTTATTTTATAATCTTTCCAGGAGGATTTTCTTCCTTATGTCCTTAAATTTCCCCTTTTATAATTTAAAATCATTTGCTAAATTCTGTTTCAAACATGAAATTCACTGTCAGGGTACAGAAACTTCAATACTGCAGTTAAAGTACTATTTTCTGTCTACTTCAGGTTTTTCTTGAGGTGATAATTTTTCAAAGACTAGTCTCTAAAATAGTATATATGGATGATTGGTAATAATTCAGATGTATTTAAAATTAATTGGTGTCCCAACATTATATAAAACTTAGTAAAATTGTAATTTAGTTACTATTCTATAAATACCCAACTGAACATTTATTCAATTTTGTTCAAATTTATAGAAATGCATAAAGAAAATATTTTTAAAACATTGAAGCACACTCATATATAAATTATGCATATCTGGTTTTACAGTATGTATTTCACCATGACTCCCTGCCCTTGAATCACAACAGTTATTATTCTAAGGTAAATGAACAGCAGATGAAGTTCAAATACTTCTGAAATCATAAAAATTGCACTTCTGAATAGATTTCTTGACAGTGCTTTTCCATTTATATGTAAGTATATATCTAAATTTTGAATGAGTGATATTATGACTCTCAGAAAATCATTTTCTAAAAGATTTAATGAGAATATAAATATCATTGCAAATAAAATACTAAGACTATGTAAATTACAAGACTCCAATACCATTTTGTACCTAAACTTGAAAGTCATATGTAAATGATACAAAGATTAGAAAGAAAATTCTTAAATCAGGCAATGTAACACTAAACTTTTATTTTGCATAACAATACATACAAGAAGCAAATACTATTGAATAAATTAAAATGTAAAAATAATGTTCTATACTTTCAAAGATTTATAATCTGCCATAAACAAAACATGTATCTAACATTAATGATGGAGGTTTGTTTGTCATAATGTGTGAAATGTCTCAGGCACTAAAAATATGAAATGATAAGAAATTTTTGTTTTAGTCTACCACATTTTTGTTTATAGTCTACCAAAGACTAAGAACACTGTAATGTCTAATCCTACATAGACAATGATTACTATCCAAATAATTTGTTATCACAGATAAGGAAACTAAGGACCACAGATACGAAATAACTTGATCAAGTTATTAATAAGTTATTTTGCTTTATAAACCATGTGTGTTGAATACTGTTATTTATCACAGCTCTATTCTGAAAACATCATTAAAATGACAGTTAAGAGGAGTAAAAATCACACAAACCAAAAGGGAGAATAGAAAAGGAAATGATGGCAGTAAAATTTTCAAGGCTGGAAAGTTAATAAATCATTGGTAAGTAAGAAAAAAAGAGTCCAAAAGTATGATACTCGAGGGAAAATTCCAGGAACAGGCTTCCTGTCATTATAGAAGCCCCGAAGCCCACTGAATATGGAAGATCAGTTAGAGCTAAAAGCAGAAAGATCAGTTGAGAGACTATATGAGAAAAGTTTAGACTCTTCAGATCTCCTCTGTTCCCACACAACTAGAACACATCTCCCCTTCTGGCAAAAGACTAGAAATTTATTTTCCACAATTTTTAATACATCTGCCAAATTATATTGCACAACTCCAAAACTTTGACACAATGCTAGTTTATTTCTTATTCAGACTAGCAATTCTATAGGGCACCTATCTTCCACATGCTGGCCATATCAATATATGCTTCACATAATTACCACAGTAGGAATGAGCCTCACTTGAGCAATCAACATATTTCTTTTCAGAAGTGATTTGCATCACTTCCTTTTGTTTTTCATTAGCCAAAACATATCACATGAATATATTTAACCTTAAAGGAAGGAAGAAAAATATTTGTGAAAAGCATTACTTCTTAATTCATTGAACTCTGGACTTAAGAATACCAGACAGAGCTAAAAGCAGGGAAAACCTTACTAAAACTTAAGTGAAAGTCTAGCTGCTAAATCTTAAGTTTCCTAACCCCCTTACCTAACTCAGAAATAAGAGTTTTTGCATTGTAGCATTTCCATACTAGGGAGATTACTGAAGGATTCTTCTCTGGGTAAAATTACTAGACCAAGGAAACTATCTATGGATACTGATAACTAGAGGTCCCCAGGAGAAAGGCTCACAGTGACTACCCTCTTTTGAGTAATATACCTTATAAACACAAAAGTTCTTATCAGATTTTTAGTGTTTCACTGTTAAACATAGAAATATAAGCAGAGATGGCCAGACATTTTTGAAAAGTCTTTACCAAGAAAACAAAGTCAAAATTGAAAGGATGTGGGGAAAATAAAAATAATACATTGAATGAAAGAAACTTTCACACACACACATAAATTCATGCATTCACTTATATGCATGATGTACACAAATATATGCATGTGTATATATATACTGTATAGTATGTATATATGTTCACATATGGTGTATAAAATTAAGACAACCAGAAATTATAAAAATACTGTATAACTTAAACAAAAATAGATTACTAAATGGGATCAAAGAGCCAAATGACATTTGAAAATGAGTCTGAAATTCAAAAGAGAAGTCTGAAATGGAACAATCACTGCAGAGACAGAAACAGAAGATGTAAACTATGCATTTAATAGGATTATTCAAAAAAAGGATATAGACTACTAGAAGATAATAGTAATTTTACCCAGAGAACCTAATATGGAAGTGCTACAATGCAAAAAAACTCTTATTTCTCTATTCTGGTGTTAACTGCCTATCCAGTTAACACCAGAACAGAGAAAAAAAAGTTTTAGATAAAGTTGAGAAAATCCAGCTAGTAAAATTGTAAGAAATATCACTCATTCTATCATCCAACCAGGACTTCTTTCCTACCTTCAGTATTGTGTTTCGGGGAAAGATGTGTTATAGAAGACAAGGGGAGGTGATTCAAAAAGTAACAGTGTTATCTGCTACTGAGAGCTCAACTAAGAAGAGGGTTGGGAAACTTGGATTTGTCAATTAAAAGATGATTACTGATTTTATTGTGCATTGTCCTTACAATGATGTTTAGAACATGAGTGAAAAGTTGAGGAAAGGAAATGAGGAAAAAGGATTGCTTTAGCAATTCAGGATCTCTTATTTTTCAAGATGAATATTCTATTTCTATGAAGAACGCCATTGGGAATTTGATCAGAATTGCATTAAATCTGTATAGTGATTTTGATAATATGGCCATTTTGATAATATTAATTCTGCCCATCCAAGAGCAAGGTAGATCTTTCCATCTTCTAAGGTCTTCTCTGATTGCTCTCTTTAGGGTTCTGTATTTTTTATTGTAGAGATCATTAACCTCTTTTGATAAGTTTATTCCCAAGTATCTTTTTTTTTTTTTTTGAGGTTATTGTGAATGGGGTAGTTTTCCTCATTTCCTTCTCGGAGGCTTTGTCACTGATATACAGAAATGTCTTTAATTTATGGATGTTGGTTTTATATTCTGCTACTTTGCTGAATTCATTTACTAGTTCTAGAAGTTTTCTGGTAGAGTTTTTTGGGTCTTTTAGGTATAGAATCATATCATCAGCAAATAGTGCTAATTTAAGTTCTTCTTTTCCTATACATATCCCTTTGATTTCTTTCGTCTGTCAAATTGCTCTGGCCAGTGTTTCTAGAACTATGTTGAATATAAGTGGTGAAAAAGGGCATCCCTGTCTTATTCCAGTTTTTAGAGGTAATGCCTTCAATTTTTCTCCATTTAGAATGATGTTGGCCTGAGGCTTAGTGTAGATAGTCTTTAAGATGTTGAGATATGTTCTTGTTATCCCTAGTTTGTGTTTTGAACATAAAGTGGTGCTGTATTTTGTCAAATGCTTTTTCTGAATCTATTGAGATAATCATATGATTCTTAAATAAGTCTATTGATGTGATGAATTACATTTATTGATTTCCATATGTTGAACCAACCTTTCGTCCCTAAGATGAATCCCACTTGATCATGGTGCATAATCTTTTTGATATGTTTTTGCATTCGATTGGCCAAAATTTTATTTAGAATTTTTGCATCTACGTTCATCAGAGATATTGGTCTGAAGTTTTCATTCTTTGATGTGTCTTTGCCTGGTTTGGGGATCAGGGTGATATTGGCCTCATAGAATGAGTTTGGTATTACTGCCTCTTTTCCTATTTCCTGAAATAAATTGAAAAGTATGGTATTAATTCTTCTTTAAAGGTCTTGTAGAACTCAGCTGTGTATCCAATCCGTCTTGGACTTTTCTTGGTTGGTAAGCTTGTGATGGCTTCTTATTTTTCCTCACTTGATATTGGTCTGTTTAAAGTGTGTATATCTTCCTGACTCAATCTGGGCAAATCGTATGACTTAAGAAATTGGCTGATGCCTTCAATGTCTTCTATTTTATTGGAGTATAAGATTCCAAAATAAGTTCTAATTATCCTCTGTATTTCTGTAGTTGTCTGTTGTGATATTACCTTTTTCATCACATGTGCTGGTAATTTTAGTTCTGGCTCTCCTTCCCTTTGTTAGTGTGGCTAAGGGCCTGTAAATTTTTATTTATTTATTTATTTTTAAATTTTTTATTCTTGGCTGTTCAAAACATTACATAGTTCATGATATATCATATTTCACAATTTGATTCAAGTGGGTTATGAGCTCCCATTTTTACCCCATATACAGATTGCAGAATCACATCAGTTACACATCCATTGATTTACATATTGCCATACTAGTGTCTGTTGTATTCTGCTGCCTTTCCTATCCTCTACTATCCCCCCTCCCCTCCCCTCCCCTCCCCTCCCCTCTTCTCTCTCTGCTCCCTCTACTGACATTCGTTTGTCCCCCTTGTATTATTTTTCTCCTTCCCCTCACTTCCTCTTGTATGTACTTTTGTATAACTCTGAGGGTCTCCTTCCATTTCCATGCATTTTCCCTTCTCTCTCCCTATCCCTCCCACTTCTCATCCCTGTTTAATGTTAATCTTCTTCTCATGCTCTTCGACCCTACTCTGTTCTTAGTTACTCTCCTTATATCAAAGAAGACATTTGGCATTTGTTTTTTAGGGATTGGCTAGCTTCACTTAGCATAATCTGCTCTAATACCATCCATTTCCCTGCAAATTCTATGATTTTGTCATTTTTTAATGCAGAGTAATACTCCATTGTGTATAAATGCCACGTTTTTTTTATCCATTCATCCATTGAAGGGCATCTAGGTTGGTTCCATAGTCTTGCTATTGTGAATTGTGCTGCTATGAACATCGATGTAGCAGTGTCCCTGTAGCATGCTCTTTTTAGGTCTTTAGGGAATAGACCGAGAAGGGGAATAGCTGGGTCAAATGGTGGCTCCATTCCCAGCTTTCAAGAAATCTCCATACTGCTTTCCAAATTGGCTGCACCAATTTGCAGTCCCACCAGCAATGTACAAGTGTACCGTTTTCCCCACATCCTCGCCAGCACTTGTTGTTGTTTGACTTCATAATGGCTGCCAATCTAACTGGAGTGAGATGGTATCTTAGGGTGGTTTTGATTTGGATTTCTCTGACTGCTAGAGATGGTGAGCATTTTTTCATGTACTTGTTGATTGATTGTATGTCCTCCTCTGAGAAGTGTCTGTTCAGGTCCTTGGCCCATTTGTTGATTGGGTTGTTTGTTCTCTTATTGTCTAATTTTTTGAGTTCTTTGTATACTCTGGATATTAGGGCTCTATCTGAAGTGTGAGGAGTAAAGATTTGTTCCCAGGATGTAGGTTCTCTATTTACCTCTCTTATTGTATCTTTTGCTGAGAAAAAACTTTTTAGCTTGAGTAAGTCCCATTTGTTGATTCTAGTTATTAACTTTTGTGCTATGGGTGTCCTATTGAGGAATTTGGAGCCCGACCCCACAGTATGTCGATCGTAGCCAACTTTTTCTTCTATCAGACGGCGTGTCTCTGACTTGATATCAAGCTCCTTGATCCATTTTGAATTAACTTTTGTGCATGGCGAGAGAAAGGGATTCAGTTTCATTTTGTTGCATATGGATTTCCAGTTTTCCCAGCACCATTTGTTGAAGATGCTATCCTTCCTCCATTGCATGCTTTTAGCCCCTTTATCAAATATAAGGTAGTTATAGTTTTGTGGATTGGTTTCTGTGTCCTCTATTCTGTACCATTGGTCCACCCGCCTGTTTTGGTACCAGTACCATGCTGTTTTTGTTACTATTGCTCTGTAGTATAGTTTGAAGTCTGGTATCACTATACCGCCTGATTCACACTTCCTGCTTAGCATTGTTTTTGCTATTCTGGGTCTTTTGTTTTTCCATATGAATTTCATGATTGCTTTCTCTATTTCTACAAGAAATGCCGTTGGGATTTTGATTGGCATTGCATTAAACCTATAGAGAACTTTTGGTAATATCACCATTTTGATGATGTTAGTTCTGCCTATCCATGAACAGGGTATATTTTTCCATCTTCTAAGATCTTCTTCTATTTCTCTCTTGAGGGTTCTGTAGTTTTCATTGTATAAGTCTTTCACCTCTTTTGTTAGGTTGATTCCCAAGTATTTTATTTTTTTTGAAGATATTGCGAATGGAGTGGTTGTTCTCATTTCCATTTCAGAGGATTTGTCGCTGATATACAGGAATGCCTTTGATTTATGCGTGTTGATTTTATATCCTGCCACTTTGCTGAATTCATTTATTAGCTCTAATAGTTTCTTTGTAGACCCTTTTGGGTCTGCTAGGTATAGAATCATGTCATCTGCAAATAGTGATAATTTAAGTTCTTCTTTTCCTATTTTGATGCCTTTAATTTCTTTCGTCTGTCTAATTGCTCTGGCCAGTGTTTCGAGAACTATGTTGAACAGAAGTGGTGAGAGAGGGCATCCCTGTCTTGTTCCAGATTTTAGAGGGAATGCCTTCAATTTTTCTCCATTCAGAATGATGCTACCCTGAGGCTTAGCATAGATTGCTTTTACAATATTGAGGTATGTTCCTGTTATCCCTAGTTTTTCTAGAGTTTTGAACATAAAGGGATGCTGTACTTTGTCGAATGCTTTTTCCGCATCTATCGAGATGATCATATGATTCTTATTTTTAAGTCTATTGATGTGGTGAATAACATTTATTGATTTCCGTATATTGAACCAGCCTTGCATCCCAGGGATGAATCCTACTTGATCATGGTGCACAATTTTTTTGATAAGTTTTTGTATCCGAGTGGCCAGAATTTTATTGAGGATTTTTGCATCTAGGTTCATTAGAGATATTGGTCTGTAGTTTTCTTTCTTTGAAGTGTCTTTGTCTGGTTTAGGTATCAGGGTGATGTTGGCCTCGTAGAATGAATTTGGAAGTTCTCCCTCTTTTTCTATTTCCCGAAGTAGCTTGAAAAGTATTGGTATTAGTTCTTCTTTAAAGGTTTTGTAAAACTCTGCTGTATACCCATCCGGTCCTGGGCTTTTCTTAGTTGGTAGTCTTTTGATGGTTTCTTCTATTTCCTCAATTGATATTGGTCTGTTTAGGTTGTCTATATCCTCCTGACTCAATCTGGGCAGATCATATGACTTAAGAAATTTATCTATGCCTTCACTATCTTCTAATTTATTGGAGTATAAGGATTCAAAATAATTTTTGATTATCTTCTGTATTTCTGAAGTGTCTGTTCTGATATTGCCTCTTTCATCCCGTATGTTAGTAATTTGAGTTCTCTCTCTTCTTCTCTTCGATAGCATGGCTAAGGGTCTGTCGATTTTGTTTATTTTTTCAAAGAACCAACTTTTAGTTTTGTCAATTTTTTCAATTGTTTCTTTTGTTTCGATTTCATTAATTTCAGCTCTGATTTTAATTATTTCTTGCCTTCTACTTCTTTTGCTGTTGTTTTGCTCTTCTTTTTCTAGGATTTTGAGATGAAGTATGAGATCATTTATTTGTTGGTTTTTTCTTTTTGTAAGGAATGAACTCCAAGCAATGAATTTTCCTCTTAGAACTGCTTTCAATGTGTCCCATAGATTCCAATATGTTGTGTCTGTGTTTTCATTAATCTCTAAGAATTTTTTAATTTCTTCCTTGATGTCTTCTATAACCCATTGATCATTCAGTAACCTATTGTTCATTCTCTAAGTGATGTATTCTTTTCCCTTCCTTCTTTTATCGTTGATTTTCAGTTCCATTCCATTATGATCAGATAGGATGCACGGTATTATCTCTACTCCTTTATATTGTCTAAGAGTTTCCCTGTGACATAATATATGATCTATTTTTGAGAAGGATCCATGTGCTGCTGAGAAAAAAGTGTAACTGCTTGATGTTGGGTGGTATATTCTATATATGTCAATTAAGTCTAGGTTATTAATTGTGTTATTGAGTTCTATAGTTTCCTTATTCAACTTTTGTTTGGAAGATCTGTCCAGTGGTGAGAGAGGTGTGTTGAAGTCTCCCATGATTATTGTATGGTGGTCTATTAGACTCTTGAACTTCAGAAGAGTTTGTTTGATGAACATAGCTGCACCATTGTTTGGGGCATATATATTTATGATTGTTATGTCTTGTTGGTGTATGGTTCCCTTGAGCAGTATGTAGTGTCCCTCTTTATCCCTTTTGATTAACTTTGGCTTGAAATCTATTTTATTTGATATGAGTATGGATACTCCTGCTTGTTTCCGAAGTCCATATGAGTGATATGATTTTTCCCAACCTTTCACCTTCAGCCTATGTATGTATTTTCCTATCTAATGCGTCTCCTGTAGGCAGCATATTGTTGGGTCTTGTTTTGTGATCCATTCTACTAGCCTGTGTCTCTTGATTGGTGAGTTTAAACCATTAACATTTAGGGTTATTATTGAGATATGGGTTGTTCTTCCAGCCATATTTGTTTATTTATGTTACTAAACATGGTTTGTTTTCCTCTTTGGTTATTTTCCCCCCTTTACTGTCCTACCTCCCACTGTTGGTTTTCATTGTTATTTTCCATTTCCTCTTCCTGTAATGTTTTGCCAAGGATGTTTTGAAGAGATGGTTTTCTAGCTGCAAATTCTTTTAACTTTTGTTTATCGTGGAAGGTTTTAATTTCATCTTCCATCCTGAAGCTTAATTTCGCTGGAAACACAATTCTTGGTTGGAACTCATTTTCTTTCAGTGTTTGAAATATGTTATTCCAGGATCTTCTAGCTTTCAGAGTCTGTGTTGAAAGATCAGCTGTTATCCTGATTGGCTTACCCCTAAATGTGATCTGCTTCCTTTCTCTTGTAGCTTTTAAAATTCTCTCCTTATTCTGTATGTTGGGCATCTTCATTATAATGTGTCTAGGTGTGGGTCTCTTATGATTTTGCACATTCGGCGTCCTGTAGGTTTCTAGGATTTGGGGTTCTGTCTCATTCTTCAAGTCTGGGAAGTTTTCTCGTATTATTTCATTGAATAGATTGCTCATTCCTTTGGTTTGAAACTCTGTCCCTTCCTGTATCCCAATGACTCTTAAATTTGGTCTCTTGATGTTATCCCATATTTCTTGGATGTTCTGCTCATGGTTTCTTAACAGTCTTGCTGAGCTGTCTATGTTCTTTTCAAGTTGAAATACTTTATCTTCATTGTCTGATGTTCTGTCTTCTAAGTGTTCTACTCTGCTGGTAGTATTCTCAATTGAGTTTTTAAGTTGGCTTATTGCTTCCTGCATTTCTAGGATTTCTGTTTGTTTGTTTTTTATAACCTCTATTTCCCTGTATAGTTGATCTTTTGCTTCTTGGATTTGTTTATGTAATTCATTGTTGAAGTGATCTTTCATTGTCTGATTTTGCTGTCTGATGTCTTCCTTGAGACTCCAGATCATCTGAAGCATGTATATCCTGAATTCTTTATCTGACATTCCATCTGCTGCAGCTATTACCTCTTCTAACGTTGAGTTGACCTGCAATGCTTGTGGTCCTTTCTTTCCTTGTCTCTTCATACTGTTCGCGTTCCTTTCTACTTGGTGAAACTGTTGTGCTATTGAATTTTCCCCCTATGTATTTATATTGGTCTTGTATAGTTGCAAAGTCTCCCTTGCAGGCGCGGGCGGCGGCTCTGTCCCTCTGCGGGCCGCTAGGCTTGTTCTGTCGGTGGTCACAGTTCTGTCTACTTTGCAGGCGCAGGCAGCGGCACTGCCCCTCTGCAGGCCTCTGGGGCTATACTGCCAGTGGGTCGCAGGTCCGCCTACCTTGCAGGCGCGGGGGGGGGGGTGGCTCTACCCTTCCTCAGGCCACTGGGCCTGTTCTGTCTCTCGGTTGCAGGTCTGGCCTGTTCTGATGGTGGTCACAGTTCCGTCTACCTTGCAGGCGCGGGGGGGAGGGGGCGGCTCTGCCTCTCAGCAGGCCGCTGCTCCTCTTCTGCCGGTGGGTCGCAGGCCCGCCTACCTTGCAGGAGTGATTGGAAGCTCTGCCACTCCGCGGGCCACTGGGCCTTTTCTGTCAGTGGTGACAGTTCCGCCTACCTGACAGGCACGGGGGGTGGGGGGCGGCTCTGCCCCTCAGCAGGCCGCTGGGCCTGTTCTGTGGGTGGTCACAGTTCCCTCTACCTTGCTGGCGCAGAGGGAGGGGGCGGCTCTGCCTCTCAGCAGGTCGCTGCTCCTCTTCTGCTGGTGGGTCGCAGGCCCGCCTACCTTGCAGGAGTGATTTGAAGCTCTGTCCAGCCGCGGGCCACTGGGCCTTTTCTGTCCGTGGTCACAGTTCCACCTACCTGGCAGGCGCGGGGGGTGGGAGGCGGCTCTGCCCCTCAGCAGGCCGCTGGGCCTGCTCTGTGCATGGTCACAGTTCCCTCTACCTTGCCGGTGCAGGGGGAGGGGGCGGCTCTGCCCCTCAGCAGGCCGCTGGGCCTGCTCTGTGCATGGTCACAGTTCCCTCTTATTTATTTATTTTTAAAGAGAGAGAGAGAGATAATTTTTTAATATTTATTTTTCAGTTTTTGGTGGACACAACATCTTTATTTTATGTGGTGCTGAGGATTGAACCCAGCGCCCTGCACATGCCAAGCGAGTGTGTTACCACTTGAGCCACATCCCCAGCCCAACTTTATTTATTTTTTTCAAAGAACCAACTTTTTGTTTTGTCAATTTTTTCAATTCTTTCTTTTGTTTCAATTTCACTGCTTTTAGCTCTAATTTTAATTATTTCTTGCCTTCTACTGCTTTTGCAGCTGATTTTTTTCTTCTCTTTCTAAGGCTTTGAGAAATTCATCTGTAAAAATAAAAGACCCAGAATAGCTGAAGCAATCCTTTTCAGGAAGAGTGAAGCAGGTGATATCACTATACCAGACCTTAAACTATACTACAGAGCAATATTAACAAATACAGCATGGTATTTGCACCACAACAGACTGGTAAACCAATGGTACAGAATAGAGAACACAGAGACTAATCCACAAAATTACAATTATCTTATATTAGACAAAGGTGCCAAAACATGCACTGGAGAAAAGATAGCATCTTCAACAAATGGTGCTGGGAAAACTGGAAATCCATATACAACAAAATGAAATTAAACCTTTATCTCTCACCATGCACAAAACTTAACTCAAAATGGATCAAGGCCCTAGGAATTAGACCAGAGACTCTGTCTCTAATAGAAGAAAAAGTAGGCCCTAATCTTCATCATGTAGGATTAGGCCCCTACTTCCTTAATAAGACTCCTATAGCACAAGAATTAAAACCAAGAATCAATAAATGGAATCAAACTAAAAAGTTTCTTCTCAGCAAAACAAACAATTTGTGAGGTGAATAGACAGCCTACATCCTAGGAGCAAATTTTACCCCTCACACATCAGATAGAGCACTAATCTCTAGGATATATAAAGAACTCAAAAAGCTAAGCACCAAACAAACAAATAACCCAATCAACAAGTGGGCCAAGGACCTAAACAGACACCTCTCAGAAAATAATAGACAATCAACAAATATATGAAAAAAATGCTCATCATCTCTAGCAATTAGAGAAATTCAAATCAAAACTACTCTAAGATATCATCTCACTCCAGTCAGAATGGCAGCTATTATGAAGACAAACAACAATAAGTGTTGAAGAGGATGTGGGGGAAAAGGTACACTCATACATTGCTGATGGGACTGCAAATTGGTACAGGCAATATAGAAATCAGTATGGGGATTCCTTGGAAATCTGGGAATGGAACCACCATTTGACCCAACTATCCCTATCCCTCTCCTCAGACTATACCCAAAGAACTTAAAAACAGCATACTACAGGGACACAGCCACATCAATGTTTACAGCAGCACAATTCACAATAGCTAAATTGTGGAGTCCAACAAGATGCCCTTCAGTGGATAAATGGATAAAAAAATGTGGCATATATACACAATGGAATTTTACTCAGCATTTAAAAAGAACAAAATCATGGCATTTGCAGGTAAATGGGTGGTGTTGGAGAAGATAATGCTAAGCGAAGTTAATCAATCCCAAAAAGACAAATGCCAAATGTTTTCTCTGATATAAGGAGGCTGATTCATAGTGGGGTAGGGAGGGGGAGCATGGGAGGAATAAATGAATTCTAGATAGGGAAGAGGGGTGGGAGGGAAAGGGAGGGGGCAGGGGATTACCAAGGGTGGTGGAATGTGATGGACATCATTATCCAAATTACATGTATGAAGACTCGAATTGGGTGTCAACATAATTTATATATAAACAGATATGAAAAATTGTGGTATATGTGTAATAAGTATTATAATGCAAAAAAAACAAAGTACCTGTATAAAGGCATGAATTGGTGTGAACATACTCTATATACAAAGATATGAAAAACTGTACTCTATATGTGTAATAAGAACTGTAATGCATTCTGCTATGGTGTATTTAAAAAAAAATAAAATCAATAAAACTAAAAAAATACATTAAAATAAATACAAAAAAAGGAAATGAGGAAAAAGAAACCACAACTATAAACTGTTTTGAAAAGATTAGCTATAAAGCAGTATGTAGGGGGGGGGGTGTTTATTTGAGGAACATAATTGCTGTTCTGTAGATGAGAAACAGTTCAAAATCCTTACATATAATGAGAAAAAACAACAGAAAGTGACTTTGCTGCACACCCTTTAACAACTCATGTGTTTGCTGTTCAGTTTTTCATAAACATTGCTTGTTTGAATACAGTATCTATTTTTTACCTACAGATGTTCATCTCTGAGTGGAATGACTGGTGATCTTTGATACTTCTTTGATTCAATTAACAATAACAGTTGTAATCATACCATATTTTACAATACTTTAAAATCAACTGTGCTGTCCAGCCACACAGATATTATTTTCTCTATTTACAGATGAGTACTGGAGGTTTAGAGAAGGGAAATAATTTGCTCCAAAATAGAAGGTACCAAGATTCTTGTGAAAATACAGAAAAAAGAAAAAGTCCAATTGCTCATCTTTTCAGTTATATCCTACTATTCCTCTATTAAGGATATTCCAGATGTATAGAAATCACTGGGTCTCTAAAACAGATAAATATTTAACACTTAATTGAGATATAACATACACACATAATAGTACAAAAATCATAAGTATGAAGACCAAAGGATTAGGAAAATGAATAACTTACATAACAATCACATATATCAAGAAATTATTGAGAGTGACGCCAGCCTGTCACGCGTAAGAGGAAGAGAAGAGTGAACCCAGCCTGCCAGACAGAGGAGGAGGAGAGCAACCACCAAGGCATGGCTCTCCTAGTCTGCTTCCATCTTGGGACACTGCAGCCATCTTCATAGCTCCCCTCCCCACCAAGTTAGCCTCCACCTTGGTACAATGGACAGGACCTGGAGGCAGCAGTCTGCCACATCACTGCATGCCACACCTCTGCATTTCCACACAGGCTGCCCAACACCAAAGCCTGCTCTCTCAGTCCCATCTCTTAAAATGGTTGCCTCCATCTTGGCACACCTCTGCCGCATCTTGGGTTACCTTATCTGCCACAACCACCATCTTTAATTGGGGCAGCTTCCATCTTAGGACACCAGCAAGGGCCTGGAAGCCTAACATCACGATACATACAGATTTGATGCCACTACTGCCACTGATTAGGAACATGCCTGCTAGAGACAACAGCCAGGACCTGGAAGACCATCACCAAGGTCCCTGCAAGCTTGGTTACACCGGAGGTATTCCTATAAACCTATTTTTCTTGAGTCCTCTTTCACTCTTCCTGTGATCTAAAACTCTATATTCTCACCTTCTATCTCATAAACCCCACATCCTACACCCCACCAAACCCCAGGATCTCACTTTGTACACCATTAGACACTGTAGACCCTTATGCAAACCTACTATTTATATTGTAGATATTATCGAATATATCATTTCTGTTTATTACAACAAAACTGTAATTGCCTAAATAGGAGCTATATGGTTTGAAGCTGCATATTGTTTGCATTGGGTGCTTTAATTTAGATACCAATCCCCCATTAAAGGTGAGCTATTGGTAAGGTGGAGGAACATTATAATGTTATAGGGTAGAAACTATAATACCTCAGATCTGCATTGCTAGAGAGGAAGACAAATGGACAACATGAAAAAACAAGGGTTTGTGCCCCAAACAAACCAAGCTGCTATAATAATAGAATCCATTGAAAGCCTAGTAGATGAGATGTCAGAGGAGGAGTTCAGAATCTACATAGTTAAAAATGATCTGCAAAGCAAAGAATGATAGATGGAACTGTGACCACCCACAGAACAGGCTCAGCGGCCTACTGAGGAGCAGAGCCGCCCCCCACCCCCAGTGCCTGCCAGGTAGGCAGAACTGTGACCACCAACGGAAAAGGCCCAGTGGCCCGCGGAGGGGCAGAGCTGCCAACCACACCAGCAAGGTAGGCGGGCCTGCGACCCACCGGCAGAACAGGAGCAGCGGCCTGCTGA
Organism: Marmota monax; assembly: GCF_021218885.2. Classification (NCBI taxonomy): domain Eukaryota; kingdom Metazoa; phylum Chordata; class Mammalia; order Rodentia; family Sciuridae; genus Marmota; species Marmota monax. Next base: position 704,224 of record NW_026694432.1, on the reverse strand, counting down.
GAGGCAGAGCCGCCCCCTCCCCACACGCTGGCAAGGTAGACGGAACTGTGAATACCCACAGAGCAGGCCCAGCGGCCTGCTGAGGGGCAGAGCCGCCCCCCACCCCCCCGCGTCTGCCAGGTAGGCGGAACTGTGACCACCAACGGAAAAGGCCCAGTGGCCCGCGGAGGGGCAGAGCTGCCAACCACTCCTGCAAGGTAGGCGGGCCTGCGACCCACCGGCAGAACAGGCGCAGCGGCCTGCTGAGAGGAAGAGCCGCCCCCTACCCCACCCCACCCCCGTGCCTGCCAGGTAGGCAGAACTATGACCACCGACAGAAAAGGCCCAGTGGCCCGCGGAGGGGCAGAGCTGCCAACCACTCCTGCAAGGTAGGCGGGCCTGTGACCCACCAGCAGAACACGAGCAGCGGCTGCTGAGAGGCAGAGCCGCCCCCCCCCCATGCCTGCAAGGTAGGCGGAACTGTGACCACCAACAGAACAGGCCAGACCTGCAACCGACAAACAGAACAGGCCCAGTGGCCTGCAGAAGGGCAGAGCCGCCCCCCCCTGCGCCTGCAAGGTAGGCGGACCTGCAACCCACCGGCAGAACAGCCCCAGAGGCCTGCAGAGGGGCAGTGCCGCTGCCTGCGCCTGCAAAGTAGGCAGAACTGCGACCACCGACAGAACAAGCCTAGCGGCCCACAGAGGGACAGAGCCACCGCCCGCGCTTGCAAGGTAGGCGGACCTGCTACCGACCGGCAGAACAGGCCCAGCGGCGTGCCGGCGTGGTAGGCACATTGCCCCAATTGGAGGAGGGGCAGAGCCGCCGCCCGCGCCTGCGAGGGAGACTTTGCAACTATACAAGACCGATATAAATATATAGGGGGAAAATTCAATAGCACAAAGTTTCACCAAGCAGAAAGAAATGCGAACAGTATGAAGAGACAAGGAAAGAAAGGACCACAAGCAATGCAGGTCAACTCAATGTTAGAAGAGGTAATAGCTGCAGCAGATGGAATGTCAGATAAAGAATTCAGGATATACATGCTTCAGATGATCTGGAGTATCAAGGAAGACATCAGACAGCAAAATCAGACAATGAAAGATCACTTCAACAATGAATTACATAAACAAATCCAAGAAGCAAAAGATCAACTATACAGGGAGATAGAGGTTATAAAAAACAAACAAACAGAAATCCTAGAAAAGCAGGAAGCAATAAACCAACTTAAAAACTCAATTGAGAATACTACCAGCAGAGTAGAACACTTAGAAGATAGAACATCAGACAATGAAGATAAAGTATTTCAACTTGAAAAGAACATAGACAGCTCAGCAAGACTGTTAAAAAACCATGAGCACAACATCCAAGAAATATGGGATAACATCAAGAGACCAAATTTAAGAGTCATTGGGATACAGGAAGGGACAGAGTTTCAAACCAAAGGAATGAGCAATCTATTCAATGAAATAATATGAGAAAACTTCCCAGACTTGAAGAATGAGACAGAATCCCAAATCCTAGAAGCCTACAGGACGCCGAATACGCAAAATCATAAGAGATCCACATCTAGACACATTATAATGAAGATGCCCAACATACAGAATAAGGAGAGAATTTTAAAGCTACAAGAGAAAGGAAGCAGATTACATTTAGGGGTAAGCCAATCAGGATAACAGCTGATCTTTCAACACAGACTCTGAAAGCTAGAAGATCCTGGAATAACATATTTCAAACACTGAAAGAAAATGGGTTCCAACCAAGAATTGTGTATCCAGCGAAATTAAGCTTCAGGATGGAAGATGAAATTAAAACCTTCCATGATAAACAAAAGTTAAAAAAATTTACAGCTAGAAAACCATCTCTTCAAAACATCCTCGGTAAAACATTACAGGAGGAGGAAATGGAAAATAACAATGAAAACCAACAGTGGGAGGTAGGACAGTAAAGGGGGGAAAATAATCAAAGAGGAAAACAAACCATGTTTAGTAACATAAATAAACAAATATGGCTGGAAGAACAACCCATATCTCAATAATAACCCTAAATGTTAATGGTTTAAACTCACCAATTAAGAGACACAGGCTAGTAGAATGGATCACAAAACAAGACCCAACAATATGCTACTTCAGGAAATAGAAAAAGAGGGAGAACTTCCAAATTCATTCTACGAGGCCAACATCACCCTGATACCTAAACCAGACAAAGACACTTCAAAGAAAGAAAACTACAGACCAATATCTCTAATGAACCTAGATGCAAAAATCCTCAATAAAATTCTGGCGAATCGGATACAACAACATATCAAAAAAATTGTGCACCATGATCAAGTAGGATTCATCCCTGGGATGCAAGGCTGGTTCAATATACGGAAATCAATAAATGTTATTCACCACATCAATAGACTTGAAAATAAGAACCATATGATCATCTCGATAGATGTGGAAAAAGCATTCGACAAAGTACAGCATCCCTTTATGTTCAAAACTCTAGAAAAACTAGGGATAACAGGAACATACCTCAATATTGTAAAAGCAATCTATGCTAAGCCTCAGGCTAGCATCATTCTGAATGGAGAAAAATTGAAGGCATTCCCTCTAAAATCTGGAACAAGACAGGGATGCCCTCTCTCACCACTTCTGTTCAACATAGTTCTCGAAACACTGGCCAGAGCAATTAGACGAAAGAAATTAAAGGCATCAAAATAGGAAAAGAAGAACTTAAATTATCACTATTTGCTGATGACATGATTCTATACCTAGCAGACCCAAAAGGGTCTACAAAGAAACTATTAGAGCTAATAAATGAATTCAGCAAAGTGGCAGGATATAAAATCAACACGCATAATTCAAAGGCATTCCTGTATATCAGCAACAAATCCTCTGAAATGGAAATGAGGACAACCACTCCATTCACAATATCTTCAAAAAAAATAAAATACTTGGGAATCAACCTAACAAAAGAGGTGAAAGACTTATACAATGAAAACTACAGAACCCTAAAGAGAGAAATAGAAGAGGATCTTAGAAGATGGAAAAATATACCCTGTTCATGGATAGGCAGAACTAACATCATCAAAATGGTGATATTACCAAAAGTTCTCTATAGGTTTAATGCAATGCCAATCAAAATCCCAACGGCATTTCTTGTAGAAATAGAGAAAGCAATCATGAAATTCATATGGAAAAATAAAAGACCCAGAATAGCAAAAACAATGCTAAGCAGGAAGTGTGAATCAGGCGGTATAGCGATACCAGACTTCAAACTATACTACAGAGCAATAGTAACAAAAACAGCATGGTACTGGTACCAAAACAGGCGGGTGGACCAATGGTACAGAATAGAGGACACAGAAACCAATCCACAAAACTACAACTGTCTTATATTTGATAAAGGGGCTAAAAGCATGAAATGGAGGAAGGATAGCATCTTCAACAAATGGTGCTGGGAAAACTGGAAATCCATATGCAACAAAATGAAGCTGAATCCCTTTCTCTCGCCATGCACAAAAGTTAATTCAAAATGGATCAAGGAGCTTGATATCAAATCAGAGACACGCCGTCTGATAGAAGAAAAAGTTAGCTATGATCTACATACTGTGGGGTCGGGCTCCAAATTCCTCAATAGGACACCCACAGCACAAAAGTTAATAACTAGAATCAACAAATGGGACTTACTCAAGCTAAAAAATTTTTTCTCAGCAAAAGAATAAGAGAGGTAAATAGGGAGCCTACATCCTGGGAACAAATCTTTATTCCTCACACTTCAGATAGAGCCCAATATCCAGAGTATACAAAGAACTCAAAAAATTAGACAATAAAATAACAAACAACCCAATCAACAAATGGGCCAAGGACCTGATCAGGCACTTCTCAGAGGAGGACATACAATCAATCAACAAGTACATGAAAAAATGCTCACCATCTCTAGCAGTCAGAGAAATGCAAATCAAAACCACCCTAAGATACCATCTCACTCCAGTAAGATTGGCAGCCATTATGAAGTCAAACAACAACAAGTGCTGGCGAGGATGTGGGGAAAAGGGTACACTTGTACATTGCTGGTGGGACTGCAAATTGGTGCAGCCAATTTGGAAAGCAGTATGGAGATTTCTTGGAAAGCTGGGAATGGAGCCACCATTTGACCCAGCTATTCCCCTTCTCGGTCTATTCCCTAAAGACCTAAAAAGAGCATGCTACAGGGACACTGCTACATCGATGTTCATAGCAGCACAATTCACAATAGCAAGACTGTGGAACCAACCTAGATGCCCTTCAATAGACGAATGGATTAAAAAAATGTGGCATTTATACACAATGGAGTATTACTCTGCATTAACAAATGACAAAATCATAGAATTTGCAGGGAAATGGATGGCATTAGAGCAGATTATGCTAAGTGAAGCTAGCCAATCCCTAAAAAACAAATGCCAAATGTCTTCTTTGATATAAGGAGAGTAACTAAGAACAGAGTAGGGTTGAAGAGCATGAGAAGAAGATTAGCATTAAACTGGGATGAGAGGTGGGAGGGAAAGGGAGAGAGAAGGTAAATTGCATGGAAATGGAAGGAGACCCTCAGGGTTATACAAAAGTACATACAAGAGGAAGTGAGGGGAAAGGGAAAAATAATACAAGGGGGACAAATGAATGACAGTAGCGGGGGCAGAGAGAGAAGAGGGGAGGGGAGGGGAGGGGAGGGGGGATAGTAGAGGATAGGAAAGGCAGCAGAACACAACAGACACTAGTATGGCAATATGTAAATCAATGGATGTGTAACTGATGTGATTCTGCAATCTGTATATGGGGTAAAAATGGGAGCTCATAACCCACTTGAATCAAAGGGTGAAATATGATATATCAAGAACTATGTAATGTTTTGAACAACCAACAATAAAAAATTTAAAAAAAAATAAAAATAAAAATAAAAAAGTAAAAAAAAAAGAATGATATAAAAGGGAAAATACAGGCAACAATTGATCACTCCACCAAACAGATAAGAGAGCACATACATGTAGCAAGATTACTTCAAGAAAAAGAAATTCTGGTGGAAAAATCACAAATCTTTGAAATGAAGGAAACAATAAACCAAATAAAAATTCAATAGAAAGCATCACCAATAGACTAGATCACTTGGAAGACAGAACCTCAGACAATGAAGACAAAGTTTTGAAAATAAAGTTGACCACACAGTGAAGATAGTAGGAAACCATGAACAGAACTTCCAAGAATTTCGGGAAACATGAAAAGATGAAATATGAGAATGATTGGGATAGAGGAAAGCACACAGGAATGAAACATCTCTTTGATGTAACAATAACCAGAAAATTTCCCAAACATGAAGAATGAATTATAAAATCAAATACAAGAAGATTACAGAATATCAAGTGTACAAAATTACAACAGATGCACACCAAGGAACATTATTATGAAATTGCCTAGCATAAAGAGTAAGGATAGAATTTTAAAAGCCACAAGAGAAAAGTTTCAGATTACATATCATTTCAGATTACAATTTGGATCTCAACAGATTCTACAACCCTCAAAGCTAGGAGATCCTGAAACAACATATACCAAGCTCTGAAAGAAAATGGATTCCAACCAAGAATCTTACACCAGCAAAATTAAGCTTCAGATTTGATGACAAAATAAAGACATTCCATGATAAACAAAATTTAAAATAATTTACAGTGAGAAAGCAAGCACTACAGATAATCCTCAGCAAAATATTCCATGAGGAGGAAATGAAAAATAATAATGAAATCAGCAAAGGGAAGAACTACACTAAAGGAAAAGTCAATCAAAGGAGAAACCAAGTCAAGTTAAAAACCAAAAATAAACCAATGGCCTAGAATACAAACCATATTTCAATAATAATCCTGAATGTTAATGGCCTAAATTAAAAGACATAAACTAGTATATTGGATCTTTTTAAAAGACCCAACAATATGCTGCATTCAAGAGACTCATTTCATAGGAAAATAAAATCCACAGACTGAAGATGAAAGGATGGGGAAAACATATCATTCACATGGACCACATAAACAAGCAGGGATTTCCATTCTCGGATAAAGTGGACTTCAAACCAATGTTAATCAAAAGGGATAAAGAAGGTCATACTTCTTAAGGGAATCATACATCAACAAGACAATCATAATTATCTAAGCCCCAAACAACCTTCTCAATTTCAAGAATCAACACAATAATACTGGGTAACTTTAATACACCTCTCTCACCACTGTATAGACCTTTCAAACAAAAACTACACAAAGAAACTATAGAACTCAATAATACAATCAATAATTTAGACAACAGACATATATAGAATATTTCACCCATCAAAAAGCTAATACAGTTTTTTTCTCAGCAGCACATAGATCCTTCTGTAAAATAGACCATATGTTATGGAACGAAGCAAGTCTTAGCAAATACAAAAAAATTGAGATACTACCCTGCATTCTATCTGGCCACAATGGAATAAAATTAGAAATCAATGATAAAATAAAGAATAGAAGCTACTCCAACACCTAGAGACTAAACAATGCACTACTGAATGACATGGATAACAGAAGACATCAGGGAGGAGATAAAAAAAGAATTCTTAGAGGTAAATGATAACACTGATACAATATATCAAAATCTCTGGGACACTATGAAGGCAGTGCTAAGAGGAAAGTTCCTTGCATTGAGCTCATTCATTAAAAGAATACAAATTCAACAAATAAAGGACCTCACATTGAATCTCAAAGCCCTACAAAAATAAAAACAAATCAACAATAAAAATATTAGAAGAAAAGAAATAATTAAAATCAGGGCTTAATTCAATGACACTGATACAAAAGAAACAATTGATAAAATTAAAAACACAAAAAGCTGGTTACTTGAAAAAAATAAATAAAATTGATAAAACCTTAGCCACCCTAATGAAAAGAAGGAGAGAAAACTGAAATTACTAATATTCATGATGAAAAGGTAAATATCACTGCAGACTCTATTGAAATACAGAAGATAATTAGAAACTATTTTGAAAATTTATAATCCAACATAATAGAAAATCTCAAAGACACTGACAAATTTCTAGAGGCATATGATCTGCCCAGATTGAATTAGGAGGACACACACAATTTAAACAGTTCAATTTCAAGTAAGGAAATAGAAGACACCATCAAAAACCTACCAAACAAGAAAAGCTTGGGACCAGACAGATTCTCAGCCAAGTTCTACAGGACCTTCAGAGAAGAATACATACCAATACTTCTCAAGTTATTCCATGAAATAGAAAAGGAAGGAACCCTTCCAAACTCATTCTATGAAGCTATCATAAATCTGATACCAAAAACAGACAAAGACACATTAAGGAAAGAAAACTTCAGACCAATATCCTTGATGAACACAGATGCAAAAATTATCAATAAAATTCTGGCAAATCACATACAAAAACATATGAAAAAGATAGTGTACCACAATCGAATGGGGTTCATCCCAGGGATGCAGGCTGTTTCAACATACAGAAATCAATAAACACAATACATTACCATCAATAGACTTAAAGATAAGAATCATATGATTATTTCAATAGATGCAGAGAAAGCATTTGACAAAATACAGCACCTCTTCATGTTCAAAACACTAGAAATACTAGGGGTATCAGGAACATACCTCAACATTGTAAAAGCTATCTATGCTTAGCCCAAGGCTAACATGATTCTAAGTGGAGAAAACTTGAAAGCATTACCACTAAAAACTGGAAGAAGACATGAATGCTCTCTTTCATCGCTTCTATTCAACATAGTCATTGAAACTCTAGCTAGAGTATTCAGACAGACAAAAGAAATTAAAGGGATACATAGAGTAAAAAAAGAACTAAACTATCACTATTTGCAATGACATGATTGTATATTTAGAAGATCCAGAAAACTCCACCAGAAAACTTCTAGAAATAATAAATGAACTCAGCAAAGTAGCAGGATATAAAATTAATACCCATTAATCAAATGCATTTCTATACATAAGCAAAGAATCTACTACACCAGAAATTAGGAAAACCACCCCACTCACAATAGCCTCAAAAAAAATAAAATACTTGGGAATCACTCTAACAAAAGAGGTGAAAGACCTCTACAATGAAAACTACACAGCACTAAAAAAAGAAATTGAAGATCTTAAAAGATGGAAACATCTCCCATGCTCCTGGATAGGCACAATTAATATAGTCAAAATGGGCATGCTACCTGTTGAGAGCCACAGCTGAAGGGGCCCCAGCAAACTTCCAGCAGCCAGCAAACTTCCAGCTGCCAGTTGATGATTGGCTCACAGTAGCCCCAGCAACTTCTAGCTGCCAACTGATTGGCTCCTCTGCGGTGATGCTCATTGGGCTGTTTCTCCGCCCTTTCAGACCACGGAGCTGCTCATTGGGGGACTTTTTTTGGCTCCGCCCACGTGACCCAGCCAATCAGCCTCAAGAGCAGGAGGAGTGGGGGAGGTTGAGAGGCTTGTGGGAAGCCAGTGGTGGCAGTTGGGCTCTGAAGGTTTTCCTGAGGAGCTGTGTGGTTTGGTGTGTGTGTTCTAAAAATAAAGTTCGTTTCTTTTGACAAGTGGCTCCTGAATTGTGCCCAGCCAGACTGCAGCAGCTACCAAAACTGTTATACAGATTTAATGCAAGTCATATTAAAACCCAATGACATTCTTCATAGAACTAAAAAAGGCAATCATGAAATTTGTTTGGAAAAATAAGAGACTCTAATAGCCAAAGCAATTCTCAGCAAGAAGAGTGAACCAGGAGGCATCACAATACCAGACCTTAAACAGAGCCATAGTAACAAAAACATCATGGTATTGGTACCAAAGTATAAATGTAGGCCAATGGTACAAAACAGAAAACATAGAGACAAACCCACATGAATACTGTTATCTCATTCTAGACAAATTTAGCAAAAAACATACATTGGAGAAAAGAGAGCCTCTTCAACAAATGGTGCTGGGAAAACTGGAAATCCATATAAAGCAAATGAAATTAAATCTCTATCACCCTGCACAAAACTCAACTCAAAGTGGATCAAAGACTTAGACACTAGAACAGAGACCCTGTGCCCAATAGAAGAAAAAGCATCCCAACTCTCCACCATGTCAGCTTAAGAACTAACTTCCTTAACAAGACTCCTAAAGTACAAGAAGGAAAATCAAGAATCAATAAATGGGATGGATTCAAACTAAAAAGCTTCTTCTCAGCAAAGGAAACAATCAATAACATGATAGAGCGCCTACGGAATTGGAAAAAAATCTTTATCACATTACCTAAGATAGAGGACTAATTTCCAGGATATATAAAGAACTCAAAAAAACTTAGCACCAAAAAAAAAAAAAAAACAGATAACCCAATCAATTAATGGACTAAGGAACTGAACAGACACTTCACATAAGAAGAAATACAACTGATCAACAAACATATTAAAAAAAGATTCATCAACTCTAGCAATTAGAGAAATGCAAATCAAAACTATTCTAAGATTTCATCTCACTCCAGTCAAAATGGCAATTATAAAGAATACAAGCAATAATAAGTGTTGACAAGGATATAGGGGAAAAGGAACACTCATACATTGGGAGAGGGACTACAAATTGGTGCAACCACTATGGAAACCAGCATGGAGATACTTCAGAAAACTTGGAATGGAACCACCATAGAAACCACTCCTCCGTTTATACCCAAAAGACCTAAAATCAGCATACTACAGTGACATCGCCACATCAATGTTTATAGCAACTCAATTCACAATAGCCAAACTATGGAACCAACCTATATGCCTATAAACAGATGAATGGATAAAAAAAACACAATGCATATTCACAATGGAATATTTCTCAGCCTTAAAGAAGAATGAAATTATGGCATTTGCAGGTCAAAATGAATGAAACTTGAGAATATCATGCTAAGTGAAATAACCAATCTCAAAAAACTAAAAGCCAAATGTTTTCTCTGATAAGCAGATGATGATCTATAGTGGGGCAGGGGGTAGGGAAGAATGAAGGAACTTTGCTTGTGTAGAGGGGAGTGAGAGGAGGGGTGGAGCTGTGGAGTCAGAAGGACAGTAGAATGAGACAGACATTATTACTCTTTATACATGTGTAATTACTGGAGTGACTCTACACTATGTATAACCAGAGAAATGAAAAGTTGTGCTCCATTGAGTACACTGTGTCTAAATGCATTCTACTGTCATGTACAACTAATTAGGATACATTTTAAATAAAGCAATTTAACCATAAAAAAAAAACAATGAAATCCTGACATTTTCAGTAAAATGGATGAAAATAAAAGATACAATGTTTTGGGTTTTTTTTAATTTGTTCTTTTTAGATATATGTAACAGTATAGTGTCAACTAATTTTGACATACATACATGGAATATAACTTATTCTAATTAGGATAGCATTCTCATGGTTGTACATGATTTGGAGGTTCACTGGTCGTGTATTCATATGTGAACATAGAAAAGTTATGCCAATTTATTCTACTGTTTTTCCTATTGCCATACACTCTCCTTCCATTCATTCCTCTTTGTCTAACTCAATGAACTTCTTCTATTCTCTCCCCCACTCTCCTTATTGTGTGTCAGCATCCACATATCAGAGAGAACATTCAGCCTTTGGTTTAGGGGGATTGGCTTATGTTACTTAGCACGATATTCTCCAGTTTCATCCATTTGCTGGCAAATGCCATAATTTCATTCTCTTTTATGGCTATGTAATATTCCCATTGTGTATACCACTTTTTCTTTAACCATTCATCTGTTGAAGGGCATCTAGGTTGGTTCCACAGTTTAGTGAATGTGAATTGTGCTGCTATAAACATTGATATAGCTGTTTCACTACAGTATGCTGATTTTAAGTTCTTTGGGTATAAACAAAGGAGTGAGATAACTGGGTCAAATGGTGGTTCCATTACAAGTATTCTGAGGAATCTCCATACTGCTGAAAGATATTGTGTTAAGTGAAATAAGCCAGACACAGAAATTCAGATATTGCATGTTATCTCTTAAATGAGAAAATTTTTTAATTTACTAAAGTCAACCTAAAAGTAGAATAGTTATTACTAGGGACTAAGAAGAGGGAAGGTCCAAAGAGGGGAAACATTGATGGAAGAAGGGTAGTTGGATATGATCACTGCACTCTGTATACATGTATGGAAATACAGTGAATCTTATTAATGCGTATAATTAATGTGCTCATTTTAAAAAGAAATAGAACATTTCCTGTCCCAAAGGTCTAATTTTGCCCCTTGACAATTATTTTCATCTATTCTTATACAAAGGTATACCCTGTACTGACTTATAATACCACAGAGTAGTTTTTCCTGCTTCTAGGCTTTATATTTTAAAAATTATACATCATTTAGCACCTATTTCTTTACCTAAACATTATACTCTGTACAGTTCAATGGTTTTCACTGTCATAAAGTATTCCCTCATAACAATATATAATAATTTATCCATCTCCTCTTCTGCTATCATTTTATGTCACTCCAATTTTCAGCTATTACAAAATAATACAACTAGCAACATTCTTGTACCAAGCTTTAAGCACACATATGTGCATGTCTAGGGGAAGAATATACACCTAGCAAAAGTCATAGAGTATGTATATACCCAAACTGTTTTCCAAGTGGTTATACAAACAGCACTTAAGAGTTCTCACAGCTCCTAGTCCTATGTGGCAAGTACATTTTGAAAATGTTTTACAACAGCTTTTCACATGTTTTTATTTTTTAATGCAGCTTTTAAAAACAAATTATTTTGCTAATCTTTCTCCTTTACTGAATCCAAAACTCCCAGACTATTTTACTAAACTTAAGGAGTTAACTTATTTATATGACACCATTGCCCATAGTAAACAGCAAAATGATATTCATCAATGTACTTTAAATGTATTTTATACATGAGTTCTCTGTTATTCTAAAATATAATATTTCTTTTCTCTCCTCACATCTCTTAGTAAAAAATATTTGTGTAATACCTGCAATGTCTATCTAACATCATCTATTTGCCAAAATCTACAAAGGATTTGATGGGTTAGTGACTTATTCCTCTAGAAAACCACTTCCCTGCTGCTAAAGGAAATGATCTATACACAATACAACCACTTTGGGGAGAAAAAAAATAGATCTATAACACATTGGCATATACTATCATGACTATAAACTATATTTAACACTTTGCCAGGCTTTCTTTAATACTTCATGTCTAATCATTAAAATAATTCTAATTTTATCCACAAATGTCAAGAAAAGAGAGAAAAATAGTCTAAATCATAGGAGTTTTAAATTATTTATCCCATTTCTTAAGAAAAAAAGCCTTTTGCCAAGGAGCCTTTGAATATTGTTAGTACTTTTACATTAGCACTATGATAGCAAGAGCTGAAATATTTAGCTTTTTTTCTTTTTTTCTCTCTCTTTTTTTTTGGGGGGGACACAAAGTAAGAGGCAAGTCAATTCAATAGTTTTTAACAAATAAATGGCCAACCTGACTTACGTTTAAGGAGATGAGATTCAAGAGGTCATTTATCAGTACCAAAATAAAAATCAAATATATTTCAATGTGTCTAAAAATAATGAGAAGAAGTTATATAAGAACAAATAAAATAATGGTGAGCCCTATTTTTTTGGCATTATTCATCTAAAATTTGCCAAGTGCATATTATGTTAAAGGCAATCACAAATCCAAAAATAATCACTGAGCTCATACTTTTTTCAAATATTATATAGTAACTTTAAGATCATTTGATTTCTCACACTATAGCTTTTTAAAATAGTTTAACAAATAAATATACATTGTATGCTCTAGGCTATATACTACGTGCATTACAAATAATTACTTGATCAATTCTTGAAACAACTATAGGTAAATGAAGAGTCTGAACCCAAATAGTCTGACTCAAACTTATGCTCTTAATCACACAAATTACTATAAATACATGTATGAATATAACCAGAAAAAATAAACCCTTATTCATTTTTATAATAAAGTTGAGGTATACTTAGTATCTGCTTGGGAATTAAAGAAAAGTTTATAAAAAGATTCAAAGGCAAGAAATATGGTCCTTTGCTCTATGCGTATTAAGTTTGCTTAAAACAGCAAACTATCAATTTTACAAATATATTGAGAAACTCCAAAAATAAATCTTTGAACAATACAAAGCTTCTTTTACAATTCGTAACTACGAACTCTGAAAGAATAAAAATAGTTTGATTTGTTCTTTATTTTTTTCTTTCATCAATGATGAGATTCACATCAAGTTTTTAATCTGTCCATTTATCTAATGTTTTATAAGTATACTATCTGAAAATACCAAAACAATTTCACTGTATTCTTCAGTGAGGAAAAAAGATATAAAAGAACTCTAAGGTCATTTAGACAATTTCGTGCTCAGGGATTTTATTTTCCTTGTATTTCCCAGGGCTTTGCATGGCTATGATAGAGATAGGTCCTCACTAGTGTAGACCTTTTCCCCTCAATGATATTGAATGTTTCTAGAAAAATGAAAAGGTGTTGAAGTCAACTTTTTTAAAAAAGGTTTTCCTTCATGAAGCAAAAGAAAGAACCATCCAAGTATTTGCTTTCCTACTCTTGAACAGATTTCCACTCATAATGACCTTGCTTCCTCTGATTGGTTTCACAATTAAAATAAGTAGTTCTAAATCAAATATATTTAGGATTGTCACACCTTTTCAGAAGAATCCAAAGAATATCTGGAAAAAAACTGGTGCTGCAGCTGAAAATATAACTTCAAGATCAATGTAAATACTAATTCCTCCTAATTTCTAAAAATATGAAAAATGGTGACTGCAAGAGAATTCATATTAGTACCAAACTAAATTTTGTCATGCATACTCAAAAATACTTCCTTCTAAAGCAAACCATAGCACCAGAAATTCCCATTTACTTCTTGAGTGTCCATATAATCTAACAAAAATGCATTAGTGATAAGACCTTATATATGTTTAACATATATAATTAACCCTAGGTATAAACCTGAATTTGTGTCATTTGTCATAAAAGACAACGACCCAGAAAGGTTACCATACGTTCCATTCCCAAGATCACACAGCTGGACTAAGCTATCATTCAAATCCTCAACCAAGTTTTTATGTAAATACACTGTAGCTAGATACCACTACTCCCAAGAGAACTAAAAGGATTAAGAGATGATTACACATCAAAATAAAATAATGGATTAATTTAACAGAAGAAAAAACACACAACACAGTTTGGAGGGAGACATAAACAAGATGTGTACATTTGAAATGTACATAGAAGAAAGATCTGAGCTTGATGCCTTGTCCAGGATTAAAAAGCTCCATAGGATATTAATGAGGAGGGAGGGTGTATGCAGTGAGAAATAAGAAGGGAACAAGCCCAGGAAAGGCATGTTACATAGAGAAATAGCTTTTACAACTTAATCTAGGCCTGTTGTGGTAGTTTCATCTTTACTAGAAAAGGTTTAGTTCCTTACTTTCTACCAGTTAAAGAGTTTATTTCTTTTCCTCACAACATCAAAAGAAAAAGCAGATACCCTCTCATTTTAGGGCTTGATTAAACATACCCAAAAGTGAAAACAGTGAAGTAATTGCCTCTACTTAGATCACTTAAAGGACTATCAGAATGCTTCCTTTGTTTTAAATTGAGAGCTGCTGCTTAACCAATTAAAAAAATTTCAACAAGTATACATCTGTATCCTTGCTCTTTAAAAATGAATTTAAATGCCTAGCAGCTCAGGAGGCTGAGGCAGGAGGATTGCAAGTTCAACGCCAGCCTCAGCAAAAGGTAAGCAACTCAGTGAGATCCTGTCTCTAACTACAATACAAAGTAGGGCTGGGGATGTGGCTCAGTGGTCAAGTGCCCCTGAGTTCAATCCCTGGTAGCAATAATAATAATGAGTTTAAATGTAAAATGTCATTTCTAGTTAGCTGTATCTTATAGTTCAAAAATATTCTCTCTTCATAGTATTATCTCTTAACAGACACTATATATCTTAATTTTTTAATTTGTTTTAATTAGTTATACATGACAGTAGAATGCATTTATGCACTGATTATGATTATGATGGGGTATAATTTATCATTTATGCACTGATTATGATTATGATGGGGTATAATTTATCATTTTTCTGATGGTACGTATTGTAGAATCACATCAGTCATGAAATCATATATGTACATAGGTAATAATGTCTGTTTCATCCTACTATTCTTCCTATACCTGTATCCCCTCCCCTCCCCTCTCTTCACTCCCTTCTACCTAATCTAAGATAGTAATTATATAATACAAAAATGCAAGACAGTACCTAAAGAACCAAGGTACTTTTTAATTATTTCCTGGTGAGTATGCCTTCATAATTTTCCATTTCTTTCTTTCTAGAAATAGTAAATTTGTGAAGTACATAGGGAACTAGGGGTAAGGGCACCTGCAGATCATTTGTTAAATCACCTGTCTCTACACGTAATTGTATCTTAAAAACAATTTTCTAAAGTAATCTAAAATAATTTATAAACTAAAAGCAAACCTCTCAACACTTATGATATATTAGTAATATTTCTAGCATGGGACTAATCACAAACATAAATGCAATACCAATGTGAAAATAACATTTTCGTCACATTATATTTTCTCTTAGCTACTTTCTCTAATCTTTGTCAGGGCCTAAGCTGATAGTGGTACTAGCTGTAATGGGCAGACTTTAATTCATCTGTGATGTCAACTTAGCTGTGAAACCCTGGCCAAGCTATTTATCTACATAAGTCTCACATTCCTCATTGAACGAAGGATGATAATAATACTTTCCTCACAATAGGTCTATAATGATTAAATATTTTTCAGAATTCTGTAGCATATAGCACGTTTAATACAATAACTTGTACTAATATGAATTATGCATATGAAATTTCTGTGTATGTTCTAAAGTGTTGTAAAAATGGCACTATTAACATCAATAAAATATCACAGAAAATATTATAAGCATAATCTTAATTATTTAAAAAAGAAAACTCAAACCTAATAAGGTCATTAGAGAACTAAAAGACATAATACATGTAAAAATGTGTACCACAAAGCAGGCTCTCAATAAATGTCTATAAGTGAAACTCCCAGTGAAGCCTGGGACACTTAGTATACTATCTAGTCCAGACTATTATATGACTGCAATATTTACATATAATAACCTTTCACTTATAAGACAGAATATTATTTTGAATATTAAAATCATCAATTATTCATGTTTTGAGTCCAAAGACCCTCATGGAATGTTATTAGACCCAATATAATATGATGGCCCCTTGTAAAACATTGGTTCTTAGCATATATTAACAAAATACATATATATAATTATACACATATATAAAATTTTTTTCAACATATGTAGATAATTTTTCAAATGTCTGCACATACAACACAAAATCCGTTCTAAAATGAATATATTGTAACCTTTATAACATTCAGATTTTGTCAAAAAATTTACATATCCAAGCTTTTCAAAATATTAAATAAAAAATTCATTTTTATATCAAACTTACTTTTTGGAAAATATATCCATATTTACATACTCGGCACACACACTCTCAATAGCTTTATCTTCTCTCTTAGCTTATATAGAGTCGAGTGACATTTCTAATGGCATCCTCATCATGTCCCCAAGTCTATCCCATTATTACCTCAAATCCAAAATGCCTAAAATAGACCTATCTTTTCCACAAAAAAACATTTTCCTTTTGATTCTTTCATTTCTGTTAATGAGTAACCAAGTTTATTAACTATGTATATTAACCTTCTCTCTCTGGAAAGATGATGTCATATATAAGGGACAGCAAAGGGTTTTTTGGAGTCACCTGAATCTGGGTTAGTTCTGTTTCTACTTCATATTAATCATATGAGCTCAAGCAGGTTGTCACACCATTCTAAGATCAAGTTCTTTGTCTACAAAAATGGAAATTCATCTCACCTTGTAGGATTTTGTAAATCTTAAATACAAAGTACATAAGGTGTCTAGGATACAGGGAGAATTCATAATATTGATAAAGCAATTTCTCTTTCTTCATCATAGCCAGTCACCAAAACTACGGATCCTTTCTTTGAAATGATCCCATTTTCACTTTTTCTGCAGGTTTTGTTTGTTTGTTTGTTTGTTTGTTTGGTGTGGTTTGGTTTGGGGTTTGTTTTTTGTTTTGTTTTGTTTTGTTTTGTTTTGTGTGTGTGTGTGTGTATTCTCTGAGAGATTTTAATACAATATTTTCTACCATTTCTTCATAACCTATCCTTCTTATGCCCTAATAGCTCTCCTACAATCTAGCTCTACCCTGTCTTTTAACACTAATATAATCTCTAGGACTATCTCCTATAAATCCTCCCCAATGCTCCTACACGCTTCATTGAGTGTTCCAACTATCTCCTTACTCTAATATCCTGTTCTCCCCACAGGATACTTTACCTTGTAGTCTTATGAGGTGGCTGGTTATTTTTTTCTTTTATGTCCTAGGATCTCTAGGATTTGAAGAAGACTAGTATTCTCAGTCCCACATTTGCTTACAGATAATTACTAGTCCATCCTTATCAAAAATGCTTTCTCACCAGGTGCAGTGGTGTACACCTGTAATCCCAGCAGCTTGGAAGGCTGAGGCAGGAGGATCATGAGTTCAAAGCCAGCCTCAGCAAAGTGAGGCACTAAGCAACTCAGTGAGACCCTGTCTCTAAAAAAAAATACAAAATAGGGCTGGGGATGTGCTCACTGTTGAATGCCCCTGAGTTCAATCCCCAATACCCCCCCCAAAAAAAAAATAGAAAAGAAAAGAAATGCTTTCTCTTGGGGTCCAGCCATAAAATCAAGCTATGTTTTTCCTACTTACAGAAAGCTGCTATATAATTCCTTGTCATTTCTTCACTGAGTTCTGGGAATACCATGATGGAAAAAGCAAATATAACAAGATATTGAGTGAAGTATATTGTTAAATAAAATACATTAAAGTTAATTTCACCTGTTTATTTTAATGCAGCTACTATCAAATTTTAAATTGTATATATGGATTACATTTGTGGTCCGCATTGTATTTCTACTGAACAGTGCTGAGCTAGCACTTTCCATCCCAAATTGCTCAAGCCAGAAATTTAGCATTCAGCAAAATAGCAGGTTACCTAAACATGAATTTGGAATTTAAACTCTACTGATCCATCCTCCCCTTCTCCAGGTGTGATTGTTTTACTCTTCTATCTAGACAATATACATGTTCTACTCATGAAAAACAAGTCTTCTTGCTAACCCTCAAATATTCCGTGTGCATTAATGATTCTTTCTACACAAAATACCCTTTCCCCTTTCCACTTTTTCCTCTAAGACAAATACTGCTATCCCACAATCCTATGAGTAGGACAGGATTATATACCCTACCTTGTCAATATCAGGCTTGCTCTAAGACTTGAACAGAAATATGAGCAAAAGTGACATGCACCCTTTCTGAGCAGCTTTAAGACCCACTGTTTTGTTTCAAAATCATCTCTTTTCTTCTTATATGAGACCAGAAACCTTCCAGATAGAGGCTATTCTTATCAGGCTGGCTCCTAACAAGAAAATGTGGAACAATAATATAGCTAACCTATAATAGACATGTAAATGGAAGCAATAAATGCATCTTTGTTGTTTTTATAAATCTCTGAGACATTTTTAGTGATTTATTATCACTGTATAAATTAACCTAAACTGGCTAATATATCATATTTTACTAGAATTATCCCTATTCTTTACAACCTATCCTAAGATCAACTACCTTTATAACATTTTCATTGACCACTTTAGTCCTGAGTTAACTTTTTCTCCCCTAAATTCATAGAGTTAATTTTGTAACATTTACTGGGCAATTGTAGTCTGTACTTTTTTCAAATTATTATTGTTTAAATATAAATTATGCATCATTATTTAATGGTTGCTAACATCACAAAAATAGCAAGCCAGACATTATGTGCTTTATAATAGTAGCACACAATACCACTTTTGAAATGGTCTTGTGTTGAGAGCCACAGCCAAATGGATCAAATTGATGAGTTAGCTAATGAGTTAAATACTTGGACAATAATCATGTGTAAATCTAATGTTTCATTTGATAACCACTTACCATCTAATCCTTTATTGTCTTTTTGGTCATTTCATCCTGTAATTTTTCCAAAAATGACAAGAAAAACACCTATCATGAATGCTCCAAATATATTCATTCATGGGTCAAATAATGGTACAGCAGCAATAGTTACACCTGATCAAACTTTTACATTTTTAGTACTCAAACAATCAGCTCAAAGGTAGAGCTTAATGCAGTATTACAAGCTTTTGTGATGTTTAAAGATTCTGTATTTAATTTATTTTCTGATAGTCAGTATATAGTTAATGCTATAGTATCCCTTGAAGATACTGGTAGGATTTCCCCTTCCTCTACTGTTTTCTCTTTGCTTTCCACTATACAAAGTCTAATCTGGGACAGAAAAGATCCATTCTTTATAGGACATATCAGGGCACATACAGGATTGCCTTGAGCCCTTAGTTTGGGCAATGATTTAGCAGATAAAACTACACATGACATACATATTTTCTCTACACTAGAAGAAGCTACAAATTTTCATAAAAAGTTCCATGTCAAAGCTAATACTTTACAAAAGCGTTTTAAAATAACTAAGGAACAAGCTAGACAAATAATAAAACGATATCAAAATTGTGTGACCTTTTTACCACAAGTTAATCTTGGAGTCAATCCTAGAGGACTGATACCTAACCATATTTGGCAGATGGACATCACACACTTGCCAGAATTTGGAAAATTAAAATATTTGCATGTTACAGTTGATACTTCCTCCGGATTTTTGATGGGCTCCCTTCATGCCAGAGAAAAAACTAAAGATATTATAGCTCATTGCTTACAAAATTTTGCCACTGTGGGTGTTCCAAAACAGTTAAAAACAGATAATGCCCCTGGTTATACTTCTACCTCTTTTAAAACAATTTTGCTCATCATTTGGCATTACTCATATAACAGGAATCCCATACAATCCACAGGGACAAGGCATAGTTGAAAGAGCTCATCAAACTATTAAAATGTACTTATTAAAGCAAAAAGAGGGAATTGGTAAGGGGTATATATTCCCCAAAGATAAACTTAAAATAACACTTTTTACTCTAAACTTTTTAAATTTGGATTCATCAGGGCTTTGTGCTGCGGAAAGGCATATGTGTCCAAAAAATGTGCATAACCCCAAGGTACTTTGGAAGGATATTCTAACAGGACAATGGAAAGGTCCTGACCCAGTGATTGTCTGGAGTCGGGGGTCTGTTTCTGTGTTTCCACAGGAAGAACAGCAGCAGATTTGGATTCCAGAGAGATTAACTAAAGCGATTTCTACAGACCAAAAAGAAGATGATTTGGCTCAAATCCATAACAGCTGATATCCAGAACTCCAGTTTGGCTATCCTTACATCTGCGACAGAACCAGGATGCTTTTTTCAATATCTATTTTATTATTGCCTTTCCCACATCATGGAGTTCTATTTTGTTTCTTGAGCTCATACAGACCTAGATTAATGTTTTGCTGATCAGTTCTATTTTTTGACTATAGAGTTTTTAAACATTGCAATGGAGATTTCACCTGTAAAAAGTTATAAGGCATTTACTATTATGTTATTTGTTGTATGTATTATGTGTGCACACTTGTTTTTTGTGTTGTATGTTTGTATGTACATATGTCCATATATCATATATGATGAGCGCTCATGAAAAAATGGATCCAAATTTTTTTTTATTCACGTGATTTAAATGATTTAATTTAAATTGGGTAAAAAGCTGTTGAGGATTGTTTTAATATGTGAACAAAAAAGGAGGTCAACAGATCTATTTGTTTACTTTCACCTTTCCTTTTCATTATTTTTAATAATTCTGTTCAAGATAATGTAAATTTTTCAGAAAATTGTTTTCTTCTAGTGCCTTCTGGAATGTTTCATAATTTTTTCTTTAGCCATTATTGCCAGAATTCCTATCTTCATCTCAGTGCCGGTGAAGACAAAGATAAAACCAATCTACAACTTCTGCAATAGCTATCACTGAACTGCTTGCAGAACTTGCCTGGACTATGTATCACTTGTGTGCATTGTGAAATCACTTGTATGCATTGTGAACTATCTGTTGGTGCAGCAACTTGTGGTAGTGTTGGGGTATTTTTGCTGATGGTGTCATCGGTGGTACAATTTTTCCAAAAGGAGCCGTCAATCGGCTTGGTGTTTCCTCCTCCCTTCTGCTTGTGATGGTCATTCAGCTAAAATTTGGGGGCCAACAAAGGTGAGGCAAAGAACCTCACCCCCCCACACACTGGTACAAAGACCTATCCACACATGTGGCTGTATGCTGGACCGGTAGTCAATGACAGGTAAGATCCAATTGCAATGGTACCAACCAAAGACAGGAGGCTGATGCCTTGAGGTCAGCTCATCTGATGACGGGTAAGGACCATATGTAGTATTGAACAACTTAAGGCAGGCATGGACCCTAAGCCACATGCTTGTTGTTTAAACATAGAGGGGGAGATGTTGAGAGCCACAGCCAAAGGGGCCCCAGCAAACTTCCAGCTACCAGCAAACTTCCAGCTGCCAGCAAACTTCCAGCTGCCAGCTGATGATTGGCTTACGTGGCCCCAGCAAACTTCCAGCTGCCAGCTGATGATTGGCTCACAGCAGCCCCAGCAAACTTCTAGCTGCCAGCTGATTGGCTCCTCTGCAGTGATGCTCATTGGGCTGTTTCCCCGCCCTTTCAGACCACGAAGCTGCTCATTGGGGGACTTTTTTTGGCTCCACCCACACGACCCAGCCAATCGGCCTCAAGAGCAGAAGGAGTGGGGGGGTTGGGAGGCTTGTGGGAAGCTGGTGGTGGCAGTTGGGCTCTGAGGGAATTCCTGAAGATCTCATGTGGTCTGGTGTGTGTTCTAAAAATAAAGTTTTTTTCTGCTTGATAAGTGGCTTGTGAATTGTGTCCAGCCAGACTGCAGCAGTCTTGATTTTTAAAAAAGCCTAAAGATTATCAAGCTTCTATATATATATCCAATAATTTATAGAAAATACAGAAGACAGGGGGCTGGGGTTGTGGCTCAGTGGTAGAGTGCTCGCCCAGCACACGTGAGGCACTGGGTTCCAACCTCAACACCACATAAAAATGAAGTAAAGATATTAGGTCCACCTACAACTAAAAAATAAATATTTTTTAAAAAATAAAGTAAAATACAGAAGATAGAAGAATGTGTTGAACTTATCATGTGAAAGCAATCAGCAAAATCCAGGCAAACTACCTGCCTTCTTAAAAAAGTGGCAAGAGAAAATAAAGATGTAGCAAAGAAACCATATAAAAAATAATAAAATTAAAAACTAACTGGATATTAATGTGAAGAAATATTACATGCTATGATTTTATATATATATATATGTGTGTGTGTGTGTGTGTGTGTGTGTACACACACAATATATGTATATGAATAAATATGAAAGGAGATGTATTCTACCTCATTCCTGAGAGCAAAATTTATATTGTCAATAGCCACTGAGATGAAAGAAACACCACTGATTCACATCCATCTTTGATGTTCTTATTGTAAATTATTGAAGTTCAGTTTTTTGTAGGCAGTTGTCATGTATTCATTCTCTCATCCAAAAACAAGGCTTCACTAAATAAGACTCTACTAAAGTAATTTGAAAGAGTGGTCATAAGTTTCAGTTGAATAGATTAATCAAATGGACCAAAGGTAATTGCCTTATCTTTTGCTTACAAAATCTGTTAAAAAGATACAATATTCCTAAGGCAGCCCAGAAACTGCACTAGTTTACTCAGATTTATTTCCCTTGTGTCTGTCCCACTTCTAACACATGATCATAGAGACTAAAAGAGACCTTTTACCTTCACTGCTCCTACCCTTTTTGATTAATACCACATAAAACACTGATAAGAACCTCAAGTTTCTTATACGCCTACTTTTTTATGGAAGCCAATTTAAATTCTAAATATCTTAAAATAACAAATAATCAAAGTTACATTCCCAAGCCCCAAGAAAGTTAATGTGGTAGGAAATGGAAGGTTCTACTCATAAATCCAGTCAGAAATTCACTCACGCACTACTTAGTGCCTGATGTAAATTTGCTTATAATCTCATAAGAAAAAATATACAAACTGAATAAAGATAAATACAAAATAACTGGAATACAAGTAAAAATGTGTAAGTATGGTTCAAAAAAGGCTATATAATTAAACAACTTGAAATAAATATGTTTATTTAAATTCCATGAAGCTATTTATGCTTTTCCAAAATAAGTAATTAAAATTTGCAAGGAAAAGAAAAAGACAGCTTCAGAATTAAGAAATGTAGTAATTCCCTGATGCATCCAAGGATTGGTTTACTTTTCATCAAAAGCAATTTACTCAGATTCAGAAAACTAATATGAATAGAAAGTGGATTTTAAGCCCTGATTTCTCATTTTAAAAACTACAGTATTCAAAAGACAAACTAGATTTCTAGAAATGTTATATACATAAGTATTTTTTAAATTATATTTCCTAGCCTCTTTTTTCTCTTTGGCACTAAATATTCATAAAACTCAAGGTAAGTTGGCAATGGTAAACTGCATATCCATTTTAGAACTGAACTAGCTAAGAACCAGAGCCTTCTGTTCACCTGCCAGATAAATTATAGCCAAGTAATAAAAGAGAGAGAACAATGAAGAACAGAAGGAAGAAAGAGCCAAAGATCTAGGGTTTACTCAGTAAGCTAGTCTCTTTTATATAACTGGAGCAAGGCAGGGGTAGGCAAAGCTTATAGCACAAAAATTCAAGGAAAGCTAGAGCTAAGAGAGTTTTCCTAATTTCTAGTTTCTCTGAAAAAGAAAATGATGTGATTCTTAAGAAGATACAAATCTTTAAAACATAATAATCAGCTACATAAAAACATTTAGCTTACTAGGACCAAAACAAAAGGAATTTATTCATCTGATAATACTGAACCCTGCTTCTGAAAATAATTTATCAAAACTTTTAAATTTTCAAAATATTATTCAGAGCAGACACCCACAGGATAAAGACACTTCTGTCATTTTAATAGAAATAAATCTCATTCACATTATTTTAAATGAGTAATGTGTTTTTACTAACATATAATGGGTAAGTTAGCAACTTTTGATAATCTAAATGTGAAATGGCATTAAAATTAGATAACCAAAGAAAATTTCATTTACTACATTTCATCAGAATCCAATGTACATTAAGTGTAAAGTTTTCTGGGAACAACTTTTTGCCAAATTGAAACCACTTTAAAAGTGAGGGTGTACAAACAATAAAGAATATTTTCCCACCTTCCCTCTTTCCCCAAAAGCAATCTAACTCCTGGGATCATAATAATAATCCACTCTCTCAGAACATAGCCCTTCATATTTCAATTAAAAATATATGCAAACCAGGTTCTGTGGTGCACACCTATAATCCCAGTGGCCTGGGAGGGTGAGGCAGGAAGATTGCAAGCTCAAAGCCAGCCTCAACAACAGCAAGGTGCTAAGCAACTCAGCAACCCTGTCTCTAAATAAAATACAAAACAGGGCTGGGGATGTGGCTCACTGGTTGAGTGCCCTGAGTTCAATCCCCAGTACTCCCTCCCATAAAAAATATATATATACATATATATGTGTGTCTATATTTACATATGTATATATATATATGTATGTGTGTGTGTGTGTGTGTATATATATATATATATATACAATACCTCAATTATCTAGAGTCCCTTAACTGAAAAAAATCAATTAAAAATATACTGATCTAGTTATAATGAAATTCTTCAAGTAACAAAAAGAGGTTTAGCTAATTCACTATGCAACACAACTGGGAAAAATGTGACAAATATGGATTCAATGGAAGGGAAATTTCTCTTCTTTAGGACCTTATTAAATCAAGTTATAGGAGTTAATAAGACTAAACTATACCAAAAGCCCCTCCTCAGAATAAAGGGGAATGTTGCTTTCATGAAGTTGAATACACATATTCTTTAATTAAGTCAAAATAAAAGAACCCACAAGATAAGTGTGCTTTTGTCACTCTAACAGAAAGCTTATTAAATAATAAAACTCAAGTACCCCTTTATTAAATCCTTTGATTTTTCATCTAGCTTTATACATTTAATATTGAAATTCAAATCAAAGACCCCACAATGTCACTAAACCTAAACTGAGATAAAGTCTTTCAGTATCTTATAGGAAAGTCAAAAACATTTACAACAATTTTTATCAGGCTGCAAAAAGTATACAAGCATTTTCCAAAATCACTGCTACTCTTGTGGTAGTATATAGGTAGTGACATGACTAAGATTAGAAGATAGAATATTACAACTTAGGATCGCATTTCTAATTTTGATTTAAACTACTAAGTTCTTCCTAATATATTTATGACACTAACACCAAACTTCCATCCATACACTGCACATTTATAAAATTGCTTTCTTGCAGCAGCTGGGGTAGCTATATAATCAAAAAGGGTCTTCAAATACAGAAAGCTGCATGTGTCGTGGAATGGAAGACACTAATTAATCTAGTGAGTTAGCTTAAGAGTTTTCACTATACTATATGCATGGATGCACCATCACAACTTTACTAGGCAAATGATTAGTATATTCATTTTAAAGATGATAAAAATGGGGCTTAGGGAAGCACTGTTATATATTACATGGTAAAATTGAAATTTTAAATCTTATCTGTATAATTCCAAAACCCATGACCTCTTTCATGTGCTATACTTCCTAAAGAGACAGACATCCAAAGAGAGTTTTAAACATGTGTGTCCCATTCTAGTTCACCAGTTACTTTGTACCACATTCAACTAGGATATTGTTTGTAAAATGCCAAAAGTTACTCTATTTTTCCTTTATGTGTCACTACCCTCAGTGTTTAAATTTAAATATTTATGGATTAAAAAGTCTTCATTCATTCGATCCACAAATACTTACTGAATGCCCACTATATACCAAGCCTGTGTTAATTGTTACTTAAATCCATTCTCTACCTAGAACTAATTTACTAGATAAATGCATGAATTTCTAAGATGAGAAATTTTGATAACCCCATGGTTAGAATAATTAGAAAATCTGTGCACTTTCTGTTTAATGTATTTGCCTGAAAAGTAATGTATGCATCAACTCTTCCTATTTAAGGAAGAAAATATGTGCTATTCTAATCCTAATATGTGCCATCCCCTTCTATCAGTAGTGATATTTCATAGCTAGGGAATAAAGTCAGGAGAAAGTGGAAGAGTCCTATCAGTCAGTATGGACTTAACAACCAGATAGACCTGGTTCTAATTTTAATTCTAGTTCTAGTAATTACTGTTTGTATAGCCTTAGTCACATCACTTAACATTTCTGCACCTCAATTTCCTCATCTGTAAATGTGAGATAATTATACCTGTCTTGCAGGAACTATGTGAGACTTACACAAAGTATATACAAAAAAATTGCCTAACAGGCACACTCATACTTTGCTGGTGGGACTGCAGATTGGTGCAGCCAATCTGGAAAGCAGTATGGAGATTCCTTAGAAAACTTGGAATGGAACCACCATTTGACCCAGCTATTCCACTCCTCAGTCTATACCCAAAGGACTTAAAAACAGCATAGGACAGTGATGCAGCCACTTCAATGTTTACAGCAGCACAATTCACAAATGCTAAACTGTGGAACAAACCTAGATGCCCTTCAATAGACAAATGGATAAAAACATTGTGGAATATATATACAAAATGGAATATTACTCAGCATTAAGAGAATTAAATTATGGCATTTGCAGATAAATAGATGGAGTTGGAGAACATCATGCTAAGTGAAATAATACCAAAAAACAGGGGCCAAATGTTTTCTCTGATAAGTGGATGTTACTCCCTAATTGCTAATTGCAGGAGGTGGGGGGCGGGGATGAGTGGAGGAGCTTTGGATGGGGAAAAGAGGACAAGGGGAGGGGAAAGGGGGGTAGGTAAGATGGTGGAATGAGACAAGACATCACTACCCAAGGTACATGTATGATAGCATGAATGGTGTGACTCTACTTCATGTACAACCAGAGAAGCAAAAAATTCTGCTCCATTTGTATACAACGACTCAAAGAGTTTTCTACTATCATGTATATCTGATAAGAACTAATTTTTAAAAATGCCTACCAGGGCCTAGGGTTCTGGCTCAGTGGTAGAGCATTTGCCTAGCAAACGTGAGGCACTGGGTTGAATCCTCAGCACCACATAAAAATAAAATTATTTTTTTTAAAAAACTGCCTGACAGAAAAGAGGTACTCTGCAAATGGGAAAAGACTGACTTACTGAAATAACTTTCTTTTTAAAGATTATTTGCATGACACTTACTTATTTATCTTTATCCATTTTAGGGCAGCATATTACTTTTGATTTATTGAAGGACAATCAGGAAACTGGGTTACAGTTACAGTTCCTCTTCTTCCTGGTTGTACAACCCTGGGTACTCTAACAATTTAAGAATAACAATTCATATGTCTCTTGCTGGATACTGCAATCTTTCTCACATCTTCTGACAGGAGAGCAAGAATGGAAAGAATCTGAGCTTTGGAATTAGAAAGACCTGCTTTTTAGTCACAAAAACCTGAACTAATCACTTAATCTCTCTTGAACTACCTATGTAATCTTAACTTCTTTCTTCAAATCTATTGTGAAGAAAAATGAGAAAAAGTATAAACAAAGTAAACTATGAAGAAGCTAAAAGATAAACTAATAACCTGAATAATTTAGGGGCCTGCATTTACTTTAGACCTACTCTAATATAGACATGTTGTTAGATCAGCCACTTCCACCAAAGTACTCCCACTTTTAAGATGTCAAATTCTGAAATAGAACATAACTAATAAAGAGAAAATTTCTTAAATTGAAATCATTTTCAAATTTCTGCACTTGCATAAAGTATGCATTTTCATGGGAGAGAAGTCATTGTTTTGCATCAGATAGCCAAAAGGATCGCTGACCCAAGAATGGGGTTAGGGCGATTTAGTCTTTAAATCTGTTAAAAATTGAGTAACTTCCATCAGTGTTCTAATCAAACTTGATTCCCTCACTTCACAACTTTCCTCTGCACGTGTTTCTTTCTCTGATCTTCATTTCTTCTCTTCACTCCTAATACCTCTGCCTACCACCTTCATTGGACTAACTCCTTCTCATCATTCAAAATTCAATTCATCTATTCCCTTCCTCTAAGAAGCCTTCCTGAACTACCATTTCTATCACCCCCAGGCTGTCGTGGGAACATTCTAGAGTCTCAGAATTCTGCATATAACTTTATGCTTCAATGGGAATTTTCTAATTACCTCCTCCTTGCAAACAGGGACTTGGTCTAATACATCTCCAAATTTCCAAAATTTAACACAATGCTTAGAACACAGAAAGTAGTCAATATGTTTTTGAATTAACAACTAATTTTAAAAATGAATATCATACTCCACAACATAGTGGTTTCTTTTACAGAACCATGAGACAGAGCTTGATATATTACTTTTGTAATAAAAGTAAGGAAGCTATAATTACTGGCAGGTTTTGTTCTGCTCCCTTCCCCCCATAACATTGTTGAAAATATTTAGGAATTTACAGTCTTAAATAAAAGTTTTCAATCCTATGCAAAATTTTAGGAATCCTTCTGTATTTCCTTGTTTTGTTTTTTTCCAGTTGACATGCAAGTACATTATTTTGAAATCCAGTTTAAAGACTCCAAGTTTCAAAATCAATAGTTCTTAAGTATTATATGGCAAATGAAAATATCTTCCTTTAGAGTTTAAAGGAAATTTCTTTTATGGATACCATTAATAAATAGGGAATATTAAAAGCAAAGATAAGAATATTCCCATATGGTAAATACTATCAATGAATTACTTCAAGCCTTCACACTTGCAATAATTTTTTATAATCAGAAACATCAAACTCATCTAAAAATGAAATTTTTCCTTAAATCAATATTAAATTTAAAACCTACATCATTGCTGAAATTGAACAACTAATAAAAATAGTCTGAAACTCACATAAAACTGTGCTGTTCTTAAATGACTCAAAGATAAAACTGTGATTGTGTTAATTGGGATGCAAAATATTGACATTCTTCTGACCTTTTAATGTAGTATATAGTTCTCTAGTATCTCTCATTGAAGTGACTAAGCTAAGATGCTAAAATTAAAGCCAAATATAACATTCATAAATCTCAGGAATATAGACAATATCAGAAGGACTTAAGAGAAATAATCACATAAACTTTCTGGCCAACAAGAAAATATTTTCTGTCCCAATACTTTAAGCATCTTTAATAAAACTATGCTTACTTCCATTACAGAAGATATATAGTTGACAAAAACAATTTGAACTTTTAAAAACATTTCTAAAAAAATATAAAAATTATGTAAGTATACATTCCCTCTTCCACAATTCAAAAAACCTCAAATACCTAACTTAGGCAATAAAACTAATTTGGTAGCAAAACCTGACTCAAATTGATATGAAGCTGTTAATGATTTATGTTCACTTAGTGCAAATGTGATATTAATGTGTTTGATTACAAAGCACATTCCCATACTCATTCAAAAAGCTCCCCCCCCAAAAAAAAAAAACTGCCTTTTGCATCTATGATCTACTTACAGAGTTATCTACATGGTTGAAAAAAAAAAAAAAAACTATCTTAGGTGTCCTTTCACTCCTCCACAAAATTCTTCAAAATTCACTCCACACAGAGACAGGTTCCATAGTTCAGGTAAGGTTTCTACATTCTCCAAATCTTGGTACCTACCTTTTCCTATGACATCAAAGCAATTACATCAATAAAGAAAAAAAATCTTACATTCATCATTGAATGTTTAAAACTTGCTTTTATGTTTAAAGCGTTATACAATACATTTGAAAGTTTTTATATTTGAGCTTCAAGTGAATTAAGAAAATAACATTTATTGGGTACTTAAGTAATATTCACAACTATCCTACAAATATCATCCTCAACTTACAGATAAAAAAACTGAAGGTCAGAAAAGTTGAACCCAAGGTCCATATCTAATAAGACAGAGAAACAGTACTCACACAAAGATTTGAGTCCTAGTTCTTTTCACTTCATTTTGCTAGAACATTAAGCTCAATTTAGACTATTTCCTATATGGCAGGAATTTTCATCAAGACTGACTTTTTCAGTGTGTAGAATTGTTGTAATACAAACAGAAAGCTAAATAATAAATCCAAACAATGCTAAAGAAATCTGGCAAAGTATAATTTTGTATTAATTCTTTGCAGGTACTGAGAAATTTGCTCAACTCTCTGTGCCAAAACTTCTCCACATATAAAATACTTAGAATACCTCAGAGAGGGGTTATAAGGCTGAAGTGACTAAAACATACATATATACTTCTTGGCACAAAATAAACACTCCATAAATTTTAACTGTTATGATGAGAAATCCTCAGATGGCCATATTTTGTACCAAGTGACTTTAGCCAACAATACCTGAACACCTAATCCAAAGTCATTCTTAACACTGAACTTTCATCTAGTGGTAAAAGATGACAAGTGTCAATAAAATTCTCTCAGAAATCTGAATTAAGAAACAAAGACTTGCGGCTGGGATTGTGGCTCAGTGGTAGAGTGCTCATCTAGCACATGTGAGGCACTGGGTTTGATCCTCAGAACCACATAAACATAAATAAATAAAATAAAGGTATTGTGTCCAACTACAACTTAAAAATATATATATATATATTTAAAAAAAGAAACAGGGCTGGGATTGTGGCTCGTGGTAGCGTGCTTGTTTGGCATACATGAGTCTCTGGGTTCAATTCTCAGCACCACAATACAAAAAAAACAAAGGTCCATCAACAATTTAAAAATATTTTTAAGATGTGTTTTAAACGTTTAAAAAAAAGAAAAGCAAAGACTGAGATAATTAATAGTGACTCAAAAGATAGATTACCTGGCTTTTACCCTCATCAATTTTCTCTCATTCAAGTTACCAATGACCTTCCTGTTACTATGTCTGGCTTTTCATTCTTCATTTTATATCACTTGTCAGGATTCAGTATAAAGAGTATTCCATTTATCTTGAAGTATTTTTTGACTGTACCCTGGTTATAATTTCTCTCTTTAGAGGGAACTGAAATATTGCAGCTATTCAATACTTCATCCCAAGCCTGGTGTTTCTTAGGGCAGTTTCATCCATACCCATGATCTCTATTTCAAAAAAATTCTCTCCATGACAATTCAAATTTTCTTGTAAATTCAACTGCTTTGCTAATGTCTCCATTTATTTGTATGTCTTAAAGATTCTTCAAACTTCCTAAATCTAAAACCAAATTCATGGTCTTCCCTTTCAAACCTTGCCAAGATCCTCTCCAATGCTCCCTATCTCAGTAATGACATCTGAGCATCCAGGTGCACAAAATAGAAAAAGAGATACCTACCTCCTCTTCCCTCAGTCTCATATCCCACTAAGTCCCATTAATTTTATCTCATAAATATTTTCAATTCCTTTCTTTATCTCCAAGCTTACCTTCTAACAGATCTTCTTATATTCATTCTTGTATACTTTATTCCCTCTGCTATAGCCAGAATTTTTTAATGATTCCAATCATGTCATGTTCCCCATTAAAATCCTTCAATAGTTTCCCATTAATCTTGGGATTTTTTAACCAAAACTAATAACATAGCCTACAAAGTACTTAAGCTTGCCTCTTCTCTCCCCACATTGCCCTATGAACACCCATACTTGTCTCTTTCCAGTTCTCTTACATAGCATATCATGATTCCACCCATATTAAGGTCTTTGTACATGAGTTTCCCTCTACCTAGAGCATTCTTTGCTCTTCCCTTCATTTATCTAATCCCTTTCATATTTCAGCTAAAATATTACCTCCAGGCAATATCAAGCAATTCAGTTGTTCCTTTAACAAATATTATATTAAGAAGACATTATATATACTGTACATTAAGTAAAGTTCTAGATGTGATAAAAATAAAGCCTTTGTGGAGTTTACATCCTAGGAGGACAGAAGTAATTATAAATACAAATGAGTAAATTAAACAGTAGGTTCAAAGGCAATATGTGCTATGGGAAAAAAGAAAAAAAAGACCAAGGTAAGAAAATCAGGATCAGAGAGTTTCTAGAGCCTAACTGGTTATCTAGCAAAAAGCATTTAATAAATATTTATTGAGTACATGAATGAATAAAAAAGTGAGCATGTTCAAGTTATGGGGGAGCTAAAACTGTACAATGAGTAAAGGAACTACTCTGTGGAAGAAACAAAGATGCCATTGAAAAAATAGAGACAGACAGAAACCATGAAGGGGTCCTGAAAGATAATGATCCCTTGAACCATTCTTGATGGTTTCTTGTAGTTTCCAGTTCCATTCCCTGTATAGCCTTACCAACAGAAAACACACACACATACACACACACACAGAGAGAGAGAGAGAGAGGAGTAATTCAAGTGGATCACTCTTGTAACCATAATCTAACAAATACCTAATTAGGATGCAAATACAAGGTTATATGTGTACACCATTTTAACAACCCAACACCATACAAATCCCAAAGTCATTAATTTTCTATACATACACTGATATTATCCCTTGTATTAAAGTTTCAGTTCTTCAGTCCTCAGGCCCTTTTAGGGATAAACTCCCTCCCACATATACAAGGACTATAAAAACCCTTGTTTTCTTCCATGGCCATTTAAGACACCTGAGGTCACTATCTCTCTTAAGCCCAGCCACAAGAGTCCCCCAGGAATAGAATCCTGGGTCTACCTCCCTATCAGTCTCCCTGCCTTTAAATGGTATCTTACACTCAAAGTAGTGAACATGCACCCCTTTGTGATTTTGAATGACCTTCAAGATCCCATATGCACTCACTTAGGCTCCACCTCCTTTTAGCTGATTCCTAAAGGGGCTGGGTCTCTGGAAGTCCCCTCAAGCCTCTGGTCTTTTTAAAGACCCATACAAAGATCTGTACACTTTCTCTGTGGCCAGGGGAAATCCTGAGGATCCTAGTAAACCTCCCCTTCCATGGCACTGTCTGAAACTGAAGTAACACACCTTTCACAAACACCTGCCTCCTCAGAATCTGAGCCTCCTCCCAGCTCCAAATCATAACCCTGCAGGGATCCTTCCCATGCTCCCACCAGACTGTGTACACCCTCTCCACGACGCGGCCTATCCCTAGGATTAGCCCCCACCACAAGTGCCCCTCAGGATTAGAGTCCTGGGTCCTCCCTGGGGTCCCAGCCCTTTCCAGGCCCATGCTCACTCAAAAGTGTGCACACCCCCACACACACATTCCCCTGCCAACAGGACTTCGAGGTCCCTGCCCGCCACTCAGAGGGGTACACACCTCCCTTGACCCCTGACCCTGAAGTCATAACCCCACCGCTCAAATACATAGGGGCTTTCACTCTGGAATAGGATCATGCCAAGTCTCCTCTTTCCCCAGGCCCAGGACAGCAGTGCCACCTCAGCTTTCCCTGAATCGACCGCCCCCACAGACCTGCCTCAGGCGCCGTCTGGCTCCGCTCCGCCATTTTTGTTGTCCCTCAGACTCCGAGCCCAAGCGAAAACCTTGGGGCAGTGGGGAGCGGGCGGTGGGATCCTGGGGCTGACAGGAGCTCCCTCAGGAAGACGCGGCACGACGGTTGCCAGGGCAACGGGCGGCCGGCTTGCCGGCGCTGGCGCGTGGCGGGGGGCGGGGCGGGAGGGGCGGGCTAGGAGGGAGCGTGCGTCCGAGGCCCCGCCCACTCCCCCGGCCAGGTGCCTGCGGGGCTGGGAACGTTCACTGCTCGCGCGTCGGAGCTACCGCGTCCTGGCAACTGAGCATGCTCCGCCGCCCCTAGGGAACCCGGGCTCTGGTGGGCTAGGCTGGCACCGGGGTCCTGGTGCTGTCCACAGAGCCTGAGTTGATGTTTCTATCGTTAGAGCTCAATTCTGAGACCTTAGGACAGGTTTCTTGATTTCCCAGTGCTTCTTCCCCTAGCGTGCCTGACATTCGTGGATATGCTAGGTGACTTATGTATTCAGTTTAACCACCTTGAAAAATAAAGGTGGTGTGCCCACTTCAACCCAGACACGCAGAGGTCCAGTGGTTGTGGCTCCTTTCCCCTCTTCAACCGCACTTGCCCCAGTTCTGGAAAAGACTTTTCTTTTGTTGATGGATGCTCTTTCCAATCACTGTGTTCTAAGACCAAACTGGAAGGTTATCCTTTCCTAGCTGGCTCCCCTCCTATACATAGTTCTCTGTACATTTTCTTGACCAAACATTTTTTTTATATACAATGCTTTATGCATTATTTCCTTCTTTCTACCTCGACTGAATTCCCTGATACCTGGGGTTGCTCTCTTCAAGTGTGTACACGCCATAGTGCAGCATGATGCATGACATAGAATAAGTATTTGGTAATTATTTGCTGAATGAAAAATGATTCCTAAATTCATTCCTGCACATTCTGACAGGTTTTATTGAGCACTTAATTTTCTAACAAGTTCTTTCCTTGGTAGGCCCCTTCTTCTCAAGGCGATCACAGAGCAGAACAAAGAGATAATGATTTTGATAAACTGGGTTTGAAGTGCTAAATCAGGGAGTCAGAACTCTAAACTGTAATAGTGGTGAGAAGTAATCAGTGAAGACTTCACAGGGAAATGAACATCCTTGCTGAGTCTTGAAGAATAACTAGATGTCAGCCAGGCAAAGGAGTGGAAGAGTGTTGTGGGCAGAGGACCTGTGTAAGTGGAGGAAAAGAGGTGCATGTGATCAGCAAAAAACTGCAAGAAGTCAAGGATGGTGGAACACAAATCTTACAGGGAAAACTGTTGTCTCTAAAGAGGTCGATATATCATTAGGTAACATCTTCACAAGGGTTCTCCAAAAAGAGCCTCAGGCAAGGACTTGGGAATTTGAGAAGAAACAAGTAAGACTGAAAAAGAGAAGGGAGATAAAAAGCCAAGAAAAACGTGTTATTTAGTCAATTCAGTAGATAGCTGTGCTTAATGTCACTGAAGATGCTCTAAAGAACTGTGTGGAAAATAACAAAAATAGTAGTAGAAGGAAGATCAGTATAGTAGAGAAATGAATCAAGTGGTGGGAATAGGTAAGGGAAAGCACTTAAGACAGAAATAGAACCGATTATATACATGTATGAATATGGCATATTGAATCTCACTAATGTATAATGCACCAGTAAAAAAAAAAAAAAAAAAAAATTAAAGAACTGTGTCGAATGTGCCTTAGGCATTGTCCCACTAAAGAACAAGGAAGCTGGGGCATTTATCTTATCATTTCCATCTCCATTAGTTGAGTTTTATTCTCCATCCCCTAGCTTGACCTCTCTCATCTTTCCTGGATGTGTTTCTCAAAGAGGAGCAGACTTGCTGAGTTTGAGAGAAAGCTTAAAGGCAAAAAAGCAAAGATGAACCAGAAAGCCTTTGAGGTAAGATGCATTCACCTGCACTAAAATCAGGGATAAGTTGTGGGTACCATAAGAGTCTTCTCCAGAAAGTTATGTGAAAATACCCATCAGGTGGGACTGCAAATTCTTGCAGCCAATATGGAAAGCAGTACGGAGATAACTTGGAAAATTGGGAATGGAACCACCATTTGGCCCAGCTGTCCCTCTCCTCGGTCTATACCCAAAGGACTTAAAAACAGCATACTATAAGGACACAGCCACATCAATGTTTATAGCAGCACAATTCACAATAGCTAAACTGTGGAACCAACCTAGATGCCCTTCAATAAATGAATGGATAAAAAAATGTGGCATATGTACACAATGTAATATTACTCATCAATAAAAGAGAACAGAATCGTGGCATTTGCAGGTAAATGGATGGAGTTAGATGGAGTTAGATAATGTAAGTGAAGTTAGCCAATCCCAAAAAAACAAATGTCAAATGTTTTCTTTGATATAAGGAGATTGATTCATAGTGGGATAGGGAGAGGGAGCTTGGGAGGAATAGACAAACTCTAGATAGGGCAGAGGGGTTGGAGGGGAAGGTAGGGAGCATGATGGTGGAATGTGATTATCATTACTATCCAAAGTACATGTATGAAGACACAAATTGATGTGAATATACTATGTATACAACCAGAGATATGAATAATTGTGCTCTATATATGTAATAAAAATTGTAATGCATTCTGCTGTCATATATAAATAAAAATTACATTAAAAATCTACATTCAGATTAAATGCAAAAAAAGAAAATACCCATCAGAAATACCTTTCATAGGGCTGGGGATGTGGCTCAAATGGTATCGCACTGCCTGGCATGCGTGGGGCACTGAGTTCGATCCTCAGCACCACATAAAAATAAAATAAAGATGTTGTGTATACTGAAAAACTGAAAAATAAATATTAAAAATTATCTCTCTCTCCCCTCTCTCTCTCTCCTCTCTCTCTCTCTCTCTCTCTCTCTCTCTCTCTCTCTCTCTAAAAAAAAGAAATATCTTTCACATTTGAGCATTTTAAAATTCACAGCATGTCCATAGAAACAACAATATTAGTGCACACATGCTTTTCACAATCCTGATGACAGGTAAAGACTGAGAGCTGTGGGAATTTCAGAGTGGGAAGGCTCACTGAGAGCTAAGGAGAACAAACAAACATCATTCATAAGGAGATAGAAGAAAAAAGAAAGATCTGGGTTCCACTAAGACTCTGACTTTATCATAGCTTTATAATCATGGACATATCACTTAAACATACTGAGCCTCAGTTTTCTTTTCCAACAAACTGAGACAAAGGCTCTCCAGATTGCTCTAAGTCACAAATGGGGTGATGGATGAAATTGCATTTTACAAGTATAAATCCAGTAAACCTAAAAACCTACAATATTTGGAATAATCAATTATATAAACATCTCCTAATACACCTTCTGAACCAGGCTCTATAAAGATATTGAGGGTAAAAAAA
Organism: Marmota monax; assembly: GCF_021218885.2. NCBI lineage: Eukaryota > Metazoa > Chordata > Mammalia > Rodentia > Sciuridae > Marmota > Marmota monax. The sequence goes on along the minus strand of NW_026694432.1, from coordinate 667,232 downwards.
GTGAATAAATACAGTAGAGAACTGCACTGCCCAATTTTAATACAATTTAGAACTCAATTATTTAGTTAGACTAGACTCATCTGGCTACATGTGGCTAGTGGATACCATATTGGACAGCATCTGTATAGAACATTTCCATCACTGTAAAACGTTCTGTTGGAGAAGGTTGATAGAGGAATGCCAACTGAGCACAGGAGATGAAATGCCTGGAAGATTCTTTCACTAACAGGACCAAATTCACTTTTTATTTTTATTTTTTTGTATGTCAGTTACTTCTTAGAAACAGTGAAGGAAGCAGTGTAGGCTCCTTCATCCTGCTGGAGTCCTCAGAGATTTCCCTTTTGTTGTGTGAAATAGTACAGCATGAAGAATGGGGTAGAAATGCCCTCTATGTGGGCTCTGAGGAATTAGTTTTCCCATGATACCATTAAGAGTGTCTCTAGGATGTCTGCCTTACCCCAGAGATTTCCTGTTGTATCTGCATCCACAGATAGCGCCCACCCGCCAGAAAGTCAGGGTGCCTGACATTAAACAAAACATTCTCTGTAGAATTCACCACTCCCACTGTAAACATTTATTAAAATGGCAACTCCCATGTGCCTGGCCACTGAGTTAAGTTACATACAGAATGGAATGAGAAAAATACTCAGGATATACTCACATTTTTATGTGCACAAATTCTCTTATTTCTCAACATTATAAAATTGGTATTAATATCATTTTCTTGGAAAATAAAATGAGACTTAAGAGAGTTTGAGTTACCCAAAGTAATATCAGAAAGTAGCAGAATCAGGAAAGACTGGAATGATTCTATGAAATTCACCTGTTATTCCATGTAATTTTCACATCAAAAATGCCATGCCTTTGAAGTTTACAAATTAATTGGGAAGGAATGATTAACATGCACAAATTCAGTTTACAATTAACTTCAAGCATGTGGTAAGAATACTGACACAGGCATGCTCACACAGTGTAGAAGTACCAAAGAGGAATGATCTTTTCTTCCTCCTTTCTGGAGGAAATACCCTAGAGCTGAATATGAAGAATGAGGTGGGATCAAGCAGATGAAACGTAAGATGGGAAGAAGAGAAGGGAAAATACTTCTTAATCCAACTTGTTATTTGTATTTTTGCTTTGTTTACATTGGTTTGGCCATCTAGAAATGTTATGAGTCTCATTTAATCAACTTTTTCATCACTGGACCAAAAGACCTGACAATAACAATTAGAGGAAGAAAATTTTATTTTGTCTCACAGTTTCAGAGGCCTAATCTCATGGCTTCTCCATAGCTCTGGGCCTGAGGTGAGGCAGAACACCATGGGCAGAAGGGCATGGCTAAGACAATAAAATAATTATTTTAGTATTTCATATTGCTACGAATTGGGAAATATGGATTCAACTTTATATTTTTCTCCATACGATTATTCTTTTGCCCAAAAAACAGTTATTGAATAACCAACACATCTTCCTAGTCATTGATTTGAGGTGTCACTTTAATAATACACTTAATTCTTGTATTTGTGTAGATGCCTCTGCTTTCTGTTCCATTCTATTGAAATATCCATAAATTCATGCACTAGTATCCACCCATGTTGATTAAAGTATTATGATAATTTGTAATATCTGGCTAGAACCAATCTCATTTTTTGTATTAGTCTTGTTTTCTTTTTTAACTTTCTGTATTTTGTTATATTTTTACATCTTAAAAAGCATGCTAGTTTGGAAAAATTTGCACCACATAGGGGTAGAGATTACAAGGGGTTCCACCACTGGAAGCAGCACATCTATCATATGCAAACCAACCCCAACCACATCCATATCTATTTCTCATACATCAAGCCAATATTTTCTCTTGCCTAAATCACCCCAGGTCCACGTACCAAGCAACTAGAAACCACTCCTACAGCTAAACTCCATCAGAATTATTCAAAGTAGCCAACTGGTATGATTTGAATGACATTTAATTGTTATTATAACAGTTTTAAGAAATAGGGCCTTTAAGAGGTAATTAGTAATAGATTAATGCCTTTATCACTGTAGGGGGTTATTTATCACAGGAGTGAGTTCCTGATAAAAAGGCTGAATTAGACCCAGTTTCTTTCTTCTGTCTCATGCCTACTCTCTTTCACTTCCACCAAGTTATGATATAGTAGGAAGGCTTTTAACTTCTGCAGCCCCTTGATATTGTACTTCTCAGGGTCCAAACAGGTGGGCCAAATTAATTAATATTATTTATGATTTATTCAGCTTGTGGTTCTCTCAGTTACAGCAGCAGAAAATAGACTAAACAATTCTAAACAGTTCACCCTGCCTTGCCTTACCTCTCCCACAGAAATCTCAATAAAAGCTTTGACCTAGGGTTTTCCCTTGTTCTCTCTTCTGCCACCTAATCAAAACTTGATGCTTCTCCTGTGGTTTTGAAGGGCATGCAGTGATCTTCTCACTGGGACCTGTGAGAAAATAAACTTTCCAAACATTGTTCTCATTTCCTCCTATGAACATAGCCACTTCACCAGAGCATATAGAACGTTTACATTCCTATTCTTATTTATTCTTTCCATATAAATTCTGAAATCAGTTTGCTTAGTTGCAAAAAATACAATTATCCTGATGGCATTTTATTACAGTTATAGTTAGTTAATTTTTAGATTAACTTAGAGAGAAATGATATCTTTATGATATTGAGTCATCATATCTAAGCATATACCTTCCCTTTTTTTAAAGTCTTCTATCATGCCCTTCAGAAATATTTAATAAACATAAATAGCAAGGTGATTGATTTAAATTCACTTATATCAACACAGTAATTATAGTAAATGTAAATAGTCTCAATCAATGCTCTCCAGAGAAATATAATATGAACCACAATGCAAGCCAACATGTAATTTTAAATTTTCTTATAGCTAAATTTAAAAAGTAAAATTAGTTTTAATATCATATTTTCTTTAACTCAGTTTATTCAAAATAGTATCAAGATGTAACTAGTATAAAATTATGAGATATTTTATATTCTTGTTCATACTAAGTCTTTGAAATCTAGCATGTATTATATACTCATAGCACATTTCAATCTGAATTAGCCATATTTCAAGTGCCAAGTAAATACATGTAAATAGTCGCTGCAATAGCACAAGACTATTCAATAAAGAGTAAAATACACTTTAGAGCAATACTGAACTAAGAAGAATGCATGAGAATAATGCCCTTATAAGAAAGCATTAGCTAGAAAGGACTAGCTAAGCTCTCTTTCTATCATGTGAGGATGCAACTAGAAACCAGTAGTTGGCAACCTGGAAGAGAGACCTCACCAGAACCTAATCGTGGTGGCAACCTGATCTCATATTGAAAACTTTCAGCACTGTGAAAAATAAATTTATTTTATTTTCAAGCCACCCCATTTTATGGCACTGTATTTTGTTATAATTAAGAAATTCCACATGGAAAGATTTAGGAACCACATACCAAATATTAAAAATAAAGAAAGATGAGCGTGGGTGAACATGGCTAAGTTGATGATGATGGCATCCTTTATTATGTGAACACATAGAAATTCCAGGTAAAATACTTGCACACTTAAAACATGGCTGGACTTAAAAGAAAGGAAAATAATCTGTTGTTAGATGGAAGAGATGGTGCAAATTTATTTGTCGTTGTAGTTTCCTCTGCCCAGAATGTTTTTCTTTCATATACCTGCCTGACTCATTTCATTTGTATCTCATCTCAAATGCTACTTTATTGAAGATGTATTTCTGGGACAATGCTTTTTATTTTTTTTATTTTTTTTAATTTTTTATTGTTGGTTGTTCAAAACATTACAAAGTTCTTGATATATCATATTTCACACTTTGATTCAAGTGGGTTATGAACTCTCATTTTTACCCCGTATACAGATTGCAGAATCACATCAGTTACACATCCATTGAATTACATATTGCCATACTAGTGTCTGTTGTATTCTGCTGCCTTTCCTATCCTCTATTATCCCCCCTCCCCTCCCCTCTTCTCTCTCTACCCCCTGGACAATGCTTTTTAAAATGCAATCTTTAGATAAATCATAGCTTTTATTGCTATTTTGAATGGTATCTCATGATCTTTTTTCCCATTTGCTTTGCTCATGTAGACAAATGTGTGGAAAATTCAGTGAACTCTCACATTATGTCTAATATTTTTCTGTTTGTCTCATATTTGTTTAACCCATAAGAATAATCAAAGGCAAAATAGTAATTGTCTCTTATCTGGGCTAGCTATCTCTGGTCTCCCATGCTCTTGCATTGTACTGCCACTTACATTGAGTGTATGTTTTAATTGTGCCTATCACTTGACTTATAACTTATTTTCTTATATCTCTCTATCCAATAGTAGGAACAGATAAAAGTGGAAATGGGCAAGACTAAATTATAGTGTTTAGGAATATACATTTGTATGATAAAACCATAAAGAAACACATTGAAGTGATTATTCTATCAGGTAGAAAAGGAGCTATGATTAGGACAGAGCACAAAAGGATTTTTAGGACCACTGGAAAAGTTCTCTTGGTCTGGTTGGTGGTTATAAAGATGTTTGCCCTATGCAAATTCATAAAAGCTTTTCATTTTTTCATGTGATTTCTGCATGTATTTTATTTTACAATACAAATATATTCTTTGAGCTCAGGAGCATATAACTATTTTAACCATTATTCTTCATCACGTTAGCATGCCAGGCTTATGACAGAGTATAATTTATTATAATATTTTTTCCTATTTAATAAGAGTTTGTTGCATGCCAAGCATTTTACATACATTCATTTAACTCTCACAACAACAGACTGACTTTATCCCCATTTGAATGACAGGAATCTGAGAAAGTAAGAGGAAACAAAGGGTTTAAATCAGTTGTCAGATGTAATATAGCTAGTAAGTGATAAGGTTAAGATCTGGCCTGATTCCAAAGATTATGCTCATCATTGGTATATTCCATTACCTTCCAATCTTTCCCAAAATGTCTGTACCTATAATATAAGGACAAATTATGTTGATAAACAGAGTATTGTATCCATGATGGTGCATTTGGGTGGTATCTGAATGAGTTCAACTTGATATTAGCTTTAGAGACTCACTGTCAAGAGGAGAGACATTGTAACAATTCAAATAGGAAAAATAATCAGTCCACTTACTAGTTTCAATCTCTGAATCATGAAAAGTCATACCGTCAAAAAGAATTTAAAAGGCATTAATACTACTTCTTCTGGGTAGCATGGAGGGAAAGCCATTGACGAGTAGTTTGGTAGATTTGAAATACAAACCATATTTAGGAGAACACCAATGAGTTCTTAGTACAGTAATGCCAGGAGCTACTATTCTGAAAGCAAGAGATAAATGCATGCTAATAGTATGTGTGACAGTTAATCTGAATTGTCAACTTAATTGGATTAAAAGAAGCTGAAGAGTAAAAGGCTTCTGGATATATCAGTGAGGATGGTTTTAGGAATGATTGGCAGGTGAAACAGCAAACTGAGGAGAGCCCACCCACCCTAATGTGGGCAGCAGAGTCCAGTAGGTTGGGGACCTAGATAGAAAAAAAAAAGTGTAAGAGAAAGAAAGCCAATGCAGATGCAAGCTTGATTCTTCTGGAGTGAGTGTTTTTATTTCCTGAAGACATTGGACACCTACTCCTTCACTCTTCCAAATAAACTATGATCAGTTACTCTCCAGGGAGTTTTCAGGCCTTCAGTTTTGGTTTTTCTTCTCCTAAAGCTCCAACTTCTTAGATGGAGCAGCTACTGGTTCCTCCATCTTTCCAGACTGCAGAGCACCATTGTGGGGCCATCCAGCTTCTGGTCATGTAAGCTAATCTAATAAGCCCCCTTTCTATAATTGTATATGTATATATAATTTCTTTCCCTCTAGAAAACCCTGACTAATACAGTAGGGAAAGGCTATCTTTGATCATTCTTAATTGTCTCCAAGAAAATATGAATGATAATCCCCAAACCTTAGTAAGTGGGTTGTTATATTTGTTGTTATATTTCCTGAGCAAATCAACAGTGATACCCTTTTCTCATGTGTAAGCAATGGCTGAGAAGAATAGGAGCTAAGGGAAAGCTGGGCCTAAATAGACATATACAAAATGTCAGGGCATAAGATTGTTCTCTTTCAGAGATGATGAAAACAATTCCCAAAGCAGAGAAGGCCAGCATGGTCCTCAACGGAGGCTAAATAGGAAAGATCAGGTAAATTGAGAAAGGAAAGAGGTCCCAAGGATAAAAGTTCCTTCTTTTTGAAGGGCCACGACTGAAAAGCTTCCCTTTTTCCACAAAAGAGACTGCTAAAGAATGAATTCCAATCTCTGTCTCTCCAACACTGTTTTCCCCACTCCTTGCTCTGAGATAATTCCATTAAGAACTAAGTTTGTTAACTTTATGTAGTTCCTTTGGATGAAATTTTCAGGACAGAATAGTTCAACAAGTGTTAGACCTCATCATCCCCATAGTATCTAGGAACTCTAGTGGAGATGAGCCTAGAATAGGCATTATACCCTAATATAAATTTATTTCTAATTACTCAGCCTTAAAGAAGATTTAAATTATGGCATTTGCCAATAAATGGATGGACTTGGAGAATATCATGCTAAGCAAAATAATCCAAACCCAAAATACCAAAGGCCTAATGTTTTCTCTTATAAGCGGATGCTAATTCACAATAAGTGGGTAGGGAAGAATAGAGGTACTTTGGATTAGACAGAGGGGAGCAAAGGGAAAGGAGAGAGTATGGGGGTAGGAAGGATAGTAGAATGAATCAGACATTATTTCTCTGTGTACACCTATGATTACACAACTGGTGTGATTCTACATCATGCACAACCAGAAGAATGAGAAGTTACACTCCATTTATGTATGATGTGTCAAAATGCATTCTATTGTCATGTATAACTAATTAGAACAAGTAAAAAAATAAATAAGCTTATTTTTTAAAAATTAATATCTTATACTATGTACTATTTTTGCCTTGCTATCATCACTTAATGTTAATTCATAATTCAAGAATTTTCTCAGGTCATAAAGTATTCTTTGAAAATATTATTTCTGTAAAATACTCATATTAGGAATACATAATGACTAATTATACCATTCCTTTCTTGTATACTTGGTTGAATCCTACTTTTTTCCTGTTATAATTAATGCTGCAATGAACATCCCTGTACATATACCTTTCATCATCATCTCTAATCATGACTTGGTTTGGAGTGCTACAAAGAGGTCAGTGGGTCATTGGAATGAAATTCTCAAGCCTCTTAAAACATACTTACAAATCTTTTTCCCAAAATACCTCATCTTTTTATGCTGCTACTAGCAGAGTGAAAGTACCTGTCACATGATACCCTTGTAAACATTCAGGGTGTAATATTTACAGAGAAAAATGCTCTACTCAATTAGCTAGGTCACATAAATTGATAGATCTTAACCATCTGCCAAGAGGAAATTTGAGAAGTTTGGTTTAAACAAAGAAAAGAGGACTGTGTTGTCACAGATGAGGCACCTATAGAAAAAGGGAGAAATTATTATCAACACTTTATTTCCATAAGGAGTGAAGGGTTGTGGAGCACAAGTTTCATGCCTCTCAGAAAGAAAGTCTGTGGTATTAATTAGGTGTGCTGGGTTCTCTATGGTTCAATGGAAAAAGAGACCAGAATCTCCAATTTTCTTCTCCAAAGACCTTGCCCTTAACTGATACTTCTTTATGGAACATTTGGAGGATAAAACAAAGTAGTATGTGGAAACTTAGTTTATTTTAAGAATATCAGATGTTTTCATTGTTTAAACTTATTAAGAACTGAACTAAGAAACTTAGAGGTGGAGGGCTCTGAGACATCCATTTTGTTAAGTTTCCCCAGTATCGAGATTTGTCTTTCTTACTAATGTGACAAAATGTCTCCACACACAATCATGAAACTGTAGTTAATAAAACAAGGTTGTTGCTGACTTGTTCAAGAAAGTGAAAACAGTTAGATGAAATGGAAGCCATAGAACCTAATTTTCAATGCTCCAGAGAATAAGAAATTTTAGCGAGGTATATGGTAGGAATGGAATGGTAGGTTCAGAAGCAATTCACAGATAATGATACTTAATGAACCTAACTTTTCAGAATTTCTGTTAAAGTATAAACTATAAGATGCATACAAAAATAAAAAGTATCTCCTTTATTCATTTTAAAAGAAATGATTGATATGAAAGTCCACTCTGTCCCATTGAGTCATAGCATCCCTTGCAAATTGTGTTTGCAAGAGCATAAATCCAAGAACTATCTGGAAATGTATAGCTATGTATTGGAACACTAGGTCATTGGGTTTTGTTTTGTTTTTATAAAACATGCAAAAAGAAAGCTAACTATCCCAATCAGGGATCTAAATCTAGCATTAGAATTGAGATGTTCTCTGACTTAGTGCACCCAACAGTTTTCAAGAATAGTTCACCCTGATAAAACCTATATCCTCACAAAAATAGATCAATAATAAATAGTAGGCCTTAAGACCATATTCTCTTTTGCTAACAAATGTGATTAATTTTTTACAAAACATTTGTATTACTTATTAATTACATGATTTTTGAATAGCCTAAAGCTTTCACTTGCCATCAGGGTACTATAAAGTGAGGTATGTATAAATAATATGTTGTTATAGGCACAGGATTTGAAAAGCAATAGTTCAAGGTACAAATCCTGGCTCCATTACTCTATAAAATCTTCTCGGTAGCTTTTAAGGACCTACATGATTCTGGTAGGCCCATCTTCCTGATCACAGCTTCTACGATCTTCCTCCTTATTCACCCTCTTCCAGCCCCACAAGCCTTCTAGCTATTCCTCAAGCACCTCAATCTTGTTTCTCCTTTACAGCACTTATTATTTCTTCTTCTTGGATTGCTCTTCCCTCATAGCTTCATATAATGCTCTCTCACTTCATTCGAGTCTCTTTTCAAATGTCATCTCCTCAGAGAAACCTTCCCTGACCCAAATAAAAATAGCTTCTACTTTCAGACACTCGTAATTACATTATCCTGCTATTTTTTCTTTACTATCTAAAGTCATAAATTCTATCTAATATTTGTCACTCATTTATTTGGCTGTCTTTCTAATTGAAAGCTCAGTCAGGGCAGGAATCTGTTTTCTGCTTTGCCATACCTCTAACACCTAGAAAACCTTTTGACAGATAGTGGATACTGCATAAATGTTTTTGAGTGATTGGGCAAGTGAATAAAAAATGGTTTGATAGCTCTATGAATAAATATTTGGTAAGTAAAAGGAACAACCAATATAAACTTGCAGTTGAAATGAAGTGCCATCAGGGGAGATTTCTTCAAGGAAGGCAAAGTATGAGCTGAGTTTTAAAAGAATAAGGGACAAAGAAAAAGAACCGAGGTCAAGGAAAAATAAGAGATGAGAGGAGCAGATGTTATGAGATCAGTTGAACAGGGGGTAAAAATGGCTCTTTGTGGATGAAGGAGTTTAGTGCAATTTCAGAAGCCCTAGAAATAATTTGAGTCTTAAAGATGCTAAAACCATCCTCTTTCTAAATGCCCCTCAAAATGATCAAAATCATCTGCACTTTCCTTCCAGTAAAGTTCCCAGCAATATAGGAAGTTAAAAAAAATCAGTGGGGGGATCCTCATCTCCAAATTCCTCTGTATGACCTGTCTACCCTATACCCACATCTACTTTCCAACTAAGATCTGGCAGACTCAGGCCAACTGCCTTCTAGGACATCCAGAAATATTTATAATGATAAGCCAGCTTCTCTAATGAGATGAGAAACAGATTCTGTATGTTTTTTTCATCTCATAGTAGCTATATTTAATAACATCTAGTAATGGCTACTATTGCTGTATGTGCCTTGCAGATGTTTTAAGTGGTAGTCTTCCCTCAGAAGCCCCCTCCCATAAGCTGATTGCCAAAGATACAATTCATCATATGTATATCTTTAATGCTGCAACCTTTACCAATTTAGGAGCCACATGTCCTTTATTTGGAGGAAAGAGTATGTGTTGCTTTGAAACATGTACAATGGTCTAAAAAAAAAAAAAAAAAAAAAACTCATATGTGCTTCAAGGAGTCTGAAATCCAAAAGCAAGAATGGGCATGCTTTGGAACATAGCAGAACAATACCCACACAATACAGGCAGATGGAGTGGCATATGGCCACCACAGCTGGAACGCTTTGTAAATGATCCCCAAATCATCACTGGCCTGTGAACACTTCCCCAGTTCAAAGTACTGAACACCATCTATTATCAGCAAACTCTTAAAAGCCAAATGAGATGTTTACAGTGCTTGAGTAAAGGTCATGTTCCTAAAGTGTGCGGACTTGAAAAATAAAGCTTTTTGATGAGAAATAAACTACTGCCCATGCATACTACCATCCATCCTCAAGGATAGCCTAGTCTGTATTATTGTCAGAGGCACATACAATCCATTGTCTCTTTGTAATAAGATGCCACTAACCAATGCTTAAATGAAGATTTTAGATAAGTGTTTCTGGGGCAAACAGCAGGAAAGGGTTCACTTGGGTTGTGTTCACCAAGCATTAATAATAATATTATTGCCTATTTTGTTGCTGATGTTGGGGAATAATAAATATAAAGATAAGTGGGATATAGTAGAAAGATCATTGGAACTAGAGTCAGATCAGTGTTTAATTTCTAGCAAATAATCCTTCTAATCTCCTCTTTCTTTAACTGTAAAATGGGAGTAATTAAATGGGTATACTTCACTCAACTGAAATTAAATGAGTGCTTTCCAGAAGGCATAAATAAATGTTAGATCTTATTTTATAGTATTCATTATTTCTCTGTTCTCCCAAATTCTCATGGAAGATATTCAAATAACCCCTAAAAGTATTTTTACTTGTTGGGTTTTTAAAAAATGGATTTTCCTTTTTAGAATAGTTTTAGATTTAAAGAAACATTAAGAAAGTAGTACAGAGTCCCATATACCTCACATTCTCTTTTCCTATTATTAATTACTTATATTAGTATGGTACTTATTACAATATTGGTTGGTTATTTACAACTAAAGTCCAGAGTTTATTCAGATATCCTTAGTTTTACCTAATGTTCCTTTTTCTTTTCCAAGATCTCATACAAGGTACCACATTACATTTAGTTGACATGTCTCCTTAGGCTATTCTTGGCTGTGACATTTTTTCTGACTCTCTTTTTGATGATTTTTGACAGATTTGGGGGAGTAATGCTCAAGTATATTGTAAAATGCCTCTTTACTGGACTTTAATCGGATGTTTTTCTTAAGATTAGACTGGTAGCATGGGTTTTGGAGAAGAATGTCACAGAGGTAAAGTGCCACCTGCATCACATCATATCAATATTATTTATGACTGTTGATGCTGATCTTGATCATTTGGCTAAAGTAGCGCTTGTCAGCTTTCTTCTCTGTGAAGTTGCTCTTTTTCCCTCTTTCCATACCATATTCTTGAAGAAGTCACTGTGTGCAGCTTACACATTAGGAGTGGAGCGTTATGCTCCCCATTTTGGTTTTGTTTATGCCAAATGAAAGCAGCATTTCCATGGGACAGAACTTAGTCTCTTGCAAAAGAGAGTGTTGGGGCTAAAAAAACATTTCTAAACAACTAACATAAGCTTACTCTTTTTTAGAAGAAAAACTACACTAAGAGTAGTTTTTCATTCCTTGCCTTCAAAATCAGCTGCTGTTTTTTCTTCAAGATAATTTTTACCTTGAAGGAAAAAACATTTACTTTGTTAGGTTTGCCATTGAATGCTTGAGGAGGCCTGTCTTCTTTATACAATTCTGTTTTTTCCTTCCTTTTACTTTCTTATCAGCACCTTTCTAAAAGGAGAGCTCATACATTCATTTCTTCTTTTAGAATTTTCTACCATATGACTTCAAATATGTTGCCTGTATAATTTTGTGAGATAAAAAAAAATTAAAATCCAAAGCTTCTCTCTGAGGGACTATTACCTTTGAAGTTCAGGGAGGCATCAGAATCAAAGCAAAATCTACAATTTATTTCCTTACAACAAATTCTGGGAAGATAAAACTAACAAGATACAAAAGGAAAAATCTGCTTCAAACTGATAATAAAATGCTGTAATGAGTAGGGGAAAAAAAAGAAAACATGAAGAATTTATGAAAAAAAGTTACTTCATTTAAAACGATTGCATTTCCCTAATCCTCAACAATATGGATCAACCTAAGTATCTAAATCTTTCTATCTCAAACTTCTGATTCAGTTTTTCCTAAACAAACTTCTACCCAAAGACTATGAGTCTCTGAGGCAAAATAAAAACACAGTGAATATACAAATACATCAGGGAAATATGGCACAGGAATTTAGATAAATTAAACTAGTTATTAACATTTTGTTTTAAGTGAAAGTTTTGTGGAGGTAAAAGTTTTCTAAAGAGTCATGTGGATATGTAGTTTGTGCCCTCTTCTCTATGAAAAATATTCACATACCCAGGAGAAAAATTCAGCACTTATCTAACAAACTATGAAGGAAATTTCTTTTTTAAGAACAACAACAGAAATTTTAAAAACTAAAGATTAAATGCTTCCTTAGTCATAGTAAATTAAGTGTAACAGATCAAATATTACTTCTGGAACAAGAAAGATTGGGCCTAAATTATAATCTTACTACTTGCTAGCTATATGATCTTTGAAGATTTATTTTAATGTCCTTGAATCTCAGTTTATTTGTCTGTATAACAGACCTACAGTGCACACCTTGTATGTTTAAAGACAATTAGAAATAAGTTAGCTTAAATGCAAAAAGAGTCAAATTAAACATTGCAGGTTATAATGGGGGTTGGGGAGGGGATAGCCCTGTCTTCACAGAGTTTATAATCTATTGGGGGAAATGGAGATTAATCAAGGAATAACCAAAGTAAAGTTACATAATAAATTCTACAAATATGACTTAGAAAAGGGTAGGTTTCCCTGTGGAAGTGATGATTGATAATTGAACTGAAAAGAAAGGTGGGCATTACCAAACAAAACTCCACTCAAGAACATTTAAGACAAAGGAGATAGAATATGGAAAGTTTTGTGGTTGGGGAGATGATGGTGCTTTCAAGGAACTGGAAGGAGAGTGTAGACAAGGAGGGACAGTAAGGAGGCAAGGTGACAGAAGCCAGAACATGTAGGTCCTAAGGATATTGGTCTTTAGCCTAAGAATAATGACAATAAGACAAAACAAAAAGTTGAAAGATTTTGAGCATTGAAGTGGTGACAGTTTTTCAAAGGCTCACTCAGAATGCTATGAGAATAGATTATAGAGACAGGAGAAGAGGGAGAAAGGCCATCGTAGCTGGCTAGATAGGGAATGAGGGAGATATCAGAAGAGTAAATGTAGGTTAGGAAGTGACAGAGCCAAATTTGGTATTTTCAAACCCTGTGTGCCATTTTAAATAGAATAAAAAAGACTTGCAATGAGAAAATACAAAAAGCAGATTTTTATGGTATAGCCTGTGAAGTAAGATAATTTCCTAGCATGTAGAACTTAGGTTTAGGGGCTGGGTTGTGGCTCATTGGTAGAGCACTTGGCTAGCATGTGCGAGGCCCTGGGTTTGATCCTCAGTACCACGTAAGAATAAATAAATAAGTAGATTTAAAAAAAAAAAGAACTTAGGTTTAATATGACTGAATGGAGAACATGAAGTGCAAGGATAGCATCACTCACAGGAAACTTGAAGGCTAAATACAAGTGAGGAGGAAGAGGAAGCCTTATGGGAAAGGAACTGGGTGGTTAAATGTGTACCAAATTGTAGTCCCATTTCTGCTGCACACCTTTAGACAAATCCCTTCCCCTCTCCACACCATCTTTATCTGTAAAATGTCCAAGTGGAACTAGTTGATATCTAGGGTCCCTTCAAGCTCAGATGTTTCTCTGTGTGAAAAACACATCTCTGAACTCTAAAGGCAATATAGTACAGTGTTTTATGGTGAAGACTCTAACGCCATAATAATAAGCATAAACAAGTGCTTATTTTGTGCCAGGCATTATTCTAAGTAATATTTATAAACTGCTTTAATCCTTCCAACGAATCTTTTACATGGTAACTATTATTATTATCACAGCTACATTTTATAGTTAACAAAACAGACACATAGTTATTTAGAAACTTAGCTTAAGATTTCACAGTTTCTAAGGAGAGATGAGTCTTGAATGTAGCAATCTAGCTTGGATGTATATGCCTGCTCAGGATGCCTAGGTTCAATTACTGACTCTTACTTTCCAAGAAAAGCTTTTCTATGCCTCAGTTTTCCCATCTATAAAATGGGACTGTGATGGTTCTTCCCAAAATGTTGTTTGTTTATTTGTTTGTTTTTTAGAATATGCATATAAAGTAATTAGAAGAACAATACCTAGAACTTAGTAAGTGGTCAGTAAATGTTAGGTGTTATTATTACTTAGCAACCAAAGGAAGAATGAACACATATATTCTGCAAAAACTTCACTGGCAATAATTATTAATTATGAATCCAAACTTTCATAGTATTTCCAAGGTAAACTTTAAATATTTTGAGACACTATAGAAGACAGCTGTTGTCTGTTCTGTGCAAAGGATTTCTCCCAACATATTTATTTTATTTTATTAAAATTTTTTTAAAAATGGACACAGTATCTTTACTTTATTTATTTATTTTTGTATGTGGTGCTGAGGATTAAACCCAGGGCCTCACATGTGCATGAGGCAAGCGCTCTATTGCTGAGCTATAACCCCAGCTCCTCAACATATTTATTTTTAATTTATGCCCTCATTTAACAATTGTAAATAGAAAAAAATATGATGGTAACTAAATTAATATATTTATAAAGTAAAGTGTAGCTTCCATACCTAATCCAATATGATTTAAATTGGGTTTGGAACTCCTTAGTGCTGTCATGAATCAATTTATTAGGTCACAACCAACATTTAAAATAAATGAAATAGTAGGATAGTGTAGGTTTGCGTAGAAAACACTGAGAATATTGCAGATAGTTAACATAAATATTACTTCATAAAATTTTTGTTTCAGTGAGAGAGACATATAGACAGAGATAAAGAGAATATAAATTATATTTTACTTTGGGCAGCAGTTGTAAAAAGTTTGAAAAATGATGAGGCATATTATTTATTCATTCAACAAACATTCACTATGCATAATTTGTGCTAAGCATGTTTAGATCCATAAGAAAGAATAAAGTTCCAGTTTCAAGAAATTCAAAACGAAATTAGATACTAAACCAAACCAAACTGGACTTCACGGGGTGTAGGTCTTCCTTCCTGCCACAGGAGTGACATTTAGGAAGGAAGAAATGTTTAGAATTACTGATGTATCAGGGAAGTCTACAGCAGGGAAAAGGAGTGACTATTTATACTGCCATGATCTGTGGTAGTTTGGCAAATTTTCTTTGTTTTTATATTTACCTTGATTTTAAGAATTATGTTTACACAACTGTGGAATAGATAAACTTTAAGGTATAATTCACAATTTCACTTATATTAATACAAATTTTTTCTCTTTCCCCTTTCACCTTTTCCTTGGGAACACTGGGACAGGAATGGGGTAGCAAGGGAGAGCACTAGATCCTTGTCTGCTCCTTTTCCTGCAGATTCTACCATTATGGGTTAAAAATAGAAGCTATTGAATTGTGGAACTGGATATAGTTAAAGCTCCACTGTAATTAGTGCAGGAGCCCCACAGATTGTTAATAAGGCTATTTGAATTAGCACCTGCTCCTACAAGGGTAGGTTGTGAGTCCGTTGGCAGCCAGGTCCCCTGAGTCAGTGAGAGGGAAACGGGAGTGGGGGAGAAGTCCAAAGACTGCATTGTGTCTTCTGAGAGTCCCTAAATCAGTATTTTATTTTCTGTTTATTCTGTTACATTCATTAAGTGTCAACACCTGGCTAGATGTTAGAGAAGACAAAGGTGCTAGACAGCACTTTGCCACCAAGAACTTTAAAAGGAAGGTAAAATATTTACACGAGGAACAAAAGTCCAAAGCATTTATAGGACAATATAGGTCAGCATATGAATTCTGACCTGGGCAGAATTCTAGCTGTGTGATTTTGGACAAAGTCAACTAAACTTTTAAAGCCTCAGTTTCCTTATCTGAAAAGACAAGATTATTAGGTATATAATTGAGGAGTAAATGATAGTCATCAGCTAAGCAGGCAGTATATTGCTGGATGAGTATAATATGTTCAGTAATTAGGTGGACTGCAAAATCAAAGTGCCTACAAAGAAATACCAATGAAATGCTTTGGAGCCTCAAAGGAGGAAAAACTTCTTGGAGGTGGTATCTGAGATGAACATTACAGGATTTGTAAATGAGGCATTCCCCATTAGTGGGGAAAGAATCCCAGCCACCAATGGTATAAGACATGGAAGCAGGGAAAACTGGGACGCTCCAACTAGTAGATATGTTTTGCTGGGAGTTGTAGTTTTGTAGATGAATAAGTAGTCTCCAACCTCTAAGAGCTCGCATTCTAGGCAGACACGCAAACTAAAATTCACAGAACAGAGTGACATAATTGTAATAGAGGGCTGTAGAGGGACTGTGAAAAGCCAGAGGTAGCCCACTTGGGCTAGTCAAGGCTAGAGCTGACCAGGTGGAACATCAAAATATGAAGAGTGGGGTGAGATCTAGAGGGTGACAGATAAATGTTGATCAAATGACTCATACTAAGTAGAAATTTCAGTCATATCATCATGGTTGGTACACAGGGTAGGACCAAGGGGTTAAAAAATATGAGAATGAAAACTGGATTGGGGGTAGTGAGAGAACAAGTGTGGTGACAGGGAGATGAGGAGCTGAAGGATTAGCAGGATTATTGTTGTCAGTGATGACCTAGAGGACAGAGCTGGAAGAAAGGCTATGTGGAAGAGACTTAGTCAATGAGCTAGGTATAAAAATCACCCAGAGGACTGGGGATGTAGGTCAGTGGTTCAGTGCTTGCCTAGCATGCACAGGGTCTGGATTTTGATCTCCAGCACTGAAAAAAAAAAATCACCCAAAAGTTGGGAGTGTGCCCTGGAGGGAAGTATATGGAGTTGGTGTTCAAAATGCACTAACATGCACAAATTAGTAGTGAGCACTGCTTTATGACAGAGACTTTAGACACTTTACATTTATTATGGTTCATCCAACTATATTGGTCATGATACTGGTTGGATTTCTGTGACAGGAAGTTCCAAAATAACAGTACCCTAAATAAGATATAAGTTTATTCTTCTACCATGTTAAAGTCTGGATGTGTGGTTCACAGCTGCTATAACACATATGATCATCAAGGTTTCAGGGTCTTTCTGCTTTGTTGTCCTGCCAACTTCTATCTCAGCTCCCATCATACAGCTCCCACAATGACTTCTGTATTCCTGTCAGTTGGAAGAAGAGATCGTAGATAAGATGAACCAGAGTCACTAAAAGTGACCAAGATGCAGGGAGAGAGGAATTAGGTTTTCCTGTTATTGAGAAAGCACAAGGTCATGTTGCAGAAGAGCAGGTGGATTAGGAGATATTTTTGTAGCCATATTTAGAAAATGCAGTCTCCCACACATACATGATCTTTAACAGAATTCTGCTCATCTTAATGAATATAAGTAATCTGCAGACAAAATGGCCAAAACCAAAATGGATTCCATTTACATATTTCACTCCATTTAATCCCCAGAACAACCCTTTCAGATAGGTTCAATTCACACTCCTATTTTCCAGATAAGAAAAGTAGGTCATTTGTCCAATACATCTGAGGAGTGATTTGAATGTGCACTTATTTAGCTCTCAAGCTTGAGATATTTCTAGCATGACACAAGTTTTCATGAAGCCTCATATCCAGAATGAAACAGGAAAGAAAGATTTGCTTTGCCTATCACAAGAACTCAATAAATATTTGTTGAATTGAAGTGAATTAAATCAAACTGCTAGAGGAAAATCTTAGGAGCAAAATCCGAAATACATAGATTAAAGTAAGTTTTGAAATAAATACATTAACTAACTAGTAAAACAAGTTGTCTGTGAGCACTATTCTTCATTCACTGTAGCCCACACAACAAATATTTACTTTTTAAAAGTATTAATTCTCTGTTCTGTTCTAAAATTATTCAAGAAATAAGTATTAGATTAGAAGTGCCAACAAATGAAATATTCAGAGATTTTAGTTATTATATGGGCAAATTTGAAATGCTCAGTATGTGATAGCCATTACCAAATAGGTTCTGTTCCTGGGTCTGCCTCTTTCAAGTTACATGAACTTGGGCAGATCCGTGGATCTGACTTTACTCATCAGTAAAATGACAAGGATGCTATGAACAACCTCCAAGGTCCTTTCCAGCACCAAAACCTTCATGAAGACTGAATACTCTTCTTCTTATCATTTCTTGCATATCACGATTGGCCAAGTTGTTTCCTACTACCAAGCAATTAATTATCTAATCTATTAAGTGCAAACTGCAACTGTTAAGGAGCAACTAAGAATAATTAAAACTGTTAGAGCAAAGGCTCTAAATAAAATGTTTCTGAACATATGCTCTCAGGCTTACTTGAAAACAGCACTTATTCATTGTTCCCAATTAAAATCTCATGTGATGAAATATTAGAGAACGCACAAATTCTGTTATATCCATAATAATCAACAAAATTATAATGTAGTTTCATTCAACAGTGGAATACAATATTTACAGCTACTTAAAGTGGGTTTTTTTAAATAGGCACCTTTATTAAGTTTTGATGTTCAGTTTTCTAACTCTTGCTTCTTTAAAACTCAATTCTAGAGTCATTTTTCCTCCCAGGACTCCCCTAGAACTGCCCTCCTTCCCCTCCTTCTGCATTCCTAGGCCGCTTTAGCTACCCCTACTGTAAGTAAGCTCTCAGGTCCCTGCTTCTTTCTTTCTTAATACTTGTTACCTACATAGTATTGTCACTATCTGTCATTGCCTTGTCTACTGTCCATTCCCTCAGGCTGAGATCATCTAAAGAATAAAAGACAACTCTACTGTCAGTGGGTAGCAAAGCCTAGACCTGAAAGGTATTCAGTGAACACTTGCTGAATGAATGGAGCTCCTTTTTGTTCTTTTCCAAATAATAATAATAATAATAATAATGTATGTTCTGTCTTACATCAAATTCCTAAATCTCTCAAATATTCGTAACTTTGCACATGCTTATTCTATGGGTATGCATAGACAGAACTTGTTTGAATGTGCCTAATACAAAGGTGAAAGGGGAAAGAGAAGAAATTTGTATTAAGTGGTCACTTCAAATACTTTCCCCACTAATGTTAAAAATCATCATCTTCGTAACTACCTATAAGATAAATACTTTCATCTCTATTATACAGAAATTGAGGCTCAGAGAGACAAAGGTGTTTGCCCAAGATTACGTGGCTGCTAAACAACAGAGGTAGGATTCATTTGACTCCATGCAACACCATACTGCCTCCCCAGGGAGGAGAAGGGTAGGATTGAGGAGGGGGCTTTTATGCTCTGAAACTTTTGTGTTTTTTTAAGAATTGATCCCCAAGTCTATGCTTATTAGCCATAAATTTTAGTTCTTTACATAAAGGTTCAGCAACAAGTGCCCCCTCACAATAGCTAATACCACCATTCTTTACCATTCATGATTTGAGCCAGGAGGTTATAAAGATGCTATTGTTAAGTGGTTGTTAAGAGGAAAATAGGGCGGGACAGGGGAGGAGTGTGACAAATCAAATGCTCAGGTCTGACCAACCAGATAAACAAAGAAACACAGGTGCCCTTATAATTAAGGTGCACAATGAGCTTGCAATGCCTTTGTATAGAGATTCTGGATTTATAAAGAAAAATAATATTGTCCTTAACACAGGAATTGAATTTCAAAGGAAGAAAGTAAGTTTCCATGCTCTTACTAATTACTTTGTTATATGAAACTGACTATTCTAGAGACACATATGACTGGTAATTTTAAAACTATAAAATATAAAATTATCACAAATTCTATTTCTGGTTTATATTGGTGAAGGAATATAAGTTAATATTATATTTTGGAGTGTAATATTTTGGAATATATTGGAATTGTGTGAAAATTCCAAAATGTTTATTTTAAACTAGCTATTTTTATGATGATAAAATTAATATTTTAATCATATACATATGTATGTATATACATACACACACATACATGGAAGGGAGGAGATAGTGTGTCAAATATGGCTTAACCTAAATGATACTTTTAATCAATGTGGTTTTTTTCCTGTTGCAAGGTTCTTAATTCTAACCTTTTTGATGGAAAATTTTATAAGTAATATTACCTTAATGTAGTTGATTCTTAAACCTTTCTTAGATTACTGCAGAAATCACAATAATTTGGACAGAAATTATAAAATTAGATATACATTTTTTTTATTTCTGGGTGGAATTTTTCAACTGTTTTTGAAGGCTTTACAAATCCAGAGACTAGATCTAATTGTTGAATACAATAAATAAAGTGCACAATAAAGTCCTATATAAGCCAGATTGTTTGTTTTGAAGAATTCACAGCTGAACTGATTTTGAAAAAGTTAAGACTGCAAGGACTAGTAATCTTTGTCCATTGTTGGATTTAACCTCTGCTTTGTTATAGGATCACTTATAAATAACTGCTACATTGTTTCTTTTAAATATGGACAGCTTCCCCTTATTTACATAAGGTGGTGCATTTACATAACCTTTGGTGTTAAATTACAGTATGTTCATTAATCAACATAAAGAACTCACACTAAAATCTTTATATTAAAGTGCGACAAGGAACTTAAAATGTTATCATTTTTTAAAAAAAATCTATATTAGGGACTGCTCTTACTGTTTTCTGTATGTTAACTCATTAAATCCTCAGAAAAACCTTTATGAAATCTGTCCTGATAGTAAGCCCATTTAATAGAAGAAAAACAGAGGCAAAAAGGAGTACTTTACAAGATCACAGAGCTAGTAGTGGAGTTGAAATTCAAACTAAGACACCACACTAAATAATCAAATTAGATTCCCTGAAGAAGTAATTTGAGTAATAAGATGGTTATAAAAAGCAAAACTTGTTATAAGAATTGTGTCTAAATCATTAAAAACAACAAGGTATATCAAGTTCATACACACATACCTGGCATAAACACACACCTTAGTGTGTTAGGCTAAATGCTTTAAATGCCTGCCTTGCACTTAATTCTCACAATAAGACTATGATGTATTTATCTAGCTGCGTAAACTGAGGCAAGTTATTTACTTCCCTATTTAAATCTGTTTCCTCATCAGCTGCTGTGGGGATGATCGAGTACAAAGTACTTACTTAGCACAGTGACTAGGACAAAGTAAACACTTCATATATGTTAGCTATTGTTGTCATTACTGTTTTTAGGATTTAGAAATACAACTTTTTCAAGATGATTCTCTTAAAGAGGACAGAGCTAGAATTTAATTGATACCCTATTAATTTTGATTAATAACCTAACTACAGTAGTTAAGACTAGTGTGTGTGTGGGTGGGGGGTACTAGGATTTGAACCCAGAGGTGCTTTACCACAGAGCTACATCCCCAGCCCCTTTTTATTTATGTTGAGACAAGGTCTTGCTGAACTGCCCAGGCTGGCCTTAAACTTATGATCCTCCTGTCTCAGCTTCCTGAGTCACTGGGATTACAGGTGCGCGCCACCACTCCAGTCTAATACTACTGTTCTTTACTGTGCTAAATTGCTCTAAATTTTTGCCTGCTGAATTTTGACATAGTACTTTGCTCACGATAGGCATTTTGATAGGAATCAGAGCTAGTAATATATTAAAACATATTTGCTTTAATTCCAAAATAATAAACATTTGCTATTGACTTTTTTAAATGCAGGTAAGCAAAAGAGAGAGAAGTAAAAATCACTCACAATTCCCCCTTCCAAAATAACCAGTTACCCTTCCAAAAACAGAATCATTCTGAGTATGCAATTTTGTGACCTGCTTTTATTACTTTGAAATATATTGTGAACATCTTTCCATGTTGATAAATATTCATCAACTATCATCCTTAATGTCTTCAGAATATTCCATTGTATGAAAGATTAGTTCCCTTTATTGACCATTACTTTATCTCCACATTTCAAAGACTACTACAGTAAACAATCTTAGAGCCAAATCTTTGAACTCATTAATGATTATTTCCTTAAGATAAATTTATATGAGCTAGCAGAATCTATCTGTCCAGAACAAATCCTTTTGTATTATATAACCAAAGGAGACTGTAGGAAAATAGCTTTTATAGCTGTCAGTGATTTTTCAATTATAAGGCTGCACTAGAAATGAAATCATTGGACTGAATGAAATAGACAATAGAAAGTGCACAGTACTTGGCATACAGTGTCAACAATCAATAACTATTATAATCAAACTGAAATCAAATTTGTTCCATTTGTCTTCCCAAGTCATTTTACTGTCTAGGCCTCCTTTTTAGTCTGAGTCTCTGAAGTTTTGGATCTCAGTCAACTCCTAAACTATATGTAGGGAAAAGTTGAGGACTCTGAGAATTGTAAGTAAAGCAAAAATCTAAAGGTCAGGAGTACTTTTACAATTTTTTTCCCCCAGAATTTTGAGATTGGGGGCTGGTCTCCAGACCTCAGCACCTTCATCTATAAAGAGGCATTGGGGGGCGGGGGCGCGCTGGGGTTGTGGCTCAGCAGTAGAGTGCTGGCCTAGCATGTGTGAGGCCCTAGGTTTGAGTCTCAGCCCCACATAAAAATAAATAAATGAATAAAATTAAGGTATTTTTTTTAAAAAAAGAGAGGCATTGAGTAAGACGACCTCCTTAATATTTCTAACTCTTAATATCAAGCTTGCTTTAACCCAGCATTTCTGACTCAGACCTGTATTTCCTGTATTTTGAATCAAGGTAGCTTTTCTGTAGGCAGTAGTGGATATTCTCTACAATCTGACAGAGAGTTTCTGAGCCCTAGGAGTAGGAGTTCATAAAGTCAGGAAGGGCCAATGAAGCCACTTTCCTATGTTTGATGATCATCCCACTACCTAGCACTGGACTAATACTGTATTATTCAAACATCTGGTGCATTTAGGAGGCTATAGAGTAACTGAAGAAGTCCCCTGAGTCATTCAGGCAAACAAAAGTTTTGGCCTGAGACCTGAGATTGCCCGCGCAAAAGTATTGGTCATTTTGTTTGGGGCTTACTGATGTTTATCACTGCATACATTTCTCGCTTTACTTTGGTCAATCGTATTTTAGATACCAAACAGCCAAATATTGCTTGAAAGATGCACGTAAGGTGTCTACATTCCCTGCTAGAGACAGACCATTTCCCTTAGGTTTCTTTCTCCAAGGGTAAGCTTTGTTCTAAGGGCCACAGTTTGGTCATATAAACCTCCAACGGTTTTGCCAATAACATTGCTCCAAATGGTGTTAGTGTGTTTCAGCTAGGGAGGAAGCGATCTCACTTAAAATTTAAGCGCAGCACTGGTAGCAATATTGGAGGAAAAGAAGGACTTGTTTATTCCACTTTTTAAGCTACACTGGACGCTAAGCCTAGAAAAAGGCGCCAGAACCACAGCCGGAATCAAACTCGCAGGGATCTGTCCCAAGGTCTCAGCGTACTGCGCCCCCTGGAGGCGACGGTGGGGGTGGCGGAGCAGCGGTGCCGGGCGGGCTAGCAAATCAGCTAGCTCGCATGGTGCGACCCTGCGGACGTCCTCCAGCAAGCCTCGCCTCGCCTGGCCTCCACCGTCTCCCGCCCTACTGTACCGCGGGAAAGATGCGCCTCGAGAACCAGGTAGCCGCGCCTTGGAGCCCGCTGTTAGTCCCCGACGCCCCGCCCACCCTCTGTCACCGGTGCCGGCGGCCGTCCGGCCACGTTGCCGCTATTGGTCTCCCCAGCGCCCAATCCGGTCACCCCATTCCCTGGAGGGGGTAAGGGCTCTGGAGGAGGCTGATAACGACAACCTCCCCTGACCCCAGGACTCCTAGCGGGCTCCTCCACTGCCCATCTGGAGGCATGGGCCCAGCGAGGTTCCCAGTCACACCCCGATGTTCCCCGAGACCTCTCGGTCTCCTGGGGGAGACAACTGAAACAACCGCGGGACACGACCTGGCAGCGCTGAGAAACCGCAGCCCCGCGCCACTCCCCTCTGCTCCTTTCCAAAGTGAGCGGTTCTCTTGCTGGCTTTGCGGAGCAAACTGGCGGCGCCAAAACGTCCGGGAGGCTTCCAGAGAGCGGGCTCCAGGGTGCTGGTTACGCGGGCGCCGATCCTCAGGGGTGCTCGGTCTGTGTGACTCTCGCTAATTGACAACACCCCATTGGCTTTCCCTCATTCCAGCCTGCTGTGGACCTGGGGTTGAGAATATTTGTAGATGAAATGGAGAGGGCTCTCAGGTTGCACTAAGCAGTGCTCTTGTTAAAATAAGAAAAGGGAGGCTCAGGTGTCCGGTAGGGTATATTTGTGTGTTTTAATTGTTGCCTCTCTTTGGGCGGGGGGTTGTCATACATTTAGGATTTAGTAAACACTCAGTCTGAAGTCTTGGACCTGCTAAAGACTAATTCGTTTCTAAAGAGAAGTTTCCCTTCCCCCAGCATATGTTAAGGGACTTAGGGAGACCACAGGGAAACGGATGGGAGGGACTTCTAGAAAACAACTGCAGGTTTGGGGGAAAATGAATCATACTGATTCCCAAGCTGTTAGCTGATACCGCTCAAGGGCGATAATTCTCATAAAATCTTCCCTCTAGGGAGTTAAATGCCCGCCTTCGCAACACAGTTTGTCGTGAGCTTCATGGGCCCCTGAAAATATATACATATCCCTTACCTAGTTGCCTGATTTTCGTAGAGCCCCTTGAAGAGACTGCCTCACATTACCCTCTTGCATTTGTACGCCTAGTTTTTCATCTTTTATAATACTTGCAAATTGACATTGAACAAGCTTTAACCTCAGTCATTTCAGAATAAGTTTGATGTTTTAAGTGAGATGTGAATGAAGCTCCATTCATGAGGGAAGTATTCTGTGTGAAGTGTTTTGTAAATGTGAGTGGGTTGAATTTAAAACACTGAATAAAATTAACGTAACAAAGAATCAAAAGGTTCAATCCAGATGTTTGCCTCCGTGCTTCCTTAATAAAGTGACAGTAAAATGCTGCATGGTGCCTCTCCTTATGGTTCTGTGGTAGGGTGGACTTTGGCAATGTGGTTTTTCCAAGAGCAGATTGATGGTTGGATTCCTTCTATTCATTTCTGAAAGCACTAACAAAATCCTCAAGGCTGATGGGTTTGTGACCCACCCAACTCCATAGAGGATTTTTTTCCTTGCCCATCTACTAGAATATACAAGAGATTTACATACAGATTTTCAGTTGAAGAACTTGTAAGTAATCCTCTTTAGTTATCATTAGTATTAGCCTAGAAACCTTTCCTTGCTTGTTAAGATAAGGTACTTGGGTGTGTATTGTAGTAGAGATGGGGTTGTGAGTTAGAGCCAGTGGCCTCACTAATTCCTCTATTTAGTGTGTGTTTTGGGTTAACAGCAAACCCTTTAGCATTTATATACAGAAAATATAATTTTTGCAAGAGGGATTCAAGTCATATATTCTTGGTTCAAGTCTGACCTCACCACTTAGTAGTTCTGTGACTTAGCATAATTAATTTCTTAGTTCTCCTCTTTTTTTATTCTTCTTCTTTCCCTCCATAAATGGATGGATATAATACCAACCTTACAAAGTTGATAACGGAAATTAAATGGAATACCATAGATGTTCAGTGCCTGCCACGTGGACACTCAGTAAATACTATTGTTAACCAAACATAAACAGTAGCTACTGCCATCGCTACTTTGTCTGCTTAAAAATATCTAGCAATATTTGGTGTTGGGATTGACCACTAAGGGGTACAAAGGAGTTCCTGAGAGGTTTGAAATATGCTATGTCTTGATTGGGGTGTTGGCCAAGGGTGTATCTGTTTGTCAAACTCATCAATCTGAACCCTTATGATCTGTGCATTCCATTGTGTGTGTTATATCTCAACAAATTTAGTTTTTTAAAAATGATCTCCAAATGTGTTAAGTACACACCTTTGGGAAGCCTAATTCTTCATAATCTTCACTTCCAGAGGCCCATTTGCATGAGTCTATATTCTTCATGAATTCATGTTGAATTGTAAGAAAGTTAGAAGGCATTTTAATTTTTTAGGTTCATGTCCAGAGTGGTGATCCATGGAGAAGAAAGATTGTTAGCTTGTGCTGAGATTATATTTAATTTGGAACTTGCATGTAGTAGTTGCTTTTACTAGTAGCTTTAAAAAAAATGATATTAAAGTGTTTTATTATGTTCATTATCCAGTAAGATCAATTCCTGAAAAGTCATAGTGATATTGCATCCCTCTCCTTGCTTTGAATAAATTCTTTGCATGTTTACAGTTGAGATAAGTAAAGTTCTTTTAGCACAATACATAGTAAATGCTGATAATGCTAGTTGTTGTTATTAAAATTGATATATTCATATTCATCCTTCTTTTGGAGGTCAGAAATCAACACTATATGGATTTTAATATCAATTCACCACAAAGATGCTGTGAAAAGCTTGTGAAGTAGTGACAAGCCAATAATTATTAATAAAATATTAAAAAATAAAATCTCATTTATGCAAGCATAATGGTCATATGCTTTTTGATGATAACTCTTGGGAATATAGGCAAAAACTACAATGGAAGTAAAAATGTTTCTGAGAAGGAAAAATATAGCCACAAAGGCCAGATTAACTTGTTCACTCACAGGCAAGCTCCATAACCCTCCCTTACGCTTTTTGATTCTTATAGGAGCCAGTTCTAACATACTTTGTTCCTTTGCTTCTCAACCTGCAACAGAGAAGTTCAGCTAGATAGAAGAAGACACATTGTGAGTTTCAAGAAATGTTAGCTGGAAGCAAGGGGTGAACAGATTATAAAGATAAGACATGAGAAATCTGTTTTAAAATCTTAGGTAGAATCAATAATTAGAGTGCTGAAAAATTACTGCTGGTTTTGTTGACATTTCTATTTTGTTCTCACAAAGGCTTAAAGTATGGGTTAAAAGGGGATAGTGTATAATATATATTTTAGAAAACATTCTATCTGATGTGATTAGAATATAAACTTGGGTTTGTTTAAAGACAAGCCTCAGTTATGTGGAGATTGTACTTAGGTAGAATGATTTATTCCCTCATGGTACTGCATATATGAGGCAGTCATTGACATTGTGGGGAACTGGATTTTTAAAATTATGCTCATTGTTTGATGCAGCCACCTAAGATGATCCATGAACTAGGCTTTCTAGTGTTGCCATAATAAATATCATAGAGTGGGTAGCTTAAACAACAGGAATATTTCCTCAACATTCTGAGGGTAGAAGATCAAGATCAAGGTGTTGGCTGAATTTTTTTAAAGCACTTTTCCTTGGCTTATAGATGGCCATCTTCTCTTCATTTCTTCACATGGTCTTCTCTGTGTCTTAATATCCTCTTTAAGGACATCAGTCCTGTTGGATAAGGACCTACTCATATGACCTCATTTTACCTTAATTACCACTTTAAAGGATGTATCTCAAAATATAATCACATTCTGAGATACTGGGAATTAGGTCTTGAATATATGAATGGGAGGGGCACAATTTAATGTATATACATGATACAAGAATTTTATTTTTTAAAAAACTTTATATTGGTTATATTGATTCTTTCAAAATAGTTCAGCATGTAGTATGTGAAACAGATCTGCTTTGGGGTTTTTTTTTTGATACCTGAGCCTCTTTTATTTTTTATTTTGAAGCAGGGTCTTGCTGAGATTGGCTTTGAACTTGTGATTCTCCTCCTGCCTCAGCCTCCCATGCCACTGGGATTACAGGCTTGTACCACCATGCTGGCAACAAGTCCATTTTAATTCTTGTTTTAGAATAGTTCAATTTGGATTTAAATGATGTATTTTGCTGCTGCAGTGAGAAAGTGAAAAGTATTTCTCAAGTACCTACACACACAAAAACCTTTTATGTGTGAAGCTAATTACAGCTGAAGCAGAGTTAGGGTTGTTGTCCAACTGGAGATTAATTTGTTAAAAATTCTACTAACAATATTCTTTATTGATGAAGACAGATGATTGTGCAGTGGCTTCCTAATCTCTCTGGCTTTATAGTGATGGAAGTAGAAGGTTTAACTTTCTGCAAATAAACCATTTACCCATATCTAGTTGTCATTTGAGCTTTTAGTTTAACCTTCCAGGTACTCTGCAACAAATTATACAGATCCCTTAATGCATATTTTCTACATATTCAAGCCATGAATTTATGAACCCAAATTTGCAGGACAAGCAACCTTGGTTCACTCAAATCAGAGCCTAGCAATAGTTTACTCAGAAGTACCTAAACTGCCTACTTCTTAGTTAATTCTCCTTATCAATTTGAGGCTCATCTCTATTCCACGTGTTCATGCATCAGAATACAATATTTTATCTGAAGAAAAGAAAAAATCGCTAAACCTATGTTGTTTAGAGAATGACTTCCAAATTAATTTATGTGCATTGCTATCAGTTTGTGCTCACTTGTGCAACCTCTGAACAACTGGAAAAGTGGCTAGTGTTGATTTTGTAGCTGCCACGGAGTTCCCAGTGCTTTAAAAATTTTTACATTTTATTAGTATAATGATGGAGTTTATAGTTATCCACAGTATGTTAATTGCAAACACTTGTTATCTATAGTACTAGCTTGATGTTTGATCTTATATTTCCTTTAATAAAATATTGGTGCTTTTAATTATAATAGTGATTAATCAGCACCTAATTGCACCTACAAGGAAAAATTTTGGAACAAATTTATAGTTGTGATGAAGCTATTAGATTTAAAATATAACCCCAAAATAGCTCTACTTCTTGGAGTTTTAAAGTTGACATTGGCAAAAATTTGTAATGTCATTGAATCTCCTGAAACCATTTTATGTAGCTGACTGAATGATTCATTGATTGATTGATTCAGTGAGTATTTATTGGGTGTACAGTGTGGGCCAGGCCCAGGTGTAGGTGCTTGGGATACATCATTGAACAAAACCCAGTTATTCCTGTCAGCAGGGGAAGCATGGGAGATAGACATTAAAAAATAACCATAATAAAGAAGTGTGTTGTATAGCATGTTAGAAGGTTATAACTGCTATAGGGGAAAAAGTGAAATAAGAAAATAGGGTTAAGAATTTAGATGGGATTGCAATCTTGAATAGAGTAGGCCTCACTGAGATCTGAAAACAGTTAATGAAGGTAAGAAAGTTAACTATGTAGCTATCTGGGGAATAGGCAAAAGGAATAGCCAGAGCAAAGACTTTAGGGCCAGAGTGTACCCGGAGGAGTTTAGGAACAGCAAGGAGGTCAGCATGGCTAGGAGGGATGAATGAGGAGGAAAATGATTATAAATTGGGTTACAGGGTTTGTATGCTGAATAAATATTGTTCTAAGTATTGTCTACCAATGAGTAGATGGATGCTTAGCTTATATGCTAAGCACATACTGTTTCTTCAGATGCTTGTTGCATGTTTCTTTGGCAAATAAATTGGTGTTTATAAAACTGGTTCTAATCTATAGCAAAAATGGAATAGACTTCTGAATCCTGCCTGACCACTGTGACTCCTCCCTTGCTAGGGGGATTCATTTTTCACTTACACTCAAACCATCTGGTACTGGAAAATTCCTTTTCTGTTTGATGTTGTTCTCATGATTTGAACTTTTAACTGGAAAGAAAAATTTCCAGTTTAGAAAAATGCTTGATTTAAAAGTTTGATATCTGTCAACCTTGGGAGGCTTATACTATAGACTGGTATTATTCTTTCTTATTTGCTTTTTATAGGATAGATCATATATTTATGCATTTTGTCTACAGTTTATTGAGTATTTTTACATATATTATCTCATTTGACCATCACAGCAAATCTATGACAGGTAGACAGTCATTAAGTTTGGGCCCCAGTATCTTCCATATGCCTGGGAGAGCTACTCCTTCCCTTTTTCAAATCTTGCCAGTAACCTTGGGGCTGACCTTCACAGGCTGCATCACTGACTTCTCTTGCCATCTTGCCTCCAAAAGGATTCAGCCAATGGGAGTGGACGCTGACAGAATATCTGAGGCAGAAGGAAAATATAAAATATAAATAAATAGATGAATGAAAGGAAGTCTAGTAGAGTGGAGGGAGGAATAAAGGGAAGAGGAGGAAGGATGGGATTGAAAAGGAGAAGCGATAATGAAGGATCATGAACTGACATTGAATTCCATGCATGTATGAATTTGTCAGTATGAACTCAATTACTATATATAACTATAAAACTATAAAAAAGAATAGGACTCTTTAAAAAATACTATTCCCCCCAAATTTTTTTTAAAAATATGCCATATCTTCATAATAGAAGTATGTAGACAGACTTAGGAATCATTTAGACTATTGACTTTTGGTTATTCATGGTGATGAACAACGGTAGGGATAGTATATGAATAGTTAATAATCTGTAATTTCCCTTTTTTATCTCTTTGCTGGTGACTTGATAAAAGGGGAAAAGACTTGAAGAAAGAACAAAGTAACTGTCTTTGCTCTTTGTCCTTTTTTCAAGTCTTTTCCCCTTTTATCAAGTCACCAATACTAATGATTGTCTCTAAAACATAGATCTGACCTTATCATTTCCCTGTCCTGCACTACCACAGAATGAAGCCCAAGCCGGTTGGCTTGCCATTCTCCATCTGTCTTCACCCTTATATCTAAATTTACAGCCCTCCATTTTCTCCCATTTAAATCCTGCACTTGGTCCACTGTTAAATTATTTGCAGTTAACAAAGCATGCTTCATGTTTGCTTTTGCCTTTTATATTTGACATTCTTTCTGCCTATGATATCATCTTCCTTGTTCTGTCATCTGTTTAGAGAACTATTTATCCACCAGGGTTCTGTTGGGAAAATATCAAATGAAGCCTTTTGGACCCCATAGGTGAAGCTGACAGAATTGGAGAAAGAAGTCCAGCTCCTTGAGACTGAAACTAGGTCTTATTTATCATTATATCCTCTGGGTCTTGGAGCCCAGTCGAGGGCTGTGTACTTAGTGGAGATCAACAACTTATTTATCAAGCAAATGATTCAGTGTGAGTCGATAAAAACCTTTAAAAGAAACATTTTGAAGTTGTTTTTCTTGTCTTGAATTAAAATGTCAGAAAGGTGGAGTGGGGATAAAAGTAAGCAGAAGAAAAAACAGCAATAGTTCTGAGTAGTCATAAACTGCACAATTTCTAAATAAGGACTCTATGCCTTGGAGTCATGTTTTTGCTGCCTGAATGGGACTCTATACATCTCTGGTCTCTTATCCAACCATGGTTGGTTTGTTTTAGCTTGCTCTGCTATTACAGAAGAAGTTTTCCCTTTTTTCACCTCATGGATTGGTTGGTCATCTTTTACCCATGTCTCGGATAATTAAATCCTTTTAGTTTTCACAGCATGAGTTTCTGAACAAAGCCTCATCTGGGGAGCAGCAGTTTTGAGGATCTTATTCAGGTTATTGTAACGAGTGTCCTGGAAGTACCAGGTGAATGGCTGTGGTAATAGAGGTCAGACCCCAAGTTTGTATAACTAATCAGAGATTTGTACTACAAACTCTCCTTGTCCATTCAGTGTTGCCGGGGAAATGATACCAACTACAATACTATACTATAATTAGAGGTCAGGTTACTATTCCATTTAGGGACATATGGCTGAAGAACAGAGCTTAAGAAACTTTTGTACGCATGGGACAATCTTGTGAATTGAAATAGTATTTCTCTTACTTTCAGTGGTGTGATTTATTCTTTTGAGGTATAAACTATGGAAGGCCAGAGCATTCTTACAATAAAATAATTTCAAAAGATAGTGGCATCAAAGCATTGTTACCAAATTAAAATAAACTTTATTTTCCCCTTGATTTTTTCAAATGGAAGAATTGCAGTACAAGGGGAAAGTGATCAGAGTAAACTAAAATTTAGCGATTGCCCCCTAGTCACAAAGTGTTATCCTATAGGAGTCAGAATGGACCATCATCTGCTTTTATAGATAAGTTCTGCCACTGAATTGTTTACTTTAAAATGGATGATTTTATGTTATGTAAATTTTATAAAAATTACCTTAAAATATTAAACTGTGCTTCAAAATAAAATGAAAAGATATTTTATACCTTGAAGTTTGCCTGTCATATGCCATTTGGTGCAATTAAAAACAGAATACATTGTCAAATCTCTTTATGTAGATAGTAAAATTTTGGAATTCAGAGAGTTAAGTATGACCTTTTTAAAAATTATTTTAGTTGTTTAGTTGTAGATGGACACAATACCTTCACTTTATTTATTTTTATGTGGTGCTGAGAATTGAACCCAGTGCCTCACACATGCTAGGAAAGCACTCTATAACTGAGCCACAACTCCAGCCCTAAGATGACCTTTTCAAGTAATGTCATTTGGGCATCTGACATCTGTATGTCAAAAGCTTGACTTCCAATATAAGCTGCATGGCTTTTCAGGGTATATAATTAAGTAGAGCAGAAGTGCCCATGTTTCCCAAGTCGGCTCAGGATACATCATATGCCCTACTCAGAAATCGTGAGTGGTATTGCCCTTTGCATCTAAGCTGTGAAATACTGGTGGCAGAGCTGCAGCTCACCTCAGGTGGACCGATCCAGGACTAAGATGCAGAGCAGTGACTAAAGACCCTGTGAAGCAGAGGCTCCTGTTGTTACCACATGGAGGAGGACCTGGGAAGGTTGTAACTGAGAATGTGCAAGGCAGAATCTCTGTTCTAACTACTGCACTGTTCCCCAATGCTCCCACTTGTGAGAATATTCTCCCACTGTTATTCACCAAGTCTTAAATGGGTTACAGAACTCAGGGGCAGTTTCCACCCTTTAAGTCCCGGAACTTGAATACCCCACATCTACTGTATCTCTTGTTGGATTGTGGCTAGACAAAGCTGTCAGCTTCCTTCCTATGGGAAGACACCCTAAGTGCCTCATAACACACAAGCATTCAAGGTAGTTTTTCATCTGTTTTTCTTGTTGGAGAGGGGAAAAAAAACCAAACATGTATAATATTGAGCAAAGAATATCACTGTACTTTTTTAAAAAATCAAAATTTAGAGTAATCAAGTGCAGAAGAAACCTCAATATTCCTTGATTTCTCTTAAGATTGTCATATCAATCCTAAAATAAAGAGACTGACTTTACCAGTGTAGATTGTGAAAAGCAGAGTCTATATGATCCTGTGCTTTACTGTCAATAACCAAAAGTGATGTGGAATATATTTGCAAAATAACTTTTGTTTATTCATAAAATTATATGCGATTTTAATTTTCAAAGTTTGAATCTGAGCTGGACTTAAAGAGTAGCTATTTTCTTTGATAATGTTTTTAGCCTGAATATCTTCAGGCAGAGTGATAAGGCAGGCCACAGAGACTGCAGGCCTCCTTATTTCCTTTTAGTTTACTTGTCCATACATTATAATGTCTTACAGTCAAATGGGTTTCAATGTCATTTATCATATTCTGAACTATTATGGTATGTTGCCTCCCCATTCTAGAATTTTTGCTCATCCAATCAAGCATCCTTTATATTCCAGAAATTCTACTGAATGCTGAAAGTCCATAGATGAATAACAGTCTCTGATCTCAAGGAGCCCATAGTCTTATGGAGAAAATAAGGAAAATAAGTAGACAGCTTCAATCTGTACCCTAAGTGCAATGATGAGATATGTACAGGATGCCCTGACAGTCTAGATGGGAGGGACTTAATTTGTATCATTTCTCACTTCCTCCACTCCTGTGACATGAACTACTTACCTCTTCCTGTCCCCCTAGCCTTTGCCATTGTACTCATCTGGAATGCCTGTTATGTCCTCTAATCTTCCCAAACTGAGCTGACCATGACTGCTCCGCCTTCTTATGGGAAACCTCCGCACTTAGCATTCCACATCCACCTTAGTTGATGTTTGTAGGTTTGTCTCTTACTTGTCTGTGTGACTAGTGCCTAGTTCATGTCTAGCTAATAGAAGGGGCTGAGGAAGTGCTTTTTAATCAATGGAGGAGAATTATTTGTTTAATTAACCTGTTAACTCTCAAATTTTGAGTCCTTCAAGGTGTGAGTAGAAAACAGATTTGGAAATAAATGCACGGGAGGGGAATGGTGGGGGCATATGAATTTCACCTTTCATTTGAAAGTTTCAGACTTAATTTCCCACTGTCATCTGCAGATGTGAATTCAGGGACATTGTCCTGCTTCTTTAAAATTTTGGTTTGAATATGGACAGATGTTTTATATCTTGTTTCCCAATGATACAAATATGTTAAGCTGATTTTTTTTATCCAGACATGCATATATTTTGTTTGTTTGTTAAGTCTACTGTCACAATTAGAGTGCCCTCCACATGGCTGCCATAGTGCCAGGAAGTGCTCACACAGTGTCAAACAAAAATCACAGTCTGTGTCCACAAGAAGCTTTCATACTATTAGGATAATTAGGTTCTAAACAAGTACAACCTGACTGTCCTCTAGACCCCTCCAGTTAATGTGTCCTAGGACAGGACACTTTAATGTTTGTCATTAAGTCCAGTGAATCTACATGCTCTTACCTACCAGATGGTGTGCTGCTACCCTGCTCCTTTCTTGTGTTTCTTTGGGTGCCCTAAAAGGCCACTTTTTTCTTGAAATAATGCATATTATCAACATACTTTTGGTACTTGAGTAAACCATTCATAATTGGTGGTGATAATGATGATATTGTGTCCTTCTACTCACACTTTTGCCACTCATACTACTAGCAATGTTGGAACCACCCACATGATGTGACCTGCTGGTGTATTAGCTTTCTCTGGCCACTGTTTGTAGATGTTTGTTCTGATATCAGCATCTACACTGATCTACTGTGCTATGCTCATTTCACTTTCTAACCACCCTCTTCCCCCAAGATTTATTGGAGCATCTGCTTTTACTTCTTTCTGCCACTTTGCATTTGTTTCAATTTTTCCTTCCTGCAGATGCTAGGTTCTTACCTCCATCCAGTCATTAGTGAGTCATTTTCTTTTTCTTTACACACCTGCTTTCATGGAGCTCCTATAGCATTGAGGTTTGGGCTCCTAATGACAGAATTCATTCTTTCTTTATCACACAGCCTTTTGTTTTCTCAAACTATTAAGTGTAGCTTTCAATTAGAACCTTGCATTGCATCTGGAACCACTGATCCCTTCTAATCTTCGTCCCTTTATTTCAGCCTCTTTCCTCAGTTATGGTGTTCCCCCCCCCCTCAGAAATTCCTGTTTTTTTCCTCTTTTTAACTGGAAGTGACATCTAAACTAAAGAAAGAGGGTGAAGCAGTAATCAGCCGATGGAAAGGGAGAGGCAGCATTGGGTAGGGTACTTAGAAAAGATGAGAGATCCAGTAGAAGGAATAACCTGTACAGAGTCCCACAGATTGGGAGCAGCATGGGTGTGTGAAAAGTAAGTTGTGCTGAGGGACTTAAGCATTGCAGTGTGATTGGTGTATGGTGGAGTGCAAGGATGTACATGGCAAGAGGTATCCCTGGGAAATGAGGGTGTATCAGATCAAGATCTTTCCTGGATATTGAGAACAGAAAGAAAATAATTTCGAAATGAAACTGGTTGAATTTACCCACGTGCAATTGTGTTAATTTTTCTCTGGATTCCAAGGGCTGAAACATCAGTTACTGGCATTTTGTATACATTATACATGGCTAACATTTCTTCTTCGTCCTCTTCTCCATCATTTTTCCTAACCCATGTGACTGGTCTAGACTTATCCATTTTCTGATCTGTTGATTAGCATGACATGGTGATTGCTTTATGATTCCAGGATCTAGTTATAAGCTTTGTCAACTTTTAAATGAATCTTTAAGAATCTCAGATGAATCCTTTTTGCCTATATGTAAAGAATTGGCCTTGTCCAAATCCACTAGATTTAAATAGTCACCACATGGATATCTTGAAGATACAATCACCATGACAACTCTACAACAAAAATCATACACCTATGGCAACAGAAGACTGGATTCTTACTGAAAATCTCTCATTCTGTGCATCTTCATATTTCCTCCCATATGAAACCTTACCAGACAGTTTAAGTCCATGTTTCTGACTCTCCTTTGAATTCTAAACTTTGCCTGTTTATTCCATTCATTGAACAATAAGTAATGCCCTCTTACATTTCATTTCTTTTTTTTTTCAATCATGTGTTTCTTAATGATAAGGCTATGTTCTGAAGAATGTGTTGTTAGCTGGCTTCATCACTGTGTGAATATCAAGTGTACTTAGACAAATCTAGATGATAGATGTCAATCACTCAGTGTGACCTCTGGATGCAACAAGAAACTTAGTAAACAAGATGTCTGAGACAGCTGGTGTAACAAGGCACAAATAGAGGTATGCTTTAAAATAATGACAAAACATAGAGAATAATAAATATATAAACCAGTAAACTTGTCATTTATTATCATGGCCAAGTATTAGGTATACATAATTGTATGGACTATACTTTTATACAATGGGTAATACAATAGGTTTATACCAGCATCACCACAAACACACAAATAATTCATTGTGCTATCACTATTATGTCACTGGGCAGTGGGAATTTTTCATCTTCTTTATAATCTTATAGGAACACCATCATATATGTGGTCCATCATTGAAACATATTTTGTGATGCATGTCTGTACATCCTTTAGCTTTTTGTATATTTTAGTCTTAGATTCCCAAATAGTATGAGTTCCTTGAGAGCAAGGACCATGAATTTAACTGCTTTGAAGCCTCCCAAGGGCAGACCTTGAGCTAGAGACAAAGAGGATATTTGTTACATGTTTGAAACGGTTGGCAATTAAGCTACACAAAGACATGGAGAACTTGGAGCAACCAGGCAAATGGGCATAGGCTCTGGAGTTATCAGACCCACTCATAGGCTGGGTAAGTTGGGGAGGCAACAGTCTTAGTGAGCCTCACTCCCATCTTTTCTTCTTTCGGCTGTAAGACACAGGTGATGGTGGAAACCTCACAGGTTGTTGTGAGGATCAAATGGGTTGAAGTCATTTTTGTTATCATTATTGCTTATAGAAATGTCTTTTTGAGTTGGAACAATCTGAAGTGTATGAGAAGGGTAGGACAGTAGAATGTAGAAAGTTCCTTATTTATTTGGGTAAAGTAAAATATCCTCTTTCTTGGACTAAGTGCTGCTCTGAAGTTGTACTGTCTGATTTCAATTTTGGCCCCATTGTTTGTTAGCTGTGCAATTTGGGGGCAAATAAACTTAACATCTGTGCACCTTAATTTTATAATCTATAAGATGGGGATAATAATATTTACTGCATGAAGTTATTGTGAGAGGCAATGAACCCATTCTGGTAAAGTGCTTATTAGCACAATGCCAGACACATGGCAAGGCTTGGGGCTGTATAACTAGGCACTTTAAAATGCAATGTTTAAAATGATGAGTGTTTGATATTGCTCATGAGTCCACAAGTCAGATGGGCTGTCCTTTTGACCTCAGTTGGGCTCAGTCATGCATTTGCAAGTGAGCTCTGTGGCAGGTTCACAACTGTGCTGATCTTAGCTGGGCTTTCTCACAAATGGAGTTAGTGGGCTATACACTATTATGGGATAGTCTTGACTGGGCTCACTGGGCTGTCTTCCTTCCAAAGGACAACCAGAACTTATTCACATGATGGCTGGGCAGGGTTCCAAGAGAGAGGTAAAAGTAAACAAGAACTGACACAGTGGGATTTCTACCCCATCCTGTTGGCCAAAGCAGATCATAAGTCCAACCCAAATACAGGGGTGAGGAAATAGATTACATCTCTTTATAGAAACATGGGCAAAGTCACATTGCAGAGGGTATGGATTCAAGCACAGGTAAAGATTGTGGCAAGTTTTGCAGTTAATCTACCACATTGCACTTTCCTTCTAGAAGTAATGAAAATAAATATCTGTATCTTGGTTTGCAGATTGCAAAAGATCTTTTGCTTTTAATCACTGAGTCTTACAATAAGACTGTGAGTTCGTTTGGGAGCAGGGCTTTATTATTTGCTAGATACTCTCTTAGGCACACCTTCCAGCATAATTTGATTGCTAACCTTTGAGTAGCAAGGTTTCCTCCCAAGCCTAATGCTCTCCTGACTCTTTAATACCCATGTTAGTTACTTTCATGGCTTCATGTTCTGTATGCAGGGACATTGATACTGCAGTCTAAACCTCCTGGAGCTTTGTTCTAATGTATCTAACAGCTGGTTGGCCAACCCCTCATAGTTGTCACATGGCTACCTCAAGCTCAGCATGTCCAGATGTATAGCCAGATGTGTTATTATTTTGAAATATGATTAGGCTGATAATTCATAGAGCCAAAATGCTATGAAAATACAAAACACATGGAGAAATTGTTCAACTAGTCCATAACCTTTATGTATAACTTTAACCCCTTCAAGTTTAGAGACACTGAAAATGTAATTTAGATTCTTAAGAGTGTGCTCTTGGGATAAAGGCATTTCTTATTTGCCTCAATCTTGGTTTGGTAGGTAGGGTCCTGAATGTAAATTGGATAGCTGAGGAGCTTAGATTTTAGAGTTTTTATTTAGGGTTTTAGTGGTGCTACTAAATATAGCATGTCCCATTTTTCCTTTTCCCTCAAACTGTCTCATTGATGTAACATGAAACCAAATAGAACAGTGTCGAACAGCTTGAAAGAGTGAATATCATGTGTTGAAAAGGAATATCACAGTATCACCTGATAAAAATAGCTTGTACCCACAGCAAGCGGAGATCGGTGCACTCTGAAAGAGTGCATGTTTTTAAAGGTGGTATTCATTCCCCACCCTCTGCAAGAAATTGTTAAGTGTTTGCAAAAGCCCTACCAAGTAAGAGGTTGAAGGATAAGTATGGTGGGGGGGGAGAACTTCTAAGCTTGGTAACTAAGTAATTCATTCCTAAAAAGAAGCAACAGAAATGTAGTTAAAATGTCCCTTAACTTTTCCAAGTTACCAAATATGTTCATATCCTTGAGGATGGAGATAGAGTTTTGACAAAGTCAAGATTAAAGAAGTCTGAAGAGAAACAAGTAAGGAACCACTTCATTTATTCAACATACTTTAACCAAAGGACCACATCATGTATTCATTCAATAGACATTAACTAAGAACTTCTCTACCTTGGGTGTCCAGAGAATACAAAGGTGGAAAAATTCAAGGAGTTCCCAACCACATAGAGAAGATGTACTATACAGGTAAATATGGATTTAAATATTTCAATGTTGAAATGGACACATATAGTCAGAAGGGTGTAGATAAAATGATAGAGGTTGTTATGTTCTGTCATTTATTTATTCTAACAAAAATGATTGAGCACCTGCTACATCCAGGCACTATAGTAGATTCTGAGGACACAGCTTTCATTCCAGTAGGACACATAAATAATAAGCTAATAAATCATTAAATAAAATAATGAAGTTTCAGGTCATTAATAAGTGCTATAAGGAAAGTGAAACAGGTTAAGGGAAGTAGGAAGAAGTTGTTTTAGGTAGGTGGTCAGTGATATGTAGAGATGGGGATGGAGAAACTAAGGCCTTTCTGAAAATAAAGATTAGACATAACTAACTACACATGGAAAATAAAGAAGATATTCTCGGGAAGAGCAGTCTGCTTTAACTGGCTTGAAGGGGGTGGAGCTCAGGAGAGTTGGCAAACTTTCATCTTCTAGTACTAAAGATCTCAAGAGGGAGAAGGCAGGATCAAGTTGGAACCAATGGCTGAAGGTTTCAAGGGTGAAAAATCTATGCAGTTTAATAGCAGAGTGTAGAAGGGCTTCTAGCACTGTGTTAAAAGAGCATGGTTAACAGCCTGTGAGTGCTGTCTTTGTCCTCCCTTTTGCCTATCACAATATCTGGCACATAGTAGGTGCTCAAGAGTTGGTTTTTGAATTGCTGTTCTGAGCATCACACATCTGGCTGTATGAAATCCACAGATCTTCTTGTGACTATTCAGTTGAGGTGAGTATGAATTTAAATGGAGATCTCCAGATAACTTTTCCCAGAAAGGATGATCTATTCTGTTTTGACCTCCCTGGATGAACTGGATTAATAATAATCCTTCTTTCATGTAATGGTGTTTTCTCTTCCTAGGATCTGAGAGGGGTTTTCTTGACCATAAAACTACCTGATTTGAACAGTGTATGGCAATTTAATTTCTATTTACTCCAATTATTTGCAAACATTTATTTCTTTCAGAGAGAATAAGTAATTTACCTGGGATTTCACAGACAGTAATCACTAAGGCCTTGTGCCTCTAAGTCCATGTTCTTTCTACTATCCTCCTGTCTTATGTGAAACAGATTTCATTTCATGCAAGCTCTGTTTACATATTTCTGTGTCATATTTCAATTTATTCAATAGCAGCATCATTTTACCAGCTAAGGGGACTATCTACTCTGGATGGATGGAGGCCTACCCACTGTGATGATTAAGACAACTCCCTGATGATGGAGCTCTTCTGGACCTCATGCCCACCCCCATTATTGTCACCTATCTCTGTTGACATATCACATTTACACACTTTCCATGCCTTCTCATGCTTAGTTTATTTTCTTGTTGCCTCTGGTTGAGCCTTGTCTCCCTAAGTGGGTTGTATATTCATCTGATCCAAAGGCTGTGTTTTAAACCAAGATTTTATTAGTGTTTTGTCAGCATTAGATGTAGGTACTTGTGAGCTACTTATTGATTCAGAATCACTCA
This sequence comes from Marmota monax, assembly GCF_021218885.2. NCBI lineage: Eukaryota > Metazoa > Chordata > Mammalia > Rodentia > Sciuridae > Marmota > Marmota monax. Next base: position 626,487 of record NW_026694432.1, on the reverse strand, counting down.
TGGCTGTAAGGAAAGTTATGGTGAATTCCTCCAGAACGGGGATCATCTTGTTAACCTTCCTTGTATTCCATACCACTAAAGTAGTTACTCAGTAAGTTTATTTTGGATATGTGCTCTTGATTCCCCTATGCCCTTGAAACTTGTGATGTTGTTTATCTTACCATCCTTGAGGCAGGGTCTGGGGACTTATCTGCAATAATAATAATAATAATAATAATAACAGCTTTTTGAGTATAAGGTATTATACTAAGTACTTTATAGGAATTCTATCATCAAGTCCTTATAACCATCCTTTGAACACATGAAATCTGACTCCAGAGCCCATACTCCTCACCTTGATGCTAGATAGCCTTTGTAGCCCACCCCATGCTTAGAAACTAACAGGGGTCAACCCTTGTGAATTTCTAGTGAAGGTGGATTGAAGGTATTACCTATTTTAAACATTCCTAAATCCTTTCTGTTTTAGTGTCAGGGCTGTTATTAATATCTCCTATGAAATTCTGTGGTTTCTTTTTCCTCTTAGGTATATTTGCTAAGTACAGAATTATTTCAGGGAATAGCTATACTGAGTTAGAATTGATGTATTTGCCATCTTTGGGTTTGCCAGGCAACAGGATTCCTTGTTTTCCTGAGCTTTCTTGACACAGTTAATGGTGTTGGACATAGAAGGAGATGTGGGATGTAAATAGAGGTTACTGCAATGGAGGGAATAGCAGTTCTTGGGCAGAGTGGGAGATTTAATAAAACTACAAAAAGCTAAAAAGGCTCAAGATTGCATTTATTTTTCTGAATCCTCTTTTAGATTCTGCCATTTTACGATGATGTCTGGAATGTTTGGTGGGTAGGGAGAATGTGGGATCCTCTATGTGGCTCATTTCCCCATAATTCATTTTTCTCTTAATTAGCCTATTCTTTAATTTGATAGCAAGACTGTAGAATAGGAAAATTCCACTGCTAAATGGTAAGATCTCAGAAGGTCAAGGAAAGCTACATAATCTTTTTAGGTCTTGATTCTTTCCTCTATAAATACCACATACTCCTCTGCACTTCCTAATGGTGGCTTGCAATATCCAGCATTAGCCAATCTCAGCCTGCCTCTCAGACCTAATCTGGGATCACCATTGGTTCTTTCTCACACCACTCAAACTCACTGGCCTTCTTGTTCTTCTTTCGGGATGCTCAGCTGGCTACAGGGCACCACCCTGCTCTACCTGCACCTCTAAAACCTCATGTGGATTCCTTCTCCACGTGGCTCAGGCTTCTGCTCAAAGGAACCCTCCTCAGATAGCCATTTCTGACCCCCAGTCTAAAACTCTCCCTCCTTGCCTTCTTCTGTCTGTTGGCTTATGCTTTCTCCTTATACTACTTACTATCTAAAACTATCTTAGTATTTGGTGGCCTGTTTGTTTTCTTCACTTGAAAGTAAACTCTATGAGGTCAGGGACTTGGTTTCCTCATCTCCTCAGCCCCTGCGACTGTGACTGGCA